>NC_060123.1:336042080-337242080 GCF_021461395.2 Schistocerca americana | reverse complement strand
GACCGATCTAGAAAAATAAGTTTTTACAAAGTTGACTGCTATCACAAAAAAAACATTTGTTTATGCTATGTTCTTTTGTTACTCAATGAAACATATCGATATGAGTTTCGAGCCGGCCGGTGTGGCCGTGCGGTTCTAGGCGCTTCAGTCTGGAACCGCGTGACCGCTACGGTCGCAGGTTCGAATCCTGCCTCGGGCATGGATGTGTGTGGACTGATGACCTCAGAAGTTAAGTCGCCTAGTGCTCAGAGCCATTTTTGAGTTTCGAGCCTGAGCCGTTTGACAGGCAACTAGTCACAACCCACATTACACTTCTGTACTGTCAGCGGTGTTACAGTCTGCTGTTTAATGATGATGTTTTTCTCCTGTTATTCGTCACGTTTTTGTTGCCTAGTGAACGAAAGATGAAGATTTACTGACTATGATTGACAACGTACATAGCAGAAAGTGGTGTTTGTTTTATGACTGGTTTTTGTGTAATGAAAACTTAATTGCAGGCTCTCTATGTCTTAACGCGGACAAATCGTCTATAGTGTTCAGTATGTTGAAGAGTGCCCGTGGTGTTAAGCATGATCGACTTTTTAAATTCATGCTATCTTTCAAGCAAAATTACTTAGGAAACGAAATCAGCCAGAAATCATCAGCCAGCGATGTTTATTACTCAAACAAGGGTGACGATTCAGCGGTAGGTAGGGAAATTACAGCGGATTTTTTTTTGTGGAGTCGCATCTGCCATATAAAGGGGCAACGACTACCGCGCATTTAAATATCAACGCCTGTATTGCGAGGCTCAGCAGTCAAGAACTGCACGCTGCTGTTCCGACGCGAGTGTTCGAGCGCAAGCTAATGATGATGTCACCTCTCAGGATTTTCTGGTATCCCTGATTCATGCTCGCTGAGATCATGGTTCGTGGTGCGTGATACGGAAACAGATAATCACAGCTGAAACACTAGTGACTAAGTACAGGCATCTGGAAAGCTGTCAATATATCCACGCGGTGATCAAACCAAAGGGAAGATAAATACGACGTTGGGCCACTTTCATGGCGTCATACGTGGAGACTCGCAACTTTTTAAGAACCTTGATGATTCTCTGGTGTACGGCGGCACAAAATCGTAAAAATAAAAACCACGCTCTGCCAGTCTGCGCCAAACAGATTATGATGGCAGCAAGGTACTTGGTCGACATAACGTATGATTTTTTGCTATTTCATCAATTTCGTTATGCGGGGACCACTCTGGTATGTAAGACGCCAGGAAAACATAACATCACACGTAACTGGCGAATTTATTCTAGAGAAAATGCGTACCTTGCATACTGCAGTGGAACATCTAGCTCCGTCAGAGATCATACAAGGAATTGTCTGCTCCAGAGCCGACCACAGATGTTCAGTGTTCAAATTAAATAACTGAGCGAACCACTAAAGGCATTCAGGTTCATCCAACCGTGAATGAACGTAGTTGGCAGTCTGCCTTGGAATGTTCTCATTTTGGATGAGAACAACTCAGACCAACCTCAAAGATCGTTTGAACACATGCGACAATTCTGTGTTATTGTACTTGAACCGAGCGGATGACACTTCTCTCAGTGACAGAAAGCAGAATGTATCAGTTCCATGTTGATCATACAACAAAAGACAATCAGAATTTGAAGCAACAGCACATGCACCACACGATTCTATTCTGGGTCCCAGTTGCTCCTGGTACAGACTTTCTCCTTTCCGTTTTATAGGTTGTAGATAATGCCTATCTGCAGTAATGGAAGTTATTTTCCCCCACTCCAAGAAGTGGAACGAGCTGTTCGAGATCCAGCCCTTAAAGGGTCGCGGATCTGTTAAGCCAAATCTCAGAGGGGCTGACAGGGGGGCAAACAGAGAATACAATTGGGAATAAATGGGAGAGGTCTAACAGCTTCGGCATTTGCCCTACAACCAAGGAAAACTTCCCGAAAACATTGGTCGGAACCGGGGGATTGGAATCTTACTAATTTACTAACGTATTGCTGGGTCCTCGGCCTTCGTTAACGACGCTGTTTCAGCTACAGGGTGTATGTAAGGTGTATATACGTTCTGTGTGTGTGTGTGTGTGTGTGTGTGTGTGTGTGTGTGTGTGTGTGTGTGCTACTCAACAGAATGAAGTGTTGTGTGAGTGAAGGACTTTTTTTTCTTTTTTCACTGCTCGAGAAACTGCCCATTAAAAGTGGCGGTTATATTCAGCCAGTTATCAGACAAGCTAACTGGATGATCCCAACTGGGATTAAATGGGAGGGGCTTGCCAGTTCCGGCATACGCCATACAACCATACTTGAGTATTGCTCATCAGTGTGGGATCCGTACCAGGTCGGGTTGACGGAGGAGATAGAGAAGATCCAAAGAAGAGCGGCGCGTTTTGTCACAGGGTTATTTGGTAACCGTGATAGCGTTACGGAGATGTTTAATAAACTCAAGTGGCAGACTCTGCAAGAGAGGCGCTCTGCATCGCGGTGTAGCTTGCTCGCCAGGTTTCGAGAGGGTGCGTTTCTGGATGAGGTATCGAATATATTGCTTCCCCCTACTTATACTTCCCGAGGAGATCACGAATGTAAAATTAGAGAGATTAGAGCGCGCACGGAGGCTTTCAGACAGTCGTTCTTCCCGCGAACCATACGTGACTGGAACAGGAAAGGGAGGTAATGACAGTGGCACGTAAAGTGCCCTCCGCCACACACCGTTGGGTGGCTTGCAGAGTATCAATGTAGATGTAGATGTAAACCTCCCGGAAACACTGGTCCTCCTTTGAGGATGTTGTCCATTTGAAAAATTAACATGTTGTGTATTGTAAGGTGTGCAAAGGCGGTGTGTGTGTGTGTGTGTGTGTGTGTGTGTGTGTGTGTGTGTGTGTGTGTGCGTATGTTATTGTACAGAGTGGAAGAATGCGAGAGGCAGGAATGTGGTTGTGATAGTGCGATATGGTCTAGACACGTTAGTATGCACTGTTCTAAAAACAATTTCATGAATGCAGTGACGTGAAAATCGTAGTTGTGACTGACTTGAAGACGTTCGAGCGAAGCAACCATATGTCTTACGTCTTCAGTGCATTTACGAAATAATGTCGGTCAAACTGATTGGCTTGTACGTGGTGTCAGCAACAGCTTTATAGGAAGTACCAATGCCTATACTGGCAGACAGTACCGAAATATCCGAAAACATCAACAGATGGTTCAATGAACATGGATTATCATTCAGTTTTGACAGGATTCGGTACGTACAGGTCCCAGAACTGTAGGGCTATGAACATACACATCTCTGTAATCGTCTTGTGAATGTTGAGTTTCTCAATGAAATACATGAAGTTCAAAGAAATCTTGGGGCTACAAACAGATCACAACCCTCCGCCTAGAGATAGTGACGTGCCTTAGTTCAGCTACCGTTTCCAGTATGCATATGCAAGGTTGTGTCGACTGCGCTGCAGAAGTTTCACTGGGAAGCCCTTACGCAGCCTCCATACAATCTCCGTCTCTCCCCATGCGGTTTCCATATTTTGGAGCCCTGAAGAAAGAAATTAGTGGTCGTCGACTTGCTTGGAACGAAGAGGTGTACGCCTGGGCACAATTACGGTTTGCAACAGCAAAAATTTTTCAATGACAGCACTGAAGCGATGACACTTTATGCAGGACCTGACCATCATTTTGCAGGACAATGCTCTAGCACGTACAGTGCAAGCCGTTACTGATTTGTTTGACTGATGGGGCTGCTAAGTGCGGCTGATCCCGGCGGAGGTTCGAGTGTAAGCTTAGGGACTGATGACCTTAGCAGTTAAGTCCCGTAAGATTTCACACACATTTGAACATTTGATTTGGGCTGCTAAGTGCTATACCACTTACTGCACTCCCCTGACGTAAGCCCTCGTGAGTTCAACTCGGTTTCTAAACTGAAGGACACACTTCACGGCATTCGCTTCAGAACTGCTACAAATTCGTCGGGCAATGGACCACGCCGCTCGAACTGTCAACACAACTGGCACTGCCAAGAGTATCCTACGACTTCCACATCTCTGGCAACGGGTTATACACAATGCTGGTGACTACTTTGAAGGTCAGTAAAGCTGTGAAACACGTATCTATTTTGTCACTATTAAAGTTCCAACCCTCGTGTAAACAGTTACGGTGATTACTTTTGAAATAATAAACATTTTATTTACTCTTTTCCACCTATTTCGATTTCATTTTACTGCCCCTTATATTTAGTCAGATCTGAAGCATTCTGTGTTAAGCCCGGCCTGTCAAATGAGCATGGTGCTTCAAATTAAATTTGATTAGGAAGGTATTATTGAAACCACGTTGTGTGCTTAAGTATTCGGTACTTATAACAGCTTTGAGAACTCTTGCTACCGGAGCATTACAGACAGTGTGGTGTGAGAGTAACCTGGTTCACTCATACTGACCAGTTCCAGCAAGTCGCATTGTAGTTTACGTCATCAAGTTCGTACTTAATTAAAATTTTGTAAAACTGTGATAACCAATCCAACAGCCGTAGTAGCAGTGATATCTTGAGTTAATAGGGGGAGGCAGAGTAGTAAGTTAGGACCGTTTTAAGTGAAACTTGCACAATAAACAATAGAGACAAGAGGAGAACGAAACTTTTGAAACGTGGTGCTACAGAAGAACGCTGAAGATTAAATAGTTATAACGGATAGCTAAAGAAGAGATTCTGAATCGAACTGTGGATAAATGTGCTTTATGGAGTAAGTTGACCACAAGAAGGGATCGGTTGATAGTGCACATCCAGTGGCGTCAAGGTGCATTTGATATGGTATCCCAGGAAACCGTTTGGATAAACATCGTAGAGGGTAAGCAGGGTATGAATACTGTAAGCAGGTTCATATTTATTTAGCGTAAAATATCCGTGCAGATATGAAAATACTTGCACAAAATTACTACCGTGAAACACTCCATCAACCCAGTCTTCGGTCTGTTGATTAAAACAACATAAAAGTGCCGCTGTCCATATAGGTTCCTTAGGAATGAACAAATTGAGAGATTGAGATTATAGTCACTGTAACATGCGCCCACTTCAGAGGATTTGGCATCTTCTGATGTGTACCCTACACGATCCACTTTTGTTGCTCATGAGGGTTTGATCTTATAGCTCACCTTGCCCTCGCATTTCGTTCCGGCAAACCATTTCAACAATCGGTGATCCCTATCAACTTTTACTGCTCTTTGTTTATAGTAACCTGCCACGAGCTTTGTCTGCAGTAGACAGTTCGGAGCATATTCCTCTCGGGATGACTTGAACTCTTCCGTGCAATGGCTCTATCAATTCCTCCTTGTAACGTACCGTTCCCCGCAACCCTGTAGCCCTATGTTTATGACTGATTTATTTTGCTTTTGGCGCTGTCACCATATATTAGGTCGGTGTATAAGTTCGTAGCGTTTTCCGGTTGCTATGCGTTTATTAACCGATTGTCATTGTAGTTATTTGAGTTTACTTTTTGTCATTTTGTTATTTGGAGATCGTGAATGGGGCTGTGGACTCTAGAAAATAGATTGAAAAGTGGGGAAATCGGAACATTTCCGACATATTCTTCTGTTTGAGTTCACTAGAGGGGTGACAGCAGCGGAGGCAGCCAGAAACATTTGCGTCGTGCGTGGGGATAATGCCATTGGACAGAGCACAACAAAAAATGGTTTTCTAGTTTTAAGGAGGATGGTTTCAGCATTAGTGACTCTCCACGTCCGGAAAGACCTTTTCGGTTTTGATGAAGATCGTTAAAAGCATTAATCCACAATGATCTAGGTACCAGTGTACCCGAGAACCGATAAATGTAATGAACTGTGATCAGACTACCATCGTTCGACATTTGCATGCAGTGGGGAAGGTCCAAAGATGGGTGTATGGATGCCGCATGCTGTAAGCCAAAATCATGAAAATTAGTGGGTGGCCAATTCCTTTCAGACATGAATTTTTTTCTTTTTTTTTTCTTTATGCTGTAATTCTCTTAGGTGATTTTTTAATGATGTTAGACGCAAGATTTATACAAAAATATGCACCCGTTTTCAAAATTATACTTTTTACATATGGCTTTTTTGTAAACATCAAAATAACTAATTTTTAAATAAGCTGATCTTTCATTAATTATTACGCAAAATAACAATAATAATATTCAATTTTGAAATGGACTGCAAGTAACCAACCATTTCGGGGAATTCTGGCGGTCACTAGCTGCTGCGCATTGCTACATTGACATGTTGATATTTTTATACAATCATTCCCAAAATATGGTAGTACTTATGCACGAAGAAAGGATTGAACAGTCACAAATGTGCACATGAGGTTTCCAATTGGGAAAAAACATTTCTGTTGCAACTTAGACACAGAAAAAGTTAATATACACAATTGTAGACAATGGATCTGAAAGAGATACATGCATTTCTGACTGCTCGTCGATTGGTTCGCGAACAACACCAGCCATTCCTAACCCGTACCGTTACCAGTGACGAGAAATTATGTCTCTGTGTTAACATAAGGAAAAGAAAGGAATCGCTGAGCCAGAACAAAGCAGCCACTCCCCGTAGAAAGGACCAGCGTGCAGCCACAAAAGATAATGTTGTGCATCTGGCGAAACAGTGACCGTGTAGTGTACTGTTTATTGACTGCAACTGAGACGTCGTGAAAAATGACCAGGAAGACCGCATGAAGTGATGCTACTCCACGATAACATCCGTGCGCATTCTGACAGACTTAAAAAAACACTGTGCACAACTTGGGTTGGGACGTCATTTCGCCCCCAACCGTATTCACCTGATATTGCACCATCAGATTTTCACCTTTCCCGCTCTCTTTCGACCAACATTTAAGGAACTTCCTTTTCGGATGAAAATACCCTCCGAACATGGCCCGATGAGTTCTTCGCCTCAACACCACGTGATTTCTACAGTCGTGGAATCGAAAAGTTACCCCAGTGTTGGCAGACTTGTAAACAGTGAAGGAGAATATACAGTACAACCATATGGACTTATTTACCAACCCAGTAAAAAAAAAAAAAAAAAAAAAAATCTGACTGTGCAGTACTCAGTACTTACTTTGTATGATCTACTTTACCAGGATTTCACAATTAAATTATGTTGTTGTTGTCTTCAGTCCTGAGACTGGTTTGATGCAGCTCTCCATGCTACTCTATCCTGTGCAAGCTTCTTCATCTTCCAGTGCTTACTGCAACCTACATCCTTCTGAATCTGCTTAGTGTATTCATCTCTTGGTCTCCCCCTACGATTTTTACCCTCCACGCTGCCCTCCAATGCTAAATTTGTGATCCCTTGATGCCTCAAAACATGTCCTACCAATCGATCCCTGCTTCTAGTCAAGTTGTGCCACAAACTCCTCTTCTCCCCAATTCTATTGAATATCTCCTCATTAGTTATGTGATCTACCCACCTAATCTTCACCATTCTTCTGTCGCACCACATTTCGAAAGCTTCTATTCTCTTCTTGTCCAAACTATTTATCGTCCATGTTTCACTTCCATACATGGCTACACTCCATACAAATTCTTTCAGAAACGACTTCCTGACACTTAAATCTATACTCGATGTTAACAAGTTTCTCTTCTTCAGAAACGCTTTCCTTGCCATTGCCACTCTACATTTTATATCCTCTCTACTTCGACCATCATCAGTTATTTTGCTCCCCAAATAGCAAAACTCCTTTACTACTTTAAGTGTCTCATTTCCTACTCTAATTCCCTCAGCATCACCCGACTTAATTCGACTACATTCCATGGTCTTCGTTTTGCTTTTGTTGATGTTCATCTTATATCCTCGTTTCAAGACACTGTCCATTACGTTCAACTGCTCTTCCAAGTCCTTTGCTGTCTCTGACAGAATTACAATCTCATCGGCGAACCTCAACGTTTTTATTTCTTCTCCATGGACTTTAATACCTACTCCGAATTTTTCTTTTGTTTCCTTTACTGCCTGCTCAATATACAGATTGAATAACATCGGGGACAGGCTACAGCACTGTCTCACTCCCTTCCCACCCAATGCTTACCTTTCATGCCCCTCGACTCTTATAACTGCCATCTGGTTTCTGTACAAATTGTAAATAGCCTTTCGCTCCCTGTATTTTACCCCTGCCACCTTCAGAATTTGAAAGAGAGTATTGCAGTCAACGTTGTCAAAAGCTTTCTCTAAGTCTATAAATGCTAGAAACGTAGGTTTGCCTTTCCTTAATCTATTTTCTAAGATAAGTCGTAGAGTCAGTATTGCTTCACGTGTTCCAACATTTCTGCGGAATCCAAACCAATCTTCGCCGAGGTCGGCTTCTACCAGTTTTTCCATTCGTCTGTAAAGAATTCGCATTAGTTTTTTGCAGCTGTGACTTATTAAACTGATAGTTCGGTAATTTTCACATCTGTCAACACCTATTTTCTTTGGGATTGAAATTATTATATTCTTCTTGAAGTCTGAGGGTATTTCGCCTGTCTCATACATCTTGCTCACCAGATAGTAGAGTTTTGTCAGGACTGGCTCTCCCAAGGCCGTCAGTAGTTCCAATGGAATGTTGTCTACTCCCGGGACCTTGTTTCGACTTAGGTCTTTCAGTACTCTGTCAAACTCTTCACGCAGTATCGTATCTCCCATACCATCTTGATCTACATCCTCTTCCATTTCCATAATATTGTCCTCAAGTACATCGCCCTTCTATAGACCCTCTATATAGTCCTTCCACCTTTCTGCTTTCCCTTCTTTGCTTAGAACTGGGTTTCCATCTGAGCTCTTGATATTCATACAAGTGGCTCGCTTTTCTCTAAAGGTCTCTTTAATTTTCCTGTAGGCGGTATCTATCTTACCCCTAGTGAGATAAGCCTCTACATCCTTACATTTGTCCTCTAGCCATCCCTGCTTAGCCATTTTGCGCTTCCTGTCGATCTCAATTCTGAGACGTTTGTATTCCTTTTTGCCTGCTTCATTTACTGCGTTTTTATATTTTCTTCTTTTATTAATTAAATTCAATATTTCTTCTGTTACCCAAGGATTTCTACTAGCCCTCGTCTTTTTACCTACTTGATCCTCTGCTGCCTTCACTACTTCATCCCTCAGAGCTACTCATTCTTCTTCTACTGTATTTCTTTCCCCCATTACTGTCAATTGTTCCCTTATGCTCTCCCTGAAACTCTGTACAACCTCTGGTTTAGTCAGTTTATCTAGGTCCCATCTCCTTAAATTCCCACCACTTTGCAGTTTCTTCAGTTTTAATCTAATTATATTATAAAGGCTGCAATATGAGCACAGAACATGGGTTGGCTCGACAGTCTAAAGCAATAGTTCAAAGAAAATAAGAAATGCGTTCTCATAAATGAATAATGTGAATTAAAAAATTCCTTTTTAAACTACTTACAAAACAAGTACATGTAAACTCATCGATGCCAGAAGACACTGAACATTAACTGGAAAGGAGACTTTCAGCATTTTTTTAAAAATTTCATTTCAAATTTTTTTTACCCTCGCACACGACCGTATTTCAGTGGTAAATGGTTGATCCTCCGCCGGCTGGGGTGGCCGAGCGGTTCTAGGCGCTACAGTCTGGAACCGCGCGACCACTACGGTCGCAGGTTAGAATCCTGCCTCGGGCATGGATGTGTGTGATGTCCTTAGGTTGATTGGGTTTAAGTAGTTCTAAGTTCTGGGGGACTGATGACCTCAGAAGTCAAGTCCCATAGTGCTCAGAGCCATCTGAACCATTTCTGTTGATCCTCCCAGCGTCCTGGTGACCGCAGCACGCATTTCAATAAGTTCAAAAGGTGGATGTCTCGTGAAAAAGCTGTCACGGCTAGATTCTATACACGTGACTTACGCGGTGGCTTATCGACGTACTACTAGGTTTTAATATAAGGATCCAACAGGAATATGAAGCTGGATTCAACTGTTGAATTATATCCTATATCTTCTAGCTTTCTAAAAATTCTCTCTTATGCACTGCAATAGATCTGTAAATAAAAACAAGATTTTAAGAAACCCTCAGATGTAGTAGTCTCCCTTACCAACTTACCCACAACTTCGTTCAACATTCTTTCACATGCCTTGATCCGAACAGATATACATACTTACTTCCATAAGTAAATTCTGTTTGCCGAAGCCATTTACTCATCACATGTTTGTTGGTACTTTGTCTCCAGTTTCGCTGTTCCGAGCATTGGAGCATACTTGTAATGCTGTTGGGAGACCGTCTCTCTGCAGCTTATGCCGTCCTTTAAATGTGACCGAAAAAATGTGTGTAGCTGAAACGCACCACAACACCAAAACGACAGTCACGAAAGGGCAGTATCACCACGTTGCGAAGATTTTTCAGTTTTGTTTCGCAACACGAGTGCTTCCAATATTTTGACAAACATGCGGTTCGTCAGGCGGCAGGCACTCGCACGCTAAAATAGATTTGCTCGATGCTTCCTCCTTGGCTGCGACGCCAAATTCCCGTCCCGAAATATCGCCGGGCAAAATCCGCTACCGACTCGGGCGTCATAATAATAATAATAATAAGTTTATTTTGGTTGTGTGTAATAGGCGATACTTTCTCTACGTCTCTATGAGAAGAAGACAATTATTGCAAAAGATAATCACATTTTACTAATGCTTTATCCTTCACATTACCACAAAAATCCAAAATAATGAGATTCACACTTTTTTTGTTTAATTGAGTTTATGCTGATGTCTGTGAGCAACTGAAATTGGTCAATCATGTGTATTCCCGATGCTTTTCGCTTTTATTTCGAAAAGTATAATCAGTTCAGATTTTCTGCCAACGCCTACATTTCAATCACTGCCAACAGCTCTTTTCTTCTACCGTATAAAATAGCCAGTTCTTTTACGTTGAGCAGAAATGTAGGCGACTGCAATCGCACAAATATCGAGTACTTATGGTTTTGTAAATATAAATGAAACGCATATGTCGTCAATTCACATTGAAAAATTTCAGCTGCGCAGTAGACGATAGCGTAAGACCGACTTATTGAAACTGCAGCTGAAAACAAGCAGATCAGCAAGACACACGAAATACCGTTTTATATTTACGGTGAGCTTAACCTTACATTATTTTCTTATGGAGGGACGTTGACATAAAGAGGTTTTGTTACATTTCTACAAGAACATACGAAATGCATCGTGGACGTTCTACAGAAAAGGATTTGATGAAAGATAGTTTGTGAAGAGCAGCAATACCACTGGTTGCACGTACAGGCGAAGTTGCCACCGGAGAAATTTCGGGACCAGATAGATGAGACTTGCACATGCCATATTAAAAATATTACGCCTTTTGAACACTGAAATGTATACTGAAACAAATAAATGGTCTCGGCATTACTACAGCTGAATAATATTTATGTATTTATTTATTTTACATGAAAAATAAGGACCTGCAGGTTTAGAAAGAGCATCCAATAATTTATTTCCATGATAATGATGACGAGCCGAAATACTGCGACGTTTCGGTGACATCATTCCGAGTAAAGCCAAAGGACATGCTCAGTAGTCTTTCTTTATCGGATAGTTGTAATGGTATCGACTTCAGTGTTTGCACTATTTACGGCGAAGAATAGATCGCTTACTCCTTGCTGTTTTGACTAGAGAAACCTCGGTCATTTTCATGACATTTTATTTCAAGACGGAAAACGATTCGAAATTCTGGAAAAATCTTCCACTATCTCTCTTATAGAACGACGTTTGACAAGAAATTGCTTCATCCAGTACTAGACTATTACAGTCCTTTTCAAGCTATGCTTGAAACAAATGTCAGCACCGGCCACACCATACGACATAGCATCCGAGACTCGGAAATATCGTCTGAGTTCGCGTATCCTTCAAAGTGACCTTATACTAATCCCAGTTGATACAGATCTTCAATCTCTTAACGGGCTCAATATGGGAAGAATCCTTCACACAAATTTCTCTTGCACTAATATAACCTCTCACACAGCTAACACTATGCGTGAAACGATCCTAAAACACTATAGAAAACAAACGCCAAATATGTTTATTAGTAAATGATTCTCGCCCACTACGTAAAAAGCAGACCCTAGCTGTGTGTTTAAAATTTTCTATGGAGGACACCGACAGTTATCAAATTATGTTTTCAGACTGAGTGAACTAGAGAGTGGAAAAACATCTAGCATTACTATTGCCCCTCTTAAAAAAACGCAACTTCTTTGGCATGAGTGAATAATATTTATATCTCACATGTTTTTCATGTGATGCTGCCTCAACAATGATAGGCAGAAACAGTGGTGTAGAGACACAACTCAAAAATTTATTTCCGCCTACCATAGTCTGGCATTGCAGCAACCACAGACTAGAGCTAGCTGTTAATGATGCCATAATACAACTCCACGGAATAGATTAATTTCAGATATTTGTAGAAAAACTGTATGCATTATACGATAAGTCTCCTAAAACCCAAAAGAAACTAAACACCTACGGAAAGGTTTTCGGGCAACGAATGTTGCATATTGGTAAAATTTTCACAGTTCGGTGGGTTTCAACTATAGGAACTCTACAAGCTGTATGGAAATACTTAGGAATTTTATATTCCCCTTCTGACATGACTGGAAATGATGTTACAAGAGATTACAAAGAATGAGCCAAATATTCCGGTTTACAGAAATATTTAGGAAGTGCAGAGTTTGTAGAACATTTACGAAAAATGTTGGCTGCATCGATGGAATTAGCTGATCTTTCATGTGATCTTCAAAAGAGGGAAATAATACTGCCGACAGCAGATAAAGTGATAAGAAGAACTGTTAGAGTGTTTCAATCACTGCAGCAAAATCCTGGCCATTGTGCCAAAGAAGCTAACATTATCACTAAATTAAGTAAAACCAAATTTTTGCCTCTATCAGGATACAATAAAATAAAAATAATTCATGCAGGACAGTTTTACAGGAGTCTTGCTGCCAATTTAGAGTCAAGATTGTTAACAACCCAGTCTTCTTACAGTGGAATGCCTCAAGATTTTCAAAATCGTAGTAGCTGCATAATTCCTCTGTCGCCTGACACTGTTAAGAGCATCTGAATGGCTCAGGAAGAAATCATTGTTCATCTCTGCAAACAATTTAGAATCTGAGATAAGAGAAAACTTATACTACTGGCCATTAAAATTGCTACACCACGAAGATGACGTGCTACAGACGCGAAATTTAACCGACAGGAAGAAGATGCTGTGATATGCAAATGATTAGCTTTTCAGAGCATTCACACAAGGCTGGCGCCAGTGGCGACACCTACAACGTGCTGACATGAGGAAAGTTTCCAACCGATTTCTCATACACAAACAGCAGTTGATCGGCGTTGCCTGGTGAAACGTTGTTGTGATGCCTCGTGTAAGAAGGAGAAATGCGTCCCATCACGTTTCCGACTTTGATAAAGGTCGGATTGTAGGCTATCGCGATTGCCGTTTATCGTATCGCGACATTGCTGCTCGCGTTGGTCGAGATCCAATGACGGTTAGCAGAATGTGGAATGGGTGGGTTCAGGAGGGTAATAAGGAACGCCGTCCTGAATCCCAACGACCTCGTATCACTAGCAGTCGAGATGACAGGCATCTTATCCGCATGGCTGTAACGGATCGTGCAGCCACGTCTCGATCCCTGAGGCAACAGATGGGGATGTTTGCAAGACAACAACCATCTGCACGAACAGTTCGACGACGTTTGCACCAGCATGGACTATCAGCTCGGAGACCATGGCTGCGGTTACCCTTGACGTTGCATCACAGACAGGAGCGCCTGCGTTGGTGTACTCAACGACGAACCTGGGTGCACGAATGGCAAAACGCCATTTTTTCGGATGAATCCAGGTTCTGTTTACAGCATCATGATGGTCGCATCCATGTTTGGCGACATCGCGGTAAACGCACATTAGAACCGTGTATTCGTCACCGCCATACTGGCGTATCACCCGGCGTGATGGTATGGTGTGCCATTGGTAACACGTCCCGGTCACCTCTTGTTCGCACTGACGGCACTTTGAACAGTGGACGTTACATTTCAGATGTGTTACGACCCGTGGCTCTACCCTTCATTCGATCCCTACGAAACCCTACAGTTCAGCAGGTTAACGCATGACCGCATGTTGCAGGTCCTGTACGGGCATTTCTGGATACAGAAAATGTTCGACTGCTGCCCTGGCCAGCACATTCTCCAGATCTCTCACCAATTGAAAACGTCTGGTCGATGGTGGCCGAGCAACTGGCTCGGCCCAATACCCCAGTCACTGATGAACTGTGGCCACCCAAGCTCTGTTTGACGCAATGCCCAGGCGTATGAAGGCCGTTATTACGGCCAGAGGTGGTTGTTCTGGGTACTGATTTCTCAGGATCTATGCACCCAAATTGCGTGAAAATGTAATCACATGTCAGTTCTAGTATATTTGGCCAATGAATACCCTTTTACCATCTGCATTTCTTCTTGGTGTAGCAATTTTAATGGCCAATTGTGTATATGGCCTTTCAGGGAGTACGAAGAATACAGAAATATTGAAAGGAAGCCTCGTGATCGACTGTCACTGTTCCGCGCTTCGGGCACTTTGCTGTATCAACAGCTGACTGTGAACGCCCATTTAGCCCGATGAACGAGATTGTAGTGGAAGTCTCCTGTCGTAAGAGAAAAATGACCGCAGAGCAACAACCCCTTCGAGCCTATGCGGAAAATTTTGAAGGGTTAGGTGAGTATCGGAAGTTATAATTTTCCAACTGAAGCCCTGTAGAAGAAGATTGTTTTTGTTACTCCCTGAAGCTGGGCTACGTTTTGCAAATGTTGAGCGCGTCTGCTGCATAGAATAGGAAGCGGTGTATGACACAGTAATTTACAGGGCATTAAACAGCATTTGCATAGTACCGTGGAAAAATGCAACTTTATAATTCAAAACACAAACACAACGAAGAAATCGTCCTGTAGAAACATCCACCATTGCATCACACCAGTAAAGAACATAAAATTAGGCCCCAGCAGGAAAGAAAGGAAAGCTGTAAGAGCCATCTGAAGATGAATTTGTAGTAAATCCGAAACCGGTAATGGTTTGAGCTAAACGAACATTTTTTAAACCATACTTGTTGCTGGTTGCTTAAATTATAAACGTTATAAATGTTTTGGTATAGACTACCATGCCTAGGTCCCCATCCGTCGTCGGATCATCACGAACAGTGTCAGATTCCCTCCCACGGTAAGACAGTTTACAAAGCTTTGGGATTTAATCACCAAGCAGGGTAGCGCAGATCTTTGCACACTAGACTCGTCTTCGGGAGGACGACTATTCAATCCCACGTCCAGTCATCCTGATTTGGGTTTTCCGTAATTTCTCTGAATCGCTTTAAAGGCATATTCCGGGATGGCGCCTTCGAAAGGGCACGGCCGCTTTACTTCCCCATCCTTCCCTAACCCGAGCTTGTGCTCCGTCTCTAATGACCTCATTGTCGGTGTGACGTTAAATACTAATCTGCTCCTCCTCCTTGAGATTTAATCCACAACGTTTTATTTTTATTTATTTATCAGATGAAATTTCAGGTCTCATTTACATCGGACCAAGGTTTTGTTCATAACAATACTTTTTACTTTATATTTACAATAATGACAACAGCTTTAAGATGAGAAATACTAATACAGAATCCATGGGTACGCCAGATATTGTTTCCGCTACTTTGTGGGCCCAGACAGGTCGCATTTTTGGCGAGGCGTCGGGCATGAGAGAAATCATTGCACTGTACTTTGAGAGGAATATTAGGCAGCTAAGTTTGGCAAGAACTAGAGGTCATGAACTATACATCACCGCCGACAGAAACACGTCACCTACATGTATTCCACAGTGGACAGTGCAATCTTGTCCGATGGCGGAACACGGCGGCAATTGGTCAAGTCAGATTTTTTTTTTAACTTGTTGCTCTTGCGTCCTTCTACAGCTTTCCTCATAGTCGTTCATGAAACGTATTCCTTCTAGTAGCTTGAACACTGTTACGTATCTGTTTGCGCCTCTGCTCACGAAACTACTGCGCCATCTGATTGGACAGTGGGCGCATGCTTTCCTGGTGACGAGGAAGAGGCGGCCGGCGGCATGGCGTCCTGACCTGGCTAACAGATGGCAGCAGCCGCAGCGGACAATTGCCGGCGTGCCCCTCGGAGCGGCGCGCGCGCGCGGGGTCAACGGTATGGAGGGCGCGCTCTCACCTCGCTCGATCACGTGACAACGCGGCGACCGTTCCATTTGGACTGTTCCTCGCCCGAGGCCGCCTACCGCCGTTGCCAAGCGTGGCTCATTTTCAAGTGATTCCCCCACCGCCAGGCAGGTAAACGCTGCGGGCAGCGCGACGATACACGGCAACTGCAGCCGTAACGAGCGATCTCTTTGTCCGCACCGTTCTGCTGCGTCGCCAAGCACTCTGCGCTGTACGACCATGTAGACAGGTAGCGGTCACTATTTTAAAAATGTATTCTAAATAGGCGGATTCCACACATGTGCTGCCCTTTTGCTTCATGACCGACACACTTTACTGTTCGATCGTAATTGACGTTCTTGTCACATGGGCAACCATGAGAGTGGCTGGGGACAATTGGCCACCAAAATAATCAGGATCCACTCACTTTCTTATTTAATCTCTCTTGAGTACCAGACCGGTTTCGAGTCAGTATTTCATCGCTGGGTGACTGAACAGTTAATTATTGCTTTTAAATGCATTGCCACCCACTACATTCCCTGCCACATCAAAACAAATATTTTACAGCTACAGAATTCGGCGTGGGCGGGCGAAACATGGCGTGTCGGGAATTTAAACGGATTTACTGATAACATGTCATTTGAAAAACGCAATGTCAAAAGCGCTCTTGGCACTCCGAATAAACAGGCTACTGAAAAGTGGCTAGTTTGTTGATTATTCTCCACGCGTTTAAACTGGGCAATGCTTAAAGCGATAATTATCATAAATAAAAGACTGCTGCAGACGAGTCAGCCGGTTTACTGATAACATAATAAGAGTATTTGTTTTACGCATTACTTCAGAACCGAAGCTGGTATATTAACATAAAAGCATTTATTTCCTTACTGGTTGTGAAGAAGTTATGTGGAGTAAGAACAAGAGAGTTTAGAAATCGGAATACAATGCCATAAAATGATCGCCTCATTAGATCCCCGTAGCAGATAGTAGCTATTACTAATAGCTACAAGCTCTGAACCTCCTGAAGACGTATGCTACTTTGAAAAAGCCTCACTTAAAAAGAAGACTTGACTTACTCGTTGACATCGTTAATTAATACGTGTAGAACGAATGTTTTGTAGGTACTTGATGGGGAAACAAAATTTTATTTCCTACAGATCTGGACGTATTGTTCAGTTCAAAGGAATGTAGCTAATACTTCGGTGCTACCGGCATTTGCTTATTTATTTTGCCAACTTCAATATTCAGACACTTATGCAATATCATACCGAACAGACGACTATTGCTCCTACAAAATAAGAAATAATTATTTGGCTTCTCTGAGCACTATGCGACTTAACTTCTGAGGTCATCAGTCGCCTAGAACTTAGAACTACTTAAACCTAACTAACCAAAGGACATCACACACATCCATGCCCGAGGCAGGATTCGAACCTGCGACCGTAGCGGTCGCTCGGTTCCAGACTAGCGCTAGAACCGCACGAAACAATTATTTGCTAAAAAAAAAAAAAAAAAAAAAAAAAAAAAAAAAAAAACATGTTGGACGCCGCATAGTCGCAGATAACTCTTACGTCTACAAATTTCACATTAACAATATTCAAAATACGTAAAGTGTCTTCCACAGTAGTAATACGTTGATAACAATAAACGAAGGCGAACACATAAGCAACGTACGCAGGTAGTACTGGCAGTCCCCACATGAGACAGCAACTGTCATGTCAATTATAATTACTATACTGTCATATGACGGCCATCTGTAGCTGTCCAGCGAGACTTTAGCGCTGATTTGTGAGCGCGCTAGTATTTGTCTCCATTCAAGCAGCAAGACTTGTTGATGAATGGCATTCTTATACGGAACTCGGCAAAAAATGCAACTGAAAAGTGTACTGGACGCCTTGCAAAGTTATCTTTCGTAGTACAAAAATAACAATAGGAATTTTGAGATGAAATGTACCCGAAGATCATGAATCAAGCAATATTTAGTCACGCGTTAAGGCTTCCAAATCCGCCGCAGTTCTTCTTACTTTTTTTTTTTTTTTGATGTTTCCTGCTATTGTTACTGCTACACTGTCACTACTACTATTTAGTGAGTTTTCAACAACCTTCCCCGCTGCAACGTCTTTTCTCCAAATGTGTTCTGCAGCATGCTACCTTACTTACCAAGTCCTTTATTTGTTGGTTTGTTATGGCACGGACAAGGGCAAGATGACCTGACATTGAAATAGAAGTCTGTTTGAGTAGAAGGGCACTTATTTTCCGGCACATGAATTCGACTTCGGAGTTTTTGGCATGCGGAAACTGCCTTCCATCCACTGCTTTGACTGTGCCTACTGGCACGTATATCGAGTAAGAAAGCCTCACATAATTTCAAATTCTTTTCGAAGCTTCGCACTTAAGCCACACTTATGAACTAAAAATAAAAAGTTATTTATCCAGAAAGCTATAAGGATACGGAATAAGTAAGGAAGAGCAACGCCATGGCTTTCTCAAGTAAGACTCCGTTAAATTCTGGAAAGGGAAAAAGAAGGCAGGCGATGATCATTGTAATCAATGCTTACCCCGTATAAAAAAGAACGTTTCAATACAAGGTTTCTGTTTTCACACAATTTGATTTTGCCCGTTAGAAATGGTTGGTGAAAGCGTGCGACTGCTTGTAAAGGCAGTGGATCTCTTTATAAAATAATTCTTCTGCTATCAGTCACGAATTTAGTTTTGTTTGCCTTTTACTTCCTACTTCTGTGGATATGACTCCCATTTTCAAGTGCTTTTTTATTTTGTTACGCCATTTATTCGTAATGTGTTTTGTTTTTGTATGTTTGTTGTTTTTAAAGCGTATTATGCATGGAAAATTTTGTCTGATGTTTAATACGTGTCAGTTTCTGCGTAAGTGGTCAACAAGAAAACCTAAAACCGACAGAACAATGCAGCACCTTACTCATCGGAACATCATGACTAAATTGCATAGTATATGAAAAACGCTAAAGAGAATCCTTTTACCAAAACATGTTGTGCAAAAGATATATAAAAAGAAAGTCGTGACTGATACCAGAGAAAGTTATTTTTATAAACAAATCCATTATTTCCTCATATATCAATTTCCATACTTCTCCAGATGATTTTCGGTGAATAAAGTGCTGAAAACTGTCTAGAATACGGTAAGAGTTCTAGAAAATTACAAGTAATGTTGAACACACAATAGCAATCAGAGCCTGCCTGCCGGGCTAGCCCATGTGGATGGGTTTGCGGTTTGACGAGCAAGTCAACGTTCCACATAGGTAAAGGCTCCGTTTCACAAGCTGATGAGGTAGATGCAGCCAACAG
The DNA here is from genome assembly GCF_021461395.2 of Schistocerca americana. Classification (NCBI taxonomy): domain Eukaryota; kingdom Metazoa; phylum Arthropoda; class Insecta; order Orthoptera; family Acrididae; genus Schistocerca; species Schistocerca americana. Next base: position 337,222,587 of record NC_060123.1, on the reverse strand, counting down.
CAACCCCGATATAGTGTGATCACTGGTAGAACCGGCAAACCACTCTATACTTGTTAAAATAAGACAGAAAAGTCAGACCCTCCGCTAAGGAACAAATAAGTCAGTTTCATGAACGTAGGCAGAATAAACAACGTTCAGCCAAGGTACATACATGTATGTACTCATAGGCCATAGACGTGGACCTTCATCACACCTGTAGTACCAATTGAAATGCTGACAATGGTGAACGCAAGCATCGATTTTATATCGTGTAAATTATAACACTCTCAGAATTGTAACGGTTTGTTGCTGTTATAACATGACACATATACTTGTCAAATTTCCGGACAAATGCGTTTCAAAATATTTGGTTGGAATATAATTTCTATACAGTTATGCTAGAGCACTGTAGTAAGCACTGATGAAAAGAAATTATTATTATTATTATTGTTGTTGTTGTAAGGCTTTGTAACATGTAGTATATTCAACCTACATTTATAAAACGCATGAAACAAAAAAGCAGCTCAAATAGTTTCGTCTGCATATCTATGCGCATGCGCTTGGACTGTTTCCTGAGTCGTCCGTTAGAAAGCGCTAGTAGCAACGATGGCGATTAGCGAACAGAAAGTTCTTGTGTTTTACGGTTTGCAAGGACCGAATCTGTTGTTACAGTGCAACTTGCGATCCATATTAAGTTCCGTTGGAGACCTCAATATGTTAATAACATCCGTAAATTTTGTCATCAGTTTAAAGAGACCGACTGTCTCTGCAATTGGTACAATACGGGACGACAAAGAGTGATTGAAGAACGTGTTGAACGTGTGAGTCTGTCTTTCACGAGTGGCGCAGAGAAATCAGTTCGGAAGGATAGTTGTGAATTACCAGTTTCAGTGATGTCTTAATTGTAGACATTCAAGAAGACACAGCTACCTCCATATCGTCTGCATTGTTAAAAACTCTAAAGCCTACAGACTACAGTTTACGTGCCAATTTTGAAAACGAATGTTGCTGCATGACGTCAAAGATTTTCTGGATCGTGTCTTCAGTGATCAACCGACATTTCACCTAGAAATGCGAACACATAATAGTAATATAAGCGCCTGGGGGTCAGCAAATCCCCACGAGACGGTACAGTTGCAACGAGAGTTCCCTAAATCAAATGCTTTTGTGCCATATCCGGGCGGAAAGTTAATGGGCCTTTCTGTTTCGGTGAAGCAACTGTAACCGGTGTTTCTTATCATGATGCGCTAAATCTGTGCCTCTTCAACTGGAAGAAACTGATCCACAGAAATTTATGTGGCAGCAATACGGTGCACCGCCTCACTGGTACAATTCAGTGCTTAAACGAAGTTGCACCTGATCGCTTAAATGGAAGCAACTTTTTTCTTGCGAGTTCATAAAAGATCATGTCTATGTGCATCTGCTTCCAGCTGATCTACCGACGCAAGAAACAGGATTGAAGAAGTTCTTACAACAATTACAGCAGACACACTGATCAAAGTGTGGGATTAACTCGCATATCAACTCATGTGTGCCGTTTGGCGAATGGTGCTCTCACTGAAGACTTGTAAGAAAAACTGTTTCAGTTGCTCTTGCATGTGATGTATTATTAATAATTATAATAAATGCTACAAAGCCTTAAAATCCCAGTATTCATTTTGAAACACCTGACACTACGAAAATTTACTTATTTTATTGTTACTGTTGTTACCTTCAGCAGCAAGATGGTTCGACACACCTCTCTAAGCTTGTCTATGTAGTGCAAGCTTATTCATCTTCGTACAACTGTTGTTACGTACATCCATTTGGAGCTTTTCATTGTTGGCAATTATTGGTCTCCCTCCACTTTTACCCACACCCGTTCCCTCCATCCACAAACTGATGCTTTCTTGCTGCCTCAGTACATGTCCTCCCAAGCGACAGCTTGTTTTAGTCAAGCTGCGCCATAAATTTGTTTTTTTCCCAATTCGATTCAGTTACGCCTCATTAGCTATTCGATCCAGCCATCTACTCTTTAGCATTCTCCTGTAGCCTAACATTTCAAAATCCTCTATTGCTTTCTTGTTATTTCCGTGCAAGTGTGCCATCCAGATGTTATTATTGTACTCTTCAGGTCGAACACTGGTTTGATGCAGCTCTCCATGCTACTCCATCCAGTGCAAGCCTCTTCATCTCCGAGTAAGTATTCATCTCTTGGTCTCCATCTACGATTTTTACTCTCCACACTTCGTTCCAGTACTAAAGTAGTGATGCCTTGATGTCTCAGAGGGTGGCCTATCAACCGATCCCCTCTTTTAGTCAAGTTACGTCACAAATTCCCCCCCCCCCCTCCAATTCTACTCAATACCTCCTCATTAGCTACGCGATATGTACATCTAATCTTCAGCATTCTGCTGTAGCACTACACTTGAAAAGTCTCTATTGTCTTCTAGTCTAAACTGTTCATTGTCCATGTTCCAATTCCATCATGGTTACACTCCAGACATATACTTTAAGAAAAGACTTCCTAACACTTAAATCTATATTCGGTGTTAACAAATTTCTCTTCAGAAACGCTTTTCTTGCCATTGCCTGTCTACATTTTAAATCTTCTCTACTTCAGCCTGGCCATCATCAGTTATTTTGATGCTCAATCAATTATCAAAACTCACCTGCAACATTCAATTGCTCATTTTCTAATCTAATTCACTCAGCATCACTTGATTTAAAGACTTGTTTTGCTTTTATTGATGTTCATCTTACATCCTCCTTTCATCATGCTGTCTGTTCCGTTGAACTACTCTTCCAAGTCGTTTGCTGCCTCTGACAGGATTACTACGCCACTGGAAAACTTCAAAGTTTTTATTTCTGTTTCGTGAACTTTAATTCCTGCTATTAATTTTTCTTCGGTTTCCTTTACCGTTTGTCCAACGTACAGAGTGAGTAACATAGGGATAGACTACAATTCTGTCTAACTCTCTTCTCACCCACCCCTTTCATTTCATTCCCCTCGACTCTTATAACGGCCGTCCAGTTTCTGTAACAGTTATAAATAGCCTTTCTGTTCCTGTATTTTACCCCTGCTACCTTCAGAATTTCAAAGACAATATTCTAGTCAACATTGTCACAAGCTTTCTCTAAGTCTATGCTATAAACGAAGGTTTACCTTCCTTAACTTATCTTCTAAGAGAAGTTTTAGGGTTAGTAGTGCCTCACGTGTTCGTACGTTTCTCTGGAATCCAAGCTGATCTTCCCCGAGGTCGGCGCCTACCAGTTTTCCCATTCTTCTGTAAAGATTTCGCGTTACTGTTTTCCAACCGTGGTTTACTAAACTGATAGTTTGGTAACACTCACACCTGTCAACTCATGATTTCTTTGGAACTGCAGTCCAGATATTATTATTAAAATCCTAGGTATCTCTCTCACGTTGAAAATGGGGATGACAGCAAGTTGGGGTTCGCGGGGAAGGGTGAGAGAGGCGTTAGACTACAATCTTTGCCTACCCTCGCCACTAGAACCGGATCTTGGATAGGTGCGTGAAAGAACGACTGCAGTTTTCAGAATGAGGAAACGAAGCAGACAGCACAGAGAACAGAAACAACAGTTTGGAAGCGAGTAGCGGCTACAGAGCTCGGCTCGAGCTGTGTGGATTCGCGGGCTTTAAGGCTCTCAAGGGCGCCACAACAAACAAGCACTACGCTACGCTACTCTACTGGGCGGCCGGCGCAGGCGCAACAGGGTGCGGCAGTCGGGGTGGGGGCGGCGAAGAGGAGCTGACGAAACGGCGGAGCGCCCTGGCGGGCCGTTGCACCGCGCCGCCGGCTCTGCCGCTGTGGTGACGCAATGCGCGCGCCGTTGCCAGGCGGCGCCGCAAGCGCCAGCGCGTACGCTAGAGTACGGTCACGTGGCCCGTGACGTACCGCGGCCCGCGTTGGCGGGAAGGAGGCGGCCGCGGGCCATGTTTGGCGCGCCGCCTGTCCCCCCACCACCTCGGCCCGCCGGGTGCGCCCCCTCTCCCCACCACCGTGGCGCCAACTCGCTCGGGGGAATTTGCACTTTCTGTCGCTCGTAAATCACCAACACTGCTAGGCTTTATCCTGCGGCCTCTACTCTCGACCCTGATCAATAACAACGGAGAGTGGCTTCTCCGCGCCAGGAACCGTATTTGTTACTACGTCTTCGAGTACTCGTTCATCAAACTTTAGGCGAATACCTTGGCAATGCTGATAAGTACTCTTTCCTCGAGAACTGCAACGTTATTATCTTATCTGCATGAAAGAAAACAGTGCGTCACTTCCTTGGTGATCACATGGCAGCAACAGTCAGGAATAAAACTTGCTTCACCACAGGATTCTGTTTTGAATCCAATATGATATCTCACTTATTTACTTAACTTATCCAGCGTAGGTATGTCCATTATCACTAAAACAACCGTTTTCGGTTATATCGGCTTTTTCAACCCCAGTGTATCTGGACTGATAAAACCACTCAGAGTGACCGGTTTCTGAAATAATTGATGTTCGTTCTTTTTATTCCTGTATTTCCTGTAATAAACGTAGAAATCAAAAAATTTTGACTTCCTCAAATTCAAGACACACAAAATCAAAATATTAAATTAAATACCCAAATAGAAGGATGCTTAGTCCGTCCACTGTTCGCCGCTTTTCTCGAAAAGTGGTAAGTGTCGACTACTACTACAAAGAAAAAAAGATTAGTATTCTCTTATTGATTCTAAATTTTAGAAACTATGGCTCAAAAATCATGATATAGCAGAGGGCCATACCACTATTTGGACGTTAAGAATAGTCAGTGCTACAGGATGAAAATTGACGGCGAAGAACTCTATTTTTCGTGTTAATTTGCCCGTTTCCAAGAGCTACAAGCAGATAAAAGCAATTTCTGTAGACACACGAGGCAGATCAACTGATTTCTATTTTTATTGTAACCAGACTGAACTGTTTAGTTCTCCTTATATTACGCCACAAATCTGCTGTGGCTTCTCCCGTTTTTAGCCGGCTGCTGTAGCCGAGCGGTTCTAGGCGCTTTAGTCCGGAACCGTGCTGTTGCTACGGTCGCAGGTTTGAATCCTGCCTTGGGCATGTCCTTAGGTTAGTTAGGTTTAGGTAGTTCTAAGTCTAGGGGACTGATGAAGGGTTGTTTGGGGGAAGAGACCAAACAGCTAGGTCATCGGATTAGGGAAGGACGGGGAAGGAAGTCGGCCGTGCCCTTTCAAAGGAAATATTCAGGCATTTGCCTGGAGCGATTTAGGGAAATCACGGAAAACCTAAATCAGGATGGCCGGACGCGGGATTGAACCGTCGTCCTCCCGAATGGGGACTGATGACCTCAGATGTTAAGTCCCATAGTGCTCAGAGCCATTTGAACCATTTATCCCGTTTTTAACGTTTTAAAGCAAATGGAGCAGTGTACTTCACCGAACTTCTTGAAATACTTGCAGACTAGGTATGGTACCATTCTATTATACAACTGATGTCCGACGACGACAGTAAGAAACTACCGTTTAGACAAGACAAGATGGGGCAAATCTTACACAGTGCATGTACACGCATACCATCTAGAACAGTGGTTCCCAACCTGGGAGGTAATTACTCCCTGAGGGGCAAAATTAAAGTTTTTGAGGGATGAAAACTAAACGATTCGATTCTGTTTCAGTCATGAAACTAAATTATTTTCAAAATATTATTACTATTTCGACAACTTCGTAAGACTCTAATAATGATTATATAAGCTATCAATAAGTACTTCTTTTCAATTAGTAGCATTAATGCGGTGGAGCTTACAAGTACCTCACACAGTCCACCCACTGCTCACATATGTTGTGATTTGTCCCATACATTGCTGATGATAAAAGGGGAACTTATACGTAACAAATTCAAAATATTTAAAAAAATGTCTTGTCCAAGTACTCGGCGTGTTTTTTAAGGTCCGTTTTGTTGTAGAACTAGTAGTTCGCGCGCATACCGCAACGAGCGCGTGCGTCGTGTACCGGCATGCCTCGGGAACAACTGTGCTCAGTTTTAGCTCTGTAGCTAACCTGTACGGTTGTGTTCTGTGCTTTCAAAATGTTTAAGACTATCAACTAGCCCGCCGCGTGTGAAGTTCGCTCAGTGGTACAGTTTTTGTTACCTAGAAAACTGTCTACTGCAGAAAATCATCGACAGATTTGCGAAGTGTACGATGATACTGTTATGAGTGAAAGCAAAGTGCGGAAGTGAGTACGAGAATTCAAAGATGGCCGTGACAAAGTCCATGATGAGCACCGCTCCAGTCGCCCTTCTTTGATTACAGACGATTTGGTGGCTTCAGTTGAGGCGAGAATTCGTGAGAACAGGCGCTTCACAATAACAGGTCTCTCAAACGAAATTCCTGACGTGTCGAGATCATTGCTTTACAGCATTGTTTCTGAGCACCTAAAGTTTAGGAAACTGTGCTCCCATTGGGTCCCAAAACTCCCTAACAGAGGACCACAAAAACCAAAGATTTGAGTGTGCGATGAAGTTCTTGACCCGTTATCATGAAGAAGGTGACGGCTTCTTGAGTCAGATCGTAATTGGAGACGAAACATGGGTTTCGCATATCACGAACGAATCGAAGCAACAGAGCATGGAATGGAAACATACACACTCGCCTGTAAAGGTGAAGGCCAAACAGACTCTGTCCCAGCGCAAAATCATGGCGTCGGTGTTTTGGGATAGGCATGGTGTTTTTCATGCAACGAGGAACCACCATCAATGCAGAAGCATACTGTCAAACCCTGAGAAAGCTACACTGAGCGATTCAAAACAAAAGACGCGACATGCTGACAAAGGGAATTGTCCTTCTCCATGACAATGCAAGACCTCACACTGCAGGACAGACCCGCGATTTATTGGACACTTTTGGCTGGGAAGTTTTAGACCTCCCACCCTACAGTCCTGATCTTGCACCGAGCGATTACCATCTGTTCCTCCACCTCAAACACCTCAGTGGCAATTGTTACAATGATGACGACGACGTGCAAACGGCAGTGGACTCTTCTTGGTTATCGGAGTAGGCGGCAAATTTTTATGAAGAGGGTATTTTAAAATTGGTTGAGAGGTATGATACGTGTTTGAACAAACTTGGCAACTAGTCGAAAAACAGAGCGAAGTATGTACTGTCTGAAATTAAATTTACTGTTCTGAAATAACCTTTAGTTGTGTACTTATGTTCAAATGGACCTTACGTTTTAAAAACCGCGCCGCATAGATAGTCCTACAATAGTCCAGAAATTGCTTCTTTACTCACTTTGAAACAAATAAATGAATTAATTGACAGCATGAAACTGCAGTAACTATATGAGGGTTACTATAGAGCTGTACACAGTTTTATTATTAATTGTTATTAGAGTGGTTAGACACAAAGCATTAACAACCTGAAGTCGTCTAATTTCTGCCATTTCAGAGGCAAGGGGTGCAGTAATGAAGTGATTTACGAACAGTGAAGTATAGTGCACATTGTTGTATTCTGCCTACTCGTCAATGGGGTGCCTACGAAACCTACTTTCTCGGATCGCTAGGTAACAATTCAAGCTAATCGTATTAATGAATATTATTTCCTGAAAATAAATGACAAATATTTAACGTGGAGAAATATAGATGTGTCGCGATCAAAGGGCGACAGACAAACAAGAAATCTCTGCACTATATACGTGCTACATAATAGAAGCGAAATGACTAGTCTTGATGCTATCCTTCAACTCTCTGCTGTAGAACTGGCCGTAGCCAGTTGGATGCGGTGCTTATGTCTTCTTCGTGTAGAGGGCGCTGCCGTCACGTTGTCGTCCTGGAGAGGGGTCAGGGTTAAATTTTGATAAGACTCAGTACACGCAATCCAGTACTTCTCACGATACTGTACAAGCTATAAAAATGGTGTACTGAAACTATAAAACACAAGAATTAAAAACTGTTAAGTTCTTGGGACTGCAGATGGATCACGATCTTAATTGCAAAACGCAGTGCCTAGAATTAATGAAACGCTCTAGTTCAGTAACATTTGCAGGATGCATGATTACTGCAATGGGCAATTTAAAAAAGAAGAAAGTTGACTGTTCTGTCTACATCCACCCATAACGAGTTACTGAACATTTATGGGGGAAACTCAACTTACAGAGATAGTAACTCCAAAATATAGAGGAGTGTTGTAAGATTTATTTGGTGTTAATGCCAGAAAAAACTGTACATAGCTTTTTAAAAAAGCCTGTTATTTTGAGATTTGGATACCGCTTCGCCGGCTGGAGTGGCCGAGCGGTTCTAGGCGCTACAGTCTGGAACCGCGCGACTGCTGCGGTCGCAGGTTCGAATCCTGCCTCGGGCATGGATGTGTGTGATGTCCCTAGGTTAGTTACGTTTAAGTAGTTCTAAGTCCTAGGGGATTGATGACCTCAGAAGTTAAGTCCCATAGTGCTCAGAGCCATTTGAGCCATTTTTGATACCGCTTCCTTAACTTGTTTTTCTCCATAATGCGTTGTTGAACACTGTGTCTGGAATGTAGGTTATGCTGTGTTGTTTCGTAGATCGGTTTAAGACGATTTCATATCAGTACTATATCCCCAAAATGCAGACAACACTATGCACTGTAACTGTAATGTTTATATCACATGTGCGAGAACTGTCGATAGATATCACGCATAAACTGACCATATCGTTTATTTAAAAATCCTTTTAACTTCAGTTTCTAGTTCACCATTTATGTTTTGTGCTCCTCTCTGCCCCACATAGGCTTAATAAAGTAAGCATAATAAGTATCATGCAATACATCTAGAAAAGTTAGCAAGCAACATCAGAGCTTGTGTTGTTATTCACATTGCACAGCCCGCGAAGCGAAGTGCGGATCTGATGCTGAATGCTGCCTTGCCCAATTCCAAGTTTATGGCCAGTATTATGCAGCTCTCCCGAGGAGAAATTAAGGATAAGGTGTGAGGACTTCAGGAAGACATTTGACACTGTCCCACACTCCCATTTACTGGAAAAAATTCGAGCTTACCAAATATCGGACGAGACTTGCGGCTGGATGCAAGACTTCCTTGCGGATAGAACTCAACACGTCACTCTTAACGGAACAAAGTCGATAGATGTAAAAGTAATTTCCGGAGTACCCAAGGAAGTGTGATGGACCATTAGCGTTTATAATGTATATACAGGGTGTTTCAAAAATGACCGGTATATTTGAAACGGCAATAAAAACTAAACGAGCAGCGATAGAAATACACCGTTTGTTGCAATATGCTTGGGACAACAGTACATTTTCAGGCGGACAAACTTTCGAAATTACAGTAGCTACAATTTTCAACAACAGATGGCGCTGCGGTCTGGGAAACTCTATAGTACAATATTTTCCACATATCCACCATGCGTAGCAATAATATGCCGTAGTCTCTGAATGAAATTACCCGAAACCTTTGACAACGTGTCTGGCGGAATGGCTTCACATGCAGATGAGATGTACTGCTTCAGCTGTTCAATTGTTTCTGGATTCTGGCGGTACACCTGGTCTTTCAAGTGTCCCCACAGAAAGAAGTCACAGGGGTTCATGTCTGGTGAATAGGGAGGCCAATCCACGCCGCCTCCTGTATGTTTCGGATAGCCCAAAGCAATCACACGATCATCGAAATATTCATTCAGGAAATTAAAGACGTCGGCCGTGTGATGTGGCCGGGCACCATCTTGCATAAACCACGAGGTGTTCGCAGTGTCGTCTAAGGCAGTTTGTACCGCCACAAATTCACGAAGAATGTCCAGATAGCGTGATGCAGTAATCGTTTCGGATCTGAAAAATGGGCCAATGATTGCTTTGGAAGAAATGGCGGCCCAGACCAGTACTTCTTGAGGATGCAGGGACGATGGGACTGCAACATGGGGCTTTTCGGTTCCCCATATGCGCCAGTTCTGTTTATTGACTAAGCTGTCCAGGTAAAAATAAGCTTCGTCAGTAAACCAAATGCTGCCCACATGCATATCGCCGTCATCAATCCTGTGCACTATATCGTTAGCGAATGTCTCTCGTGCAGCAATGGTAGCGGCGCTGAGGGGTTTCTGCGTTTGAATTTTGTATGGATAGAGGTGTAAACTCTGGTGCATGAGACGATACGTAGACGTTGGCGTCATTTGGGCCACAGCTGCAACACAGCGAATGGAAACCCGACGCCGCTGTTGGATCACCTGCTGCACTAGCTGCGCGTTGCCCTCTGTGGTTGCCGTACGCGGTCGCCCTACCTTTCCAGCACGTTCATCCGTCACGTTCCCAGTCCATTGAAATTTTTCAAACAGATCCTTTATTGTATCGCTTTTCGGTCCTTTGGTTACATTAAACCTCCGTTGAAAACTTCGTCTTGTTGCAACAACACTGTGTTCTAGGCGATGGAATTCCAACACCAGAAAAATCCTCTGTTCTAAGGAATAAACCATGTTGTCTACAGCACACGTGCATGTTGTGAACAGCACACGCTTACAGCAGAAAGACGACGTACAGAATGGCGCACCCACAGACTGCGTTGTCTTCTATATCTTTCACATCACTTGCAGCGCCATCTGTTGTTGAAAATTGTAACTACTGTAATTTCGAAAGTTTGTCCGCCTGAAAATGTACTGTTGTCCCAAGCGTATTGCAACAAACGGTGTATTTCTATCGCTGCTCGTTTGGTTTTTATTGCCGTTTCAAATATACCGGTCATTTTTGAAACACCCTGTAAATGATCTAATAGAAAGAGTCGTAAGCACTGTAAGACTGTTCGCAGATGATGCGGTTGTCTATAAGAAAGTAGCAATGCCAAAAGACAAGTCCCTGGACGAACAGAAGGGTTAAGAGAGAATCGTGAAAAAATTGTTGCAGTATTTGAGAGTGGAACGTCAAGGGCGCCAGACTTGAAGGATAACCAGCAGGAAATGGACTTTTAGTTCAAAATGATGATTCCAGATGTCGGAACTATCGCTTTTATTCATCCGGAGTTCGTTCATCTGCAGACAATGACGACAATGATGATTGATTATCTGACGAAACTGGGGTTCGTTATGAAGAAGTTATGTCATATACAGAGACGACAACCCAGCTGGACCAAACAATGCTCTATTTGGAATACCAGGCGGAAACAACTTGGGCTAATGTAATGTTTGTGAAACGCCTGCCCGATCGTGTTGCACGTAAACGACATACGAATCTGGCGCAAATGAAGTTTACTGATTACTGTAGTGTATGAAACTCTCTGTTTCTTCCTATGTCTCGTCAAAAGTTATGTGAAAAAGTGTATTATCTGTATAAGTAGGCGCAAATAAATTTAACGTTTGTGGTTGTGACATTTAGCCCATGTCTTTCTAATTTTTTTTTTCTAAACTTGCAGAATATCCGGATTTTCCAAAATCCAAACGGCCTGGTCCGGACAAACGAAGCTCTACTGTACTGTTGTCGATCTTATTGAGTCATCCTAATAGCGTTCTTCACGGTTTTCTAGATCTTTCCAGGCGAATTCTGGGCTGTGGCCAATACATTCGCCTTTCCCTGACAATTATTTAAAAAAAAATGGCTCAAATGGCTCTGAGCACTATGGGATTTAACTTCTGAGGCCATCAGTCCCCTAGAACTTAGAACTACTTAAACCTAACTAACCTAAGGACATCACACACATCCATGCCTGAGGCAGGATTCGAACCTGCGACCGTAGCGGTCGCTCGGTTCCAGACTATAGCGCCTAGAACCGCTCGGCCATCCCGGCTGGCCAATTATTAAAATTTATAAAGTAAGTTAGGTTCTTATTCTGTTATTGTTCCTCTTTTGAGAGATATTTTCATTTTGGCATTCCGTATACATGCATGTATGCATGTTTGGTTTTTTTTTTAGTTCAGTTGTAGGATACTGATGACCTTGCATCCTAATACACGTATCTATTTGAAGAAAAATCAAGTATAAAAAATAAAAGCCACTCCGTTATTATCACACAACATGAAACCAGGCTGCCACACTCTGCAGAATGAAGAGGTGTTGCATCATATAGAAAAGTGTGCGTCGGTCACCTGGCCGTTGGTGCGCGACAGCAAGCAATTGGTAATTATTGTTGCAAGACAGCAAACAAGTGGTAGTTATGTCCTTGTGGCCGTTTGGAACATGACGTAACGTTACCCAGCGCACCACAAGATGCTTAAAGCCTTCTCCCCTGTAGGGCTGACTGCAATTCTCCCCCTCTCCCCCCCCCCCCCCCACCGTCCAACCCCCCACCCACAGCGCCAGTCTCCCCACCACATATCGCCGGTTGCAAGGTGAAGACAGGTGGTTGCCATTCACCACGCCTCTCCAAACCCTTAAACCAGTACTACGCGACGCAGGAATGCGGACACGATAGACTATATCGCAGCTGGTGTGTAAACAGGCACACAGCTACACAATAGTCAGCGAACTGATTGGCATGTGTCGTGCCAATTTTACTACTGTGTTGTTGAAGTTCATTCACCCGCTCCTGTGTCATGGAATACTGGCTCATTCAGTCAATGTATCCCCATTCCACAAGGTCTCTGCAGAATCAATGTTACCTTCAGTCAGGTTATGTGTGGCTGCGAATTGGTGCATCCCTCACATGTAGGTCTTAGCACACTGTCCAGATGCTGGCTAAAAGTGGGATTTGCTGATTTCCGGGTCTACTGAAAACCTATAATCAGGATTTCTTCTTGATGGACGAAATGTCTTGATCAATGGTGACCTACATGTGGAGCGTCCAAATAATGTTAACCAACTAACTTGACAAATTTTACACCCACTTATTAATCAATAGCCCGGCAACTTTGAAAACCCCTACGCTTCGTAGTTTGTATCAATTATCTTAACACTCCAGTAGCACATCTTCTGCTATGTGATTGTTGCTCACATTTTCAACATTCTACTGTTCCCATTACATGTCCATAACGCAGTGTGTTACACACTACAAACAATTCTTACACTGTCTTCTGTGTCGCTTCACAGACTTTACACTATGCTGTTGTGCTGGTGCTCTTCCAAATTGCTTTACTTTACCTCTTCTTGTCTATGTTACCAGTTCCTTTTATAAGAACAAAAATACTTTTACGTTATATTCTTCCTAAACATTCGTATCCTTCCTTTGATTTTAAACAATGGAAAATCCAGTATGGAATAACGACAATATTGTGAAAAGGATAAACTGCGACTCACCCTATAGTGGAGATGTTAAGTCGCAGATAGGCACAACAAAAAGATTGTCAAACAAGTAAGCTTTCGGCCAAAAAAGCTTTCTTCCGAATTAGACAACAAATACACACATAGTCACACAAACGCAACTCACACACACACATGATCACTCTCTCTGGCTGCCGAAGTAAGATCAATAGTACTGTTTTGGAATTGCATTGTAATTACAGACAGACTGAAAATCCTATTAGCAATCCTTCTGAACTTTTTAGAAGCGGAGATAATACTTTTTGATTTTGTGCCAAATGCTACAAAAATTAAGTAGGAAAGGCTTCATTCATGCTTGAGTGAAAACAGAAACTTATTGAACGGTTGAATTGATACAAGGATTCAGCAAAACAAATATATGATACAAATTTGAGCAGAATATAAACTTCAACTCAACTGTCACGTTAACGGCTGCACAATTATGGGTTAATTAATTTAATAGCTTTCGCTACACCCATTTTCCGTCCGCAGCTCGTGGTCGTGCGCTAGCGTTCTCGCTTCCCACGCACGGGTTCCCGGGTTCGATTCCCGGCGGAACATCAGAAGAGGCACCAATGTTAGCACTGAATAGAGGATCATGGAGGAATTTTATAAGGGAGACTATGCTCCAGACTGAACGCTGAAAGGCATAATCAGTCTTAAATGATGATGATATTTACGTGAGCTGGAAAGTTGTATGAAGGCTGTTGATATGGTTCTGCACCATTTGTTAACCAATGAGCTCACCAAATAGACAACGGACTTGCCACTGCAGCCGGCCGCAGTGGCCGAGCGGTTCTAGGCGCTACAGTCTGGAACCGGGCGACCGCTACGGTCGCAGGTTCGAATCCTGCCTCGGGCATGGATGTGTGTGATGTCCTTAGGTTAGTTCGGTTTAAGTAGTTCTAAGTTCTGGGGGACTGATGACCTCAGCAGTTAAGTCCCATAGTGCTCAGAGCCATTTGAACCATTTTTTGCCACTGCACCGGGAAGCGTAGGGCCACCTCTGTTCATTAGTGGCTTACTAGACAATTGTTAACAGCTGTTAAATGATGTTTGTAGACGTCGCTCTTGATCACAGGTGAATGATATTTGATGACTGCTGTGACATTCAAGAGGACTTAACTTCGAGCAGCGCATGACGCCGCTTTGATGACCCTCCTGATTACCTCGACTGTCTCAAGCGACCTTCATAGTTTGATGTAATTATCGCTTCTTCAACTGGAGAGTATTCTTCAACCTCCTTCTGTGTTGTGCCACACATTTCACTTCTACGTGTCTAACGCACGCAAAATCCTTCCTTGCTTCATTCTTTGCCTGACCTTAAATTGTTTTTCTGCTGGTTTCCCTTTCAGCAACAAGTTAACTGTCTCAAAATGCATTGTGGACGTCCTACAAACCTGTGCCTCCGTCTGGTAACCTTTTCCCATACACCCCATACCTCGCGTGTTCCTCATAATATCGTTTCAAAAAAAAAAAAATTAAAAAAAAAAAAAATGGCTCAGAGCACTATTGGACTTAACTGCTGAGGTCATCAGTCCCCCAGAACTTAGAACTACTTAAACCGAACTAACATAAGGACATCACACACATCCATGCCCGAGGCAGGATTCGAACCTGCGACCGTAGCGGTCGCGTGGCTCCAGAGTGTAGCGCCTAGAACCGCTCGGAATAACGCTTCATTTCATAAATAAAAGTAATTTATTACTGCCTTTCATTGCCGTAAAGATACCATTGCAAGAGGTAACTGTTTAACTGTTTGTTATTAGTCAGTTAATGCGATATTGAGCTCGAGCTTTCGACGACATTTTCTTCGCGGTCAATAACTTAAACAATAACTTGTAGTGGTCTGTCTGAACTACGAGCGTAACAGACAACGTTTTAAATAAATAACGTGAAATATAAATACTATGGAACTCAGTAATTTACTTTTATTCCTCCCGAGCACGCCATGAAGGCCCAATGGGACCGACCGGCCGCCGTGTCATCCTCAACCCATAGTCGTCACTGGATGCGGATATGGAGGGGCATGTGGTCAGCACACCGCCCTCCCGGCCTTATGTCAGTTTCCGAGACCGGAGCTGCTGCTTCTCAATCAAGTAGCTCATCAGTTGGCCTCACAAGGGCTGAGTGCACCCCGCTTGCCAACAGCGCTCGGCAGACCGGATGGTCACCCATCCATCCCTAGCCCAGCCCGACAGCGCTTACCTTCGGTGATCTGACGGGAACCGGTGTTACCACTGCGGCAAGGCCGTTGGCTAACTCAGTAATTAAGGAAATAAATTATCTGAGTCTGTGATCATAACGTATTTTTGCGAACAATACCGTCAGGATCGCGTAAAATGCTTGGATCTCGTGAAACGAGGTTCATTGTCACTTAGTAAATCGTTTGCTTTAGCCGGGCATTGACTTTGGTGTAGGTTCTGTTTGCCCTGCTGAGGCATAAGTTTTGTTCTGACACTGGACCTTGTTTTACAGGCTGTAAGTTTTGACTTAATGACGTCAGTAGCCGAAATGTCGAACTACATAAAAAAACTAAGCAAATATAGACAGCCTTATTCGCAAAACTATGAAACTCATCACTTGTGCTGCTTCTGTAAACTGTATCCAAGGCGAAAGGCGTACCGTCTTCACGAAACCTTGCAGTGTTGCTGCATATGCGTTTAGTCTGTTGCCCGCCGGTGATTATGTGGATATGGAGGAACATACTGTCTGCCGATAGCTCAGAGGCAGTCACCGAAGGTGGTCGGGAACTTCCAAGGTCGTTTTTCCAGTTGCCTTTCTTTTACCTCACATTACGCAACACGGCATTATGTAAGCCCCGCTTGGCTGGCGTGAGCACGACTCTTCTACTACCAACACCTCGTACAAGACTAGGAAGTAGTGTAACCGACCTAGTATACACCGATGCTTGTATATACCACTTTATGTAAGACTTTCCTAAAATGGTTCAAATGGCTCTAAGCACTATGGGACTTAACATCTGAGGTCATCAGTCCCCTAGACTTAGAACTACTTAAACCTAACTAACCTAAGGACATCACACACGTCCCTGTCCGAGGCAGGATTCGAACCTGCGACCGTAGCAGCAGCGCGGTTCTGGACTGGAGCGCCTAGAACCGCTCGGTCACAACGGCCGGCTAAGACTTTCCTAAACGGTGATACACTCTTTACTCAAACACAACACTCAAAAAGCAATCGTAACAGTCTTCCATATCTCATTGTTATATATTTAAAGGATCATCAACAACCTCCTCTTCCGAAATTATCCCCTCCCTCTCATCCTTCACTCTTGTTCTTCCAATTTTCCCCGGGTCAAGGATCTTTAATTAAAAGAAACGGTGATACAGAGAAGGCCGAAATATTAAACTACACACAGACTACATGAAACTGTTTGTTCCCTTTCTTGCAGCGTAATGACGCGATTGCAAAAAAGCAGAGTAGTTTTCAAGAAGAGTTGCCGGACAGTTACGTGTAGCTATAGGCTAATATCGTCAAAGTCGATCTGCTACAGGCTTAAGGAATACGTTTTCCTCTTGCGTGTCATGATCGCCACCTTAGGAAGCAAAGTGGATTCCCGCATACAACGGTAATGTGTTCGTCCACGAGACCCAGTGGGCAGTAAACAGCGCCACCTACCCCGACGCCGTGTCTCTTGACTTACGGAAGAGTTCGATAAAGTGCCGCTTTGTCATCTGGTCATCGAAATAACGACTTACGTACTATCGAGCCTACATCGTAATTCTCCGTGGATCCATCGTGGACTCGGGACAGCGGCTGATCAAACAGTATGTAGAACAAAAACCAAACAACGGCCATATTTTAATCAGTTCTTGTTTATTTTTCTTAAACCTACCAGTTTCGGCATTTCATTGGTACTTTCCTTAGGCCTCTAAGCACGCTACACTTTCGTTCACAGTGTGCATAGTGGCCTGAGGATGGGACCAATGAAGTGCCGAAACTGGAAGCTTTAAGAAAGATAAACAAGAACTGATTGAACTACGGCTGACTGTTGTTTAGTTTTTGTTCCACATACTAGTTTGTGACTGGACTGAAGAAAGTAACTGCGAGGGTTCCCCGAGCGAATGGATCTCGCACACCATCCGGTAATGGAATGGGTAACGGGGATAATGATGTATAAAAGTACCCTCCCCCGCACGTTGTAAGATGGCTTGCTTAGTACAGGTGTAGATGACATTAGTGGTAGTTACCAGTCTTCACTTGGCAGTGTGATAGTGGCAACATATCTTATATCATATCTGAATCTTGGCTTTTAGTGAAGCAGGAAAACCTTGCAAACGATACCTCGGCTGCTAAAACTCTTCTTTATCGCTCTTTAGAATCACAACCAGTTAATTCAGCAAGTAGACTCTTTTCGCTTCAAAGTGACTCTGCTGAAACAGACTGGTAGTGTTTTGTGAAGAGTAATACAGAAGAGTTACACCAGCCGAGGCGGCGTCCTTCGGCAAAATTTCCTGCTGCAATTTATAAATTGACGCGGTAGCAAAACTTAAAAAAAAAAAAAAATCAGGGTGTTACCGAACTACATGAGTACGTTTCAGTCTGCGTGAGCTGTGATTATGTTCTTAGTCAGCGTAACCAAATACTTCCGTTCTGCGGAAGCGCGAAACCGTCGCTCATCGTGCACGTGCAGAGTATTCTGATAAGGAAGCTGCAGATAAGGAAAGATCTCACGGGGCCAGCATTGATTTATAAAATAAGACAGCTTGTACGTTAGGTGTCGCATGGAAATGAAGCAGATGGATTGTTAGAGAACGCATTCAGCGACTACGAAAATTTGAGAAAACTGTAGCGCTTATAACATGTATTGGATGTCAACAAAGCATAAAAATAGGCATTTTCCCGGGCGTTTAAAAATAACGTTTTCTTCTTCAGATTTAATAAACGCACACGATAGTATAGTCCTCTCTATTGCAGATCACATATGTGTTTCAGGTACTTGAAAGGGATTTTTAATACGACTGGTGAGTGGGAACAGAGTGTAGCCATCTTTTGTGCAGCGGAGGAATTAAAACTACTACGACCGAGACGGATATACAGGTGGAGGTTCCATTCAGGTCGTTCTTTCTTCCCTGTGATCATAGCGTGGCTGGTTGAATAAATTTTAAAAGGCAAGAAATGTCCATCATTTTCGCAGGAAAGTGGGCGACATCGCTTTATGTTATTAATTCAGCTATGTTATTAATTCAGCTATTACAGAAAATCTTCCTTAAGGTACAATGTTTATAAATTGGTATACAAAAGCAACATTTAACTGTGAGAAAAGTAAATAACTTACAAAAATGTTTGATACAACACTTAATTCAGTATGTCTTTAAGGTTTATTCACAAATGTTCAATGTGACTACCTTTTATAATACGAGAAATGTCTCATATGTAGTCAGTTTTCTAGCCGAACCCTATGAAGCAAGTTTTGTGTATGTTGGCAACTGCTTGATTATCCGTTGTCACAGGTCGTCGACGTTACCCGGGAGCGGAAAGAACAAAACATACTGTCTCTAATGCAACCCCATACACAGAAGTCCAATGGACTGTGACTGTGACTGTGGTGTCCAGAATATTGTTCCACTACGTCCAATCCATAATGACTGTTAGAATAATTCACTCGCACATACCACCTAGCGGAAACGCCAGGAACTAACAGTGTTAAGCGGAAATAAAACGTTAAGATATACCGCATTCAGAGCTTTATCAAACATTTCCGTAAGTTATTTACCCTTTTCAGAAGTAAAGCTTACTTTTGTATAACTAACTTATGAATACATGATACGTAGGAAAATGTGGTGTGAGTGTTCTTTCTACATTTACTCGACGCTGAGGCAATTGAAAAACGGAGCGTTAGCTCACGCGGACAAGGACAGCAGGGTAAGAGGGTGGGGGATGGCGAGAGATAGGGGGGGGGGGGGGGGGAGGGAGGCGGAAAGAGGAGCGGCCAATGACTTTGTTCCGTGAACCCTACAGACTAACCTGCCAGACAGTTTGTTTACACTGAACACGTCAGGGCTAACCTTAGTTACGGCGGTTCGTAAGCACAGTTGGCTGCGAAGTCGTAGAACTAAAACTTTGCACGATGTCGTAAGGCCGGAGTCATTCGACGAGATATCGCACACTACTCGTAAATTCGTCGCATGTTTAGGGGACGACGTGAAAGACCTGTTGAGAGGAGAATGGTGACGGGGGAGGGGAGGGGGTAGTTTGCTGCTATTGACAATTACCACCACTGCGGATGAAATCGAGGAGAGCATATGTTATAGGATGCGCTTTCAAAACACATTATGCTCGCGATAACTGCCGCAGGACTAGAGCGGAGCTGTGTCTGGTTAAAGACAACCTGCATCACATCATATTTAAAGACCGAATTTTATGTCCTTTGAAAATAACGTCGGATGCTAATAAACACACACTTTTGTGATGTGTTACGAGATATGCTCTGTGTTGTTACTATGTCAGATGCTCTGCAACTAATTTATAAAGTTATCATATTACTAAATACATACAGGGTGAATCGCCCAAAACTTGCAACGCAAATATTGCGGGAATGGACAGGGCTACTGACGTGCGATTTTCCACAGAATGGATTGGTAGTGAGGGGCTCGTACTGTTAGCCAATAAACAGATTGTAATAATACTTAGAAAATATATTTTTTCTGCAAACATACACTTTTTAAATTGAACAATGCCTGTAGACATTAACAAACTAAAAGTAGAGTCTATTGGGATATATTGCCGCATACACCGTACAAGAACGAACTGCATTCTTCCAACACTCTCCATACACCATGTGCATATCTACGTTTTCTGCGTTGGAAAATTCTATCATCCACTCGCGACCTACTGTTTGGACTTCCACACACTAAGTGACTAACAAGTCGCAATGCACTCAAGGAACACACAAGCACACTGTAAGCAAACATATCACCATCGCACATAGCAACTACACAAGTTGAATGGCACAAACAAGTGTCAGTGAGGGACATTTTCAAAATGCGATAGCTCGTAAACTACTTGCACTACAAACCTGCAAAAAACACCACTGACATTACAATTTACCCTACTTTTAGTTTGTTAATGTCAACAGGTATTGTTCCCTTTAAAGCGTATGTCTGCAAAAAAAATACACTTTCTAAGTATAATTACAGCCTGTTGATTGGCTACCAATACGAGTCCCTGATTGCCAATCCATTCTGTTAGAGCCGCACATCCATTTTCGCAATACGTGCGGTACAAATTTTAGGTGAATCTCCCTGTATACAATATAATATCAAACAATAAAATTAAATTTCAAAATACTCGTGTTAGTGTTGCAAGTTGGAAAGTTTATGTCAATACATTTAATAATTAACTTTCAAAATAGGCATGTCATTGTTTTAACTTGGGTGTTACGTCCATAATAAATTCTGGGATTATTTGTGTCGGATGAAATCTCTATTCTTTCAGCTCTTTGCTAGCCACAGCAGTAATATTTTGAATCACTTTGACCCTACAACGACTAGCATTCTTAAATTAAGCTGATGAATTTTTCCAACATTGTGGCAAGACTACGAATAACAACCGCAACAGGATAGGATCACGTTACACATCGCAAATGTACGAACGTAATCGTATGACAGATTTTTACGTAGTGTGAGCGGTGTGTTTCGTGATGGAATCGATGATGCAATGTCATGCGACGTAGGAGGACTGAAAAATGTACGACTTACACAGTGAACGCGTAACCTTACAGTTTTCAGTGTGGACTTACTTGCTTTCGCGTATCAGAGATAAGACATGGTAGTATGTACATAAGGTTTCTATTTTGGTATTATGCTTTTATTACAATAACTATAATACAGTCTAAATACTACGAACGGCAGAATGGGAAGAAATGGAGAAGAAGGTAGTAAGGAGATAATAGTTGTGAGAACAATATTTAGAAGTAGAGACCCGTGGAAAATAAAATTAATAACGTTAGCTGTGCGTGTGGAGTGAAGCCATTTCGTGCAGAAAACTGTCACGTTCCATTATTCACTGCCAACTTCGCTACATTCAGGTATGAAACACCCTCTGAGTGTTGCTTAATCTAAGAAAATGTAAATCATGTTTCACAATATGTCGCAGTGGAAGTGTTGAATTAAACGTAATTGATACGTTTATATATCGTAACAGTTGATCATAAGCAACATCTTATGTAGTCACTTTCTTCTGGACGGTCTCTTCGTGGTTCATAATTTGCTTGGCTAATGCAACGTTTTATATAGTCACTTTCTTCTGGACGTTTCTCCGTGGTTGGTAATTTACGTGACTGCAACTACGTAAAACAGGTAAGAGTTACAACAGTTGTGAATCAGGCAGTTGATACCGCCGCAGACTCTTCAGCACCTTCGCTCACAGCAGGTCTGAATTGGTCCCTGAGATCACAACTGGCTGCACCGCAGAAGTTAACTCAATCGGAAGACAAAAACGCGTAGTTAGCACTTCCCAGTTAAAGCTGCATGGATGCTGTTGTTGCGGCGTAATTGCTAAGTGTTTTTTAAACGTCCAGCGACGGTGGGGGAGTTCCGCGGCTTTAAAGAGCGCAGGATGATGAAACATCTTCCGGCTGGCGGCCGAGCGGCGCAGCGGGCGGAGGACGCAGCGGCGCCAACGGTCGATCGGGAATTATCCAGAAGCGACGTCACGCGTTTGCACAAGGCTGCCTCCCGCGTATATCGCAACAGCAGCGAGATGCTGCGCGGGCTGCCTGCCTGCCGACCGGCAGGCGGTGCCAGTTAATCGCTCTGTCCAACCGCCACTCCGCGCCAGGCTGCACGGCTATCATTACGTAATGCGGTCGTGACGGCCGGCTTTCGAGGAAACAGTCCACTTCTTTGTTTCACCATACTGCCTACTTCGTGCGACTACGTTCCAAGTAAAGATTTTTCCGTGTCATTGCAGGGCATACAACACTAAACCTTCTCGAAGTACGGGCGCACACTGCCACTGCAAAACCTAAAGGTCATTGCCTGATAGTGGCGATCTCTTTACCAAGAAATACGATTTTAAAGAGTAAACTACTTACCGGTGAGACCAACTTAACAGGCGGCCTCCACCAGATACCTATTTCGTACCATCGACATGTGTAAAAGCTGTTTCGAGTAGTCTCCCACTTCTTAACTACAACTTAATCAGGCATGTTCTTAAGGGGTCTTAAGGCAAACTGGTCACTTAGAAGATACCAAAAACTGTTAATATGCAGTTTTATGAGGCCTTTATTTGATTTTTGTTACTAAACACAGCGTAGCGTCACCGAGCAAATACATCAGAATACATCAGCACTGAATTCAGCAGTGCCAATAACGTGGTTGAAGAATCATTAATGTCTTGCGAGGCCTGGCGAGTAGTTTATGACTTGGGACATATGGAACAAATCGGGTGACTAACGAAATGTTACACTGAAGGTTTCAGAGTGCATACGTTTATGTAATAGCCTTTATACCCTTCGAATCGGCCGTCCTGTCGAAAAAGTTACGAATTTCTGTTGGTACTGGAAGAAATTTTGGAATAAAAATAAAGGTCACATTGAGATAAACCTTATTTTTCAGGAAACAAGAACGTCTTGACACATTAAAGGCATCGATTTGTTTCAAAATAATGTGTACAGCTATTGATAATGAATGTATATTCGAATGTAAACGTGCAATTCAAAGTTTTCTACTTCTTTCTCAGTATCAAATGAATTCATTCACAAGCTGATAAAGTCTGGTTGCTACAAATTAAATTCTGTCGAGAAATACGAATTAAAAGTGCAGTTAAGGAAGTCCGAGGATCAGTCATTTTATGAATGTCACTGTCACTCTGTCTTCAGGCCACAAGTGGCCCATCGGGACCATCCGACCGCCGTGTCATCCTCAGCTGAGGATGCGGGTAGGAGGGGTGTGTGGTCAGCTCAGCACTCTCCCGGCCGTTATGATGATTTTCTGTGACCACATTTTATGAATGACATTACAAAAAAGTAAAAAGACTAGGTTTAGGCGTAATAGTGTCGGATCTGTTCAGTTTTAAGTAACGTCTCTAAATAGGCCCGTGATAAAAAGAAGCAAAACACCAAAGTTGAATCAAAGATAATGACACTGTTTGACACTGCAAGCAGGGAGTTTCAGTGCATTAGCGAGCTTAGCTGTAGTTCCGACTCTCCGGCAATGGTCAGTAACGCGCAATGCCGACTGATATTCTTCAGTGGGTTATGAAAAGAAAAACCACTGTTAGTTACAGTTTAAATAACAGCTATAGTGATTTCTTCCTTCCTCTGTCTCCTTTTTCCTCTCTCTCTCTCTCTGTCTCTCTCTCTCTCTCTCCCTCTAACTCCCTCAACCCTTCTTTTCTCCATCCCTCCTACTAAACGTCTCTCCCTCTCTTCTCTTTCCCACTTTCCTCACCTCCATTCCCCTCTTTTCTCCTTCCCTCCTACCCCTCGTCTCCCTCCCAACTTCTCTCTCTCACCCCCATTCTCTCTACCTCAATCTCACCCTCCCTGCCCATTCTCCCGCCCTCTTTCGCTATCTCACTCACGCACGCACACACACACACACACACACACACACACACACAAAAACGGACGCACCGATGCTCTCGTACGATGTAGCACAAGCTTGACAGAAAAAGATTATCTTCCAGTTTTGTTATCTCTGGCTTAAGACCGTTACTGATTTCTGATTGCGGAAACTGGCACTGCGCAACACAAGTTTACGTGTAGCCGCGGAAGTCGACGAATAAAGCAAGCAGGGACCTAAACGTACCACAGCCGACGGTTTGGAAAATCTTACGGAAAAGGCTAAAGCAGAAGCATTTCTTAAACAGGAGATTGGAAAACCGATGGATCGGTCGTGGTGGAGATCATGATCAACAATTCATGTCATGGCCTCCACGCTCTCCCGACTTAACCCCATGCGATTTCTTTCTGTGGGGTTATGTGAAAGATTCAGTGTTTAAACCTCCTCTACCAAGAAACGTGCCAGAACTGCGAGCTCGCATCAACGATGCTTTCGAACTCATTGATGGGGACATGCTGCGCCGAGTGTGGGAGGAACTTGATTATCGGCTTGATGTCTGCCGAATCACTAAAGGGGCACATATCGAATATTTGTGAATGCCTAAAAAAACTTTTTGAGTTTTTGTATGTGTGTGCAAATCATTGTGGAAATATCTCAAATAATAAAGTTATTGTAGAGCTGTGAAATCGCTTCAATCATTTGTAATAACCCTGTATAATCTCACCTGTTCTATTTACTTTACATCACACTCTCTTGTGTTCCTGCAAGACGTAGATGTGCTGATTGTCAATGTACAATTAAGGGAAGCTTCCACCTATCCTATTACAATCCTTATCAGAGCGAGAATAATTACAGGTATTATATATATTGTTTCTCGTGTTCACGCACACATTCTGACAATCACCTACTTTTAGGAGTTATCTTTCAATGTTCTGCTGAGCAGTGCAGTTTCTAGATAAGCAACTTTCATAACGTACACGTTCTTCCCTCAGTCTGGCATTTCTCTGACGTTCATCGCGCTGGTCTTTAGAATCTACTGCAACATCGCACTCGGTATACCTATGCGGTCATTACGAATGTCATGTAATGAGCTACGTTTAGGAGACTTTGGACACCTCCTGCTGGGAGTGACATCTGTTCTGCGTGTGAACAGATGACCTGTCGAAGATTGGTGAACCAAACTGGATGAGTACAACCCACTAGTGCTCTCAAATGGAGGACCTCACACGGGAATAAACCTCCACATTTTATCCCAATTTGGCAACGCACTTAGCACCTCAGGAGCTATACCAACTTGAACTTCCATCTTCCTTATTTAAGTACACAAACACCACAAAACAATTCTGTAACAGCTAGTATTAAGTTAGTATATCTACGCCTTGTTTCGCTCTCTGTCCATCTTCTCCTCTCACCTTTCTCTATCCATTTCCTGCTCCCTCTCTCTCTGCCCATTCCTCCTCCCACTCCCTCTGATTCCATATTCTCCTTCCCCCTCTCTGTCTGTCCACCTCCGCCTCCCCCCTTCTCTCTCCATTCACACCGCAATAGAACGTCGATGGTTCCTGTCCCCACAGTATTGCTTTCCAGATTGTAAGCAACAAGTGTACCACGTTTGGCTGAAATCGACACAGGAGTTTAGGAGGTGCTTTTACCGGCAGCTTGGCCCATGTTCGCACATGTCACATATATTTCACCTGTATCTGACATATCTTGCACATACACTACTGGCCATTAAAATTACTACTCCACGAAGATGACGTGCTACAGACGCGAAATTTAACCGACAGGAAGAAGATTCTGTGATATGCAAATGATTACCTTTTCAGAGCATTCACACAAGGTTGGAGCCGGTGGCGACACCTACAACGTGCTGACATGAGGAAAGTTTCCAACCGATTTCTCATACACGAACAGCAGTTGACCGGCGTTGCTTGGTGAAACGTTGTTGTGATGCCTCGTGTAAGGAGGAGAAATGCGTCCCATCACATTTCCGACTTTGACAAAGGTCGGATTGTGGCCTATCGCGATTGCGGTTTATCGTATCGCGACATTGCTGCTCGCGTTGGTCGAAATCCAATGACTGTTAGCAGAATATGCAATCGGTGGGATCAGGAAGGTAATACGGAACGCCGTGCTGGATCCAAACGGCCTCGTACCACTAGCATTAGAGATGACAGGCATCTTATCCGCACGGCTGTAAAGGATCGTGCAGCCACGTCTCGATCCCTGAGTCAACAAATGCAAGACAACAACCACCTGCACGAACAGTTCGACGACGTTTGCAGCAGCATGGACTATCAGCTCGGAGACGGTGGCTGCGGTTACCCTTGACGCTGTCTCACAGACAGGAGCGCCTGCGATGGTGTACTCAACGACGAACCTGGGTGCACGAACGGCAAAACTTCGTTTTTTCGGATGAATCCAGGTTCTGTTTACAGCATCATGATGGTCGCATCCGTGTTTGGCGACATCGCGGTGAACGCACACTGGAAGTGTGTATTTGTCATCGCCATACTGGCGTATCACCCGGCGTGATAGTATGGGGTGCCATTGGTTACGTGCCTCGGTCACCTCTTGTTCGCATTGACGGCACTTTGAACAGTGGACGTTACGTTTCAGATGTGTTAGGACCCGTGGCTCTACCCTTCATTCGATCCCTGCAAAACCCTACATTTCAGCAGGATAATGCACGACCGCATGTTGCAGGTCCTGTACGGGCCTTTCTGGATACAGAAAATGTTCGACTGCTGCCCTGGCCAGCACATTCTCCAGATCTCTCACCAACTGAAAACGTCTGGTCAATGGTGGCCGAGCAGCTGGCTCGTCACAATACGCCAGTCACTACTCTAGATGAACTGTGGTATCGTGTTGAAGCTATATGGGCAGCTGTACCTGTACACGCCATCCAAGCGCTGTTTGACTCAATGCCCAGGCGTATCAAGGCCTTTATTACGGCCAGAGGTGGTTGTTCTGGGTACTGATTTCTCGGGATCTATGCACCCAAATTGCGTGAAAATGTAATCACATGTCAGTTCTAGTATAATATATTTGTCCTATGAATAGCAGTTTATCATCTGCATTTCTTCTTGGTGTAGCAATTTTAATGGCCAGTAGTGTATTTGTAATCATGTTTCACCTGTATGTCTAGCGAATTTCGCCTTGCATTCTCGTTTTTACGCAGCTCAATGCTTATGACGTCATATCTTCTGAACTATGTGTCGTACAACCACATAATTTTGTAGGTACCTTCAGTGGTATATGTGAATACTGTCTGCAAAAACTGAGTTAACGGTACAGAAGTAATAAATTAAATCGTCATGCCTGATGCGGCAGTTTTGCTGCAAGAGCAGCGAAAATGTAGTAAGGATAAACTTTTATAATTTAATCATTTTGCTGGGGTATCAGGGGGGAAAAGTCTGGTAAAGGTTTGAAATTATATGTAAAGCTTGTTACAAGTCACGAAGTGCTCTCATTCTCAAACTCTGGATGCACATAGCATGGCTACTTGAGCGTTGTGAGCTACCTTCTTTCTTAACCCACAGTAATTCTTTCCAGACAGTAAGTGATGTGTGTACCAACTTTGGTTGAAAGCAATCCAGTGGTTTAGGAGGAGATGAGGTACATGCATGCACCCATACATACATTCATATACACATATATACAGATAGTTTTATAGTATATATTGATACGTAGATGTAATCTGAAGATTATTACGTTTCAGCATTACTTTTCAACGTAACAAACACGATGAAATAATTTTTTTAACTCGAAAACGCAAGTGTTCGAGAAAATATTTTTGAGGATTTCTATTCATTATAGCTTCTACTAAACTGTTCAGTACTGTGTCGCATGTACGAAATATTGTTAGATAAGCTTAAACGGTGATAACAGACACAGACAACACCTTAACAAACTGGTCAGGCGCGGTCGCTGGTCGTAACGCTCCATCAGAACAGAAAGAGGAAATCAAACATACATAACTTGAAGGATTGGCTAGTATTCCATTGCAAAAGCGTAGTTATGGGATCTTTTACGTAAGATGACTTGGATAATACCTCGAAGAATTGTACTGACTCGGGTACTGCGTAAGATCATATCCATTACACTGTTCCACGAAATCTGTCAGATCAAATTTGCCAGTGCTTTTGGTCAGAAATAATGGGTAACACATTTAATTACGTATTTATCCGAACCAGATAAATGGCAGACATTTCCTTCATCAGATTAACCAATTACAATGGCTTCGTATATGATAAATACCATTGTAACAAGAAATAAATCTGTATATTGAGTAGTGGATGTAATTCAATATTAAGTTAGCGACAATAAAATTTGTTTTCATAAGAGTCTAAGCATTTTCGAATTATAGAGGGTACATCAAAAAGAATCACACGATTAAAAAAAAATCAAAACTATTATTTTATTTGAGATATGTGCGTGAACAACGTACTGTTGGAAAGGCCAAATTCTCGAGTTTTACATGATTCCCACTAGATAGCAGCAGTGTGCGGCCACTTCAGTTCTAGTAAAAATGGTGTCGCTGCAACAGAAGCGTTTTGGCTCTGAGCACTATGGGACTTAACTGCTGAGGTCTTCAGTCCCCTAGAACTTAGAACTACTTAAACCTGACTAACTTAAGGACAGCACACACATCCATGCCCGGGGCAGGATTCGAACCTGCGACCGTAGTGGTCATGCGGTTCCAGAGTGTAGCGCCTAGAACCGCTCGCCCACTCCGGCCGGCAGAAGCCTTTTGTGTGCCAATTTTTGCGCAGTGCAGCTCAGTAATAACTGTTCATAGTGAATTTCGTACAAGGTATTGTGTAGATCCTCCTACAGTACAGTCCATTAGACGACGGCATGAACGGTCCCGAGATCTAGGTTATTTGTGTAAAGGCCAATCGCCGGGCCGTCCCCGAGTGTCCGAAACAGACGTCGAACACGTCCGCCATAGTTTCACAAGAGTCCGCAGAAATCTGTTCGCCGTGCAGCTCGACACCTCATCATGTCCCCGATGTCCATCTGGCGTGTGCTGCGTCGACGTTCACACATAAAAACAAAATTCAGCTACTGGAAACTATTGGTAAAGGTGACAAACAACAAATTTTGGTGTTCTGCAGTGTCGTTCTTCGCAAGATGGAGATGACAGTTTTCTTTCACTCTCATTGTTTAGTGACGAGGCAACTTCCCATTTAAATGGAAATGTGAACCATCATTACGTGAGAATATGGGGTACGGAACAACCACATGAAGTTGTACAACATGAGAGGGACTCGCCAAAATATAATGTGTTTTGCGCAGTTTCACAGGAAACATGGTCCATTTTTCTTTGCCGAAAACAATGTTACAGGAAGCATACAGTATATCACGATATGCTTTAGAATGTTCTTTTCCCACAGTTTGAAGCTGATTCGAACGACTTCATTTACCGACAGGATGGGGCACCGCCACACTGGCATCTGGAAGTGCGGGAATTTTTAAATCAAAGGGTTACTTAAAAATAGATCGGTCGCATTGGACCAAATGATTCAGCCTTACAGTACTGGTCTCCAGGGTCACCGGATCTGACTGTATGTGTTTATTCATTGTGGGGGTTTATAGAAGATTCTGCTTATATGCCTCTGTTACCAGCAACAGATAATGAACTGAGAGATCGCATAACAGCAGTTGTGGAAGCTGTAACTCAAGACATGCCCGCTGCAGTGTGGGAACAATTTGAATACCGCGTTGATGTATGCCGTGCGTCTCAAGGGGGCATATTGAACACCTATGGAAAGGAATGAAAAAATACGTCTTGAGTTTCCCGTTCATCAAAAAATAAAATTCATTGTATATGTTTATTAGTTTCAGAAACATAGATGTCCCAGATCGGACGATTCTTTTTGATACACCCTGTATATCGAAAGAGCTTTTAGTGTAACTTTGTTGATAGAGGTACCAGAAGTATATATCTGTGTATATGTATAGAGGGTGGACTATAATATGGAAACACAGCGAGAAATGCAGGCTTGATCGTCAATTCAGACGGTAGCTATGCCTGCACGTTGCACTGTTTTGCTTCAACAGGAACGGCACCTGCGCAGTGTCCTCAATACGTTATAGTAATCGTCAGAACAGTGTTCTGTGTAGCTGTGAGTGCATTATGTCGGA
The DNA here is from genome assembly GCF_021461395.2 of Schistocerca americana. Lineage (NCBI taxonomy): Eukaryota > Metazoa > Arthropoda > Insecta > Orthoptera > Acrididae > Schistocerca > Schistocerca americana. Next base: position 337,192,756 of record NC_060123.1, on the reverse strand, counting down.
GCTCAGTGATCTCGAACGTAGGCAGATTGTTGGTGTTTGAATGGTGGGTGCTTCCGCAATATAGGTAGGAGAAGTGATGCTTGTAAAATAGGCGCTGTATCGAAGATTTTACCGCATACAGGGAAAGTGGAAAAATATCATAGACTAAATCATATCGCGAACGTAAGTGTTTGTTGAGTGATCGTGACTGACGGTCACTGAGGAGGATTGTGAAAAAATAAGAGGACAACAGTTACAAAAGTTGCTGCAGAATGGAGTGTCGCACTCACGAACACTATCGGCACCAAAACAACAGGCCGGCCGGAGTGGCCAAGCGGTTCTAGGGGCTACAGTCTGGAACCGCGCGACCGCTATGGTCGCAGGTTCGAATCCTGCCTCGGGCATGGATGTGTGTGATGTCCTTAGGTTAGTTAGGTTTAAGTAGTTCTAAGTTCTAGGGGACTGATGACCGCAGCAATTAAGTCACATAGTGCTCAGAGCCATTTGAACCATTTTTTTGAACCAAAACAACACCAAAGGAGCTCCAGAAGCAGAGACTTGCATGGCAAGCTGAGTTCCAATACTACTCGTCAGTGACGCAAATGCCCTTAACGGGAAAACATGGTACCGCAGCCATGGTGCCGCGGACCAATGGAAGAATGTCATTTGGTCGGATGAGTGCTGTTTCACACTCTTTCCAACTTGTGTCCGAATTTACGTCGCCAAAGTGATACATGGCGGTGGTTCGATGCTGATTTGGGCAGCCATATCGTGCTATTCCGCCGTGGGCTGCATGTTTACTCTGCAAAGTCGCGTTACTGCAAAGGATTAGGAGACCACTTGGATGGTCAGTCCAATCTCAAGGTACAGTGTTTCCTTCCTAGTGGTGATGATGTGCTAAAAGACGATACGGCCTCTGTTCATACAGCTCGCATCGCCCAGTATTGATTTTGTGAGCACGAGCATGAATTGTTGCATCACCCCTGGCCATCACAGTCGGAAGTTATCAATATCATTGAGACTTTGTGGTCTACTTTGTAGAGAAGGATACGCGATCGCTATCCAACTCCATCATCATTACCAGAACTTGCCACTATTTTGCAGAAAGAATGGTATAATACTAGCCTGAAAACCGTACAGGACCTGTACTTATCCATTCTGAGACAAATGGAAGTTGTTTTGAACGCCAACGGTTTTCCTGTACCGTACTGGGCATGGTAATGTATTTTTAGTGTTTCCAAATTTTTGTCCTATAGATGTATGAGCCTTGATTCAGAAATTGGGAATAATGGGGTTACAAGATATTCGATGACTTTAACAGATAATATACTGCCGTACAGTCAGCGTAAGGCAACCAAGTAAAGAACTGAATGGATCCTACGTATTAGTTAAAACATCCGAAAGGGGTAACCTTCTGGCCTTCTTGCACGTTATCTTCGTACTTGTGAGGTGCCTCTTACGTGAGGAAGGCATTTTTACCAGTTTTAATAAATTATTGTCTTTTATTGATGTATTCACGATAGTTAGGAAGTGCTGTAGTCGGTAGCCGATCATGAGTCGGAGAGCATTTCCCACGCTGGCTGGCTAGGTGACGAAGCGAACATATGTCGCGCGTAGTGGGGTGGGGCTCGGCGCTGGACCGTAGCAACAAGCATCAGCCTGGGAAATATACATGACGGGAAGTACCGCCATCTTGGCGCCAAAGTCACCGATCTTGTTTATTTATATTTAATAACTAAAGTCATTTATGAGAACATGAATACGAGCAGGAGCCTCTGGATGTTTAAAACTATTTATCATAACTTTGCCTCATTAAAATTCACATCCGTTCATTAACAAATGCATATCTTAGTAAGTACGAACTTGATCGGAAATCCACGAACTGTGATGAAACTAGTAAGAGATACAAACTGCGCGCCAAAGTCGGCAGTCGGCGTTAAGAGCTCTTCCTGTGTTGTTCGATGGTAGCCGTGCTCTCGGATACGAGTAGTTTGTGACATGAGTGTTTCATTATTGATCTAATAAGAATCAGCCGGCCGGGGTGACCAAGCGGTTAAAGGCGCTGCAGTCTGGAACCGCGCGACCGCTACGGTCGCAGGTTCGAATCCTGCCTCGAGCATGGATGTGTGTGATGTCCTTAGGTTAGTTAGGTTTAAGTAGTTCTAAGTTCTAGGGGACTGATGACCTTAGAAGTTAAGTCCCATAGTGCTCAGAGCCATTTAACAAGAATAAAAGTGATATTACGGCATTCTGAATGTTAATTTCGAATAAATAGATACCCCAAAGTTGATCGACAGCAATTTCAGATAATTAGCTTCCACCGACAGAGTCATTCAATGCGCCAATGAGGAATCTGCACGGGACGACATTTACGAGAGGTGCACCGCGCACAGGTAGGAGGAAATCCGACGATACGACCCACCAAGGCGAATCAAGGAAGGTCCGACTTACACTCGCAAATTCCGGGTGGAAATGCTGACCAGTTATACTGTACGTCACATATATCATCCTCTACGGACTCGCGGCTAAGCTGAGTAATAACAGTATCAGTTTAGAAGCGAGGGGATCTTGCATACTCCATTTACTTAAGCAATTTAACCCGCAATACAAGCGCTCTACAGGGTATTAAGACACGTCCCCGTAACCTTCTCGACTTTGTACCACCAGGGAAATAAATAGTTGTTTTATTGGTATCACTAATTTGAAAACGACGGAAAGCTCTGTCAGCATGGTCTTGTTTTGTTACAGTGGTCCATTGCGTTAGTTGTGAAGCGATGCATGATGTGAGCGGACAAGTTACCCTGTTGAGGAGCGTTTAGTGGCGTGTCCACAGACAGTGCAAACACTGACAGAGATAATGAGTGCGTTTAAAGATCGCTTTGGTAAGGTCCAGCGCGTAAACCAACACTGCCTGACTGGGAGATGCGTGCTTTCGCTTCAGCCAGCGTCAAAGACAGGCTAGGTAGTGGAATGAAAAAACGCGAGATGAAATACGTGTCGGCGTCGCTCCATCAGCTGAGCAGTCTCCACAAATCCATTCGCGAAAGAGCAAACGTGTTTCGTACTTCAGTTCGGAGACAAGGGAATGACGGATCACGTGTGGTTACAGCAGGCCGGAGGTCCAGTACATTTCGCCATTCACGTGCGTAATTTCCTTGACGAACAATGCTGGATCGGATCTGACAGAACAATATCTGTAGCCCTTGTTAACGCGTCCACCACGAAACCCGGACTTTACCACGCTAGACAACTTACTGTGTGGAGTAACCAAGCCCAAATGGCAAAACATTGGAATAAGACTAATGAAGAATTTCGGAAACCTATCACAGCATAGCTCCTGAGATGCTCAGCCAGACATTCAGGACAGGGAGACGCATAGATCCCTTTGTAAGGCACGATGGTGCGTATACAGGTCCGTTGAATGCGTAGTTTCTGTATGTATGTATCACAATATAAAAAATACTGCTTTGACCTACGGGTTTCGGCAATTCTTAGACACACTGTCCAAAGTGGCTGTTGTTTTTGAAACTTGGACTACTATAGCAAGTAGCATTCTTAGACCATAATTAGCGAAACTACTATCAATAAATTCGTGACCCATTAAACAATTTTGTAACACAGTCTGACTTCGACCATAAATAGGAATAGTCACAGTAGCACACACAATAAATAGCGCACCCAGTAATTAATAGGTACACCTTGTATAATTGAACATCAAACACTGCGAAAAATCACTCGTTAAATCCTATGAAAACTACGGAGTGTACTGGTGATCAATTGATAGCTGAATCAATACAATGGGATCGAGGCCCTTTATTGTAATTGCAGTACTTCAGCATAAAAATGACCTCTCCAAATTATGTGAATAAAGATGTAATTCGAAAGATTGAATTTGTATGAATTACTAAGGAGCGATAAAGGTGTTAGCGCCATCTTCTGTGCAGGTTACTACGTAGAGACAAGAACATACAGACACATTCGAAAACTGTGCCACAGCAACGCGGGATTCAGCAACCAGAGATAGGACTTACCTCTCTGTCTGAAATTTACACGTGCAGAGAACGGGATATTTATCACTATTAACATGGGAAAACTGTTTACGAACTCAGTTATTTCACTATCTCCACTATTTGTAACCACTGAATAGACAAGAGGGGACTGTTAGCAGCAGGTGCGCACAAGATGGCGTCTGATAAGGACTGGTTCATAAATTCGTGTAAAAGTTCATTAAATGATTTAAGAAGTAATAAGTAACATCAGAATCAAATAATTATCTCTATTGCCCTCAAACCCAACAATAGTTGACGCAAGTCACGTGGGATTCGAAAGACACGTGCGGCGGAAGTCGAAATACTAGCAGTCACAAATACACAAGTTTTCTGTACATGATTTCCACGAAAGTATAGAACATTCTCAAATGCAAGAGAGAATGATGAAACTGAGTGATAATACTTCGGATTGAATTACTACTACAGAATTGGTATCCAGCTTCCAACTTGTCCATCTTCGCTAGTGTGAAACAGATCTCTTCTGCTGAACAAGTGCTCGTAGCTTTTAAGGTATGCCTTTCAGAGCACATGTTTGCTAGATTTTATTTCTTTTTTTGGTCCGTATTACCTCGTTCCAAAAATATGGATAGCAAAGAGCTTGAAGTAAAAGAGATGTATTTCATAGTATCGAAGATGAATAAGCGAACATAGCTCTTAAGGTATACATTTTAGAGCGAATGTTTACTGAACTTTTTTTCTTATTTTGATGTAAGCAATTTGTCCCTAAAAGTTGTAGGTGTTTTTTGGGACACCTTGTACATCAGTTCACCATCCTAATTCATCACGAATTAATCCTTTCAGACCTGATTTTTTTATCTGGAGGGTGGAAAATTTTCTTTATGTGGTAATGCTCTTAGGTACTCTTTAATGATTTTAGATGCAAGATTTATACAAAAATATGTCCTCGTTTTCAAAACATAGTTTCTACACTTGGCTTTATTTTATTGACTAAAATAACTAATTACGAAGTATTCTCTATTGTAATAAATAGTAAAATAATCATTCAGTACTTACCGGGCAAAATAACAGTAACAATATTCAGTTACACAGTGGAATATAGCGAACCAAACGCATCCGTTTATTCTGGTGGTTACGAGCTGCTGCGCATTGCTATACTGACTCGCTGATATTTTCATAGCGATGCCAACAGTTAACAGCACTTGCGCTTGATGAAAAGGTTGAACATTCAAAAATATGTACCTCAAGTTTCCACTGAGAAAAAATACTTCTGTTGCTGGTAAGACACAGTAAAAATTAGTGTACACAATTGTAACCAGAGGGTCTGAAAGTGTTAACATGCGGAATGATTGCAAAATAAACAGTATGACACGAATATCTCACGAATGGAATGACTCAAAACTTTGCTTGTTAGCAACCAGTACAAATAACTGTGACGCGCTATCCAGCACTCCGAATTGCTACCTCCGTCTCTGAACTGGCACAACTCACCGCTTGACATAACGCAACCAAAATGTTTCAAGCTTACAAGCATGGTCCAAAATTAAATGCCACCTTTCTGATTGGATGGAGGCGCGCGGATGTCACATATGGTTAACACGCCACTCTGTCGTGTCTCGGAGAGACACAACTCAAGCAGTCTACACTGCACAGCAATACTATTTACGGAACGTCTTTGCAAAAGTTTACAAATACCGGATCGAAGTGCCGTTTAACATGCAACTTTCAACTATACGTGTGAAAGATGAATGTGCAAACTTAAAGCCCGGAAGTATTAGTCACCTATGATGAACATTGGTCTGTCGGAACCTAGTAACAAATGAATCGACCGTTTGCGTTCACCTTACACATTTCGCTGATATTGCTGGATCCCTACCTAGATAGCGGGCACAACCAGTAGTGTAGCTTTGATCAAGGATTAGGAAAGCTGCGCGTGTTGGGCGAGGAAACCAGCGTTCTGATAACTCTATACTGTGATCTTATGAGGCGTGTATTATCGACAGTAACGTTGCATATACTTTTTTGTTCCAGTCCATAGCATGGACGAAGGTTATTCACAATAATAACATAAGTAGTCACTGCATTTCGCAAAGTTAGCATAGGATATAGTGAAATGTAATTCAGACACTGACTCACATTCAGATTCTCACAGCTGAAAGATTACAGACACAACATAGGCATATTTTTCTATACTTCCAAGACCCCTCCACTTCCCACACCACTTGGTTTTTGGACCTATTGGTTCCTGTTCATAGCTTAATGAGCAGTTACCCAGCAGTTCAGGATTCCTTTTCAGGAGGGAGATCAGCAAGATAAGGATGGTCGAAGTACTTAGGGCTCTCTACAGTTCGACCACTATTCACGTCACATCTGCTGTAAATTGTGTTGTGGAGTATAGAAAACTGATCACAGACTTTAGTCGAGATCGTGAAGAACAGTACCCTTTTAGAAAACAATCAGGAAACTGTAAACTATCCGCATTTCCAGAGGTTTCACATGGGATGCCAGGTGGATCTACATTTCACGGGAGTACGTGTTGGAACTGTCATCAAACACCCTGTCCTTGACCCATTTATTTATTTATTTTCCTTTAGACAATAATTGTTGTTGTCAGCATTGGCTGTGAGCTTGAACAGTATTTTTCTTTTAGGTTAAAACTGTTGTTCGTGGCATGAGCCACTCTATACGACACGTATTTGCCAGCCTAGTAGCGGAGAGCTCAAGCTGTTGCCTTCACAGTTTCAGGGTGTGCAACCAAACCAGAAGATAACACTTTTTCGTTCTGTTGAAAGCCCCTCAATATATGCTTAATAAGTTTGCTATGCTGCAATATGGAGCCATAAGCATGTGTTTAGGGGAAATGAAATAATTTACAAAAGGTCTTCCTTGTCGAGGTCAGGAATATGGGGTTCACACACGACTTCAATTTCTAGAATTCTCTCTTAAGGGATTCTCAATAACTGCTCACCTTGCTCAAAAAATAGTCCAACTTTCACCTAGAAAATAATATTTTAATCGTAAAATTAAAAGGTCGTTGTTAGCAGAAAGCTTCGCCAGTCCTTTGCTGGTGAAGGCTTCGTCGTTAACAGTGTTAGCTTACTTTTGTTCACCTTCTGAAACTTTAAACGATATTTAATTTGAGTTGTAAGACACGTCATAATTCTGACGTAGGCGTTGTCTGACGCCATGTAAATGACATAACTAGCCACTAGAATAAACGCGGCAGCCTCAGTTGAGGGGGGGGGGGGGGGGAGGGTCTTCTTTAGCAGCACCACTTGCGTGGGCGATTGCTCTGGTGACAGTCTTGGCAGATGTTTCAACAAACGAACGATGTGTTTCCAGTTTAGTGCTGCATTGTTTCAGCCTGGGTTGAAGGTTGCAGTACTGGCTCACGAGACAGCAAGATGAGTCAGCTGTTCAGTGCATTCATGTCATGTCGTTTAAGAACAGGACAATTATAAACCAAATTTATTCGAAATTTTATTTATAACGCAGAAAGATCGCCTGAAACATACTCATAAAGCCGTGAACCTCCAATCCTGGACGACAAACGACTACAAGATAAGTATATCCACGGGAGTTGTGGACTGGGGAATGTACAATTCTGTGCAAAACTTAGTGACGAAAGTAACTTTCTCATGATGTAGTACTGTTATGTAACATAGCTCGATGAAATTTGGACCATACATGCTGCTTCAATATAGTACAGAAGGTATCTGCGAGAAATGCGCAATAAGAAGAACAGAAATGATATTTTATTCAAACTTTTCAACCGATTTCTCATGCACAAACAGCAGTTGACCGTGTAAGTAGGCTGTTTAGGTTTTTATATTGGTAACGCCACGTAGCGCTCTGTATGAAAATCACTGGCTGTGCTGTGTGCAGTCTGTGGCTGGCTGGCATTGTTGTTTGCTATTGTAGTGTTGGGCAGTTGGCTGTTAACAGCGCGTAGCGTTGCGCAGTTGGAGGTGAGCCGCCAGCAGTGATGGATGTGGGGAGTGAGATGGCGGAGTTTTGAGAACGGAAGATCTGGACGTGTGTCCATCAGAGAGAGTAAATTTGTAAGACTGGATGTCATGAACTGATATACACATTATGACTTTTGAACACTATCAAGGTACATACATTGTTTGTTCTCTATCAAAATCTTTCATTTGCTAACTCTGCCTATCAGTTGTTTGTTCTCTATCAAAATCTTTCATTTGCTAACTCTGCCTATCAGTAGTTAGTGACTTAAGTAGTTGGAATCCTTTATTTTGCTGGCAGTAGTGGCGCTCGCTGTATTGCAGTAGTTCGAGTAACGAAGTTTTTTGTGAGGTAAGTGATTTGTGAAAGGTATAGGTTATTGTTAGTCAGGGCCATTTTTTTGTAGGGATTATTGAAAGTCAGATTGCGTTGCGCTAAAAAATATTGTGTGTCAGTTTAGTGTTGATCAGAATAAGTAAAGAGCGAAATGTCTCTGAGTACGTTCAGTTCTGCTCAGCTGTTTCAAAATCAAATAATGTAAGAGGTTTATCATCACAGTAATTCATGAATTTTTCTAAGGGGACGTTTCAACCGGCGTTGCCTGGTGAAACGTTGTTGTGATGTCTCGTGTAAGGAGGAGAAATGCGTACCATCACGTTTCCGACTTTGATAAAGGTCGGATTGTAACCTATCGCGATTGCGCTTTATCGTATCGCGACATTGCTGCTCGCGTTATAGAAATGTATGATGGTCTCCTGGACATTACAAAGGCAGGATACGTTTCCTTCAAATTTATCATTTCTACTATCGTTTGATTCCTCGACGATAGAAATCCGCTCTTTGAGTTGGGTTGTTGTGGGGGAGGAGACCAGACGGCGAGGTCATCGGTCTCATCGGATTAGGGAAGGACGGGGAAGGAAGTCGGCCGTGCCCTTTCAAAGGAACCATCGCGGCATTTGCCTGGAGCGATTTAGGGAAATCACGAAAAACCTAAATCAGGATGGCCGGACGCGGGATTGAACCGTCGTCCTCCGCTCTTTGGGCTCGGAGCAATTTAAGAACCGCTGCGTGAGCGTAAGCATCGTCGAAAAATTTGCGATTGCTGCCAATGAGCTCCTCCATTGCCTGAACATCGTCGTCGGTGGTCGATGAAAATGGCCTTCCTTCCCTATCAGCATGACCCACATTTGTGTGGCATTGGTCAAATTGTTGGCACCGTGTCACTAAGGGCAGACGCGACACTGCATTTGATTCATACCGCGCCAGACGTTCATGGTGAATCTGGGACCCATTTACACCTTTTGCCCAAAATAATGGTACTGTCCCGCATACTTTAACTATGGAGTAACTTTCCATTTCTGGTGCCATTCCCCTCCAGCTCTGTGATGCACCTGTTAACCGTACCGCGGCAGAGCTTCGTTTGCAGGCAACTCGGAACGTGTACTCTCTTCTGATAATGCATCTCTCTGGTGGCAGAATGGTCTTAAGGTATGTCCACACGACGCGTGACCTCGGGTGCAGTCGCTGACGCACGAGAATAAAAGCGCATGCATAAAATTTCTGGAAAGAGCGCATGTATGCATGAGCGTCTCGTCTCCACATGTTGCCGCATTGCGCAAGGAGCCTGTTGTTCATACTCTTCTTTCATCAGGTGTTTGTGCTGCGTTTATTGTGATGAAATGGCGGCAGAAGAAGAAAACACAGAGGCGACTATGGGAGAATAAGTATCATAATAACAGAGGTACGATAAATATAAGAGTTCACAGGGAGATTTTATATTTTCTTGCAGCGATAAGTTTGGCATTAACAGGTCGTTGTCTGGTAACCGGCGACTTATATACCAACTTGAACTACTTATCTGGGATTTCAAAACAAAGAATTTCACTTATTTGGCCTAAAACTGAGAAATTCTTAACGGAGACTCTCAATCGTTATGTGAAGGTTAATTGGCTTTCAGTGCATTACCTGTATTTTATTTTCTAAAAAGGTTGTTTACACAACTTTAATTATAAAAGTCTATATATAGACTAACGTGCTCACACTGGACTAATTCGCGAACATCACAGACTAGAGAATGTATCAGAACGGAGTTTTCATGTTGCAATTTTGTATTTTTTTCATCGTGAATGTTTTTCATTTCAATTAGTATCCATCTGTTCAAGAGCTACTGTACAGACGTCAGGCTTCACGCTATGGCATGAATATTTCTCCACAGTTTTCATTAACACTTTTCATAAATTTGTAGGTCACCTCTTCTCTGTTTTAGTTCAAATGTGTGTGAATTCCTAAGGGACCAAACTGCTTAGGTCATCGGTCCCTAGACTTACATACTAGTTAAACTAACTTAAACTAACCTATACTAAGAACGCCAAACACACTCATGCCCGAGAGAGGACTCGAACCTCCGGCGGGAGGGGCCGAGCAATCCACGACTTGGCGCCTAAAAAAAAATGGCTCTGAGCACTATGGGACTTAACTTCTGAGGTCAGCAGTCTCCTAGAACTTAGAACTACTTAAACCTAACCAACCAAAGGACATCACACTCATCCATGTCCGAGGCAGGATTCGAACCTGCGACCGTAGCGGTCGCTCGGTTCCAGACCGTAGTGCCTAGAACCGCTCGGCCACCCCGGCCGGCCTTGACGCCTCAAACCGCGCGGCCACTCCGCGCGACTTCTCTTCCTAATTTACAGTAATGTTATTGCAGACTTTTTGTCTAATACTTGGTGCTCAGGGCATCACATCTCAAATTTTTATTCAGATGATATTCAGAAGTGACGTTGTATATGACTTCTCTTTGTCTGAATCACCCATAATTTCAGCGCGCTTTCTTTGGTCTGCTAAACAGTGCAAGAGATTCTCCACCTAAACGGGAAGTTATGCGCACTTACACACGGCCTCCAGGTCGAAGATATTACGCATGCACAAATATGCATGTGTAGTTACGCTGTTGGAAATGCAAACGCATGGGCAAAGTTGAACAGAAAAAACGCATCATGTAGACGCACCGTTGGTGGTTCGACACGCAGAACTTATTTTCCAAGTCGTCTCGTATTACTCCTGTCTTCTACCGGTTTGTCTGTTGGTTACAAACAAATTTCTGGGGACGGCAACGACAGCTCAAAGACATTGTGCATAAGAAAACAACACTCAATAAAGGTTCGAATTATCATAACGATTATAACAATTAAAAAAATTCCAAAAGCGGCATAGCTGTATGAATGTGCTTCATCCTCACCTACCGGTTTCACTTAAGTATAGACGCATCTTCATGTTCATAATAGCTATATTTCCATACTGTAAAATTGTAGATGGACAATTATAGAGTCCCATCTTTCGGGAAGTTATCCAAGCTAAGACTCAAACCACACTGGTGTGTTGTCATAATAAAACTGAGTACACCCAAAAGATGTTTGTGAAAATGTACAAAGCATCTTTTGGGTATACTGTTTTATTGGGACAACACAGCATAGTGTTCTGAATCTTCACGTGGATGGCTTCCCAAAAGATGGTACTCCTAATTGTCCATTACACTACGGATGCGGCTTTTGGAAACACCTCATCATTCTCGAGTTTGTACGTGTTGTCGATACTGTTATTCTCAATGTCTGTTAGTTAGTCAAGCTAAACACCAAAAAGCGTTGGTGGCAGTCAACACACTTATCCTCCAGATGTGTTTATTAACGTGTCACGTATCCCGTTACTTGGAGTACAGCGGACACAAGTCAGTCAGTTGCACACTTGCTGGCCGCGCTAGAGCCAGCCGAGTTCTAGTCAGCGGGCAGGGCCGCCGCGATGGCTGGAGGTGCGGTGAGGAGAGGAGAGGAGAGGAGAGGAGAGGAAGTGACGGAGATCAGTGAACCCCGCGGCCAGCGCCTGAGGTGGCGCAGTGGTGCGTGCACACGCCAGTTCGCTGCTCCCGCCCACTCGCCATCTTCCGACCGTCACGTGCAGCCGCGCCGGCCGCTACTTGCCTACGTCACCGTTTAATCCAGCCCCGGATACCTGCGATATTTCCGAACCGGGAACCGTTTGAGATAGGACATAAAAAATTAAAAAAAAAGATTTTTCAAAAGTATGTTATTTTTGTAGCGAACATCATTCTGAAGAGTTTGATATGTAAAACGTATATTTTGGAGGGAATGTAAGAAATGTTATTTGGTCTTACGTGTGTCAAAGTGCAGTGCCACGCCTCTACACACAGCATTGTTCTATCACGAAACTAATTAAATTGAACTCCGTCCGAACAGGCCTTGGAAGGCCCAACGGTACCGACCGGCCGCCGTGTCATCCTCAGCCCACAGGCGCTACTGGGTGCGGATATGGAGGGAGGGGTATGTGGTCAGCACACCGCTCTCGCGGCCGTATGTCAGTCGACGAGACCGGAGCCGCTACTTCTCAATCAAGTAGCTCCTCAATTTGCCTCACAAGGGCTGAGGGCACCCCGCTTGCCAACAGCGCTCGGCAGATCGGATGGTCGCCCATCCAAGTGCTAGCTCACCACGACAGTGCTTAACTTGGGTGATCTATCGGCCGGGGTGACATGCTACTGCCCCCCCCCCCCCCTTTTTTTTTTTTTTTTTTTTTTTTAAAAAAAAAAAAGCCTCACGATTAATACTGCGTGGGATCATTTGCGACCGCGAGGATAAGAACTCTTCAGAAAATTTGAATTCTTTTTTGCCTATTACCTAATAACTTTCTCTTTAGTGTGACATAAAACCAACCATAGGAAACATAAAACCAGTAAAGACAAGGGACAAGAAAGGTAGTAGATATTGCTTCAATTCTAAGGTCACAGTATTTTTTTCTCCTCTAACCATGCTACAGCTGTACGCGGCGTGCTTTCCTTTCTCCGAAAGAATCTAGTACCTCATCAAAGTTTGTCAAATGTTTTGCTAAATCAAAATGTCGTTGTCTAATAATTAAAATGCTGTTAGTACGATTGAGCCGGCCGAAGTGGCCGTGCGGTTAAAGGCGGTCCAGTCTGGAACCGCAAGACCGCTACGGTCGCAGGTTCGAATCCTGCCTCGGGCATGGATGTTTGTGATGTCCTTAGGTTAGTTAGGTTTAACTAGTTCTAAGTTCTAGGGGACTAATGACCTCAGCAGTTGAGTCCCATAGTGCTCAGAGCCATTTTTTTGTTAGTACGAATAGCACCCAGACTGGTGTGGTTTTTCGACTGGATTACGTCTATTTTGTCACTGTCTGCTAGAGAAAACAAAAGAGGGCTTTCTAATATTGCAGCAATTGTAACACACGCCAAATAAGCGAGACTGTTTTGGCACAAGTGGTCATTTTTATCTATCTCACTTACATAAATAACGCGACAGAATATAATTCGCGAAGTACCAATATCAAATGCCTATTAGGCCAACTACAAGCAAAAAGTTTTACGTAAGGAAATAGTTTCACATTTCATTCATTCGCTCCATTTCTCAAGCATAAGATCGAAAAGTAGTAGTACGAAATTTTTATACACACATCAAAAAAAGTTTTGCATCACACCGATTCCCAGAACTCCTGAAGATAGACGTTGACTGTGGATATTGTATCAGAGACACAGTCCCTTTTGACCGTTAAGAGATGTCACTAAACCGGCCCAAAGATGTAAACAACCATGCATGAGCGGCCCCTATTAGACGAAGGAGGTCCGACAGCCGATCAGTTCCAGTCATTCCACCAGGAAGGTGATACGCGGCTCGTGTTGTCTGTAGTTCAACTATACTTAGACGGTCAATACCGCGGTTCGATTGCGTCCGCATTGTTACTTTGTACCAGGAAGGGCTCTCAACAAGGGAAGTATCCAGGCGTCTCGGAGTGAACCAAAGCGATGTTGTTCGGACATGGAGGAGATACAGAGAGACATGAACTGTCAATGACATGCCTCGCTACTACTGCAGTGGGTGACTGCTACCTACGGATTATGGCTCGGAGGAACCCTAACAGCAAAGCCACCATGTTGAATAATGCTTTTCATGCAGTCACAAGACGTCCTGTTACGACTCAAACTGAGCGCAATAGGCTGCATAAAGCGCAAATTCACTCTTGACGTCCATGGCGAGGTTCATCTTTCCAACCACGACGCCATGCAGCGTGGTACAGATGGGCCCAACAACACGCCGAATGGACCGCTCAGTATTGGCATCTCGTTCTCTTCACCGATGAGTGTTGCATATATCTTCAATCAAACAATCGTCGGAGACGTTTTTGGAGGCAAGCCGGTTAGGCTGAATGCCTTGGACACATTGTCCAGCGAATGCAGAAAGGTGGAGGTTCCCTGCTGTTTTTGGGTGGCATTATGTGGGGCCGACGTACGCCGCTGGTGGTCATGGAAAGCGCCGTAACAGCTGCACGATACGTGAATGCCATCCTCCGATCAATATAGTGCAACCATATCGGCAGCATATTTGTAAGCATTCGTCGTCATGGACGTCAATTCGCGCCCCCATCGTGCACATCTTGTGAATGACTTCCCTCACGATAACGACATCACTCGACTAGAGTGGCCAGTATGTTCTCCAGACATAAACGCTATCGAACATGCCTGGGATAGATTGAAAAGGGCTGTTTATGGACGACGTGACCCACCATCCACTCTGAGGGATCTACGCCGAATCGCCAGTGAGGAGTGAGACAATCTGGACCAACAGTCCCTTGATGAACTTATGGAGAGTACGCCACGAAGAATACAGGCATGCATCAGTGCAAGAGGGCGTGCTACTGGATATTGGAGGTGCCGGTGTGTACAGGAACCTGAACCACCACCTCTGAAGGTCTCGCTATGGTGGTACAACATGCAATGTCTGGTTTTCATGAACAATAAAAAGAGCGGAAATGATGTTTATGTTGATCTCGATTCCAATTTTCTGTACATGTTGCGGAACTCTCGGAACCGAGATGATGCAAAACTTTTTTTGATGTGTGTATAAATTTGGAATCGTCATATTCTTCCATGTATTTTGTGAGATGTCCCCCTTTCTTCTCATTCGTCATTATAACAAGCCATCTTGTCACCACTAAGTCTGTAACTATTCCTCCCATTGTCAAAACTTGGTCTCCGGTTAACTCTACTAACCATGCCAGAATCACCGGTTTAGGTATCCCACGTGTACTCCGGTTAGGCGTTTCTACTTGTTCGTACAACGTATTTTCCGCGCAATGCCAAGAATAGAACTTAACTCAGCTCGTATTGCTCCGCCACCTTTTGTCTGAGGAAAATTCTTTTATATCTAGATGCGACGGGCATTCCTCTGGCAGAGATATGACGTACACTACGCACCCATTCAAAAATCAACTTACGATTCATTTAGAAATCGCTCTGAACGTGTTCAAAAGTGGTCGAAAACCAACAGTGATGTGGTATCATATGAATAATCGGTAGACCAACGTGCGCTGGACGCTACGCGATTTGTGGAACAAGTTTTTTTTTTCTTCAAAAATATGAATTTTGTACCCCCTGAAAGTGCCGCCCGGGGCAGATACCACAGTTTGCCGTCCCCTCCCCCCCCCCCCCCCCCCTCCCTAGATACGGACCTGATCTAATTTAAACCACATTACACGGAAACAACATACGACGGCTATTTTTATACTCAATGAAAACCACAGTGAAAATCAAAATTGTTTTATTTGAAACATTTAGCTACACCTTACAGCTACTTCTCTACATAGTCACCGCTCCGACTTAAAGACATCTGTCCGAGCTTTGTACCAACTTTCCAATACCCTCTTCATAGAAGGCAGCTACGTGCGCTTTCCGCCAATTCTCTAGGCTGGTCTGCAGCTCGTTGTCTGAGCCAAAGTGCTGTCCTCATGGCCAGTGGTTCATGTAAGCAGAGATATGAAAATCAGAGGGAACCAAGTTCGGGCTGTATGATGGGTGATCAAACACTTGTCATCGAAAACGCTGCAGGAGCGTCTTTGTTCCAGCTGCAGTGAGTGGCAGATCAGTTTCACGAAGAAGGAAATGCCTGAAATGCCTGACGGCAGCATTCCTTTCCGCTTGTTCTGAATTGCCCTTGTTAGATATTTTTCTCGAGCCACTTGATCCGCATACTGAAAAAGATCGTCGGCTGATAACCGCATCCTTTCCTGACCGCCTGCATCATGAACGTCTGAACGACCTACTTCAAAATCCTCCCATCACTGCCGCACTTTGCTGTCACGCATTGAAGTTTCGTTACGTGGGCTGCACGAAATAAGGCAGAACCACTCATCATGAAGAAATCGACTGATGGCTTGCACTTCGCGCCTGTCGGGAGACTTGATTGTTCTGGGCATAGCTACTCGCTGACTGTGCCCTCAGAACCGAAAACCGCGACGCGACACTATCCACGGTCATACTAGAGACACTGCGCACCACTTCTGCACAAAGCTTCATACGATATTCACTAGATGTTAATTTCGCGATAGATCAGACCCCGAAAAAAAAAATACTCTCCATTTTTCGTACAGTTCTCTTCTACATTGCCAAACCACACTGCTTTACCGGCGTCCAGAAGGCAAGTATAATCAAGAATTGAGAAAGGAAGACATTATACCACCGGGCTGTAAAAACTGTACTTTATTCGGCACTGTCAATATGACCCATTTTCAAATGCATCTATGGCGGATGTGGATACATTGCCTCGAAGGTATCGACTCTGTGGTGCCCAGTCAGAAGAAACTGAAGAAATGAGAGTATACTGCTGAACGGAATAGTTTAAAGGTTGAAGAACAATAAAAGGTCGAGTCAAAACACATAGTTCTTCTTTTTTGGGGCCATCAGTCTCTTCATTGCTTTGATGCTACCCACTACGAAATTCCTCTCTTATAGCATCTAAGAGTACCACTTGCACCCTACGTGCTCAAGTATTTGTAGAATATATTCCAATCTCTCTCTTCCCCTCTCTACAGCTCCCTCGAGTACAGTGGAAATTAGTCTTTGACTTTTAGCCTTTCGTCCTTGGAGGCTTGCAGGTGTTACTCAGTCGGTGAGTTGGCTTGGTGGCTGTCGAAATAGTCTGGGTTACAACGCAGCGATGATAGTTAAACAATTCAATTTTGTTCGGATGCAGATCGTCGGACTTGGAAGAACTTTGCAGAGTGGGGGCTCATACTTTTAACTTTTAGTTGGACGCAGTAGTTTTGGGACGAGTACAGGGTCATATTTCAACTTTTCACTGGTGTTTGAATATTTAACCGTGATTTTGCTGAGTTTGAGCGTCCATACGAAGTTTAATTGTGGCTTCAACTATAGTTAATGCTGAGACGTGTGCGACGGATTTGTTTGCTTGTTTTTGAAGAGATTATTTAAGATAATTAACTTTAGTTTTACATCGCAATTAATAGTGAGAAACTGCGTTTTCTAACTTCCAGTGTTTCCTTTTTAATTTTATGGTTACTGAGTTGTTAAACGAACTTCACACACACATGTGCCATGTATGTTGATCTGTTATATTAATTAATTATTATTTACCTTTGCCTTCATTTGAATCTGCCACTGTGTAAGGCCACCATTCTCAGAACGTGTGTTTTATTTTCAGTAGACGTTTATTTGAGTTAAATGATAATTATCCTGTATCGACAACATTATTAATCACATGGGACTTATCCGTGCAGTTTATTTATTTCGCTAAGCTGCCTAAGGGGCAGTTCTTTAATAAATCCATGGATCTTAGACCGCTTGTTTACGATTGACCTCTACGACATGAAAGTGAACCAAGCTAATATTCTTGCTTGTGCACTGATGGCACCAATAGTGGACTTCAAAACCAATGTTGTAGTTGCAGTGAGTACTTACTGCATTCAGTTACCACACAGTGTGTGGCCAGCGTGCAGGCGTTAGATAATTTGTGGATTGTCTGTATGGCTGCAGCCCAGTTGGACTGTAACAGGCTTGTACGAGGGTTGTACCAAAAGTAAGGTTCCCATATTTTTTACAAATAGAAAACATTGTTTACTGTTATTAATTTATACATCGTTGAAAAGCTTACACTTTTGTCTATTTTTCAACATAGTCTCCATTTTTTTCGACACACTTTCGAAGATGGTGCTCCAGCTTTTGTATTCCTAAGTCAAAGAAGTCTCCCGCCAACCCATTGAAGAAGCGTGTGACTTCTGCTCGGACTTCATTGTCGCTCTTGAAGTGTTTGCCACCTAAGTGCTCCTTTAGCATAACAGTCGACCCAAATTTCTTCAAAAGCTCCTGTGTTTGACGAGCAGCGTGGGTTTGAGCATTGTCATGAAAAAGCACTACTCCCTCCTTCAGCTGTCTTCTCCAGCGATTCTGGATTGCTCACCGGCGTTTTGTCAGTGTTTCACAATATTTGTCTGAGTTGATTGTTGTCCCAGGTTGCATGAAATCGATGAAGAGTACCCCATCCCAATCCCAAAACACAGTCATCATAATATTTTCTGCTGACTGTGTTTGTTTGAATTTCTTTGGTGGCCGTGAACCAGAGTGACACCATTGACGAGATCGTTGTTTTGTTTCGGGGGTGTAATGAAACACCCACGTTTCATCTCCCGTGTCGATAGAGTCCAACAACCTCTCCTTGTTGCCTCCCCCCTCACATTGTCGAAGAAACTTGGGAGCACAGTCTAAGCGTTGCTCCTTGTGTCTTTCAGTCAGCATCCGAGAGACCCAGCAAGCACACACCTTGTGATAATCCAGCGTTTCTGTTAAAGTTCTTTCAGTTGTGCCGTGGGAAGCTCAGGAATGCATTCAGCAAGTTCACGGACAGTGACCCTACGATCTTTGAGCAGATCACTGTTGATCTTCTGGACAATCGCATCCGAAACCGGCGGTCTTCCATTCCGTTCTTCATCGTGAACTTCCATGCGACCCTCAGCAAAAGCCCTGTACCATTTGCGAACATGCTGAATGGACATGCGCTCTCCACTACAAACCTCAGTCAGTTGCCTTTGAATCTCCATAGGCGGTAACTTCCTTGCGTGGAGAAACCGGATTACTGCTCGAACCTCGCACTTGGCGGGAGCAGCGATCAACACTTCCATCTCTGACGGCTGCCGAGCCAACACTGAGCGGCGTATCGAACCGCGGACATGCGGACCCGAGAGTGGGGGAAGAACCACTGTGCAAGGCACTGTTGTCGGATTTAGCCTAGCACCTTCTCACGAGGCTGTAGATCACTGGGAATCTTACTTTTGGCACAACCCTCGTATAAGCAACGACTCTGCAGTGGTTAGCACACTCGACTCACATTCAGGAGGACAAAGGTTCAAATCCCAGTCCAGCCATACAGATTTGGGTTTCCCGTTATTTCCGTAAAACGATCCAGACGAATGCCGGGGAGCTTCCTTTGAAAAGGGCACGGGTGATTTCCTTGCCTGTCCTTTCGTAATCCGAGCTTGTGCACTGTCTGTAATGAGCGCGCTGTCGACGGGATGTTAAACTCTAATCCTCCTTCCTTTTACAGGCTCGTAACAAATCTCGTGCGTAGTCTTCACGAAGACACTGAAGCGTCTCAAACTGAGCGACAACAGTTTCACACAGCCGGCCGCGGTGGCCGAGCGGTTCTAGGCGCTTCAGTTCGGAACCGCGCGACTGCTACGGTCGCAGGTTCGAATCCTGCCTCGGGCATGGATGTGTGTGATGTCGTTAGGTTAGTTAGGTTTAAGTAGTTTTAAGTTCTAGGGGACTGATGACCTCAGATGTTAAGTCCCATAGAGCTCAGAGCCGTTTGAACCATTTTTGAACAGTTTCGCAATAGAAGTATAACGGGCAGTCGAATGAAAACAAGACAGATGGAAAAAAGTAGGTAAACTGTTTATTATTTCAAAAGTAATCTCCGTAACTGTTAATGCATTTATCCCACTGTGAAACAAGATAATCAACAGCTTCTTGGAAAAGTGTTGGCGGTTGCTTACGGAACCGTGATTGTGCTGACGCGTGCACCTCTTCATCCGAAGCAAATCGGCAGCCACGAGCATCTTCCTTCATGTCAACAAAAATACGGAAATTGCATGGGGAGAGATCGGGACTGCATGGAGGATGTGTTAAGGGTTTCGCAAAGAAACTTCTCCAATGTATTCGAAACAACCTCGGTAATATGTTGGTGTGCTACGCAACAGACGTTTCGCTGGAAGCCCTCATCCATCCGTACAGTCCTCATCTCTCCTCATGCGAAGTCCATATTTTTGGGTCGCTGAAGGAAGACATTCGTGGCCGTCGATTTGCTTCGGACGAAGAGGTGCATGCCTGGGTACAATCACGGTTCTGAAAGAAACCGCAAACATTTTTCCTTGAAAGCATTGATCATGTTGTATCGCAATGCGGCAACTGCATTAATGTTATGGCCATTACTTTCTAAATAATAAACAGTTCACTTGCTTTTTTACCATCTGTCGTGTCTTCATTTGACTTTCCCTTATATAACGAAATCTAGTACATCTTTTAGTAATCTACAAAAATCGACTGTGCCTGTCGTTACTTTTGACTGACCAGCTTAGATTTTAAACTCGCAAATCGGATCATTTGTCAGCAACTGTCATTGCTCTAGTGTAACGCAACAACTTGACAAAAATGTTCGTTCTAAAACCATTCCAGAGAAGTGCCTTGTTTGTCAACACCATTTACAGTAACTAATAATATGTCTTCTTTCATCATACTTTATTTGGTCTCTGTGCTGGCTCAATAAGAGACCCTGCAGACCAGTCAATCGACAGACCCCTCTTGTGACAACAGCGACGCTCTGAGAGGTTCGCCTGCTAAATCAATGTTTGGCAAGTTGTTTCCTTCCCTGCGTATTTGGGTTCCCCTTGCCTTATGATAATCCTGCCTGACGCAAGTTCTAGACTGCTAATAACACAGGGCACACGGTATACCTTAGGGGACTGTCGCGCCGTATGGAAGCATTTTGTCTGCTGCCCTCGGCGGTGAAGCTAGTGCTCCACCGAACTGCAAAAACGACTCCTGATCCGCTTCAGGGCTAAGTTGCAACAGTATTTCTGAAACGAATGCTGTGAACTGATTGTGTTCCTGGCTTCTTGGCACACAGGCGAAGGCGTTAATTTTAACTGTGCGATAAGTTCCATACCACACAGATCACAAAACAGCAAACGTCAAGCAAACTTATCATGATGCGCCCGTATTTGCCGTGTATTCAGTCTTGAACGCGAATATAAACAATCCGTGAAATACTTTCACTCACCGAAGCACTACGGAATGGCTCTGATGCAACCATTCTGGAACTCGACCGAAAAGTCTGCAAAGCTTAATGCACTAACATTTACAATGCAAAATCGTTGTTGCAGTTAGCTTGTTGCTGACCTTCTGACTGCATTTATCATTCATTATTTGATATTAAATTCTTCATTCGGCTGTATTTCCTTCTAAAACTTTTCGACTCTGAGCAGCTTGTTCTATTTGTTACTTGTTATATGAAACTCACTGTAGAATCGCAGCTTACTTTACAAAATTGCTCGACTATGAAGGACTGCAACAAAATAATTAGATGCCAGCAGCAAAAACTTGCTATTTAATCAAAATGAGCCAATAAGTATCCATACGCATTGTACACTGCACACAAGACGGCTTGACTATTCCGTGATCGCATGTCCAGAAAGCGTGTCTGAGGCGTCAATTGCATGTTTGAGCCCACTGTTTAATTCATTTTTCAACTGTTGCTCAAGTAAGTTCGCATCCAGTTAAGACAGTGGTATGTGACTCAGGACTGAGGTTTGGAAATGAGCAAGGACCTGAAATGGCTCGAAGGTCTGTATTTTTGTAATAAAAATTGGAATAAAGAATATAAATTGAACTTGATGATTAAACTGATGAGGAAACGTAATTTACGTCGCCAGAAATGACCTACAAGGGACGACAATTGATGATGAAACGTTTCCAACTGAATTATTTATTTATTCTGGCAAGATTGAGGCCATAAATCCTCTGCTTGCAGTGTATCGCGTTTCCTCCTCTGTATGAGTTTTGTTATTTTAAATTTGTTCATGAAACTAAAATGCTGTCGAAGAAGGGTACATTACAATAGCGATAAGAAAAGGAAACATATAATAGTAAAATTGGTAAGAAGGTATTATTAGTTTTGTTAGTCTTTTCTTAAGTTTTAAAATGATTTTTACGTAATCTTATCTGTAATATCCAAATATCAGGTTCAATCAGGGTGGCTGTTTGAAATGAAATGTATTGTTATATGTTCCATCTTCGTTCAGCTACATCTGCGTGATTACTCTGCTATTCACAATAAAGTGCCTGGCCGAGGGTTCAATAAACCACCTTCAAGCTGTCTCTCTGCCGTTCCACTCTCGAACGGCGAGCGAGAAAAACGAGCACTTAAATTTTTCTGTGCGAGCCCTGATTTCTCTAACGTTATCGTGATGAACATTTCTCTCTATGTAGGTGGGTGCCAACAGAACGTTTTCGGAATCGGAGGACAAAACTGGTGAGTCAAATTTCATGACAAGATCCCGTCGCAACGAGAAACGCCTTTGTTTTAATGATTGCCACTCCAATTCATGTATCATGTCTGTGGCACTGTTTCCCCTATTTCGCGACGATACAAAACGAGACGCCCTTCTTTGAACTTTTTCGACGTCACCCGTCAATCCCATCTGATGCGGATTTCACACCGCACAGCAGTACTCCAGAATACGGCGGACAAGCGTAGTGTAAGCAGTGTCTTCAGTAGACCTGTTGCACCTTCTAAGTGTTCTGCCAATGAATCGCAGTCTTTGGTTTGCTCTAGCCACAACATCATTTATGTGATCGTTCCAATTTAGGTTATTTGTAATTGTAATTCCTAAGTATTTAGTTGAATTTACAGGCTTCAGAGTTGTGTGACTTATCGCGTAATCGAAATGTAGCAGAATTATTTTAGTACTCATGTGAATAGCTTCACACTTTTCTTTATTCAGGGTAACATGGTTCAAATAGCTCTGAGCACTATTGGACTTAACTTCTGAGGTCATCAGTCCCCTAGAACTTAGAACTACTTAAACCTAACTAACCTAAGGACATCACACACATCCATGCCCGAGGCAGGATTCGAACCTGCGACCGTAGCGGACACGCGGTTCCAGACTAAAGCGCCTAGAACCGCACGGCCACACAGGCCGGCTATTCAGGGTCAATTGCCACTTTTCGCACCATACAGATATCTTATCTAAACCATTTTGCAATTCGTTTTGGTCATCTGATGACTCAATATCTTACTATTATATTCATGAAGGTATACGTGTTACGAGATGTTTTAACATTTACTATAGAATGTAACACTCAGAAAAAACTGAAATAGCAACGAAAGAAAAAAAAATGTTTATACAGAGTGTAAAAAACTACGTATAAAAATCTGGAGAGTTATTATAAGGAAAAAAGAAACACTTTTGTGCGACACAGATGGCACTGGTGCACCGTTTCTCCGCTACAGGTTTTTTAGGGGTTTGATGCGAGACTTCCCTTGCGTTGATTTCACTGTTTTTTTCGTATGCAACACGATGACACTGAAAAACACAATTACATCTTACTGCTAGGAAGGGAGAGTTTTCATTATTGCTGGCAGTGCCCACCCCCTGGGTTCTCGATGCTGACTACACTCTAACCGAGTTAGCTGGCATGGATCTCATTTACGGGGAAACACGATCCAACAGTCGAGCAGGCAGGCGCCTATATGTAGAATGACTTCCGTAGTGGAGATTACAAAATCACGTCACATTTCAAAGACTTGCTGCCCCTCTTCGTGAAATGGGACTCCTTAGAACAAACCGTTGGGTGTGGGAACTGTTCCGCTTGAGGAACCTGTGTTACTGAAAACTGAGGACAACCCTTGCACAAGCACATTATCTACACCCAAGAAATTAAATACCACCAGCGCCATGGTGTGGAACGTCCTGCACGGGATGGGTATGTATCCATTCAAGTATCAATTCTTTTCTTTTTGTTGGAGTCTTCAGTCTTCTGACTGGTGCGTCGAGGCACCCTATGAATTCCTGTCCTGTGCAAACCTCTTCATGTTAGAGAAGCTCTTGCACCTCATGTTCTCAGTTATTTGTCGACTTATGCCAATCTCTGTCTTCGCCTACAGCTTTTATCCTCTACAGCTCCCTCTAGTACATGGTGTCTTAGCACATGTCCCATCATCCTGTTGCTCTTCCTTGCTAGGCGTTTTCCATATGTTTCTTTCTTCGACAATTCTACGGAAAGCGCGCTCATTCCTTATCGTGTAAGATAAGGATATAATCAGAAGGTGCAAGACGTATCGGCTGATGTTTCGCAGCTCGTGGAATTTTGCCGACGGTATCTACACCAAACTGTAAACATCTTTGGCTTCCAACCGTTTGTTTTGTTTACCGACAAGACTGCCTTAACAAGGGAAGAATTATTCAACAGCCGCAATATCCATGCCTGTGGGTTGAGGAATTCTAAGGAAAATGACATGTTCCACCAAGAACAGTAGTTTACCATAAATGTGGGGATGGTACTGTTCACGACCAACCGGGTGAGCCGTATCTGCTCCTTCAAGCGGTCGGTGGATGAAATTAGCACATCTTTCTCCGCAAAGTCCTACTAGAAATGTTGGAGAGGATTGGCCAATACCGAGACCACGATGTGGCCCCGAGCTCACTCCTTTGGATTTCTTTTTGTAGGGGGGAGATGAAGGGTTTGGTGTACGAGACACAGATAGACATACCAGAAAAGCTGGTCGCCAGTTTGGCTGAAACTGCAGTCATTATTCTTGAAACACCTAGTTGTTTTGAGTGAGTTAGATATCATTAGCGCGTAGATGCCTGTTGTGCATTTATGTAAGCGGATGGAATTTTAAGCAACATTTCTAAAACAACATACACTATCTGATCAGACGCATTTGGACAACCATCAGTGGACACTACCATGGTGTCTGTTCACCTTAGCGGCTATGACAGTTTGAACTCTGCTGGGGACACTTTCGGTGAGGTGTCTGAATGTTTGTGGAGTAACTGCAGCCTATTATTTCCCAAGAACCCAAACCAGATAAGGTACTGAATTTGGGTAATAGGGTCTGAAGCGAAGTAGGCGTTCTAACTCATCCGAAAGAAGTTGCATTGAGTTTAGGTCGGAACTCTAGGCAGGGCAGTCCATTTCAGTAATGTTT
Source organism: Schistocerca americana (assembly GCF_021461395.2). Classification (NCBI taxonomy): domain Eukaryota; kingdom Metazoa; phylum Arthropoda; class Insecta; order Orthoptera; family Acrididae; genus Schistocerca; species Schistocerca americana. The sequence continues at coordinate 337,167,717 of NC_060123.1, read as the reverse complement.
TTGTCCACAAACCATTGCCTCATAGACAGCGCTTTATAGCTCAGTGGATTGTCACGCTGGTACAATCATCGTGTTCGAACTGTTCCTTTACTGCAAGCAGAGCACAATGTTGAAAAATGATTTCATACCCGTCCGCATTGAGCGTTTCCTCAAGCATAATAGGGGAAGAACAACTTAAACACAGAAAGCACACCCTTACTGTAACACTATCTGCTCCGTACTTACGTACACTCCTGGAAATTGAAATAAGAACACCGTGAATTCATTGTCCCAGGAAGGGGAAACTTTATTGACACATTCCTGGGGTCAGATACATCACATGATCACACTGACAGAACCACAGGCACATAGACACAGGCAACAGAGCATGCACAATGTCGGCACTAGTACAGTGTATATCCACCTTTCGCAGCAATGCAGGCTGCTATTCTCCCATGGAGACGATCGTAGAGATGCTGGATGTAGTCCTGTGGAACGGCTTGCCATGCCATTTCCACCTGGCGCCTCAGTTGGACCAGCGTTCGTGCTGGACGTGCAGACCGCGTGAGACGACGCTTCATCCAGTCCCAAACATGCTCAATGGGGGACAGATCCGGAGATCTTGCTGGCCAGGGTAGTTGACTTACACCTTCTAGAGCACGTTGGGTGGCACGGGATACATGCGGACGTGCATTGTCCTGTTGGAACAGCAAGTTCCCTTGCCGGTCTAGGAATGGTAGAACGATGGGTTCGATGACGGTTTGGATGTACCGTGCACTATTCAGTGTCCCCTCGACGATCACCAGTGGTGTACGGCCAGTGTAGGAGATCGCTCCCCACACCATGATGCCGGGTGTTGGCCCTGTGTGCCTCGGTCGTATGCAGTCCTGATTGTGGCGCTCACCTGCACGGCGCCAAACACGCATACGACCATCATTGGCACCAAGGCAGAAGCGACTCTCATCGCTGAAGACGACACGTCTCCATTCGTCCCTCCATTCACGCCTGTCGCGACACCACTGGAGGCGAGCTGCACGATGTTGGGGCGTGAGCGGAAGACGGCCTAACGGTGTGCGGGACCGTAGCCCAGCTTCATGGAGACGGTTGCGAATGGTCCTCGCCGATACCCCAGGAGCAACAGTGTCCCTAATTTGCTGGGAAGTGGCGGTGCGGTCCCGTACGGCACTGCGTAGGATCCTACGGTCTTGGCGTGCATCCGTGCGTCGCTGCGGTCCGGTCCCAGGTCGACGGGCACGTGCACCTTCCGCCGACCACTGGCGACAACATCGATGTACTGTGGAGACATCACGCCCCACGTGTTGAGCAATTCGGCGGGACGTCCACCCGGCCTCCCGCATGCCCACTATACGCCCTCGCTCAAAGTCCGTCAACTGCACATACGGTTCACGTCCACGCTGTCGCGGCATGCTACCAGTGTTAAAGACTGCGATGGAGCTCCGTATGCCACGGCAAACTGGCTGACACTGACGGCGGCGGTGCACAAATGCTGCGCAGCTAGCGCCATTCGACGGCCAACACCGCGGTTCCTGGTGTGTCCGCTGTGCCGTGCGTGTGATCATTGCTTGTACAGCCCTCTCGCAGTGTCCGGAGCAAGTATGGTGGGTCTGACACACCGGTGTCAATGTGTTCTTTTTTCCATTTCCAGGAGTGTATTTAACTGTTAGCGCTATACATGATGGTATGTAACGTTCTCCAGGCAATCGCCAGACCCTTCCATTGGACTGCCATAGGGTTTAGTGCGGTTCATCATTCCGGAACAACCGTTTCCAGTCATCCATTGTACAGTGGTGTCGCTCTTCAAGCCATCTCAAGTGTTGTTTCTCACTGGTTACAGAAGTGTGTGGCTAAGAAGAGCTGCTCGAGCATTGTACCCCATTCCTTCTAACTGCCTGCACACAGTCTTTGTGCTAGTTGGTCTACTAATAGCACTTTGTAGCTTATGAGTGATTACGTCCGCAATTTTTTAGACCGTCGCTCTGCAGTGCTCGACGATCCCTACCCGTCATTACATGGGGTGCGCCCGGTCGTGGTTTAGCTGTCGTTGTTCCTTCGCGTTTCCACTTCACAATCACGTCATTAAAAGTGACCTTGGGCAGTTTTACAAGACCTTGAATGTCGCTGATGGATCTGATACTGAGGTGACATGCAGTGACTAGTTCACGTACGAAGTCACTGAGCTCTCCTAACCGACCCATTTCCCTGTTACAGCTTCTCTACTGGTAACACAATTCTCACAAGTCTCCTTTCACAGTGGCGGTTTCGTTTATTGTAACCACTAGTGGTCAATTCCACATTACATAGAGATGTCCAAATACTTTCGATCAGATAGTGTTCATCACCTGCAGTTTTACACACGTCTCTGGACATCACTAGCGTCATAACCTTAATGGACCCCTAACGGAGACACGGTGCACTTGGAACATTTTTGTCACATAAAGAGTATTTTACAGGAAGATACTTTTAGATGCGCACATAATGTATATATGTATGTATGCATTGAATCAGGGACCTAGAAACGACGGAGAGGCTTCGCCCTGCCGTAGCCCTCAGTGATTCACAACCCCACAACAGGCCACAACAGTCCACCCACCTCACCGCCGCCCCACACCGAACCCGGGGTTATTGTGCGGTTCGGCCCCAATGGACCCCTCTCCCCCCCCCCCTCCCCCTCCCAGGAAACGTCTCACCCAGATGAGTATAACCCCAATGTTTGCGTGGTAAAGTAATTGTGGTGTACGCGTAATTATGGTGTACGCGTACGTGGAGACACTGTTTGCGCAGCAATCGCCGACTCAGTGTAGCTGAGGCGGAATAAGGGGAACCAGCCCGCATTCACCGAGGCAGATGGAAAACCGCCTTAAAAACCATCCATAGGCTGGCCACCACACCGAACCCCGACACTAATGCGCCTGCCCGATTCGTGCCGGGGACCAGCACGCCTTCTCGCTCGGGAAGCAGCGCGTTAGACCGCGCGGCTAGCCGGGCGGGCCTGCGCACGTAATACACGTTAGTATATTGGAAGCGGGCTACGAGTCGCCACAGAGTTTTGCTGTATACCTTTCACCCCCTATCCAACGATAACAAGACAAACTCAACACTACGATGAGGGCTGCATTTACGCGCGTGCTATCTAGTCTGCAGACCAGAACCCCGAGGCACAAAGGAAGCACACTACAATAATTTCAAACAAAAAAGTCTTTATTTCAATACTGTGGTGAGGGTCCACTTACAACCGTAAAACACGTAACTGTGTTGCTTTAGCTTATTTGGCCGAACCCTTCGCTAGGTAGCTGATATGAATTAAGTCAGAAAACGATATTTTTCCGTTATACTTATCAATAAATTCACCCTAGTAGGTTCAGCTTAGTGGTCACCACATTACAAACACTGCCCTGACTGCACTGGACAAGTGCTCGATACACGCGATGAAGCTGCACACATGGTACTTCATAACAGAGATTGGGTTTTGCGAGAATCAACACACAGAAACGTGAAAATCAAAGAATTGCGACACAAAATTTTGCTTATGCTACGAGTGTTCAAGGGTTTCAAGAGACCGAGCATCCAAAGTCATCAGTCTCTTATTCGTACCCCAGGACTGAAACTGTGTATCTCAGTTGTCTGTGTATAGAGTTAAATGAATGTGCAAGTATGAGAACGTATTCTGAATGTTTGCGCAACATACATCACACGGGAGAAGCGGGTGCCAACACGGTATCCACCCAGATGGATGTGGGAAACCCACTAAAAATCACCTCCAGACTGACCCACTAACCAACATTCGTCTTTAACACGCGAGGCGGTTTCAGTCCGATTCAGGTTCGGCTATCCAGGCATTTTTCTGTTCCCCTTCCACACAAAAATATTATAAACTCTGTTTCAGTCTCCTAAAACATTTCGTATGTATCTACAGCATATTTATTATTCTCTTGAGAATGTTTCTTTCTCTTAGGCTTGACTCGTTATGAACTGTAGAATTATTTGTTGTCTTTTCTGTTAGACGGGAATTGTCGGTCCGCCGTGATGCAAAGCACTTTCGTTATTTATTTATTTGTTCCGAAATTAGTTTTAGCAACAAATATCGCCATCATAAGTGGGTTCTTTGATTCTTATTTACCATACGTCACAACATGGTTTTACCATTGTTGCCGCTCTTTCCGGCAAAATATATATATATATATATATATATATATATATATATATATATATATATTTTCCTCGGCATACATAATGTCGTCTGCAAGTTCGCTGTACAGCTTGCAGCTACTTTTAGACAGAGAGAAACGTAACCTTGACACCTTGTTCGTAATCCAAAACATTACGCCCAGTGCAGTGTTTCGGATTACGAATAAGGTGCGGAAGTTACGTTTCTCTGTGTCTAAAAGTAGCTGCAAGCTGTCCAACAAACTTGCAGACGATATTATGCATGCCGAGAAAAACGAAAACAAAAAAAGCAGAAAAAAAGCCGTAAACAACGGCAACAATCGTAAAACCATGCCCTGACATACAGCAAATAAGAATCAAAGAAACCAATGATAATGGAGATATTTGTCGCTGAAACTAGTTTGGGAATTAATAAATATAACAAAAGTGTTTTGCATCAATGCGAACCATGTTGTCGTTTTTGTATGCAGTCACGGACCAATGGAAGAGTTTCAAGATGATTGTTAGCTGGGGTGATTACATCGGATACATTTAGTTAAAGATGAATTCAGGTCGACAAAATAAGTTCCAAAGTGAGAAAACAATCGCGGAAGCTAATGCATGACTCTCCTTTTGCAGTCTCGTGGAAGACCTGGCTTGCCGTTGTTCTCCTCTGACCTGTTATACACTCACGTGACGAAGTCACGGGATAGCGGTATGCACAAATACAGATGGCGGTAGTATCGTGTAAACAAGGTATCACAGGGCAGTGCATTCGCGAAGATGTCATTTGTGCTCAGGTGATTAGATGTGAAAAGGTTTCCGATATTATTATGGCCGTACGACTGGAATTAACAGACATTGAATGCGGAATGGCGGTTGGAACTAGACGCATGGGGCACTTGACTTTGGAAATCGTTGGGGTATTTAATATTCCGAGATACACAGTGTCAAGAGTGTGCTGAGAATACCAAATTTCAGGCATTATCTCTCACCACGGATAACGCAGTGGCCGACGGCCTTCACTCAACGTCACAGAGCAGCGGCGTTTGCGTAGAGTTGTCAGTACTAACAGACAAGCAACAATGCGTGAAAAACGCAGAAATCAATGAGGAACGTACGACGAACGTATTCGCCAGGGCAGTAGTCGGAATATGGGCTATTTAAGGCAGACGACAGACGCGAGTACCTATGCTAACAGCACGACATCGCCTGCAGCGCTTCTCCTGAGCTAGTGACCTTATCAGCTGGACTCTAGACGACTGGAAAACCGTGGTCCCGATTTCAGGTGGTAAGATTTAATAGTAGGCTTCGCGCGCGCGTGGCCGAGCGGTTCTAGGCGCTTCAGTCTGGAACCGCGCTGTTGCTACGCTCGCAGGTTCGAATCCTGCCTCGGCCATGGATGTGTGTGATGTCCTAAGGTTAGTTAGGTTCAGGTAGTTCTACGTCTAGGGGACTCATGACTTCAGATGTTAAGCCCTTAGTGCTCAGAGCCATTTGAACCTTAGTGCTTAGAGCCATTTGAACCATTTGAGCTTCGCGCGTGGCACGGATCACACGACGCCATGGACGCAGATTGTCAATAAGTCATTGTGCAAGCCGGTGGTGGCTCCATAATGGGGTGGGGTGGGGATACATGGAATGGCCTGGCTCCTCTGGTCCAACTGAACCGCTCATTGACTGGAAATGGCTATGGTTCAGCTACTTGGAGACCATTTGCAGTCATTCATGAACTGTAGTTGCGGATGACAGTGCGCCATTTCACTGGGCCACAACAGTTCGTGATTGGTATGAAGAACGTTCTGAACAATTCGAGCGAATGATTTGGCTATCCAGATCGCTCTACTTGAATCCCATCGAACATTTATGGTACATAATCGAGAGGTCAGTTCTTGCACAAAATCCTGCACCGCCAACACTTTCGCAATTATGGACGGCTGTTAAGCCTCAATATTTCTGCGGGGAACTTCCAACGACTTGTTGAGTCCATGCCACCTCGAGCGCTACTCAGGGCAAAAGGAGTTCCGACACGATGGTAGAAGGTTTCCCATCACTTTTCTCACCTGTGTGCGAAGTTCCATGGGAGCATTTATAACGTACTATAACCGCAGCACGTGCTTGTGCTTGTGTGGTTGAAAGAGAAAGAGTAAAATCTGGTGTGTGTGTGTGTAAGGTCTGCGCACCTCGAATAGCACAAAGCCAGCCGCCGAGCTTAATGCCCCCATCCGAAGGACGAATTACCGTCAACTGGGTCACATACCCTCACTCCATGAAACATTGCAGAGAGGTTTAGAACAGAGGCCAAGAAGTTAAGTCTAATGATGAGAAACCACTGGCCAAATACAGGCGATGAAAATTGCTACCTACAGCAGGAGTCAAACAGACTGCCTCTAGGTCGAGTTTTAACACACATTAACTGTGCATCCCTGCAGATGGGTTAAGAAAAATTATGTCACTAAATTATGAAAAAGAATACGTTAAAAGAACTGTACTTTATATGGTAGTATTTTGCACCGTTAAGATGGTAGTTTCTGCTGCATGTGCGTACGTTGTTTTTCGATTCTGGTCCATGTAGTCTATAAACTCCGCTTCAGAGAAATCTTAGGATAAAGTGAAAAGAAGGGGAGGCATAACCAGAAAAGATTGTCAACCAGAAATTCTTCAGGGTGTACTGCTGCATCACCTTATTAAACGTTTAAAATTCTGCTACTTAAATAGAAGCCGGCCGCGGTGGTCTGGCGGTTCTAGGCGCGCAGTCCGGAACCGCGCGACTGCTACGGTCGCAGGTTCGAATCCTGCCTCGGGCATGGATGTGTATGATGTCCTTAGGTTAGTTGGGTTTAAGTAGTTCTAAGTTCTAGGGGACTGATGACCACAGATGTTAAGTCCCATAGTGCTCAGAGCCATTTGAACCATTTTGAACTTAAATAGAAGTCAATGTCCAGGGAATGCCGCTGCAACAGGGCCGAAACGCCTGTTATGTTAGTATTATAGCATTTTAAGTATTTTATGAGGTGGAGTTGCGCCATACCCAGAAGTATTTTAATGAGATTGGCGCCGGCGGCGGAAGCCCTACGTCTTTATATCAGAAACTACTGTCAGAGAGAGAGAGAAAGAGAGCATTCTGGAGCAATGACTGCTGCATACGTAGGAAGACACTCAGCAGAAGGTCCCACCAACCGTCAGACAATGTGCTAGCTACGCAGCGCAGTGCCTTAATGACCCCCTGATAGCGGTTTGCGCAACTTCAGCTGTCGCTGAGCACGTCGTAGATAACACCCAAGGCCGCCGCGTCCGTCTGCCGATCATGCTCCTTCGGCGGCTTCGAATTAACCATTTCGAATCCTCACATTCTAATCGCCCAACAAATAACTGCGATTTTAGTCAGTATCTAGTTGAAAATTCCTCGTTCAGCAGTACATACTTGCAATTGCTTTTTTCATCACAGTCCTGAAATTGCATAATTAAATATTCAATGTCAGCGTAAAATGTTTTTCTCCCTAAGTTCTTGGTAAATATGCAACGCGTTACAAAACTGATTTCGAGGGTATTTTTATAACTTTCTAGGGATGGCGTGTACACATGAGAACCGCTCCGGATCATCTCAATGCAGATATAGATGTTTTCCTTTTTTCTTCTGTAAAAACGCCTCTTACTCGCAGGGAACGTAAATGACACTGTGATTGGCGTGGCTGAGGAATATCATGACACAAAACAAGTTATGCACGATCTCGCTAACAGACTTTGTATATGCTACGAAGTGGCTGTTGTATGCTTACCTAACATATTTTGCTTGTCTTGCCTTTCAGCTCACTGTTTATCTCTGGCATGCTACAGTCCCACCGTGACACAGGGATAGCGTCCTTGACAATTAATCAAGACGGCCCGACCAATGGTTAAATTGTTAATGAAAATCGTTAGCAATGGCGGCTGAAGACTTGCGGCGTGAGGAAACTCTCTCGTTCTGCTAACGGCCTTGTCAAACAGAGGAGGAACATCCTCTTGCCCCTGGCACGGAAAACTGCCCCTAAAAGGGGAAAAAAATCAACAATAATCAACGGCATGAAGAGCCAGAAGGCAATGGAAACTAGTGCATTAATTACACACCGAATGTAGCCACATGACGCATGTCTTGTAATTGGAAAAGTGTGATGATGACCTTCCTACTGGCAAAAGTTTCCGGGTTAGTCCCCCATTCGAACCTCTGGGAGGATGCTGCCAAGGGGGAGGTGACCATGAGTAAAAGAATGAATACCAACGACCGTGTAACATTCTATGAGTCGGAGAATGGAATTTCAGAAGTCTGAATTTGACAGCGAAGTTGACAATTGAAAAGGGAAATGCAAAGGCTCAGTCTTGATACAGTAAGAGTTAGTGAAATTAAATAGAATATCTGGTCAGACGACCACAGTGTAAATCAACAGCAGCAGAAAATGGTGTAACGGAAATAGGATTCGTCGTGGATAAGAAGCTAGCGCAGAGAGTGGGCTACGATGAGCAGTTCAGTGATAGGATTATTCTCATCAGAATCGACAGCAAACCAATCGAAACAACGATAGTTAAGTATACAAGCATGAGATGAAGAGGTAGAGAAACTGTCTGAGGGTATTGAACATGTAATTCAGTATGTAAATGGAGACGAAAAGCAATCATGGTGACTGGGGTGGTGGCGAAGGAGAAGGAAGAGAAGACAGAGTTACGAGACAATATAGGCTCGGTGTTAGGCATGAGAGAGGAAAAAAGACTAATTCAGATGTTCAATAAATATCAGCCAGTATCAGCGAACACATTGTTCAAACATCACAGGAGGAGGTTGTATATTTCAAAAGGGCTTAGAGATATAGGAAGATTCCAGCTGGATTACATCATGTTCAGAAAGATATTCTGAAATGAGATATGAGATTGTAAGGCGTAGTCAGTAGCAGATATAGACCATTTAATAATGTTGAAGAGCACACTGAAGTTTAAGAAACTTGTCTGGAAGAATCAATGTATAAGGAAGTGTGATACTGTTGTACTTAGGAATTTCAGAAAAAGGTCATCCACACAATCCAGAAGATAAGAAAGGCAGAGAGGTGCGAATACTATCAAACACTCAGCTTAGCAGCTCATGTATCCAAGTTTCTGATAAGAATAATATATAGAACAATGGAAAACTGACGATCTGTTACATGACAATCGCTCTTTCTTTCGGAAAGGATTGTGTGCTTACAGAGTATCGCCTCAGTTGTGCGACTGGATTCGTGGTTTCCTGGCAGAAAGGTCACAGTTCGTAGTAATAGACGGAAAGTCATCGAGTAAAACAGAAGTAATATCCGGCGTTTACCAAGGAAGTGTTATAGGCCTTCTATTGTTCCTGATCTATATTAACGACATAGGAGACAATCTGAGTAGCCGTCAAAGACTGTTTGCAGATGATGCTGTCATTTACCGTCTTGTAAAGTCATCAGATGATCAAAACGACTTGCAAAATGATTTAGATAAGATTTCTGTATGGTGCGAAAAGTGGCAGTTGACCCTGAATACAGAAAAGAGTTGTTATTCACATGAGTACTAAAAGAGTTCTGCTACATTTCGATTACGCGATAAGTCACACAAATCTGAAGGCTTTAAATTCAACTAAATACTTAGAGATTACAATTACAAAGAACCTAAATTGGAATGATCACATAGATAATATTGTGGGTAGAACAAACCAAAGACTGCGATTCATTGGCAGAACACTTAGGAAGGTAAAAACGGTCTACTAAAGAGACTGCTTACACCACGCTTGTCCGCCTTATTCTGGAATATTGCTGTGCGGTGTGGGATCCGTATCAGGTGGGACTGACGGATGACATCGAAAAAGTACAAAGAAGGGCAGCTCGTTTTGTATTATCGCGAAATAGGGGAGATAGTGTCACAGACATGAAACGTGAATCGGAGTGGCAATCATTAAAACAAAGGCGTTTTTCGTTGCGACGGGATCGTCTCATGAAATTTCAATCACCAGTTTTCTCCTTCGATTGCGAAAACATTCTGTTGGCACCCACCTACATAAGGAGAAATGATCATCACGATAAAATAAGAGATATTAGGGTCCGCACAGAAAAATGTAAGTGCTCGTTTTTCCCGCGTGCCGTTCGAGAGTGGAACGGTAGAGGGACAGCTTGAAGGTGGTTCATTGAACACTCTGCCAGGCACTTTATTGTGAATAGCAGAGTAATCACGTAGACGTAGACGAAAGGTAAAGGCACCAGAGAGGCAGTTCTGACGTCGTGGTTGATAGTGGAACCAAGACTTAAGAAAAATCCAGATACGTTCATAGGATATGGGGACCCAGAAAAATTTTAACATTGTAAAATGACACAAGATGTTAGAAATTCTCAGAAAAAGTGGTGTAAACTATAGGGAACAATGGGTACATACAATATGTACAAGAACAAAGATTTACGGGACGAACTGAATGGAATGAATTGTGTAATCATTACAGAATATGAACTGAAAATAAATCGAAGAAAGACGCAATTCAATATAGGATTAAAGAGCCAACCGCTTGCACATAAACGGTAGGTACATTGACGTAGGTTTCGACATCTACCAGGGGTGCCTTCACCAGAATGAGATGTTATTAAATCATAAAATTACAATGCTAAAAAACAATAGTCAGAATGTGGAGCACCTGTTATCAAGTCAAAAGTAAAATACAACGTCCTGGCCTTTTCCACATGTGCCCAACTGGGAACAACATCAGACTTGCTCCAAATTCTTACTGTTGCTTTTTAGCAATGTAATTTTACGATTTAGCAACACTTCATTCTATGAAGATAGCCCTAGTAGGTATCGAAACCTAGGTCAATATACATACCGTTTATGTGCAACCAGTTGGCTGTTTAATCCTATATTGAAACTAGTGCAAGGTTGCTGAATAACAGCCACGTTCAAAACTGACAGAGTCCACAGCCCTTACCCTTGCACATTTCTTGATTCCCGCACAAGAAGGGACAAATATTTTATCGTCATTTTAGTCCGTCGATGCATGGATACATCATTGCTTGTTAGAATGTCATACGGTTATACAATGTCTGTTCTACAGGGTCTGTAATGCATGAATGTCTGTAAGATATTGTAATGTGAAGATACAGATACTGCATAAGCACAGACATTGTAACTCTCAATGATGTTTTCGTGCATCGACGGGGTAAAATGACGACAGAATATTTGTCTCCCCCTGTGCGGGAATCAAGAACTATGCAAGGGTAAGGGCTGTGGACTCTGCTACATACCGCAAGTTCGCGGCGGTTCTGGAGGCGTCCTTGGATAGCTGGTGTCATTAAGGCGACTGCTCGCGATAAACGGGAATTTCGGGTTCGAGTCCCGTTCCAGCAAACATTTTCATCAGTCACAAACACCTGCGAGAATCCGGATTCGCAAAATGCGAATCATTGCAACCTATTTCCATTTGCATCCGCTTAAATAGTCAAACCTTGGTCCTCTCTACAATTTTTGTCCCCATACTTCCCTCCATTACCAGACTTATGTATCTTTAATGCCGCAGCATGTGTTCTATCAACTGATGCCTTCTTTTAGCCACGTAACGCCGTAAATGTCTTTTCTTTCCAAATCCATTCACTACCTCTTCATTCTACACCAGTGTATCATTCAACAATTATCATTCTTCGGATTATCAAAAGAAATTTGAACAACAATCAAGATGCTTGTACACACGTAAGACATGCCTCTTGTAAGACTGATTGACTCTATGGCCGAACATCTAAGCAAGGCGCTGTAAATTTTCTTCAAGTTTCTTCAGTACTTGTCGTAGTCCTACTTCTTCTCGCTTCGATAGTGCAAACACAGCTGCGTATTTTTTACGCTCGTAGATCATTTCTAGAACATTCCGCCCAGTCTACCTTATCACGGCCGCCATATCGCTAAAAATTGAAGAAGGAGCAACGCTTGTATGGTGAGTGCTTGCCTCGCTGGATGGAGGCCGACCGCTTGGTAACTTGTCGCTCGTCGCTATCGACTGCTCTTATCATTAAAACCTTAGCGTCCGGACGAACAGGATATCCGTCTATCTCTTCACCTCTCTTTGGCGTTCTATGTAAACTGCTCTTATTTTCCTGGCCTGGAGATAGTGGCGTAGCAAGCAGCCATTTGTGACAGTACGTCTTCCCTTATTTCTAAAGCACAGAAACAGTTGTAAAACAAGCAAAACACGTGAAGAAGCTCTACTTTGCAGCTCTTTGTTCTAAATGCACCTTCAAGTGCTCAAGTGTATAAGGTGCACATTACTGAAACAGTTTTGCCGCAAAAATTCTGTCAAATTATGAATGCTGTAACATAACAATTTGGAGTACGAATGGAAAATAATCTTTTGAAAATCTACGTTCCTCCAGTAATCAGCTTGAAACGCATGCGTCAGGTAATAGACTGAAAATCGATTTGATATGTGCATTTGTTCACATTTGCGATTCCCTAACAAAAATCTAGCGAGCCACTCGACTTACTGAAATGCCAAGATTATCTCTTAGATTACTCAGTAACTGGAGGGAACACCCTGGCCACTTGTGAGACAATGGAGAAAGCTGTCTGTAAAAGAACACAGTGTTATCTAAGACACGAAAGACTGCCACTACACACCCACTATACATTCGTGAAACGAATAAAAGCTTTGGCCATCCTTATCTCGCGCCGTCTGCGAAAGCAAGAACAAGCTCCTAACAGGAATGTCAACGAATACTACATTTCCCGCCGGCCAGGGTGGCCGAGCGGTTCTAAGCGCTACAGTCTGGAACCGCGCGACTGCTCCGGTCGCAGGTTCGAATCCTGCCTCGGGCATGGATGTGTGCGATGTCCTTAGGTTGGTTAGGTTTAATTAGTTCTAAGTTCTAGGGGACTGATGACCTTAGAAGTTAAGTCCCATAGTGCTCAGAGCCATTTTTGAACTACATTTCCCCTAAAGATTCGGTGTTCAGTCCTCAGAACTTTCCAGAATTTTTCTGTCACTAATCTCTTTCTCGACACAGTGCAATTATTTGTGTATGTGAGGAAAGCACAGACGCACCGTCGTTCTGACTACACAATAAACTGCAGCCCCCATAGCAGATGCCCTATCTTCCCGTCCCTTCTTCTATTTTTCACATGTTCCATTATCACTGATGCTGCGGAGAATCTCGAATCTCTCCAGTCCTTACCAGTTCACTTAATTTTCAACATTATTCTACAGCACCACATCTCAAATGCTTCGATTCTCTTCTGTTCCAGTTTTTCCACCGTCCGTGATTCACTACTTCACAATTTTGTACTCTAAATGTTCATTCTCAGAAATTTCTTCCTCAGATTAAGGCCTATGTTTGTCACTAGAAGGCCGCGCAGTTTTTGGCGCCATGTGACGGAATGCGGGGCCCCTCCCGCCGGAGGTTCGAGTCCTCCTTCGGGCATGGACGTGTGTGTGTTGTTCTTAGCATAAGTTAGTTTAAGTAGTGTGTAAGTCTAGGAACAGATAACCTCAGCAGTTTGTTCCCTTAGGAATTCACACTAGCAGATCTCTTTTCGCCAGAAATATCCTCTTTACTTGTGCTGATATGCTTTTTATGTCCCCCTTGCTTCGTCCGTCATGTGTGACTTTTCTTCCATGGTAGCAGATTTCCTTAACTTCATCTAATTTTTGTCACCAATTTTGACGTTAAGTTCATCGTTAATCTCATATCTTTGCTGCTTCTCATTACTTCCGTCTTTCTTCCGTTTACCAACAATCCATATTCTGTAGTTACTCTATAAACATTTCATATAATGAACAGAACTTGTCATCCTTTTTCACTTTCACGACGTCGTCAGTGACTGTTATCATTGATATCCTTTCGGCCTCAACTGTAATACAAGTTATGTACCTTTCTTTTATATCAGTCACTGCTTCTCAGATGTATACAGCAGATTGAACATTAGGGGAGAAACGCCGGAATCCGTTTCTTACAGCCTTTTTAATCCGAGCATTTTGTTCTTGATCTTCCATTCACGCTGCTCCTTCTTGGTTCTTGTACTTACTGTACATCACTCGCTCTACCCTATAACTTACTCCTATTTTTCTCAGAATTTCGAATATATTGCACCCTTTGCGTTGTCGAACGCATTTTGCAGGTCAACAGGCCCCGTGAACGTATCTTGATTTTTCATGCTTCCATTATCAATCGCAATGTCAGAACTGCATCTCTGGTGTACTTGCGTTTCCGATCATCCAACTCCTCCACAATTTTCTTTTCCATTCTTCTGTGTATTATTCTTATTATCATATCGGATGCATGAGCTGTTAAGCTGACGGTACGATAGTTCTCGCACTGACCTGCCCTTTCCATCTTCGGGATTGTGTAGGTGATATTTTTTCCGAAAGTCTGAGGTATGTCTCTAGTCTTATAAATTCTGCACACCAACTTTAATAGTAATTTGGTTGCTACTTCCACCAGTACTTTTAGAAATTCCTCGTGAAGGCCTTCAGGATGCTTCTCCATTGCACTCTAATGTTGATGCCATTGCGTTTAACTTCACCGAATTTTGTCTTTACTTTTCTGTATGCTGAATCAGTCCTTCCGACAGAAGTTTCTTTTTTGGTTTCTTCATACATTTCTTGCAACCAATTCACTTAGGATTCCCAACACTTTCTATTTATTTCATTCTTAAGTGACTTATACTGCTGTATTCCTGTCTTTCACTGTATAATTTTATATTTCCTTCTTTTGTCGATCAGTTGAAGTATACAGTATATTCAGTCACTCTTGCCTTCTTTGTATCTATGGTTGTCTGTCCAGATTTTGTGTTTTCCTGCTTTAGAGACGTCCGCTCCTCTTCAAATGAACTGCCTAGAGTGGTATTGATTTTCGCAGTATCTGGCAACCTTCGGGTATTTCAAACGCACCTCATCATTTTTCAGTAGTTCAGTACCCCACTTTTTTCCACGATTACTCTTCCAGGCGATTCTCTTAAATTTCAGTCTGCTCTTCATCATTACTAAATTGTTATCCGAGTCTATATCTGCTTCCGGGAACGCCTTACAATGAAGGATCTGGTTTCAAAATTTCTGTTTTATCATGAGGAAATCCAGCAGCAATCTTCCTTTCTCTACAGGAGTTTTCAAATACTCCATAATTGACTGGGTAAATTGCAACGTGGTGCCAGGGGCCTCAAAACGTTTTGCTAATTCATTCTAAATGTTTTGTCTAAAAGTTAGTACAAGTTATTTGAAATACTTTCACGGAGACTGTAGGTAGCAAATTCCTTACAGATGTGGCAACGATAATCGCCATTATATAAAGGTTTCTCTGATACCACTACCAGTCACAAAATTAGTCGACTACTTAAATTATTTTATTAGCAACATGTTTCGAGGTTAGACGACCTCATCATCAGGCTTCAGCGGCAGTCAAATACATTTAACTCAAGCGTACATAGTTATTAAAGCTTTTTGTATAGTCTTGGCACGTTCTGTGGTCATCCTGAGAAGAAAGGAAAAGATAACTTAATAAAAGGCGATGACTCTTTGTACGTTGGTCTGCTGTTCACATGAAAAATTTTAAATAATCACTCAATTTATTCTTACGAAGTGACTGTCTTTTCTTGATGTGTTGAGGAGTCTCCATTTTTATGGATCTTTTGAGCCTGTTAACCATTGTTCACAAACTTCCACAGGTGACATGATATCACAAATTACAAATAACTGAACAGAGCAGAAAAAACAGATAGCGATCAAAACAAAACTTGTTTGGATTTGACTATCGATATGTCGATCCTGGTGTTGCCACTCACTTGCAGTGTTTCCTGGGTAATGCGGCTGTCGCATCACTTGCGTTGGTCGACGCAATATATTACAAAATGAGAGACTGTCACAATTTTCGTATGTTAAAAATCAAAGTTTTTTTTAAAGAAACAATGGCAAGATATTGGTGGGATCTACATTCATATATAATCTTAATTTTTACGTATTTTCTATTTTACCAGTATTGAGTCGAATTTGGTGAAGTAATGTGAAGTCTTCAACTCCATCATTTCATTTAGGATTTCGATTTTCCATTTTTGGCCTTAGACAAATATTTCCAGTCATGGCATTAAACTAATAGTCAGCAGAATACAAAAGACTGCAAAACAACCTGTTCAGTAGTCTAGATAAGTCGGTAACCATTTATCTCAAATAGATACTCGAAAGAGTTAACTTGGAGAGGATCAAACAGAGGAACTGTGGCTCATATACACGGACATAGTCGACTGAGCTCTTCCAGTACCATGTAAACTCACCCCTTTAAAAGATCTCTTTGGAGAAGGTGTAAAACTGCTACCGGACGGTCATACGACGGAAGTCATGGCAATGAAGTGTTGTGTATACGCCGGTCGGTTGTTTGGAATCAGCGCAGTAATATGGGTGACAGAATGTTAGGTTGGAGCTATTGCGTTTGACGAATCCATGAACACACCGTGAATGAAGGTACCCTATTTGTTGGCGTATCAACGAGCATTGTCTATAAGACATGGAATACCACACGCGGGCATGTAACATGGCATAAGAACTGTGGTCGTAAGCTCTGCAGTGAGCTAGGCAACACAGAAAATAGACAGTAACTGACTTGAGATAGCCCAATAAGGCGTTTAACTTGTAGTATATGGAGGGTATAGTTAAGGTTGCAGGCAGCTGTATGATGTTTTAGGAGTGTTTTTCGAAGTAAGACTTGGTCTCACTCACTCAGGTAACCTTGAACTAGGATGTTTATTTCAACTTTCTTGCTGACCATCTGTTGACTATTCTTCTGCAACGTCATGGTGAGTATGCTGTGGACACTCCCAAGATGACAGCAGCTGTGCTGTCAGCACTGCATTAAAACAAGTTGTGGTCAAAAAGTAAAGGGAATTTTTCAATTCTGCAGGCTTTATACATACGATATTCAAATTTTTTGTTGTTGTTGGTAAACATGTTTCTGATGTATGTTTGCATCTTCAGCCTTTTTGAATATTTAGTTTATATTTGCCAGTCGATAAGGTTATATGTATTTTCGAGTGCTTGGCGAATTTTTACTTTCGAAAAAGGTGAATCGAATAATTTGGATTAAATTCTTTTTTTTTTTAAATGGAATAAAGTGCAGTACCGCATTTCAAATGTTGACTGTGGCTTTTGTCGAATCGGCTATGAGTAAGACAAGAGTTTACGAGTGGTACAAACATTTCAATATCAATTACTTACGACAATGTGGAAGAAGTAATGAAAATTGTTCTGGAATGAATGTTTTGGACATGAAACGTGTAGCTGCAAAATATGTTGTTCGGAAATTGTTGAGTTTCAACCAAAAACGAAGTCGCGTAGACATCGCTCAGGAATTGCTGAATGAAGACGACAACGGCTCAGAACTTCTAAAGAAGGTTGTAAAACGTGACGTGACATTGGTATACAGGTATGACAGCGAAACCAAGGCACAACCGTCCCAATGGAAACTGCCCAAAAAGCCAGACCTTAAAAACTGGCAAGTTCGATCACATAGGACGCTTCTTCTCACTGTTTTCTGCACTTACAAAGGGTAATGCATCATGAGTTCCTGCCTTATGGTCATACAGTCAATCAGGAATATTACCTGGAAGTTATGGGCCCTTTGCGTGCAGCACTCCGAAGAAAACGACCAGAATTGTGACAAAACCACTCGTGGAAATTGCATCATGATATTTCTCCCGCTCACATCTTCACGCTTGTTCGTGATTTTTTTTTTTTTTTTTTTTTTTTTTTTTTTTTTTTGCCAGAAATCGATAGCCTTATGTTCCGTCAGCCGCAGTATTCGCCGGATATGGCCCCCTGCGACTTCTTTCTATTCTCGAGGCTGAAGAAAATCATGAAAGAACGTTGTTTAGCCACCTTTGACGACATAAAAACAGAATCGCTGAAGGAGATGAACACCGAACCGAAAAGTGAGTTCCAGAAGTGCTCCCAGGTTTGAAAAAAAAAAAGCGCTGGCACAAGTCTGTTTTATGTGTGGAGCATTACTTTGAAGCGAACGTATTTGATGTTGATGAATAAATACAGATTCTTTCAGAAAAACAAAAATTCCCATTACTTTTTGACTCCATCTCGTAGGTGGGTCACACTAAGGTACCATATTGCACCTGGACTGGTCCGTTAAATAACCCAGTCTTAATCCACAGGAAGTATCCGGAGTATTTGAAACAGCAGATCAAATGTACCAGTGAACATACCGACAATTTGGCAATCTATGGTATCTGTCTGTGAGTGGCTTCAGTTGCATAAGGCATATGTGAAGAAACTTTTGGACTCTCTTCCGTTATCAAGGGTAAATTATAGTCTTCCCAGAGTGAGTTCTTTTTTGTCCACTGTGCGTACTTTGCAATATATATGTAGAAGGCACAAGTTCCCATTAGTATACAAATTATTCTAGGATATATGTTGAAATAGCGTCTGCTTTATAGTAGGTACGAAACACTGCTTAGAACCAGAGACTAATGCATTCTCAAACGTACTTTGGTTGTCAGATGGACAATTCATAAGACTACCGTAGCAATGTTAACGTAGTATATCTCCAAAAACGTTAACAAGCTTTGGACGTATGATAAGGTTTACAGTGGCGCAAAAATTAGTGTCCAAATACAGCTTGATAACTCGTGGACTTGAAACAGCAACAGCAGAATGAAAGTGAGATTTCTGAACTGTAATGGTGTCGAAAAACGACTGAAATCGACATCTACAATGCCTGATTTTGTATGGCGCCACACAATGCTCTTAGCGTCAATTCCGGAAAATCATCTCGCGTTCGTCCGACATTGAATATCCGTAGAGAGATATTCTTATAATGAAATTGATTCCTGATTTCAAGATAATTTTGATACTGTACAGCACCAACGCCAGCTGATGATAGTATGTGTCTATGCGTTGAGGACTTCTTAACAGACAGAATGCAGTGTCTTATCTACTATATATAGACATTAAGCATCGCAGATCTAATTTCTGGAGTCCCCTAGTGAAGTGTGATACGACTGGTACTGTTCAGGTTATAAATGATGCGGTGGATATTGTTAGAAGCGAGCTCAGACGTTTCACTAACGGCTCCGTTATCTGCAAAACAGCAGTAATATCCAGCTAGATCCTGACAAGATATCAGCCAACTGCAGAGATTATCAGCTATCTGCTGATATAGAGGAACAGAGAGTTGTACACTCGGGGAAATATGAGAATGCAGCTGTACCCTTTCACTGCGCGATTAGTAAGTCACAACCTGGCAGCTGAGAATTCGTAACTGGTACGCAGCCAATGAAAGAGTTATAATGCCTTGCAGAAAGCTATTTAGGAAAGTCCAAGAACAGATTTACAGAGTTGCATATATTTACAGTTTTCTGTCTCCAATATATGAGTCCCGTAGCGCGTGGAATTAAAGTTAGCCCAACAGCAGCAAATACAATCATATATGAGCAGTTAGTCTTTCCAAAGTTCGTCACTGGATGATTCCGTAAAAGAACTTTATAAAAGTTTTTTTTTATAAAATCATCAGCTCCTCGACAGCTTTGGCGACTGTTCTGTATTTTATTCCAGTGCGCTAATCTGCAGGTAACAGTCAGAAAGTATAATATCGAAATCGACTTCATTTTTTTAAAATGGAAATACTGAAATGTAACTCTAAAGAAACGAATCCAATAACGTTTAACTCTCCAAAATCCGATTACAGTTCTAGTTTCGGAGTAATTACAATACTATTTTAGAGCTTAGAATCTATCTGTTTTGAACATGAAACAGACTGCTGTCGAATGATGAAGTTCGTGATTTATTATCCAAATAACAAAATATGCCAGTGTTCTGCACCGCCGCGATCCGAAAATAAAGGGGCACAGAGGAAATGAAGCTTTCATTCTGTACTTTCATTCTGTTCTGGTGCGAATCAGGATAATAGGTCCTTTCTTCAGATAATTCTCTTAACCTATGAAACTACCTTTATGAATCGTGGAAAGCTAAAAGTAAGAAATACGCGTTATTGGGGCGCTAACAATCCGAACTGGCTGACACACGCCCGAAAGAATAAAAATGAAAAAAACAATCAAAAATAAACAGGGAAAAATTAGTAAAATCGACCAGTCCAGTGAACAATCAGAATTGGTTTTGTAAATCATTCTGGTGTAAAGATGTGCAAATTATTTAGTCAGCTCTAGTTATCAGATGATGCTATGTTCGGTGCGTCTGTGTACACGTAAATGAAAGCAAATGTAATCCGTGGAGTTAAATATAACATAAATGTTATGTATAATTGAATTTTAAATTGTTTGAAGTTATTGATACTTCCAGTAAAGGTACTCTTTGCACGCAATACTGAAAACTAAGACTGTTAGCATCCGGAGAAGCCAAAACAGCTAATCCCTCGGCTACTGCTCCAAGAGTCTTCTTAGAGCGAACAGGTAATACATATTGTGTCAGGCAGGGGGTTTAAGAGCTCGTGTTCAAATAACACTGCTAGAAATTGCTTATCTCTGAAATAAATTACAACGTCAAACAATGACTACTACTGTTGCGCAGAGTGTAATTTGATTGCCAAAGTTTGCAGCAAGAAGAAGAATAAACATATTAGCAGCTCGAATTTCAGCTACTTCTACAATTCAGCGCTAGGGAGGCGAGAAGCCAAGAAAATGTGGCCGCACTGTACTGGGACTGAGGATGCGAACTGCCTGGCTCAAACATTTAATTATACGTAAGTAGATACAACAAATTCATATCATATTTTATGCTGTTTATAAGGCAACTACGATTTGAAAGGCAAATTATTTTCCTGACAAAAATACAGGCTAATATTTGAAACTCGCCTACAATTATTAGAGCTCTCACGAAATATTTTACTTTTTACGATATGTGCATGGAAGATCTCTGTTTCAGACGCCACGGTGACACACGCGACTTGTCGAACAGTGTCTGTTCGGGGGAACAAAGAGATTACTTAACACCGAAGATCCGCAGACTGATGTCTGATTTATAGAGGTATCGTATTTCGACTTTCCTGTAAATACAAGATTTACAAAATTTGTGCTCGTTCATCGCAAACTGTCCCAGGCAAATCTCGATAAATAGTGCGGATGTCTGGTTTGAAAAATCAGATCACCTTGAGCTATTTAGTTCAAAGTAATTAGAATTAAACTGCAATAAGCTGGCTACCTGAAATTGATATAAGAAACTTTTTTACACAGCTAGAGATACGTACTTACTTATATTAATGTAATTCCTATA
Organism: Schistocerca americana; assembly: GCF_021461395.2. Lineage (NCBI taxonomy): Eukaryota > Metazoa > Arthropoda > Insecta > Orthoptera > Acrididae > Schistocerca > Schistocerca americana. Next base: position 337,146,350 of record NC_060123.1, on the reverse strand, counting down.
ATGTTTAGATTAGTTATGTAACATAACTCAATTATCATCTTTAGCTTTTGTTTCGTTGGGATTATTCAGAGGAAATTAGGTGGGTGGATATTATACCTACTTATAAACATTTATAAGGAGACCTGGGTGAAGTGAACTGGTCTGAATTAAAAGTATATTTATTTTTTTGTCAGCATCAAAATTTTTTGGAACCAAATTATACCTAATCGTGTTAATATCATAAACGGGAAATTTTATGAAGATGACTGAATTCTGAAGGGATTTGGATGAACCTGTACAGTAATGTAGCTTATACATCAGAATAACACGGGGGCTACTTTTTATTGCTATGTGATATCTCATTCCCTCCGGAAAATCGAATAACACGGGAGAAATTGCTGGACGGAAAGCTAGTAATATCTATATCCATCATGATCAAATGGTTATTCTCTAACCTATTTTTATATCAGCATTTTTACTTGTCAGATTATTTTTTTAAGTAGTTGTTTTCGAATACTTCGCTTTACTTCAAATATGGCTTTTTCAGCACAAAACTGCCCTATATTTATTACTTACTAACTGTATTTAATGATTGTTTAAACATTTTGCCTAGTTATTTTTTAAAATTGTTTTGGTATTATAGTCGATGATTCCAATTCTAAAATAAAATAGTAAAAACATTATTTAGCCTAGCCTAGATTTCAATTAACTATACCTATATAATACTTTCTAGCGAAACAGGGTAAGAAGAGGAAACAATCAGATAAAAATAGTAGTGGCGACAATGATAGTGGCAGATGCTGCCGTGTGGCCGAGCGGTTCTAGGCGCTTCAGTCTGGAACCGCGCGACCGCTACGATCGCAGGTTCGAATTCTGCCTCAGGCATGGGTGTGTGTGTGATGTCCTTAGGTTAGTTAGGTAGTTCTAAGATCTAGGGGATTGATGACCTCAGTTAGTTAGGTAGTTCTAAGATCTAGGGGATTGATGACCTCAGATGTTAAGTCCCATAGTTCTTAGTTTTTTTTTTTTTTGTTTGTTTTTGCAGATGCTGTTTCCACTGCAAGTGAACTTAGGCTGCCATCTGACGTCTACTGTCTTAAGGTTGTTCGTATAACGAGACATCATCTCAAAAACTTGAAATTTTTTAAAATGGTTCTTGGATTCCAACTCCGAATGATGACTTTGCTGAGGACATTGTACAATTAAAAAGAAAATTTAAGCACTATTGAGTGGCAGAATATGCTCCTTGGCTGCCGCATTTCCAGGAATTACAAGAAGCGTTGTTCATTTATTGTGTTTTCATCAATATTAACAAATATGCAAAGTTCGTTTAGGGTGAGATCTTTCACTCCTATAAAGATATGCATAATTTGCAAAACCTCAAGCGACATTTCAAAGCCACAAATCATCAGCTACAGCCATGAAAAGTTTTGTTGTAAATGTGCCAGTCAATGTACAGTTGATTTCTGTGGGAGCCAACAAGAATATCGTGTGATCAATAATTTTGACTGTGATTTCTGATGTACTCATGACCTACCTCTAAGGGGAAAATAACAACATAAAGATATTTTTGAAGAACTTATGAAACTTAAAATTGGTTCTGGGGTACCAAATTGCGAAAGAATACGCAGAAAACTGTATAATAAATGCCACATACACTTCTCCAAAAATTCAGAATGAAATAATAAAGTTATGCGGACATGTCATTAGAGACGATATCATTGCTGGCGTAAAGAACGCACTTTCCTATCAAATCTTGGCAGACACGTGCTGTGACATATTAGAAAAACAGATACTATCCATTGGTTTTTGATGAGGAAAAGATGATGGCTCGTGAAGAGTTTCTTCATTTTGTGGAACTGACTGCCATGGATGCGAAATCTATACCCTTTGCTGGCCAAGATTTTTCAGTTAACACAGGTCTAGATCTCGAAAATTGGCGTAGGACAAGACTATGATGGGTGTTCGACTATGTCAGGAAAGGAAGGTGGTGTTCAGAAAATTATACGGGAGCAATATAAAAAGCCGCTCTTTTCTCACTGCGCTAACCACAAACTGAACTTAGTTGTGCAAGACTTAAACCAAATACCGGTAATGCGAAATGCAGTTACCACAATAAAAGAAATAATATATTTGTTTTATGAGTCGGTCCTTCGTCGAAACTGCTTACGAAATATTCCAATGCTCTATGAAACTACATGGTCCCATAAATATAAAAGTCTCAGTATTTTCAGAGATAATCATGTCCAGGTGGACATGGCGCTTTCGACAATTTTAATAGACGATAACATTGCATCCAGAATATCTGATTTTCAGTTGCATTGAGCCGCTACAAATTATGAATTTGTTAGTGTTTGTTTCATAGTAAAATATTCTGCACTGCTGCAACCTATAGTAAATGCTCTGCAGTCCAAAGTATGGACTTGCTTCAGTGTGCAAACCATATCAGAAGAATAACTGACACTCTGAGGAAACGTCGTGAAAGAGCTTAATAGCCGAAGCAGAAACAATCGCCAACGATCTTGAGATGGATATTAGAATGCAACGAATCGGCACACTCATCGTGCAGATCCTCCGGCACAGACTGCTAGCGAGTTTTGGAAGAGATCTATAATGATTCCCTTCCTAGATTCTTCAATTGCGGCTCTCGAGCAACGTATTCCCGAGGATAATTTACCTGCATACTTTCACTGCTTACATTACTCCCTCACATAATGCTTCAAATATCGCATCAAGACATTTTGAGAGAAATAGAACCTTCTTGTAGTTATTACGATTTTAGTGGTTTCCTTGGTGAGAGGAACTATGGCAGAATATGTGGGAACAAAACTACGTGACACAGAGCGAACTGAAGGAAATGGAGCTTGTTGCGCTAGTTAATGAAACAACTGTTATACCCAGCCATAAAACAGGCGCTTCACATTTCACTCGCGCAGCCCGGCACAACATGTGCCATCGATAGAGCGCTCGGTACGTTACGAAGAATCAAGACTTGGTTATGTTCGACAATGACGGAAAACCGTAGGCTTCTGTACGTTGGATGTGCACAGAAAAAGGGCTCTAGAAGCACAAAATAAATTTGAAACTCAAATCTTAACGATGTTTTGCCAGAACCCTCGTAGATTATTGTTGAAGTAAAATTAGTTAATAACTTATATGAATAAATATTTTTTAATTCGTATCACTTATCGAATTTTCTTACTTTTGCCCCACCTCTAAGCAAAGTCTAGGTATGCCCTTATGGAAAGTTGTTTGGCTGGGACTTCGGACAGCTTCCAAATGAGGATACCAGGAATTGTGTAGAATGTCGTGGACTTAACTCCGTGAAAATTCGGAAGAAATTTGCGGATGCTGATTTTCCTTTGCAGTTGTACTGCGTGCAGTGTAACAAGGAACATCTATAAGAACACATGGTTTGGCAGTACTAAGTTATCCACAGAGAAAAGCATTTTACTAGTCTCGTGTTGGATAAGAGCCGATACGCTGCAAGCGACAGCATCTGAAGCACAACTGTCCACGAACACCCTGTGCGACTTCTACGGTTTCTGCCGAGAAGTCTGTTTGATTTGAAGTGGAATGATCATATAAAACTAATTGTTGGTAAGGCGGGTACCAGGTTGAGATTCATTGGGAGAGTGCTTAGAAAATGTAGTCCATCAACAAAGGAGGTGGCTTACAAAACACTCGTTCGACCTATACTTGAGTATTGCTCATCAGTGTGGGATCCGTACCAGGTCGGGTTGACGGAGGAGATAGAGAAGATCCAAAGAAGAGCGGCGCGTTTCGTCACTGGGTTATTTGGTAACCGTGATAGCGTTACGGAGATGTTTAATAAACTCAAGTGGCAGACTCTGCAAGAGAGGCGCTCTGCATCGCGGTGTAGCTTGCTCGCCAGGTTTCGAGAGGGTGCGTTTCTGGATGAGGTATCGAATATATTGATTCCCCCTACTTATACTTCCCGAGGAGATCACGAATGTAAAATTAGAGAGATTAGAGCGCGCACGGAGGCTTTCAGACAGTCGTTCTTCCCGCGAACCATACGCGACTGGAACAGGAAAGGGAGGTAATGACAGTGGCACGTAAAGTGCCCTCCGCCACACACCGTTGGGTGGCTTGCGGAGTATCAATGTAGATTTAGATGTAGAGTGTGTTCAGTCGGTGGTCAAAATAAGGTTGTCACAATAAACGAATCGCATATAGCTACCAGGAAACACCAGAGCGGACGACAGTTGAAAAGTAAAGTTGCACATATTTGGGTATTTGGCGGTACTGAAAGAGAATCCTGCAAGCGCTTTATAGTGAGTTTATTCAAGGGGGAAGACGACTTGAGTCTCTCTGATAAAGCACTTTGTGTTGCCAGGCACGAAAGTGATAACAGACGGCTTTACGTCATACAACACCTTAAAGAAAGAAGGATCTCATCATGAATTTGTGAACCAATCTGTTGAGTTTTTGTCCTCGGACGATCCATCTGGGTGCACACGGAACACTGAACGCCTGTGGAAATCTGTGAAATCGTCGACAAAAAGAGAGGGGCGCCCAGGAGATGGGGACTAACTCTACCTCTTCCAATATCAATCTTAGATTAGATTAGTTTTTCGTTCCATAGATCCATGCTGCGGAGATTCTCGTGGATGTGGAACATGTCAATTTTTTTTTAAGCTGAAATAACAATACTAATAGTATGAATATATACAATACATCATTTGTTTCTATTAAAAAATTCGTCAATGGAGTAGAAGGAGTTGGCCACTAGTAAGTCTTTCAGGCTCCTTTTAAACTGATCTTTATTTGTAACTAAATTTTTTATGTTTACTGGCAAATTATTGAAGATGAGTGTTCCTGAGTAGTGGACCCCCTTTTTGAACTAAAGTAAGTGCTTTTAAGTCCTTGTGTAGATCATTTTTGTTCCTGGTATTGTATGTATGAACTGAGCTGTTTGTTGGAAAAAGAGATATATTATTTAGGACAAATTTCATTAATGAGTAAATATACTGAGAGGCAGTAGTTAGTATACCCAGTTCTTTGAAGAGGTTTCTACAGGACGTCCGTGAATTTACTCCACAAATAATACATATTACACGCTTTTGGACTCAGAAAACTTTTGTTTGACTTGAAGAGTTACCCCAAAATATTATACCATATGACATTATGGAATGAAAGTAGGCAAAGTATGCAAGCTTTTTCATTTTTATGTCGCCTATGTCTGCTAACGCTCGAATTGCAAATACAGATTTGTTAAGGCGTTTCTGCAGTTCTTTAGTGTGGTGCTCTTCCCAACTGAATTTATTATCAAGTTGTAATCCCAGGAATTTAAGACTGTCAACCTCTTCTATCTGCTCTTCTTCGTACTTTATGCATATGCTGGGTGGAAACCTCTTACAGGTTCTGAATTGCATATAGTGAGTCTTTTCGAAGTTTAATGTCAGTGAGTTGGCTTTAAACCATTTATTAATATCCATGAAAATATCATTAGCAGATCTTTCTAGAACTACACTCGACATACAACCTTGAGGTTGTGTGTAAAAATTGACCTCCTGATACTGTCCAGATATTTCTGATCGTGCGGTAGCGTTCTCGCTTCCCACGCCCGGGTTCCCGGGTTCGATTCCCGGCGGGGTCAGGGATTTTCTCTGCCTCGTGATGACTGGGTGTTGTGTGATGTCCTTAGGTTAGTTAGGTTTAAGTAGTTCTAAGTTCTAGGGGACTGATGACCATAGATGTTAAGTCCCATAGCGCTCAGAGCCATTTGAACCATTTTGATATTTCTGACTGGCGTAGCAACAGTGTAACTGGGTTATGGGAAGGGATTGCTGCCAGCGGAATCAGAAATAGTTCGTGAAGAAGACGTGGCTGACGAGTAAAGGAAGAAAAGTTACTACTATCATCTGTAAATAATTTACCTTACTAAACGTTCATCTTTTGTCGTTTCTCTAGTGAACGCTATAAACAGTATCTTTTGCTTGCGGCACCAGAGTCGTGTGGCCGCTATCGAGTTCCACATTCGATATATATCGTTAGGGGCTCGTGCGTTCGACAGACAGTCATTTCTGGAAATTACCAGGATCCCCACATTCACTAAATGTGTACATACCTGTGAGAATATATATGTTACGCGTCTAAACATGCAATCGATTTGATGCCTGTGTTTAAGGTGCCACGGACTGGCGGAACTGAGATGTTTTTTGACGGCTTACCTTCTGACCGCTAGCGTTGCTCCACGTTCTCACTGCATTTCACGGTTTCTTTAAGATTTTGCTGACTGTGGGCGGACGCATTCAGGTTACTCGCCAGTCGCCACGTCCTGAACTGATGCTCGGCAACGGCCTGAGCCGCTGACGGTAACCCGTCTATTGTTGAGTTACGTAGTAGATGAACACCACAAATTAAGGAAACCATCCAGTGATAACAGTAGGGGCGTAATTAAGTTGATATGGCCACGGCAATGCGCTCGAAGATAAAGTAGCACTGGAATTAAAAGAAGGAAAAACATTTAAAAAACAGGAAGGAAAAATTCAAAATTTCCTAAAATTGATCAGCCAAGAGACGTCTTACGCTATGCTAAAATTATGGAAGACTGTTTCCGAAATCATTCTATCGTAAAGATATGTGACTCAGCTACTTTCCTTACCCAGGTCAAACATCAGTCTGCATTAGTTAATTGAATATATAGAACGGGACGGAATAGATGTCAGTAATTATTTAGGTTAAGGTTGTGAGTGAGCATCCACCATGAGTGGCTATGCAGTGCTGTGCAAAGAAGAATCAAGTCACAATTTAAATTTAGATCTTAAAGGCGCTGTAGTGACCAAGAGACTAATCAAGAGACGGACCTGTATTTCGAGATAGTAGGGAAAATCTGTAATTTTCTGTTCACAGCATGCTACGGAGGCGGCATATAAAAACTTGTTCCGTGAGTATCTCTAAAATAACGCGAAAAACACAAAATCCAAAGTGTTGGGTTCGCAGATAAGAAACCAGACAGCAAAGACGCTTATTCTACAGGTCTCACCTGACGATCTCGAAATATAGTGCTATGCACCTGATGTTGGACGTGGGTGCCTTCTTGCCTTCTGCACAACATAGCGGTCTTATCTTGCTGAAGTAGACAGGCGTCGAACACTTCTCCTTCGGGCAGCAGTGCCTATGGTTCGGAACGCTCCTCATGAACGTGAAACAAATCTGTGAGCAATAGCAAACTCCTTGGCTATATTCGTCGCGTTTCGCCCTTCTTCCAGTTTCCCGATAATTGTTCCCAGTGTGAAGTCGGCCAAATTTTATCTCTGGATCATGTTATAATGAAAACCACCACAACAGAGCACCGTGATTGGTCACTAACTGCGCGGCCGGACCCCTTTTGTTCTACAGTCACGCTGACCCCACGCCGTGTGACATCCGGCTTTCTGTGCACGAGTGTGTGATCCCTGGCAACACGCTCCCGCATTTCGATTCATTTCCGCCGAATTGTTAATATGTTATTTCTTATCCCGTACGTAAGTTTTGCAGAGCAGTGTAGTTAATGAAAAAAGAGAAATATTTCGTGAGTGACTGGTCCCAGCTACCTGCATTTATATTTCCAGTTTACTCTCACCTGTCCTTTTTTGTGTGTAAATTCTAGGTTAACCTTCCCTCTCATTCTTCTACCTCACGTGCTGTAATAAGTTGCTACCGCGCACTTTACACCACCTACGGGGAGACAATTATTGAACTATATTAAATAAAATCGTCATAACTTCTGAGCGGTTTGCGTTACGACGTTCAAACTGCACTGTTGGCCGCAAGGCATGATGGGAATTAGTATGCGCACTGTTGTTTGGTTCAGCAATGAAGCTCACTTTCATTTGGAAGGGTTCGCCAATAAGCAAAATTGGCGCATTTGGGGGACTGAGAGTCCGAATTTCGCAGTCGAGAAATCTCTTCACCCCGAGTCGGTGGCTGTGTGGTGTGCAATGTCCAGTAATGGAATAATCGGTGGAATATTCTTTGATGGTGCGGTGACAACCGAAGGGTACGTGAAGGTTTTGGAAGATGATTTCATCCCCACTATCCAAAGTGACACTGGTTTCGACAAGATGTGGCTCGTGCATGACGGAGCTCGACTCCTCGAAGCAGGGGACCATTTGATGTCCTGGAGAAGCACTTCGGAGACCGCATTCTGGCTCTGGGGCACCCAGAGGCCACTGGCCTAGGCCTCGATTGGCCGCAATATTCCCCGGATCTGAACACATGCGACTCCATTTTGTGGGGCTACAGCATTAACCCCCAAAACCATTGCTGATCTGAAGACAGTCATTGAGGAGGCCGTCGACAGCATTGATGTTCAAACATTTCAGCCGGGTACTGCAGAATTTCGCTATTCGTGTGCACCACATCATCGCCAATGATGGCAGTTATATCGAACATGTCATAACCTAAATCTGAATATCTGCAGTGACGTATACATGTTGCATAAAGAGTGTGCACACCGTAGCTTGTAACTACACTACTGGCCATTAAAATTGCTACACCAAGAAGAAATGCAGATGATAAACGGGTATTCATTGGACAAATATATTATACTAGAACTGACATGTGATTACATTTTCACGCAATTTGAGTGCATAGATCCTTTGAAATCAGTACCCAGAACAACCACCTCTGGCCGTAATAACGGCCCTGATACGCCTGGGCATTCAGTCAAACAGAGCTTGGATGGCGTGTACAGGTACAGCTGCCCCTGCAGCTTCAACACGATACCACAGTTCATCAAGAGTAGTGACTGCCGTATTGTGACGAGCCCGTTGCTCGGCCACCATTGACGAGACGTTTTCAATTGGTGACAGATCTGGAGAATGTGATGGCCAGGGCAGCAGTCGAACATTTTCTGTATCCAGAAAGGCCCGTACAGGACCTGCAACATGCGGTCGTGCATTATCCTGCTAAAATGTAGGGTTTCGCAGCGATCGAATGAAGGGTAGAGCCAGGTGTGGTAACACATCTGAAATGTAACGTCCACTGTTCAAAGTGCGGTCAACGCGAACAAGAGGTGACCGAGACGTGTAACGAATGGCACTCCATACCATCACGCCGGGTGATACGCCAGTATGGCGATGACGAATACACGCTTCCAATGTGCGTTCACCGCTATGTCGCCAAACACGGATGCGACAATCATGACGCTGTAAACAGAACCTGGACTCATCAGAAAAAATGACGTTTTGCCATCCGTGCACCCAGGTTCGTCGTTGAGTACACCATCGCAGGCGCTCCTGTCTGTGATGCAGCGTCAAGGGTAACCGCAGCCATGGTCTCCGAGCTGATAGTCCATACTGCTGCAAACGTCGTCGAACTGTTCGTGCAGATGGTTGTTGTCTTGCAAACGTCCCCACCTGTTGACTCAGGGATCGAGACGTGGCTGCACGATCCGTTACAGCCATGCGGATAGGATGCCTGTCATCTCGACTGCTAGTGATGCGAGGCCGTTGGGATCCGGCACGGCGTTCCGTATTACCCTCCTGAACCCACCGATTCCATATTCTGCCTACAGTCATTGGATCTCGACCAACGCGAGCAGCAATGTCGGGATACGATAAACCGCAATCGCGATAGGCTACAATCCGACCTTTATCAATGTCGGAAACGTGATGGTACGCATTTCTCCTCCTTACACGAGGCATCGCAACAACGTTTCACCAGGTAACGCCGGTCAACTGCTGTTTGTGTATGAGAAATAGGTTGGAAACTTTCCTAATGTCAGCACGTTGTAGGTGTCACCACCGGCGCCAACCTTGTGTGAATGCTCTGAAAAGCTAATCTTTTGCATATCACAGCATCTTCTTCCTGTCGGTTAAATTTCGCCTCTGTAGACGTCATCTTCGTGGTGTAGCAATTTCAATGGCGAGTAGTGTTCGTTTTTCATATAGTTCAATAATTGTCAACCTCTACATGCAGTGTGTATATGTAGATGCGTCAGGCAGCGCAGAAAGTAGCGGGAAAGCGGGATGCGTTGCGATGCGGGGTCCAGCCGGGATGCTCCAGTTGCGGGCGAGGGTCTCCGGAGAAAGTGCGGACGTCCACACGCCGAGGAGCTACCAGCCCTCGCATACCTCGCCTACCGGGGCTTTCTCGCTCCACTCGGAAAAGGTAAACACTGACGCATAGGATGGCAATAACTGTGATATCGGTTGTCGGCTAGCGAATCGTATGCAGTGCTTTTGCCTCCATGTGGCGCTGGTGGAAGTGGATTTCTGATGCCCCACATTCAAATCGGGCCTGATCTGATAAGCAGCTGAATAGACTGTCGGTTGCTCGCTGTGGCTCACAAGGGAGACATTTGGACCTCCCCCCAGCGATTTCATTCATATTGACAGGATGTGCAGGGCACGACAAGGACTTCAACGTCCGTAAAGAGGAAGAGGCAACTCTCAACCGTTTACAAGAAAACCTAGTGAGAAAATTTTAGGAGTGCGTATATATTTTGTGTGGTCGCTACTATTTAAGTAGTCTGCAGCTGGCCAAGTGAGCCCTTAGTTTGAAAAGCGCGAGATCACTGGGACGAATTTCCTTGCCAGCATTATATTCTTCATTTTCATGTAATTATAGTAACAGATTTCTTATGACTGTGCAAATTATCAATGTTTAATGATTCACTTATTGTTTTGATAAGCTTTGTCCTGAAAAATATGAGAAAAAAATTTCTTGAGGATACTTGATGTAAAAAAGGATACGCAAGAACTTTCAATCAAATCATTATAGTCATTTTATTTGTATTATTATATCTGCATTCGTAGGTATGGAAGACAGCCAAACAGTTGCAATAAATGGTGGTTTTAAGATAATCTTTACCAGGGTTTCGACGGATTTAAATCCTTCTTCTTCAAAAGGACAAACAAATTTTACATTATCAGTTCATCCAGTAAAAGCCGTCTCCACATAGCATGTATCAGCAACGGTCTGTATGTCCACAATTAAACATTAAGGCACCTAGAATCAAGGGTCTGTCACATCAATAACTCTGTGTGAGGGTGATGGCATCTAAGTCTTCTCGTGTGATGAGAGTGAGGGAAGCTATAGATACACAAGATGACCCTATTGTTGCTATAGTTATACTTCAACATAATATGCTGTTCAATGAATTTTTTGATCTAAAATCAAAAGCAAAATATGGTGGAGTGTGGAATATAGCGATACAGACTGGACAGGAATCAGATTCTATTCTCATAGCAACTGCACCACGTCGGTAACGGCAGACAAACAGAGAAATATGTTTATTTCATTTCAGTCTAATACGTTTTCTACGAGGCTCTGATGCCGCGAATCATATGAGATTTTTCGAAATACGAGAAACATTCAGTAATTAAAGAGACAAACTGATGTAAAAAAATGTGTATTTTTACAAAATGAGACTTTTACTACTTCTCAACATAATCACCACCTTTATTAATACACTTGTCTCACCCGACGACCGTTGTTTATACCGTTTGCAAAGAAGTCTTTGTCTTGTTGTTTGAGCTACTTTCCCACAAATTCTTTGAACTCCTCGTTGTTGCTAAACTTTTTTCACGTAGTTCTTCCTTAACTGGACCAAAAAAATGAAAATCCGAGGGATTCAAATATGGACGATACAGATGATGACGTAGTATCTCCCAACCATTTCTGTAAAGGTTTCTTGGGTCAGTTGGGCTGTGTGAACGCGAATATTGTCGTGTAGCAATATCACGCCTTTTCTTTGAGATCCACGACGTTTTTCACTTTTTTCAGGCTTCACTTTGTATATAGGCAAGTCTAAGTAGTAGGCACTGTTTATTGTACGCTGACCTTCCAAATAATTAGAAAACCTTGTTAAGGAGTTGACACTTCAAAAGATGGGCGAGAAAGTTGATCGTCAGTCACCTAAGTTTCACCATTTTTGAACTTTTCTTCCACATATAAAAATTTCTGCGGTTCACAGCAGAACCGCTCTGCCACTGCGGCCGGCGGCCTCTTTTGAGATGGGAGTAGGGGTAATGGTGGCACATTCTTTTGACCAAACGTAGCACCTCCAGGTGAGTGTCACTGCAGAGGGACGCAAGATGAAAGTGGTGGTGCGTCTCGCTGATCCGCAGAGGAAAGTGTCGGGGTCGTCGCACGAGCGCGCGCAACTTTCTCCCGCCGGCGACAAGTGTTCGAGCCAGCCGTTGCCAGGCAACAGCGGCGCCGAGTCCTACGCAACAACACTGACAGAGCTCCTCATTTCATGACGACCGTTCACGATTCTCAGTTGTTGACAGACAATAAGGGAAGAATTCATTTTGCATATATGGAACACTTCTGAGCTAATAACAAGTTATTACAAATTGCACTGTGTTAGAACGGTCTGGCGCGGAGTGGCCGCGCGGTTAGAGGCGCTATGTCACGAACTGCGCAGCCCCTCCCGCCGGAGGTTCAAGTCCTCCATCCGGCATGGCTGTGTGTGTATTCTTAGCGTAAGTTAGTTTTAGTAGTGTGTAAGTCTACGACCGATGACCTCAGCAGTTTGGTCCCTTAGGAATTCACACGCATTTGAACATTTTGAGAACGGGCTGTTTGAAATACGGCTCGTTGTAGAGAGAGCCTTAATTCTTTTCAGGCAAATAAATAGGCGAGCTGGTAGTGCCGTTTCCACTTGGGAATAAATGGAAGGGATTACCGTTTCGGGCATTTGTGTTACAACCAAGGGAGGAATCGTGACAAATCTAGGATAAAAATGGTTCAAATGTCTCTGAGCACTATGGGACTTAAGGTCATCAGTCCCCTAGAACGTAGAACTACTTAAACCTAACTAACCCAAGGGCATCACATACATCCATGCCCGAGGCAGGATTCGAACCTGCGACCGTAGCGGTGCGCGGTTCCAGACTGTAGCGCCTAGAACCCCTCGGCCATCCCGGCAGGCCAAATCTAGGTCGAAATCAGAGTATTTGAACAATACCTTTATTTATTTCTTGGTCCAGGCAAAACAATAGTTGCTCGTGGTTTTCTAAAAGTTTGTTAACGTATTTCATTCGCTTCTCATGTGAGCAGTACTGGCACAGGCTGTTAACAGAACTTCGTTCTTTCCAGGTAAACACCCCAGCAGGCCGAGAAAGGGGCAGAGGGAATTTTAGTTAGGAATATTTGGGAGGATATGTTACAATTTCGGCTCAAATACATACTTACACTGAAAAAACACTAGAATCTACCCATATCTAAGGTCAAATCTTCATTATAAGAACTCCTGTACATCCGCATCACCATCAGCTCATAACACAGACTAAACTGGAACGGCACATATTTTCCAGGATATTGGCATCGCCACAATGACAACCACATTCGTGTGTCTTCCTGGGAGTCACATTCCAGAAACAAAAACATCGTCAAATATTGACGGCTGGCATTTCACAAGGAAATAATTTTTATCTGCTGCCCATTAATTCTCTCCGTAAATCTACTCAAAAACTGTGATATTGTATAAAAAGACGAACAAGAATGGAAATCTTCTTTTTGGTTCTCTTACACTCTCCTCACTCAAACATCTGTTCAGATGGACCACGAAATAGAAATCCAGATCGTTTTGCAAGCTGTATTTCATTACATACCAAAGAAGAGAAGAGCGATCTCTGTAGTAACGAGCTGCAACCATTCCACGTGGTGGCTTTTCAGGAACGAATAAAGATTTCTAAAATATGTAACAGAGTTATGGCGTCCTCGTATAAAGACTCTAAGCTAGCATTTTTTCTTTGTTTTGTTGATTACCTTGCACTTAGATAGAATTCTTGTTCTATAATTATGATGATGCACTGAATGTTACTGGTCTGGTCTCAGGGTCATTTATTGTAAACTGAAAAGTACTGGAAGAACTCAAGAGAGCTGTGGGTCAAACGGCTGTGACGGACTCAACGGCGATGAACGCTCCTACAATGTGGGTTTTCTCTCGCGCGTGCTATGCTTGTTTTATTGGTTCGTGTGCTGCCGACGACTCTTCGCTACGGACTGGTTCCCAAGGTGTGGACTAGCGTTAAACTGTCGAGCGAAGTCGGTGTTTCCTACTGCCATTTATAGTATCTTGTGTTCAAGCGATAAACTGTTGCTAAGAGCCGACTTAAATACACATTCACTGACATTGCAATATGCTTGTCTCCTCAATACAAACATAGCCAGTTCAAGCAAAACATTTTCAACACAAAAGTGCATTTTTTGAACTCTGACTGTAAAAGAATTCAATTAAGGCAGCTGCCACCACCATCCCCTAGAGCGACCTCCATCACTCAAAGCATCCCACTACCAACCAGTGAAATTTTTCTGGGTATCATGTCGCGTTATTGGCCACATTTTTCACCTAGAATTTCCACGACTGCCATAATCTTCTTCTACTTATGCTACGCTGACCTCTGCTGATAATCGATTCGTGCGCGCAAACAGTACGAGAAAAGCCAATTATTTTCTAGGACAGAGTGTTTCACAGTATTAAATGTGCGCTTTCCTCGACTGCTAACGTTCTGCTTGATAACCCTGGCGTCCCCAGCGAAGCCCCCACGACGAGTTCTCTGAACGAAAACAATACGCGGAGGAGATAAGATTATCAGCTGCAGAGGTGCCGGTGGCCGTGTGCACAACGCGACGCTTTCGTGACGTGAATTCTGCCGGCCCTTGCGTGCACCAGCTTATCATTACACGTAAGTTTCCAGAGTACAGTACGTACCGGAGCCTAGCCAATAAAACCTTATAACAATGTTATTATTGTTGTCTTCGTTTCTAAGACTGATTGGCGTTGCTTCTCAAAAAAATTATGATGGGCAATGGCTACGACAAATACTGATTTTACGGACACGGCGACAAATACTGATTTTACGGACTATAACTCGCACTTTCTTCTTCGCAAAATTGCCACAAAAATTCAGGTCCGTTTTATATCGAAATTAATATAAAAATGTCCAGCGTTTGATTTAAAATTCATGCCAGTCTTAAAATGACCATATAGTCATTCGATGCCGCGGGAAACCTATCTCTATATGGCAACATTGGATTCAACTGGTAGCAGCAGTTCACCGATGCGACGAACATGAGTTGCGGCGATTCACAAGTTTGCTAACACTGCCTCCCTTCCGCCCCGCCATCACAAGCCCATAACACTGCCTTGTCTATGATGCCTCATTACAGTCTACGCTGCCAGCGAACTTCAATTGAAAGTGATTTGTGTCATCGGTAACAGTAGAATATTTTTGTTAGTAACTAGTTTTGTAATGGAATAAAATAAAAGGGATTCATATGATGGGGGCTATAAACTGAAATTAGTAGCATGTGCAGAAACCATGGAAACAGAGCAGCCAAGGGGCATTTCGGCCCTCCACCAAATGAAAAAAAAAAAACGATTCGGGATTGGCGGGTTGGCAAAGAAGAACTGAAAAAAATGAGGATGACTAAATGTGCAAATAGAGGACTGAATGCAAAACGACCAAAACTAGAAGATGACGTATTGAAATATATTTAAGGGCAGCGTCAAAATGGCATTGGAATTAATGCAAAAGTACACGCTCGTAACCTAGCGCTACAGTGGAACTTAACAGACTTTGATGGTGGAGCTGGTTGGTGTTACAGGTTTATGAAATGTCATGGACTTGCCATACGATCCAAAACCAAAATAATTTAGTAAATGCCATAAGAGTATGAAGAGAAAATATTATCTGTCGATCACTTTATCATGCAACATCGAAAGAAAACCAGTGTGGACCTAAGCCAAATAGCGAATATGGACGAAACTCCTCTGACTTTTGATGTGCCGAGAAACGGAACTGTTGCCATAACTAAACTGAAGAAACTTTTGCACGAACGACTTTCTTGTCTGAATCGACTACAGGACAGTGGCAAGTGAGTCCAAGGCAGCGCCTACGGCGTTTTACTCTTGTATTGAGTCCCGCCTGTCACGAGGTGTCGTTTTTTACGGTTCCATACATCGATCGGTAAAAACGGAACCGTTATGGCATAAATTTGTTGTCCGTCTGTTTGTCTGTCTCTCTGTCCGGCTGTTAAAAACACTTTTTCTCAGGAACAGGTAGCCATATCACGTTGAAATTTATGTCACATACTGAGGTTTAATGTCCCCTTGCGGTGTAAAACATTGATGCTTTTAAGTCAATGTAACCAAAAGATACGGCCGTTTATGTCACATATTTTAATACTCGCAAACTCTTAAATCAAAGCCTATAGGGCATTTCCCGTTCGCCTAGAGTCCTGAAATTTGGCAAAAAGGAAGGGTTCACAGTAGAACAAAAGGAAAAAATTCGAAAACTAAATTTGTGGGCCTAATTATATCACACGAATAATGGTTTTGTCATTTCTTATCTGACTCTCTGTTCGTCGTCTGTTAATATTTCTTTTTTCCGGAACGGGTGGATGTATCAACTTGAAATTTACGTGACATAGTAAGGTCTCAGGTTCCTTCGCGGTGTAATAATTACGAGTTTCTAAGCCCATGAAATAAAAAGATACGGCAATTTATGTTACACATTTTGATGCTTGCACATCCATTCATCAAAACCTGCAGGCTATTTCTCTTGGCCTAGAATCATAAAGTTTTACAAGCAGCAAGGTTTTATAGTACAAGTAAAGGAAAATCCGAAAACTGTTAATTTTTTTAATTATCTCACACGAAAAGAAATTGTCTTTTGTAATCCGACTGTTTGCCTGTCTGTCCGTCTGTGAAGATGGCTTGTTCTTAGGAACGTTTAGACGTATCAAGTATGTGCATACTACGATCTATACTCCCTTGGCAATGTAGTAAATGTGACATTGTAAGTCAATGCAATCAACAGGTAGGGGTATGCGTGTCACATATTTTCATACTCGCAAACTCACTCATCACAACCTACAGGGTACTTACTATTCACCTGTAACTGTACCACACGAAAAAAATATTCCTATTGTCATTTTTTGTGGTCATTGTGTGTCTGTCTATATGTTGAGTCGCCTTTTTCTCAGTAACGGGGTAGAGGTATCAAGCTGAAATTGGTCGCCTACTAGGTTCTATAGTTCCTTTGGGGTTGTAAAAAAATTAAGCTTCTACGTCAATGAAATCAAAAGATACGGTCATTTATATGACGCATTTTGATACTTGCAAATTCCATTGTTAAAATCTACATGGGACTTTCCGTTGGCATATAATCATAAAATTTGACAGGAAGCAAGGGTCCACAGTACAACAAAAGAATCTAAAAATTGTTAATTTGTAATTATATCACACAGAAATATTTCTTTTGTCATTTGTTATCCAACTTCAAACTTAAAATTAAAATGTTATCGAAAATCTTGGAATTCCACGGACCGGTATCTTGCTAGTATCAACGTCAATAACAGGCAAAAATCGTCAAGGTACCCTATTCACGGGGTGGATGAAGTGTCTAAATACACAACTAAGTTTTTAAGGAGACCTCAAAGCGCGAGTCCTACTCGCGCCTGGCTAAAGTTTTTTTTCCATCTGTCTCGTTTTCATTTGACTGTCCCTTACAGATCCTATCAGCCAAACATTCTTGCGAACAGAAATACGTTTATGAACATACGAGCATATCGTTGCTCACAGTCCACAGTGTAGTAAAGCTATAGTACTTGCTGTAAACTTAAGACATTCTAAATCGTAATGGTTAACGCTAACAGTTGTCGTCGATAGCTGATGGGAGCTTTTATAAACGACAAAGGATTAAATATCGGTCTATTAAGTGACGAGAACACGCAGCACATAAACGCCGCTCTTTCCCGGAAAAGCACACGAGCTGGGCCTGCGGGCGGTCAGAGGCACGCCGCTCGGATAACGCTATCTTTGGCGATAAGAGCGGAGACAGCGGGGAGCGGGCGTCCGCAGCGAGGCAGGCCGCAGCAGCGGCGGCGCGCAACCTTGACGGCGGAGGCGACGTCCTAGCGCGGAGGCGACCACTCGCCGCTCGCAGCGGTAAACCCGTAGCTGGGGGATTTCCCGAGAGCGACGTGGGATTACCTGTACGCAGCGTCCGGGCAGATCCGTGCTCGCTGTTTTATACTTCCCACTGCGTGGCGTCGTACAACTCGACACTTCCCCGAAACACTGTTAACACTACTTTTTTTGTTTTGTTTGCGTCATCAGTCTCTTGGCTGGTTCAGTGGTACCCGCCAGGGATCACTCCCTAGTGCCAACCTCTTCATCTCAGTGGAGCACTTGGATCCTACGTCCTCAACTACTTGTTGACTGTAATCTATCCCTTCACTTCTTCTACAGTTTTTACCCTCCACTGCCCGTCCAGTACCATTCAAGTTAACCCTTCATGTCATAACACGCTTCCTATTATACTGTCCCCTCTCCAAATGTTCTTTCCATCGCTGCTTCTGAAGAGCATCTCCTCATTCCCTATCAGTCCGTTCATTATAATTCATCATCATCCTGTAGCACCACGTCTCAAAAGCTCCGATTCTCATCTTCCCCGGTTTTCCCACATGAGTCATTGAATGCTACGCTTCAAACGTTCATTTTCAGAAATCTTTTCCTCAAATTAAGGTCAATGTCCTGTACTAGCAAACATTGTTTGCCCTCTTCGCCTGTGCTAGTCTGGTTTTTAGATCTTAATTGCTTCGCCAGTCATGTATTGTTTCGTTTTGAAAGAGCGGAATTCCTTCATTCCTACCTGATGAACCCCAATTCTGATATAAGGGTTATCGCTAATCTCAAGGCGCGAGGGGTAGCCGCGCGGTCTGGGCCGCCACTTGCCACGGTTCGCGCGGCTCCCTCCGTAGGAAGTTCGAGTCCTCCCTCGGGTATGGGTGTGTGTGCTGTCCTTCGTGTAAATCAGTTTACGTTAGATTGAGTACTGTGTAAGATTAGGGACCTGTGGTGTGCGTACTGTAAGACCTTCGGTACACACACCATCAGATTATTTGACTTGTCGCTCTAACGAAGTAGGCGAGTGTCAGCAATATGTCTCGTGGTCTTATCGTGGCGTGTTTATCTTCTGCCGTTAGGTCAGACGATAGAAATGCACGCTTAGAGTAGCAGATTGACGGTGACCAACTTTAAACAGAACTTGATTAATTTTCACACACATTTATTAAAATAATAAAAATCATAGAAATTACTTAACTTGATTCTGGATGCTGTTTACAATTGACAATCTGAAGTTCCTTTGGTCTTGGTACGTTAATCTTATTCTCACATATCTCTGATATTTGACAAATTGTCTATACATTTCTCTTCATGGCTATGTACAGGAATATGATAATCTTATTAGGCGCAGACTGAAACTTGACTATAGACTGGTACAGACTAATGCAGACTGGTACAGACTGGTGCAGACAAATGCAGACTGATACAGAGTAACTAATCAGAGGTCTGTACACTCGTTAGAATACCTCGAGCATTCAGGTATCACTGCGCGACTGTGATCCGCGAGGAGAAAAGGTTCTACGTTAGCAGCAATCTCATTGGCTGCGTTACAAATTAATACGCGGATCGGCGGAAGCAGAATTTGGTCCGTCTCTAAGACAGCGCCATCTCGTAGTGCGGAGACGGACGAGCGCTGTGCTTGCGCTGCTGTGCTTAGCGGGGCGTGCTCTAGTGGGAAAGTTGTGTACGCGCTGACTACGCGGAACTATGTACACAACGGGACCGATGTCCTTCACAGTTTGGTCCCATAAGATTTTACAACAAATTTCCAGTTTTTTCTAATCTCATTTCTGCTGCTACTCATTACTTCTGTCTTTCTTCGATCTAGTCTCAATCCATATTTTGTATTCATTAGACTGTTCATTCCATTCAACACTCGTAATTCTTCTTCTCTTTCACTGATAACAGCAATGTCACCAGCAAATATTATCACTGATATCCTTTCACCGAGAATTTTAATCTAGTACGTATGTATCCGGATCCCGCTCCAGCTACTGCCAGCTCTGGGTGCTGACGAGTTCTCCCCACTTGGTTCGATCCTCCCACCACTTTTCTTCCTCCACTTGCTGCCAGGTCACACCTTTCCTGTCCACAGATCTCCTCACTCCCGTTTCCCACCGTGTGCTTGGGCGCCCTCTAGGTCTTTTCCCATCCATCTTTAGTTATTCCATAATTTTGGAAAGTCTCTGTCCACGCATCCTCTTAACATGCCTGTACAATCTTAATCTCTTTTTCATAGGTGACAATACGGAAGTAATAACCCTTATACATAAGAAGTTTTGCTTTTTCTGAAACTTTTTTCTTCCAAATCAGGTGTTTTATGGTTTCGTAGAAATGGCCTCCGTTCTGTAACCTCCTATAAATTTCGTTAGTTATTCTTCCATCACTAGATATTTCACTTCCCAAATAAGTGAAACTGTCTACCACTTTGAGGCGTTCTCCATTCAAAGTAATATTCCCGTTGATCCTTTTGTCTCTTCCAAATATCATTACTTCACTCTTATCTTTATTTATTTTTAATCCATACCTTTTCATTATTTCCTCCCAAACATTTCCCTCATTATCGCCCCATATTACCATATCACCTGTAAATCATTTTTTTTTTTTGTCTTTTTCTTGTACTATAACTTTAACTGCCCCATTCATTCCCTCCATCACAACATTAAAAAGTGCAGGAGATAGAATACTTCCTTGTTTAAGTCCTTGTCTTATTTCGAAGTATTCAGAGTTCCCCAATAGTGTTCTAATTCTACAATTGTGTTCTCTGTACATCGTCTTTATTACATTAATGAATCCATCTTCTGTACCTATCTTCTTCATTTCTTCCCTGAGTCTTTCACTGAACTGAGTCATATGCCTTTTCTACGTCCATAAAAAACCATTATCACCCTTTGTTTATACTCCTGACTTTTTTCCATCAGTTGACGGATAGAAAATATCAGGTCGATCGTGCTTCTTCCTTTCGTAAACCCATGCTGTTCTCCACTCTGCTCCTATTCTATCTTTTCACTTATTCGATTTAGTGAAATTCTTTCAAAAATCTTGGCTGTATGACTCATAAGGGATATTTCTACGTAGTTTTACAAAGTCTTTTATTGCCTTTTTGAAGATGGGAACAATGTCTTCTCTTCTCCAATTGTCAAGTATTGTACTATTTCCTCACACACTTGACACTACACTATACAGCTACTGCATTCCTACTGAACCTGCTGCTCTTCTCATGTCCACTGGTACTACATCAGGTCCTGGGGTTTTCTCCCTATTCATGTTCTTCACAGCTATTTCCATTTCTTCCCGTTTAATTCGTCCTAATTCTGCTTCTCAACTTCTCTCAATGTCTCCATTATTTGTTGTTTCCTCGTGTACCTGCCCCTCAACGTTTAACGGTTTCTTAAAATGTTCTCTCCAGAGATTTATTATATTCCCTGGATCTTCAATCACAGTATTATCCTCTGCTTCCATCGTTACTGTTACTTCAGAAGCCTTATTTTTATTTTTCATCATTTTATAGAACATTTTCTTATTGCTCTTCATGTCTTCTTCAAGTTTTTTAAAACTCTTCCCATGCCTTTTTCTTTGCTGTTTCCACTATTTCTTTGTACTTCTTCTTTTCCTCTATATATCTTTTATGGTCCTCGTTATTTTTAGTTTTCCACCACTTTCTCCATGCACCATTTTTCTTCTAATCTTCTTTAATCTAGTGTTGAATCTATTTTTGGTATCCTTCAATGCTTGTTCGAATTAACGATTCAGTATTAGGACCGAAACATTACATCCCTGTCTTACACATTTCAATTCGAACAGTTGCTAAACATAAGATACGTGGTTCACAGTATCGAAGTGCTCAAGCTCTTAAGGTAGGCATTTTAGAGCCCTTGTTTACTGGATATTTTTCTCTTGTTTTAGTCCATATTATCACCTCTCAAAACATGGAAAGTAAAGAGCTTGCAGAAGAAGAGATTTGTTTCAAACAAAAGATGAAGAAATGCTCATACGCGTTACAGAGCGCATTTTTATTAAACCATTTTGGTTCTAAAGGTCGTCTTTTTGTCATGTCTCTGAGTACTAACCATTCCTCTTAAGATACCCTGTATAAAAGTTGATGCGGCACTTAGTCAAATGCTTCTCGGTAGTGCTACTTCTACCAGACTGCCTTGACCCATAGCTTTCAGGATGTCGTGTCAGAAAAGCGCGAGTTGGGCAACGACATGAAATTGTGATATGGTGTTTACACATCAGAAATCGTTAGTCGTTGCGAGGATACACTCAACTAGTGGAGCGTATGTTGTAATGAACCTGACTTACAAATTAAAGTCGTATGCTGGAGCAGGCTTCGAAACCATTCTGCTTTTGGCATAGAATCGTTGCCAACAGCTAATGTAGAACTGACACGAGAATTACAGAGGCATTAGAAAACCGAATGTTGGGCCGTGAGTCGTTTGGAGATGGCTCTGTTTGCTGAAAGTTGCCTGCTGACGGCAAATGTTCCGAAGTCAGATGATGCTCTGGGGAGAACATACAACCAATCACCTTGTAATGTGATGAGTTGTCGCATTACCCAACTTCCAACCTAATAAGGGTTCATCATCAGATCTAATTTTATTCCAAGTTCAGTATTCACTCTACAGTGTTCAGAGTCATAATGGATAAAGTAAATGTCAGAAAGATCGCTCGTTGCGTTCTTGACGCATAACACTTCCGTTGAAATGTTCACCCAGTGAAAAAAAAAGCGGTATTGCGGAAGGGTATGGCAACTCTAACGCAGAAGATAAACCTCGAGTAGGGTAGAGCAGTTCAGAACGAACCAGGAGGCAACGGTTAGTTTGTCTTCTCCGGTAGTTCAACTTAGTATCGAGGTACCAGAGAGGTCGACGATTACCATGCCTACAGTTACGAATGACATAGACGGAAAAAGCCTAAGTTTATATTGAGATATTTGAACTGGACCTTTACCAATTGGCGCAACGAACACATGGCCGTTGGCACACCAGTTGCTGAACACATTCTGAGCACAGATTCCGATATCATCGATCAAGCGAAACTCAACTTACGTTCTTGACACATGATACTCTCAGTTGTGTGGATAGACGAAACTAAGTTGATTCGAAGTTTATAGATCTTCGAAATCTTTTCATTCAATATCACATCGGCGCTTTCGATATGAATTATATTCACACAGACTATCTAACCAGGGCTCCAACTGCATAAAAAATTCCGCAACAGGCAGGGCCAGAAACTGAAGCAACAGGTTCCCGATGTAGAAAAAATGCACGTTGTGCACATCGCGAAACGTAAAAGCGTGTTATCCTATGAGCGTAGGATTACTGAGTCACTGCTTGATCAGCCATGTCACACAAGTGTTTGAGTGTCACAATATGTAGAAATATGATGTAGAACGACAATCTAGACACAGCTGCTAAGGCAAATGGTAGTCTACAATTCATTGCAAGGGTACTGGGAAATTACAATTTATCTACGAAAGAGATGGCATGAAAAACGTTTTTTTAAATTTAATTTTAATAGCTTTTGATTTGCAGACATTCAACCATCTCTTGGCGTTTTAATAATGTTCTAGGACTCTACAGTGCAAGGTTACATTAATTCAGAAAGTTAGTAACTCTTTTCAGAATTAATATATCATTTTGATAAAGGAGGAGTGTCGTATTATGGGGCAAAGGTTGCTGATATCTGATTAACTATTTTAAGAAATTCGTTTGTTGGTTTACATACAGACTGTTGCTACTCCGTCACCTACACGATGAAGATTATTTCGTACGTGTACTCGGTGGAGATAGCTATGGAATGATCCATGATTTAATGTCATCAGGATTTACAAGGTCCGCAGTAGGATTCTGCTCGCAAAAAAGAGTCGGGGTAACAGGATACATCGAACTTCCGCGAAGAAGAGCGGTGACAACGTTGTCTGGCGAGAGAGCGTAACAGAAATAGTGAAAAATCTTAAACGGCGGACACTCGACGGAAGACGCCGAATATTTTGCGAGAGCGCGCTTAGAAAATTTCAAGAACTTTCTTTTTGTGCTGAAATTAAGAATTCTACAGCCCCCTACACATTTATATCTCAGAGAGTGTGTACATATAAGTTAGCAAATAACAACTCCCTCATAGGAGTGAAAGCAGCAATTCTTCTACCGCTCCACAGGAAGCAACATTAACATAAGTGAAAAACAGAGTATAGTTTTAGATGTAGAAAATTTCCCGCGTCCATTAATCCGGTATGCAGGGCACATACGTACATATGTGCGTTTCTGTAGATTAAATGTACAGTAATTGATATACAGATCAATGTTTGATTGTTGCTAGACGTTTACTTGTGGCGATGCCTCACGTGTAAGAATATCTTTTTCGGAGGGTATAAACATTACGCTACTAATGCTCTGCCTGGAGCTCCAGCTCAGTTCGTCAGGAATACCTTACCATTCTTGTATCGGTGTGCATCGTTACCAATATGTTCCGAAGCGCCGCGCATAAAAACGCAATATTCCAGCGCTCGTACCTCGGCGTCTATTGGTGATAAAAAGGTAGGTTCAAGTATTTCGGATAGTCCTTGGGCTGGGGACCATTTGCACACTGTCCTACAACACAGGATCAAAGTATGAATATTACACACTTCTTCCTGCAGCAAAGGGAGAGAATTGGTTGTTTCTTTTCGCATTTGATGAGGTCTATGGTCGGCTTGATGGGAATTATGAAGGCAACGTTAGTTCATGGGCAGTTCCTAGGAAAACCCAAGAAATGCTTTTTATTCAATTTCGCCGTCACCAACATACCAAAACGAGGATTCCAAGGTAGGTATGCAGAGCAAATGACTGAAATTTTTACAGTATTTCCTAAGATCTTAATCTCGAACAACATTGATAGTTTTCTTGATAGCTTTATTCTTTTTCCAATTGAAGAGGTTCAAATTTACCCTACTTGTGAACGTTAAATATGCACGTAAAAATTAAATAAATTGACTGATGACAGGTACATCCGTGATAAACTCCGTGATTTAATTCAAATGACGGGTATACCCGTGAATGAATGAATGAATGAATGAATGATACATTTGCATAAATTCATAGGCGTTTCCTCAGGAAATCCCAAAACAGCGTTTTTCACCATTTTTTCGCCGTCAGCAGTAGACCAAATCCCAATAGCTGATTCCATGATGGATATGCATAACAATGGTTGTAATTTTTTCAATATATTCCTAATATTCTGAATTGAGAATTTTCTAGATATCTTTATCCGTTTCAGAGATACAGAGGTTCACAGTTACCCTACTCGTGCATGTAAACTGCAGTGTGAGGCGAAAACGTAGTTTACTAAGTGACGCAGCACGGAGAAATATGATGTAAATTGTTTCCATTATCATCACAATGGTTCTGGGGACTCCACGTTGTAGTGCTGAAGCACATGCAAAATTTTTGTGCATGTAAAATCCGGTCTGAGGCGGAATATTATAATTTCACACGAGTAAACTATAAAAAATTTACTGACCCATCAAGTGCTTTTCGTATTAGTGACATGCCCTGCCGCGGCAGGGAAAATAAGGATACCAGCGGAAAAATGCTCTTATCGGCGCATAAGAACAGGCGAATATGCTCCTACTTATTAATAAACTCTGATAGAAAAGTGGGGTACCAGCTGCCTCATTCTACCCTCCTCAGCACCTTTAAAAACTTTCGCAAAAATATTAGCATATGAACGTATGCGGGCTTTTTTATGCTGAGAGAGGAGACAGAGGCACCGGGAAAGAGACGGAGAAGTAATAAATACTGGAATATAGTATACAGTGTTTATGGTATAGAAAGAGCGGAGGAGACAATGGCAGTGTGTGAGAAACAGCGGGACACAGTGGCAGTGGAACATAGTAGGCAGTGAGAGAACAGTGCCAGGAAAAGAATTAATGGGGATATTTCCAGGGGAAGGGGAAAGTATAAAGAGAAAGAGAGAATAGAAGTGGTTGAGAGTCAGTGATAATGACAGATAATGACAACGACAACGAGGAAGAGAGAGATGGTGACAGAAGAGACAGCAGCTGTGGGAAGGAATGAGAGAGACAGTAGCAGTAAGAGAGAACAAGAGGGATACAGTGACAATCAGAGGAGACAGTAGTAGTAGCAGAGAACGACGGCGTCTGTGGCTGTGAGACAGGAGACTGTGGCAGTAGGAGACTCTCAAAGAGATAGTGACAATGAGTTGGGCAGAATGAGGGAGTGAGGATAGACAACTGGGAGAGATGGGCATGAGAGACTTACAGCGATGGACTACTGAGTGTGAGCGAGTTACAGTTAGGGCAGGTTGTGGGAGTGAGAGACGAGTTGCATGTTAAAAAAGCGCGAATATGTTTATATGCCAACATTTTTGCGAAAACTTTCAAAGGTGCTGAGAAAGGTAGAATGAGGCAGCTGCTGCTCCACTTCTCAGTCTTGTTTACTTATGTTTAAATGAGTTATCAGTTGGAGATGATTACTATTTATCCGTCGACGTTAGGCAGAATATTTTATAAGTAGCTTTACGTTGAATCTTTTTCATTTTGTGATGAAATTTGCTGGGCCCTCAGTCGTGATCTTCATTGAGGTAGCCATTACGTCAAACGTATTCTAATACTGCGTTACGTGAGGTTTCCTGTGCTTAGAGTTACAACTGCAAAAGCCATTATCGCTTCGTGTTTTGCGTCACAGCTCCGTCACTCTTATCACCATATACTGTATGCGCAGTGTCCAACTGTCGGACATAAAACGAGTCACTTTCGAGAAAAATCCTCGTTACAGAATGCATGTTACGGCAAACTTGCGGAAAAGTTTTCCGACGCACGGTTAGCTTACATAATTATACAGTAAATGTGTTCACTACATTATCTTCACTTCGTATACGACACGGAAGGAACCAGTGGCCTCGACTGATATACGAGATAAGGTTGAACAAACTGCAAACACTTGGTGCAAACCACCTGGTTCTGCAGTTGTGTCTTTCACGATCTACTGCAGTTACCAGGAACACAGAAACGAGACTCTTCTTTTAGATTAAAGGAGCTATGTTTAAATTTTCGGCCGGCCGTTGTGGCCGAGCGGTTCTAGGCGCTTCAGTTTGGAACCGCGCGACCGCTACGGTCGCAGGTTCGAATCCTGCCTCGGGCATGGATGTGTGTGAAGTCCTTAGGTTAGTTAGGTATAAGTAGTTCTAAGTTCTAGGGGACTGATGACCTCAGATGTTAAATTCCATAGTGTCTAGCACCATTCTTTTAAATTTTCATTAGCATGGGAAACAAAGACTGTGGTCACCGAAACGGGTATCTGCGCGTCCAAATTACTTTAAACAGAGAGGAGGCATAAAGTATTGCGTAATTTTAAATTTTCAATATTACGAAACAGAGAAGGACCTGCCTAATGTTAATACTCAGTACCCATTATGACGACTCGATTTCAGGACAACTGGAACTTTGCAAATTTAGCTTACATTGAGTCACAGACCACCTGTTTCTTCAGGTTTCGTTATGTGAAAGTGGTTTAACTCACAGAGGACATGTGCACGTACTTCTCCTTATCTTCCGTGTGACAACACTTGTCACGCTTCGAATAATAATCACAACGTTAATAGGTGATTAGTTAATTATATTTAATTTTCAATTAAAGGTGTAGGACCATAACGTAATCCCTTACGTATGGGTCCACAGATTGCTTGGTACTTTTATAATTACAAAAAACAACATCTGCACGAAATCTTCAGAAATTTTGTATCTCATATTCTTTACGCAGTCGCAAAGAGACTGTTACAGCGTCTTACAAACAGAACGTCAGTGGAACAAGACCAGTACTTTCTATGGTGACACTTGTTTGTAAGAGAGCATCTCTATAAAGAGAAAGTTCAACGCTCCGTCGACATTTAGGTATTTAGAGACGGACCACTGACTACTGACTCACATATATAAAAACTGCGAATGAAATCGACTATGGTCATGTTTTAGGAACAATCCCATCATTCACTTCAAGTGATTTAAGGCAACTACGCCCGATCTCCACAAGGACGTGTTTAACCCGTCATTAGGACACCCTACTACGAACCATTTTCATTTACCGGACTACGACAGTAACGTCCTATCCGCACAATGTCGGCGAAAAAACCTTCAAATTATCAAAAGCGATCCAGAAAGCAGTGGAAAAGACTAAACCATCCAAGAAACAAGACGATACAGTACAGTTAAAACTTTAAAGTTCAGAACTTGCAGAGCTTAGAAGACAAGCTCGGAAGGCGAGAAGAGTATATCAAGTCTGTACTACAGAGAAACTGTGAAGCATTTTGGCTCTTATTTGTAGCTGCTTGTGGCGAAAATGTAACTACATGTTGACATCTACAATCAGTTACATAAAACTATTAATTCAGATGTTTTATGGCCTATATGGGCAGAGCAATATGTGTTCCGGACATCTGTCCGTCATCTGCTGCCTTATTTGCTGAAGTCTAACACAGAACATATCTATGTAATATAAAATAAAATAAAACCTATTCAAACTTAATAGTGTTTGACATCATTGTGGAACTACAGCGATCATACTTAGTATTTTAATAAAAAGCAGATCAGATCGCATAAATTATTTATTTTCAATTGTGGCAACCGGAGTTGATGTGTACGACCACCTTGAGATCGAATGTCAGAAATATACATATACGAGGGTTGGAACGCCAATAGTGGCAACTATTTATTTACAGCTCGTACAAAATTGATACGTATACAAAGTTTTACTGAGCTTCAAAGTAGTCACCAGCATTGTGCATAACCCGTGGCCAGCGATGTGGAAGTTGTAGGATACTCTTAGCAGTGCCAGTTGTGTTGACATTTCGAGCGGCGCGGTCTATTGCCCGACGAATTTATAGCAGTTCTGAAGCGAATGCCGTGAAGTGCTTCCTTCAGTTTAGAAATCGAGTTGAACTTACGAGGGCTTAAGTCAGGGGAGTGCAGTACGTGGTATAGCACTTAGCAGCCCCATCAGTCAAACAAATCAGTAACAGCTTGCACTGTACGTGCTTGAGCATTATCCTGCAAAATGATGATCAGGTCCTGCAGAAAGTGTCATCACTTCTGCCTCTATGCTGTTCACTTTTGGAGCACAACCTACGACCAACTTAAAAGTGATGACACTTTCTGCAGAACCTGGTCATCATTTTGCAGGATAATGCTCAAGCACGTCCATCCAGCTTGTCCGGTCAGAGTGGAGTCGGCGCATTTGTTGCCAGTTAGAAACTTCGTTCTTGACCGCCAGAAACTTCAACACACGATCCCGAACTGCCTGTAAAAGGCTCAGAAGTCAAGCACGCCGTTTCGGGCGTCACGCGCAAAGCGAATACTGGGCAACAATCAAAGAGCATACCACACGCAATATCCGTAAAAGCCGACACGTCCCATCATCTATAATTCTTTAGAAGACACAGGAAATGGGCTGCCCAAGAATTTCGTTCTACTGCCTATTGATTATTGTGGAGACTGAGTGGCCTACATTAACAGTTACCAAACGTACTCCAAAATAATTTCCTCGGAATTTTACCATTGGTCTCGAATTCTGAACTGTTAGAAACACTGCTGGACAGGCTAAAAAATAGTCAGGAATTGTTAGGAGTTGTAACGTACACTGACGATTTGGTACTTCTAGTATAGACAAACAATTGAGATTCGCTTGAAAATAATGAACGCAATAATTAAGTTTTGTGTGAGTGGGACTCTGTGATGCAAATCCAAGCAGCACCACAAAAATCAACTTACATATTACTTAAGGGAGGACTTACAAGAGACGCATCGATTAAAATAAACCATGCGGTAATTTGAAGGCATATGATCAGGAGATATGTCTGTGTACACACGGATGAACCCTGAATATTCCAGCCCCACACTGAATATGTAGCAAGGAAAGGTAGTTGCAATACGGAAAAAAATTTAATATGGCTCAACTGAGGTTACATTTCCCCTCGTGTGTTCTTAACCTGTATCACGAGTCTAAATTAACTGGAAATCTAGACTACAGTGCCTGTGTTTTGGCGCACAGATTACACCTAGTTAAACCCACTGATGAGATGAGGAAAGCACAGCAAGAAATGCTGCGACAGTGTTGTAGAGCTGTCTGAAATTTTGGGCTATGGTTACAGTGATTTGGCGCATAGGTTACAGCCGGTTAAATACAGTGACGAGCCGGGTACTGCGAGAAATACTGCGTCAACATTGTACAGCTTTCAGCACCACATCTGTAGGGTTCCTGACTTCCTAGGAGCTGCAAATATGAAACTGAGCTGCTATGTAGTTTGCTAAGCCAAACAGAACGAAAAATACATGAAATTCTCTGGGAACCATCCACAAATCCGTTAGTAACAAAGAATTAATTTATTTTGTAGGCAGTGTTGAAAGCTTTAATAAGAATTTAGATGTGCATCACGCAATATAAAGCTATATTTATTTTTATTTTGACATCCGATTTAGGTCTCAATTTTATAATCCTCGGGCAATAAAAGGGCCAACGGCCTTGCTGCAGTGGTATAACCGGTTCCCGTCAGATCACCGAATTTAAACGCTGTCAGGCTGGGCTAGCACTTGGGTGGGTGACCATCTCGTCTGCCGAGCGCTGTCGGCAAGCGGGGTGCACTCAGCCCTTGTTAGGAAAACTGAGGAGCTACTCGAGTGAGCAGTAGCGGCCAGGAGAGCGGTGTGCTGACAGCATCTCCCTCCATACCCGCATCCAGTGACGCCTGTGGGCTGAGGTTGACACGGCGGCCGGTCGGTACCGTTGCGTCTTCATGGCCTGTTCGGACGGAGTTTAGTTCGGGCCATAAAAGACGTATTCGACTGTGCATTTATTAACTGCAATAATTAATAAAGGAATTGAAATACTAGAACGCAGAAGGCAGAAGTGCCGCAACACGACTTGGACTCGACTAATGTCTGAACTAAGGTTGGAGGGAGTTATACAACGAATCCTGCAGGTCTGTCCATAAATCCGTAAGAGTACGAGGGGGTGGACATCTCTTCTGAACAGCACATTGCAATAATATTCATGTCTGGGGAGTTTGCAGGCCGGCAGAAGTGTTTAAACTCAGAGGAGTGTTCCTGGAGCCACTCTGTAGCAATCCTGGACGAGTGGAGTGTCGCATTCTGCTGCTGGAACTGCCCAACTCCGTTGGAATGCACAATGGATACGAATCGACGCAAGTGATAAGACAGGATGCTTACGTACGAGTGATCTGTCAGAGTCGTTTCTAGACGTATCAAGGGTCCCAACCACTCCAACTGCACACGCCCCACACCACTACAGACCCTCCACCAGCTTGAACAGTATCCTGCTGACGTGCACGGTCCATGGATTCGTGAGGTTGTCTCCATACCCGTACACATCCATCCGCTCTATACAATGTGAAACGAGACTCGTCTGACGAGGCAACATGTTTCCAGTCATCAACAGTGCAGTGTCGGTGTTGACGGGCCCAGGCGAGGCGTAAAGCTCTATGTTGTGCAGTCATCATGGGTATACGAGTGCGCCTTCGGCTCCGAAAGCCCATGTCGATGTCGTTACGTTGAATGGTTCACACGCTGACACTTGTCTATGGCCAGCGCTGAAATTTGCAGCAATTTGCCGAGGGGTTGCACTTCCGTCGCGTTGAACGAGTCTCTTCAATCGTCGTTGGTCCCGTTCTTGCATGATCTTTTAACTGCCGCAGCGATGTCGGAGATTTGATGTTTTACCGGATTACTGATATTCACGTTACACTCGTGAAATGGTCGTACGGGAAAATCACCACTCCATCGCTACCTCCGAGATGCTGTGTCCCATTGCTCGTGCGCCGGCTTTAACTCCATGTTCAAACTGACTTAAATCTTGATAACCTGCCATTGTAGCAGCAGTAACCGATGTAACAACTGCGCCAAACACTCAGACATTATATAGACGTTGTCGACCGCAGCGCCATATTCTGCTTGTCTACAAATCTCCGTATTTGAATACGTATGCCTATACCAGCTCCTTTGGCGCTTCAGTGTAAAAGGTATTACCGCACGCTACGCCACTGCAGTACAGATTGCGCCCTTTTGTTTTGGCTCCTCTGGGCGCCGAACTGCGGTAATATGGCGAGGGGATTTGAGAGTGTATCAGGACCGATGGCATATACCTGGGAACAAACAAATAATTAATTAAATAACTTCGTTTTTTCGAGGTGGTAATTAAAACTTTATGGCTACCGCTCGCACATAGGGACATCGCTGACTTAAGCTGAGTACCCGTCGTGGCTTCGTGGTGCACGTGACAGTGGCGGCAGCTGCGCGCACTGCGTGGTGCGCGGGTGTGGAGCGGCGCGGCGCAGCGCGGCGCGGCGCCTGCCTTGGCATTTGGGGCGGAGGTCAGCGCCGCCGTAACGGGACGGCGAGCCGGCGGGAAGGAGCAGGGCAGCTGACGCTCTGCGCATAGCACAGCGGCGCCTCCTGTCGCTGCTGACGAGACGCGGGCTGCCGCATTCATCAGACAGCTTTGGCGTCAAACGCGAATGTGGCAGGAAGAGAGCTCCTTACCACCGAAAGTATACTCCGTTCATCATAAGTCTCGTGTAAACATTACACTGCGTGTTCTTCCGCGTTTGATGGAACCTCATTCGATTTCGTGTCACGTGGAACGGAAGTCAAGCTGTATCGAGTACAGTCAAGTGCGATAATGAGGATATGTTTTGTGCTGTGTTTTACGCGTACATCGACTTAGCGATGACACGGGGCAACAGCTTTACCGGCGCATTTAACTTGGACAGCACTGGCCAGGCAAGTGACCCAGCTAACCTGCAGTGATGTGAACAGATGCAAAAATGGCTCTGAGCACTATGGGACTCAACTTCTGAGGTCATCAGTCCCCTAGAACTTAGAACTACTTAAACCTAACTAACCTAAGGACATCACAAACATCCATGTCCGAGGCAGGATTCGAACCTCCGACCGTAGCGGTCGCGCGGTTCCAAACTGTAGCGCCTAGAAGCGCTCGGTCACTCCGGCCGGGCTTCCCACGCCCGGGTTCCCGGGTTCGATTCCCGGCGAGGTCAGGCATTTTCTCTGCCTCGTGATGACTGGGTGTTGTGTGATGTCAAATGGTTCAAATGGCTCTGAGCACTATGGGACTCAACATCTTAGGTCATAAGTCCCCTAGAACTTAGAACTACTTAAACCTAACTAACCTAAGGACATCACACACACCCATGCCCGAGGCAGGATTCGAACCTGCGACCGTAGCAGTCCCGCGGTTCCGGACTCCAGCGCCAGAACCGCTAGACCACCGCGGCCGGCTGTGTGATGTCCTTAGGTTAGTTAGGTTTAAGTAGTTCTAAGTTCTACGGGACTGATGACCATAGATGTTAAGTCCCATAGTGCTCAGAGCCATTTGAACCACTCCGGCCGGCATGAACAGTTCCAGTAAAGACGTAAAAAGAGGAATATCATTTAATTTTTAAACAGAAGAAAATTATTTATGACAAAACTGAGGCGACACGCTTCGTAGGTGACCTGACGGAAAACATAACATAGTACCCATCTTAGTTAACATATTATTGTAATCAAAAACAACAGTGATGAAAATTCCTGACTTTAACAAGGGTAATTTTTCTGCGTGAGTAATGTGGCGTAAAATCGCGTTGCTGATTTCCCATGTAGTTAAATACTGAAGCCACTTAAGGCGTTACAACCAGTCGTCTAATAACCTCTGAACTCCTTCCATATCTAACTCGGAGGAATACGTTACATTTCAGTAGTGCTACGATCATAACGAGGCGATTAGCAACACAGTCCCAAGCCACAAAAAAAATCAACCCTCCTCCTCTTCCATGACGCGCCGTTCTGCAAATCGTTGTCGTTCGGCAATGACGTGTCATAAAGCTTCCTGCATTAATTCCAGTACGTTTGACAGCTTAAATGTCTTGTTATTTCTCGCAACAAATCCCTCAATTTGGCTCCAGATCAATTCTGTTGGAATCAGATTGTTACTGTGACGACTGCAAAAAGCTACATTTGTGTAGCGAGCTCGACGCGGCGAAAATCATTGTTTTCCATGTTTCTACGATACTTATCGCTTTGGGTAGTGTGAGACCATATCTGTCCTACAAAACAATGGGCATATTCAAATAAAGAGCATTTGATTTTTCATTTTTCTCCAAAAAACTTTAATTGTGTGATGTTTTTCTAAACTTCAACCATTTTTAACAAGCTTTTATAAAATATCGATGATTAAGAACGTATATTTGCAATGGAAACAAGAATTTTGTGTGCGATACGTAATTAGGAACTAGAAGACGTGCATTTTCTTGAAATATGATGGTTAAGTATGAGTTAATTGACATATATTTGATGAATTTCATATTTAAATGAGTTAGGTATTCAAACTGAACAAAAGGAATTATAGACCACAACGAGTTTCGAACCACCGCCCGCCAATATTCACGATTATTCTCCGAGGCTGCCGTTTACGCCACACGTATAACTAAAATATGCTCCCTTGCATTTGTTACATAGTGTTTCTCGAAAAACGTCAAAGATAATTTTTCTCTGTAATCTTGTGGAAAACATTAAGAACAACTTGTTTCTCGCCATTAACGGTGTTCCTCGCGCGTGTTTCACTACGAAGCAGGAAGCAGTGTCATCCATTTTCATTGTAAGTATGAACAGCGAGACAATCAGCAATGGTTGCGTTTACAGAAACTGTCACTGAAGACGATTTTTTAAATAAAAATTAAGTAGCTAAAGTATGATTAAGAAAAATGTTGCTGGCTGTTAAAACATAAGAATGTCTTAACAGTTCTTTTACAGTGGCATAATAATAAGATATCTTTTACACAACATTCATATACTTCCATGAGCGGAACTACGCCAGTGTACGAGAGCTACGGCTGCTGACCAGTCCACGCGGGTGGCCCCGTCGGAGGTTCGAGTCCTCCCTCGGGCATGGGTGTGTGTGTGTTGTCCTTAGTGTGTCCTTCGTTTAAGGTACTTTAATTAGTGTGTAAGCCTAGGGACCGATGACCTCAGCAGTTTGGTCCCATAGAGCCTTATCACAAATTTCAATTTTTGCTAACCAGTCATTGCATTTGAGTTTGTTTACATCAAGTTTATTCTTATGACGAACGACGTATAGTTGCTGTTGTTGAGGAAGCTTGCTTGGGCGCACCCATAAAAACAAATACAGTAGCGGAAATCAGTATAAAGGCAGGGTTCTGCGAAAGTAATAGTACAATATCTGAAGCATATATGTATCGAATTTACTATGAAGGTGGTAGATGCATATGAAAGATAAACAGTCCTGACAGAATTACATTGTTTCTTTCATAACACGAGTAACAAAATAAGGCGATTACCTTTCCTAAACGGGAATTGGTATAAAGGCACTCATTGTCCTGTTGTGTTATTGCATTGTTGGTACTTTGTCCAAGCTCCGTTCTTCTTAATTACCTCAAAAATTCTCTTCTGCCTTGCTCTTGTAAGGGTTAGCACTTCTTTCAGTGAAATGGTCGCCCAGTCTTCTCGTGTCGCGCTTTTCACTTCACATACGGCCTTAAACTGCCTCCATTGCGATACATACGCCTTGCAAGTATTCACCAAAGGTTTCTCTCTGGATTCACATCTGCCGTGCAAGCCAGGGCAAGACATCGACATCTTTATCTTTGAACTTTTTGGTTGTAGTAGGAACGTACACAGATGCATTTTATTGTTGAAACATTAGACTTTCGTCCCCTAGGCACTCATACATTCTAATCAGTTCTGTTTCTAGTATTGCTTTGTACGTATTAGAGTTCATCCTAGTGTTAAGCCAAGCAATGCGTCACTTACCTTTAGCACAGAAGGGTACCATATCATAATACTCCCACGATCTAAATTTGTGCTCATTCTTAACTGCTGCTCTGTTCTCAGGCCGTGCCAATAGTACTGAAATCTAAATTAAAAGTCTTGTCATCACTGAAGATCGTTTTATCCCATTCTGAAGTACATGACATACTTTTGCAGCAAACTCCAATCTAGCGTTTTTATGTTTCGTCTTACAGCAGGCTTTTGCAGTGGTTTCTTGAATGCAAGGTGTTTGTCATGCAAGAAAATTTGTTTTACCCGTCTGGCAGTTACTGGCAACTGTAAATCAGCAACAAGTTGAGATAAATTACGGTTTGTGGCCTTTGATTTGCGCAAAAGTAACTCTTCTATGCCTCAAATAATTTTCTTCTTTGCCCATATTTTCCGTTCTGTCCATATTATGCACCCAATCTATCGAGATTATCAGTCTCTGTACCTGGACAGTTCAGCTTCTTGGCAATACGACGATTAGAGAGACCAGCGTGGCATTGTCGCAATCGTCGTTTATGCACGCAACACTATCACTAATAGCGTCTCTTTCCTACCTTAGTAAAGGCACCTACGCACACACTAACACCGTACGGCGCCAACTCCTTTATATCGAGTTCCACCCTCTAACAGCTGAATCGTTACATACTGTACTATTGACACCAAATAGATTACTATTGCATATACAATGTGTACAGCCATTCCAACCGCCAATGTTAATTTTCCTGCAAATACCCATGCCTTTATATTGATTTCCTCTACCGTATAGCCTCGTCACAGGGTCAAATAGGTTTAGGCAAACTACAGCATAACTGAAGACATAAAGAACAATTTACGGCAATTTATTGAGAGAAAGTATGCATTACGTGCCTTGAGTGTCGCAGCGTTGTTAAAGGTTCACATGCACTGTTCTAACTTTAAATAATGTTCTAGTACTGAATACAGTTGGCGACGACTAATACAACACGTAGACCGAACGAGGCGGCGCAGTGGTTAGCGCACTGGAGTTGCGTTCGGGAGGAAAATGGCTCAAATCTGCGTCCGGATCATTCAGATTTAGGTTTTCCGTGATTTCCCTAAATCGCTCCAGGTAAATGCCGGGATGGTTCCTTTGAAAGGCACGACCGATTTCCTTCCCCATCCTTCACACCATCCGAGCTTGTGCTCCGTCTCAAATGAACTCGATGTCGACGGGACGTTAAATCCTATCTTCCTTTTTTATATTACAACATGTAGAATGTCCAGCTGGGCTCTTCTGGTCAGTGACTGTAGGTAAATCCTTGTACGGTGTTGATACTGTCGACCTAATTGATTATGCACTCGCAGTGGAGCCGTGCGGCCTCTTATACAGGGTCGTCAGAAGCAGCCTTGAAAAGCTTTTAAGGGAGTCGCTGGGGAGGTGGAGCTGAGAAATACATGTTAAGAAAAAAAGTCGTTTCGTTGTGCCGTTTCCAAGTTAGTTAGCATTTAAGCTAGCCAATAAGGACGTTGCGCCAATTCAAGTACTTGCACGCACGCTAAAATGCGGTAATCCACAGACATCAGTAGCTCCGTGAGTTATCACCTATTGAAATGGTCATAACCATTTAAAAATGTGCCTTTTTCGGAAGTGATAAATTTAAGCTAGGTTAGCAAAATCTACGTTTGACCGGTTTGAAGAAACCAAACGAGGAACAATTTTCACGATACCCTCTCATACAGGCTGCTTGAATTTGCGCGTGTGACGCCTGATTGGCTAACTTCAATGCTAAATAACTCGGAAACGACGTAACGTATCGAATTTTTTTCTTCACAATTATTTCTCAGCACAACCCCCCCCCCCCCCCCCCTGCACCATCATTAGACGCTTTTCAGACTATTTCTGACCACCCTGTATATTCGTTTGGCGGTTCGATATTTACTTGGGAACTATTTGCATGATTTGAATTAAATAACCGCAACAGTTGCAGTGAGAAGATTCATTGACCTCTCATTGCTTCTCAGTTAGTTTCGTGACTCTAAAGTCACGTCCTTACAGCCGGCCGGAGTGGCCGAGCGGTTCTAGGCGCTACAGTCTGGAACCGCGCGACCGCTACGGTCGCAGGTTCGAATCCTGGCTCGGGCATGGATGTGTGTGCTGTCCTTAGGTTCGTTAGGTTTACGTAGTTCTAAGTTCTAGGGGACTGATGATCTCAGATGTTAAGTCCCATAGTGCTCAGAGCCATTTTAACGTCCTTACACGCCAAACAATTGACCCAAAGAAGATGTAAAAACTTTTTGTTAACCTACATAGGCTAAACTATATGACAAAATTTTTATTACATTGTTAAATGAGGAAAAAAGACCACGGACATTTCTTTTTATTTTGACATGGAAGCTTTCCCTCAATAAAACATAATGTCCCCTGTCCTTATGCTGATCATAGCGTATAAAGTCCAACCGTTAAAAATTTGGCAGTGGACTACATGCGAGATGTAACCTAGTATGTCAGATCCATGTTTGTTCTAGGTTACATCTCGCATATAGTCCACTGGCAAGTTTTCGACGCTTGGGCTTTTTACGCTATGATCGGCGTACGTACAGTGGACATCTATCTTTTATTGAATTTTTTTGGAAATTTGTAGTAAGTTCCTACGGGATCGAACTACTGAGGCATCGGTCCCTAGGCTTAGACACTTCTGAATCTAACTTAAACTAACTTATGCTAAGGACAACACACACACACACACACACACACACACACACACACACACACACACACACACACACACACACATGGCCGAGGGAGGACTCGAACCTCCGATTGGGAGAGCCACGCGCACCGTGGCAAGGCGCCCTAGACCAGGCGGCTACCCCGCGTGGCATTTTGTTGAGGGACGGCTTCCGTGTCTAAATAACAAGAAAGGTTCCTGGTATTTCTTTCGTTACCTACAATGCAATAAAAATTTTGTTTTATACTTTAGCCTATGTAGGTTCACAAAAAAGTTTTTGTGTCTTCATTAGGTCAGATGTTTGGCACCAGAGGACGTAACTCTAAAGCTGTGAACCAATACGAGAGCAATAAATCTTCTCACGGCGCTGTTGCAGTTATTTATTTATTTATTCAAATGGATTTCTAGAGCAGTGGCTGCCCCATCCACCAGGTGATCTATTTATATGATGATTTATATGATGTTGACGGACAACATGCCCGAATTACGCGCGCCCTCTACTGCACCTGCCCGTAACAACGTTGCGTCTCTCTGGAGGCCGGGCTTGCCGTGTAGCGCCCTCTCTGTGTGTCGTATCTTGTGGAGGACACAGCACAACGGACACAGCACAAGCGTATACTGGAGTGACTCGGGGACGTATAAAACAGAAGTCTGTTAAGCAACGTCTCCGAACAGATGTGTGTCAAAGCGACAAAACCCAGTCAGAACTATATCAGATCACAAATCTTCCCAATCTAAACGGCTGTCTACACCATTTTAGTCCACTAATGCAGCAGCACCATGGAACGATATGCAGAATCAAATTAGCATTCATGGATACGCATGTGGTTAGCATTTAAGGGCAACCAAACCACATTCTGTATACGGGGTAAACATTAATAAAACCGACAAACTGTAGGGGCGGATTCCTGAGTGGAAATGGAGGAAAAAGATTCAATGAACATGGTTCCGGAAATGCATCGGTGCCACAGTAGATGGAGCCGATGATCGGAGTTCCTCAGACCACGTGCTGTGTGTTCCTTGCGTGTTGCAGTCTGTGTGATTGACGTAGCATACTGTAAGCAGCAGAATTGTTCGTCGGTAAAGAGGACTGATGACAAAAATACCATAATTGTGCAACAACCATAGACAAAGTTCTTCCCGTAGAAGGAAATCCGCTGCTGATAATTCTTGCACTCGCTCCAGGTGATAGGGGTAGTAGCGGTCGTCATGCAGGATACAAATACCCGTATTCTGGCTTATATCACGTTGGCGGGCTACTTGCTTAGAGCTTATACTAGGGTTCGTCTCAACGTCCTGTAGAACCCGGTCTTCCAAATCTGGTGTAGGCACAGTCAGCCGCCTCCCTGCATGTTACTCTGTCTGAAAGGACCCATGATCACACACGCGCACAGAAACGGCTTGAAACATTGTGAGTTGTGGTTGGTGTCTGTGAAAGTACTTGTTTTGGTACAGCTGTGCAGCCTCTCGACCGTTTCCATCTGCTTGGCCGTACACAAACACCACCTCGGCTTGTTCCCAACATCAATGCCGGCCTATTCTGGTGCTTACAGTACGCTGCGTCAATCACTCAGTGAGCAACACACAATTAACACAAGGCGCGTGGTCTGAGGAACTTTCTTTCGTCAGCGCCGTCTATCGTCGCAAAGATGCATTTCCGGACACATGTTCATTGGACCTTGTTTCCTCTAGTCAGGCATCAGTCCCTGCAGTTTGTTGGTTTTATTAACGTTCTCCCTTAGGCAGCTGGCTTTTCATTCAGAAATCGCATTTGAACGTTGATTTCAATTTTATCGATAATTGACACTTTGAGTCTGTGGCTGTGTACCAAACACAAGCTGAATCTTGTAAAGAGGAA
This sequence comes from Schistocerca americana, assembly GCF_021461395.2. Taxonomy (NCBI): domain Eukaryota; kingdom Metazoa; phylum Arthropoda; class Insecta; order Orthoptera; family Acrididae; genus Schistocerca; species Schistocerca americana. The sequence goes on along the minus strand of NC_060123.1, from coordinate 337,106,112 downwards.
AACAGCAGCTAGCCACTACTAATAATGATGCCGTTCACTTACACAAACACCATCGTTACCGATTTCCAGCCAAGAAGTTCCTCTTCAGGCGGTTGTTCAGGTCTGGATTACATTTATTTTTGTTTACAATTGTTGTCGGCTGTTTTACCTGTTTGTGGTGGAAATTCCCTGGGGTGGTGGTGCTCTACAGGAGAAAAAACGATGTGACAAACGGCATATTTGACTGTAACTGTACGCAGTAACGAAGGAAAACGATGTCAAACAAATAGAAGTTCTTGGGTGCGACAGAGCCGAGATTGCACCGTGAATAAATGGAAGCGTATCGCCCAGCCGGATGAATCATATTCTTGTTACACAAGATGGATGGTCGTGTCTAAATACGCTGTGATGCAGGGTAACAGCTGCTCGAAACAAGCACCGCACCGCATGGGGGCAGTACTATGCTACGGGCTTGCATGGGGCAGCAGCCATCGAAGGCACCACTACAGCTGTGTACTAACCTGGATCCCTTCAGGGCATTTAGGCCGTGTTTCGTGTTGGCGCTTATCTTCAGTTGGCGTAATACTGTTACATATTTTTCACCATACATACGTACCTGTCAAACGTCTAGCTACTACATTTTTGCAAGTCTCATATCAACGTCTAATTTTCAGTTAGACGAACTTACTTTTATCCTCCATCTCGTTGTTCCTCGTTTCAGTGTACCTGTATCACACCATCTTTTATACACGGCTGATATAAAATTGCTGCGCAGCATTCGACATGTAGCCTACTTATGCTTTTGTTTACGCAGGAAACTATACCTGAAATCAAATTACAATTTTTGTATTTCAAATGGTTCAAATGGTTCAACTGGCTCTGAGCACTATGGGACTTAACATCTGTGGTCATCAGTCCCCTAGAACTTAGAACTACTTAAACCTAACTAACCTAAGGACATCACACACATCCATGCCCGAGGCGGGATTCGAACCTGCTACCGCAGCGGTCACGCGGTTCCGGACTGCGCGCCTAGAACCGCTAGACCACCGCGGCCGGCTGTATTTCAAATCAAATGGCTCTAAACACTATGGGACTTAACATCTGAGGTCATCAGTCCCCTAAACTTAGGTACTACGTAAACGTAACTAACCTAAGGACAGCACACACATCCATGCCCGAGACAGGAGTCGAACCTGCGACCGTAGCAGCAGCGCGGTTCCGGACTGAAGTGCCTAGAACCGCTCGGCCACAGCGGCCGGCACAATTTTTGTATTTCTCCGGAAACTTCTTCTGAACTCAGTTGCACTGTTAGATATAATAATGACAACCCTCAGACTGTCTACAATTATGAATGGAGGAAATGAAAGCACGTATGGTGTCATATTAACTGCATAACACAGTATATGTTGAAAGTCGTTCATTAGAAAACGTCTTCCATATCATTTATCTTTGCATGAGGTAGGTTCAAAGACACTCTGTGCACAGCTTTCATCTGGCAGGAATGCCTCAGTCTCTGCCTCCACAGTGCAATCTCATCTTTACCCCATACACTGGAGGCGGCAGCTGAGTGACGAGTCCTGTGTCAGGGAGATTGAGGTCTGAGCTAGCGCTCATATGTGGACGGTGCAACAAAGACACTTGTGTTTCCGTGATCACAGCGGCTAGACGCATGGCGTGGACGCTGTCCGTAATTTCAAGGTTCTGTTGGTTCAAATTCGACGACGTAGCTAATGTTTCATTTCGACAGCCATATCAGGAGGAGTCGGATAACATATTACTTCCCCCCACCCCCCACATACATCTCGCGTATTGGCCACGAGCAGAAAATTCGAGAGATTAGAGCCAATACAGAGGCTTACCGACGATCATTCTTCCCAAGTACTATTCGCTAGTGGAACAGGGTTGGGGGGATCAGATAGTGGTACCGAAAGTATTCTCCGCCACACACCATTAGGTGGCTTGTGGAGTATGATGTAGATGTAGACCTACGCAGTATCCTACAAGAATTTGTCGTGAGAATATTGTCTGCCCACACGATTTGGTGTAATATTCTATTAATTTTTCAGATTTATAGATGTGTTTTCTTTGTGACCAAACGAGAGATTTTGTTCCATGTTCAAGGATCAATACTGGTCTTTCAGTAACTCATCCACGGATATAATTCATGATTCACGTAACTATTCCACTTATTTAGTATCACCATAGCGATTAGAAATTGTGTGGGATTTCGTTTGTTCTAATTTTGATGATTTCTGTTACTGTGTCCGACATTGTTCCATAAGATAACTTCTGTAATTTCATTGCTGCGTTGTGTTGTTTTTCTTGAATAATAGTCAACTATTACTCCAATTTCTCTTAGAAACCATTGATAATTTGTCACGCTTTCTTGCTCGGCTCCCATGTACTCACGCCATCAACCCGTATTAATCTTTATAGTTGCGATATGCCCGACACTAATGTTAAAAATATCCAGTTTGCTGAAACTGAGCACTAGTTTATCAAGCACGAAACCTGGAAGAATGCGAATGTGCTTTGACCACAGATTTACACATTCAAGAACTGGAGGTTGAAGAAAAACCCATCTAAAACAGTGATAAATGTATCCCATCTTAATAATAGCGAGGCGAATCGCAAATTAAATGTGATAGTTAAGAATATTGGCCATTGCCCTTACTTTTAAGAACCTCTTAGAAAATACAGCAAAAAAAGTGAACACCAGCACTGATATCATTATAAAACTAGCCAGGTCAGGATAGGGTGCAAATGCAGATACTCTCCATACTGCTACATTGTCATTAGCTTGCTCTGCGGCTCAGTACAGTGCTCCAATGTAGAAAAATAGTGTACATGCACGTAAACTTGATGTTAAGCTAAATCAGGCAATGAAATTAGTGCCACGACTAAATCAACGCCACATGCATGGCTGCCTTATTGTATAATATTGCACTAGCATCAATTAGGTCCGCCCGGTTAGCCGTTCGGTCTAACGCACGGCTTTCTGGGCGAGAAGGAGCGCCTGGTCCCCGGCACGAATCCGCCTGGCGGACTTGTGTCGAGGTCCGGTGAGCCGTCCAGTCTGTGGATGGTTTTTAGGCTGTTTTCCATCTGCCTCGGTGAATGCCAGCTGGTCCCCCTTCCCCTTGCTGCCCAAACAAGTCCTCCACGTACGCGCACACCACCATTACTCTACCACGCAAACATAGGGGTTACACTCGTCTGGTGTAGACGTTCCCGGGGGGAGGGGGGGGGGGGGTCCACCGGGGGCCGAACTGCACAATAGCTCTGGGTTCGGTGTTGGGCGGCGGAGGGGTGAAGTGGACTGCGGTAGTCGTCGTGGGGTTGTGGACCACTGCAGCTGCGGTGGGGACGGAGCCTCTCCGTCGTTTCTAGGCCCCCGGTTAACATACAATACAATACAATACCATCAATTAGACGAGAAACAGCACTTGTAAGAGAGTTCCGAAAGTGTGCTACTCATCAGACCGCACTTCTTTATAACCAGCTACAGAACAGACCTGCCTGTAGACCTAAATCCAGAAAACCACCCTGGCTTCTCATATGTGGTGTGTGTGTCAAGAATAGAGAGGTTTTACGTAAGTTTTCTTCAGCAGAGTCTCCCCTTATTATTGATCCTACAAAACGTGTAAGTGGATTTGGCCTTCCCACGAAACTATTGTCAGCTCTGGAACGATTCAGTACAGGACATGTAAGGCGTGGTGCCTGTTTTTATGCTTTAAGGATGCCCCAATGTGCGACTCCACAGCATCTGGTTGAAGAGTATTTATACGAAAATTTCCTAATGGACTGAATGAAATGTATTTGGGGACACCAAGATCTGTGAACTGGTTAAGAGTTCTAGATTTTCAGTTATAAAATTTTCGAGTGTTTGTTTTTATAATGTGTACATTTAAACGTTTAAATAAGAATGTAAAATGAACATGTAAACCACAAAAATTACAATAACAATTTTCTCATATGTATCACAGGAAGAACAAGGTAGTTCTAAGCTATAGAAAACCTCGACACACGTACTGATCCAGAAAATGTTGTAAATGATTAATGTGATTGATGCTTCTTGTGAAAAGGAGATTATACAATATAGAGTTTACATCTCCATTTCACACATTCTCCCTGTGACGGAGATCTTTCATCTCGTGTTAGTAAGCTTTCACCACACTGGAAATAATTTTACATTTGTTAAATATATGTTCAAGATCCCCTACCATTGAACTACATATTCTCTACACTCTCATGTCTCATAACAAGAAGTCAGACCAAGTTAATATTTATTTATGGGTCAAAATCTTGTATATGGGGGGAATATCTTCAGGACATTGGTATTGCAGTCAGACACGTTACGTCCTCAGATTAAATTTAAAAAGGAAGGGAGGTTTACAATGTTTACCGCAATGTCTAGAGGTAGTTTATGTTACAGGCAGACTTTTCTTTAATTTTACAACTTGGATATTATGAAGCGACATCACACAAGATAATTTATACACTTATATCAAAAGTAGCTATTCGCTAATGAAATAAAATACGTATGTTTATTCAGGGACGTGGAGCACTGACAGCTTCGGTAACAAAAATAGAACATTAAATGTTACATGGGTGGTGGGAAAGTATGAAATATTTTATAATAAGAAATAGATGTTTTATGGGAGTTTAAGTGGAACAGAGCATATTACACTGCAGAGTAAAACATTCACATTGGAGACGTAATCCTAGGCTGTGTCTAAGTGCTATCTTTGTAATTTCTTTTCTTCCAGGACTGTTAGTGCAGCAAGGATGTAGGACAACTTCTGTGAAGATTGAAACGAAGGGGAGAGGTACCGGCAGAGATGAAGTCATGAGACGGCCTGGATAGCTCAGTCGGTAAGATGATTTCGAGTTCCAGTGCGGCACACATTTTTAATTGCCAGTAAGCTTCAAAACTTTAAAAGATCATCCAGCTAGTGAAGTAACCACAGAGCGAATTAAAAAAAACCGTCTACGAACTCGGTGTCATAGTAATACAGCTTTTCCTTCTAGCTTCCACTGACCCATTGTTTTTGGTAGATCCCAACTTATCTATTTACCCTTAAAGTTTCATCTCTGTGTCTTACAACTGTGGCTTTAAATCTTAATATGATGAGCAGAAACTTCATTGACAAGATTTCGGAGTAGTTGAGAGATATTTTTTTGAGTACTTTGCTGTCAGGGACCCTGCATCTTCGGTGGCTCGTTATTCAGTGGCTGCATTGACAATAGTAATAGCCCACTTTATTCTTCGACCTCAAGCCTGCATTCAGAACAGCTCGGTTCTGTCTACGGTTTGTTTTTCTGGCAGTGTTAGTTGTACGTTAACAGTGATATATAGTATTGTGGATAGGATTACTGACGAAGAGCTGCCTGGTATGCACCTCGAGAGCTGTTCCCGCAGTAACAACGCAGTCTAAGGGTTGTTGCATTACTCTGTGTTTTGGTGCATTACTCTGTTTGGGTTATTCCTTTTGATGATTGCAAATTTCAGGCGTTTGGTAGCTGTGAAGGTATTGTCACAGACACGAATGTAATTGGGGTAAGAAACCGAATAAATCATAACCGTATTAGCCACGAGAGACCACATGGTTCCTTATATCAAAATACTCAGAACAACCTTCTAAAATTCTGTAGGCAGGATTAGTGTTCACTCTATTTACAGGGTGATTCATTTAACCTGTTTACATGAAATGTTTCCGGAACCATATGAGATAGTGTAGTTCTTTTTTCGGTCAGATCAGTTGAGAGAAAGCTCTCAATGAACGACATATGGCCTCTTTTCATTGCAACATTGATTACAAAGACATCCATGATCGAAACATCCGCTACGGTTGTACAGTTATTTACTGACTTAAATCTTTACACTACCAGGTTTCAGAGACGCAGCCCGATCTTCATGTACGCCAGGTTTCAGCGATTCGGTCCCATCATCAGGGATATCTGAAAACAGCAGGACGAAGCGCCCATGCCCCACGTACCTTACAACGCGTCACAGCTACCTTACAATTCAAAATACCTGCCTTGTAAGGTATCTATGACATGGACACTTCGTCCTGCTATTTTTAGACACACCTGAAGCTAGATTGGATTGGATTGTTTGGGGGAAGAGACCAAACTGCGAGGTCATCGATCTAATCGGATTAGGGAAGGATGGGGAAGGAAATCGGCCGTGCCCTTTCAAAGGAACCATCCCAGCATTTGCCTGGAGCGATTTAGGGAAATCACGGAAAACCTAAAGCTGGATGGCCGGACGCGGGATTGAACCGTCGTCCTCCCGAATGCGCGTACAGTGTGCTATCACTGCTGAAGCTAGAACTGAGTAGCTGAAACCTGAAACATCTGAAGATGGGGCTGCTAACCTAGTAGCCTGAAGATTTCAGTCACCAGTACGACGATCTTGTGAAAGGCCGCTGACGATCACGCTGTTTAGCGCCTAACAATTTTAAATCCATCCATCCATCCATCCAAGATTTCAGTCAATAGGTAACTGTACAACTGTATTGATGTTTCACTCATGAGCTTATATTCAACAGTTGTCGATGTCCCACCAGCAAAAATTTATGTTACGAAGATATCGCTATCAGTTTAAATTTTTTAAACGAACCATGGTATGTATTTTATCAATAACGGATGCAGCTGAACTCCGTGACTGATTCTTTATAAGGTGTACAATAATAACCGCTACCAGTTACAACAGAAAGCAGTGTATTAACACAGGACTGGTTTCGGTCGTGTGCTCATCTTCAGATGGGTCACACTCAGGTACATGTTTCGATACTCAGTGTTTGAGATCACTTTTAAATCAAAAACAAATAATGAGATGATGACTAAATAGACGCAAATGAAACGTTTCGAAGTGGCTAAGCGATGTTTGTTTGTTGTTGTTGTGGTCTTCAGTCCTGAGACTGGTTTGATGCAGCTCTCCATGCTACTCTATCCTGTGCAAGCTTTTTCATCTCCCAGTACCTACTGCAACCTACATCCTTCTGAATCTGCTTAGTGTATTCATCTCTTGGTCTCCCTCTACGATTTTTACCCTCCACGCTGCCCTCCAATACTAAATTGGTGATCCCTTGATGCCTCAGAACATGTCCTACCAACCGATCCCTTCTTCTGGTCAAGTTGTGCCACAAACTTCTCTTCTCCCCAATCCTATTCAATACTTCCTCATTAGTTATGTGTTCTACCCATCTAATCTTCAGCATTCTTCTGTAGCACCACATTTCGAAAGCTTCTATTCTGTTCTTGTCCAAACTATTTATTGTCCATGTTTCACTTCCATACATGGCTACACTCCATACGAATACTTTCAAAAATGACTTCCTGACACTAAAATCAATACTGGATGTTAACAAATTTCTCTTCTTCAGAAACGCTTTCCTTGCCATTGCCAGCCTACATATTATATCCTCTCTACTTCGACCATCATCAGTTATTTTGCTCCCCAAATAGCAAAACTCCTTTACTACTTTAAGTGCCTCATTTCCTAATCTAATTCCCTCAGCATCACCCGATTTAATTAGACTACATTCCATTATCCTTGTTTTGCTTTTGTTCATGTTCATCTTATATCCTCCTTTCAAGACACTGTCCATTCCATTCAACTGCTCTTCCAACTCCTTTGATGTCTCTGACAGAATTACAATGTCATCGGCGAACCTCAAAGTTTTTATTTCTTCTCTATGAATTTTAATATCTACTCCGAATTTTTCTTTTGTTTCCTTTACTGCTTGCTCAATATACAGATTGAACAACATCGGGGAGAGGCTACAACCCTGTCTTACTCCCTTCCCAACCACTGCTTCCCTTTCATGTCCCTCGACTCTTATAACTGCCATCTGGTTTCTGTACAAATTGTAAATAGCCTTTCGCTCCCTGTATTTTACCCCTGCCACCTTTAGAATTTGAAAGAGAGTATTCCAGTCATCATTGTCAAAAGCTTTCTCTAAGTCTACAAATGCTAGAAACGTAGGTTTGCCTTTCCTTAATCTTTCTTCTAAGATAAGTCGTAAGGTCAGTATTGCCTCACGTGTTCCAGTGTTTCTACGGAATCCAAACTGATCTTCCCCGAGGTTGGCTTCTACTGGTTTTTCCATTCGTCTGTAAAGAATTTGTGTTAGTATTTTGCAGCTGTGACTTATTAAACTGATAGTTCGGTAATTTTCACATCTGTCAACACCTGCTTTCTTTGGGATTGGAATTATTATATTCTTCTTGAAGTCTGAGGGTATTTCGCCTGTCTCATACATCTTGCTCACCAGATAGTAGAGTTTTGTCAGGACTGGCTCTCCCAAGGCCGTCAGTAGTTCCAATAGAATGTTGTCTACTCCGGGGGCCTTGTTTCGACTCAGGTCTTTCAGTGCTCTGTCAAACTCTTCACGCAGTATCATATCTCCCATTTCATCTTCATCTACATCCTCTTCCATTTCCATAATATTGTCCTCAAGTACATCGCCCTTGTGTAGACCCTCTATATACTCCTTCCACCTTTCTGCTTTCCCTTCTTTGCTTAGACCTGGGTTTCCATCTGAGCTCTTGATATTCATACAAGTCGTTCTCTTATCTCCAAAGGTCTCTTTAATTTTCCTGTAGGCAGTATCTATCTTACCCCTAGTGAGATAGGTCTCTACATCCTTACATTTGTCCTCTAGCCATCCCTGCTTAGCCATTTTGCACTTCCTGTTGATCTCATTTTTGAGACGTTTGTATTCCTTTTTGCCTGCTACATTTACTGCATTTTTATATTTTCTCCTTTCATCAATTAAATTCAATATTTCTTCTGTTACCCAAGGATTTCTACTAGCCCTCGTCTTTTTACCTACTTGATCCTCTGCTGCCTTCGCTACTTCATCCCTCAAAGCTACCCATTCTTCTTCTACTGTATTTCTTTCCCCCATTCCTGTCAATTGTTCCCTTATGCTCTCCCTGAAACTCTGTACAACCTCTGGTTCTTTCAGTTTATCCAGGTCCCATCTCCTTAAATTCCCACCTTTTTGCAGTTTCTTCAGTTTTAATCTACAGGTCATAACCAATAGATTGTGGTCAGAGTCCACATCTGCCCCTGGAAATGTCTTACAATTTAAAACCTGGTTCCTAAATCTATGTCTTACCATTATATAATCTATCTGATACCTTTTAGTATCTCCAGGGTTCTTCCATGTATACAACCTTCTTTCATGATTCTTAAACCAAGTGTTAGTTATGATTATGTTGTGCTCTGTGCAAAATTCTACCAGGCGGCTTCCTCTTTCATTTCTTAGCCCCAATCCATATTCACCTACTATGTTTCCTTCTCTCCCTTTTCCTACACTCGAATTCCAGTCACCCATGACTATTAAAATTTCGTCTCCCTTCACTATCTGAATAATTTCTTTTATTTCGTCATACATTTCTTCAATTTCTTCGTCATCTGCAGAGCCAGTTGGCATATAAACTTGTACTACTGTAGTAGGTGTGGGCTTCGTATCTATCTTGGCCACAATAATGCGTTCACTATGCTGTTTGTAGTAGCTTACCCGCATTCCTATTTTCCTATTCATTATTAAACCTACTCCTGCATTACCCCTATTTGATTTTGTGTTTATAACCCTGTAGTCACCTGACCAGAAGTCTTGTTCCTCCTGCCACCTAACTTCACTAATTCCCACTATATCTAACTTCAACCTATCCATTTCCCTTTTTAAATTTTCTAACCTACCTGCCCGATTAAGGGATCTGACATTCCACGCTCCGATCCGTAGAACGCCAGTTTTCTTTCTCCTGATAACGACATCCTCTTGAGTAGTCCCCGCCCGGAGATCCGAATGGGGGACTATTTTACCTCCGGAATATTTTACCCAAGAGGACGCCATCATCATGTAATCATACAGTAAAGCTGCATGCCCTCGGGAAAAATTACGGCTGTAGTTTCCCCTTGCTTTCAGCCGTTCGCAGTACCAGCACAGCAAGGCCGTTTTGGTTATTGTTACAAGGCCAGATCAGTCAATCATCCAGACTGTTGCCCTTGCAACTACTGAAAAGGCTGCTGCCCCTTTTCAGGAACCACACGTTTGTCTGGCCTCTCAACAGATACCCCTCCGTTGTGGTTGCACCTACGGTACGGCTATCTGTATCGCTGAGGCACGCAAGCCTCCCCACCAACGGCAAGGTCCATGGTTCATGGGGGGGAGGGGCTAAGCGATGTGTGTTGTAAAATATTATAGTAATTACTTATAGCTGGTAAATCCATATAGTTTTCACATCACGTCTATCACATTTTTTTTTCAAGAATATTTCTTTTTACACAGTAACTATATGCTTTGATAAAGCCGAAACATAATGAGGAAGCACGAATGGTGACAAAAACACAGTTAACGCATAAAAAACGAAATATTTCTGTAAAAAAGTGATAAATGTAATGTGAAAACGATATGGATACACCAGCTATATGTAAGTGCTACAATATTTTACAATACATACCGCTTAGTCAGTTTCAAATGTGTTTTCTATTTAAACAGTGAGCATGAGTATGGAAACATGTACGTGAAAGTAAGGCACCTGAAGATAGGTGAAAGCCCGAAACCAGTCGTGTGTTAAATGAAGGTGTTCTATTGTGACAGGTAGCAGTTATTAATCGACACCGTACAAACCATAGGAATTTCTGCTGCTGGTATCAAGTTCTAAAAGAGACGTATCCAATGGCGATTCACTCTTCAAAATCCGATTAATAACAACACGAACTTCCGCATAAGACAGCGATCGATTTCACATTCAAGACAGAGGAATCCAAAGGTCTAAACACTGTATTTTAGCGCAAACAAGTAATCAGATTTCGAAAAATGAAACACCGTTGTATTAGTCTCTTTTTGAACTACGACACTACCAATAGAAATTACTATAGTTCGATTTGAAAAAACGAACTTGATACCGATATCTCTTTAATTAATTCAACTGGGAAGAGAGACTATTCGTTAATGAAGCAGCATTACGATATCTTACATGGTTCTGGAAATATTTAAGGTAAATAGCTTAGCTGACTCACCCGCTACAGGGTGTCTGACAGACGAAAGAGAACGATGAAACAAGCAAATTATCCCAATAAACATATGTTAGGGTACGGGTGAGTACATGAACACCTTATAGCAGGATCGCTGATTATCCAGGCTGCAGATATGCACTTGAGGACAAACGCATTCAAGTGTTCCACATGGCCATCGTTCAAGTGACAAGAGTCTTGAGCGTGTCTCCTCACTGATGCTCGAACCCGTTCAGAAATCGTAGGTGTGTTCTGTATACAATGACAACCATCCACAATGCGTTCCCAGAGTTCATCGACGTATCAACAGGGTTGAATATACCGAAACTTTTAAAAAACACCATACAAAAAAAAAAAAACGGTTCAAGTCAGGGGAGCTGGGAGGTCGTAATTTTGACGAGCCACAACAGATACACTAGTGTATTTTGCGTATGGCCACATGAAACTGTGCCGAGGCTCCATCATGTATGTTCTGCATAGCATTGTTTCGTCACAAGGAACGCCATACATGGAGATTTTACTAGGGTTCGTTTCAGTATCCTGTACATCCGGTCCTCCAAATCTGTTGTAAGCACAGCCCGTCGCTTCCCCGCATTAGACATGAACAATGTTGTAGCACTGGCATGTCTGCACTTCTACACACACTATGTGATCAAAAGTATCCGGACACCTGGCTGAAAATGACTTACAAGTTCGTGGCGTCCTCCATTGATAATGCTGTAATTCAGTAAGGTGTTGGCCCCTCCTTGGCCTTGATTACTGCTTCCACTCTCGCAGGCATACGTTTAATCAGGTGCTGGATGTTTCTTGGGGTATGGCAGCCCATTCTTCACGGATGCTGCACTAAGGAGAGATATCGATGTCGGTTGGTGAGGCCTGGCATGGATTCGTCGTTCCATAACAACTCAAAGGTGTTCTGTAGGATTCAGGTCAGGACTCTGTGCAGGCCAGTCCATTACAGGGATGTTATTGTCGTGTAACCATTCCGCCACAGGCCGTGCATTATGAACAGGTGCTCGATCGTGTTGGAAGAATCAATCGGCATCCCCGAATTACTCTTCAACAATGGGAAGCAAGTTGTTGTTGTTGTGGTCTTCAGTCCCGAGACTGGTTTGATGCAGCTCTCCATGCTACTCTATCCTGTGCAAGCTTTTTCATCTCCCAGTACCTACTGCAACCTACATCCTTCTGAATCTGCCTAGTGTATTCATCTCTTGGTCTCCCTCTACGATTTTTACCCTCCACGCTCCCCTCCAATACTAAATTGTTGATCCCTTGATGCCTCAGAACATGTCCTACCAACCGATCCCTTCTTCTGGTCAAGTTGTGCCACAAACTTCTCTTCTCCCCAATCCTATTCAATACTTCCTCATTAGTTATGTGATCTACCCATCTAATCTTCAGCATTCTTCTGTAGCACCACATTTCGAAAGCTTCTATTCTCTTCTTGTCCAAACTATTTATCGTCCATGTTTCACTTCCATACATGGCTACACTCCATACAAATACTTTCAGAAATGACTTCCTGACACTTAAATCAATACTGGATGTTAACAAATTTCTCTTCTTCAGAAACGCTTTCCTTGCCATTGCCAGCCTACATTTTATATCCTCTCTACTTCGACCATCATCAGTTATTTTGCTCCCCAAATAGCAAAACTCCTTTACTACTTTAAGTGCCTCATTTCCTAATCTAATTCCCTCAGCATCACCCGACTTAATTAGACTACATTCCATTATCCTTGTTTTGCTTTTGTTGATGTTCATCTTATATCCTCCTTTCAAGACACTGTCCATTCCATTCAACTGCTCTTCCAAGTCCTTTGCTGTCTCTGACAGAATTACAATGTCATCGGCGAACCTCAAAGTTTTTATTTCTACTCCATGAATTTTAATACCTAATCCGAATTTTTCTTTTGTTTCCTTTACTGCTTGCTCAATATACAGATTGAACAACATCGGGGAGAGGCTACAACCCTGTCTTACTCCCTTCCCAACCACTGCTTCCCTTTCATGTCCCTCGACTCTTATAACTGCCGTCTGGTTTCTGTACAAATTGTAAATAGCCTTTCGCTCCCTGTATTTTACCCCTGTCACCTTTAGAATTTGAAAGAGAGTATTCCAGTCAACATTGTCAAAAGCTTTCTCTAAGTCTACAAATGCTAGAAACGTACGTTTGCCTTTCCTTAATCTTTCTTCTAAGATAAGTCGTAAGGTCAGTATTGCCTCACGTGTTCCAGTGTTTCTACGGAATCCAAACTGATCTTCCCCGAGGTTGGCTTCTACTAGTTTTTCCATTCGTCTGTAAAGAATTCGTGTTAGTATTTTGCAGCTGTGACTTATTAAACTGATAGTTCGGTAATTTTCACATCTGTCAACACCTGCTTTCTTTGGAATTGGAATTATTATATTCTTCTTGAAGTCTGTGGGTATTTCGCCTGTTTCATACATCTTGCTCACCAGATGGTAGAGTTTTGTCAGGACTGGCTCTCCCACGGCCGTCAGTAGTTCCAATGGAATATTGTCTACTCCGGGGGCCTTGTTTCGACCCAGGTCTTTCAGTGCTCTGTCAAACTCTTCACGCAGTATCATATCTCCCATTTCATCTTCATCTACATCCTCTTCCATTTCCATAATATTGTCCTCAAGTACATCGCCCTTGTATAGACTCTCTATATACTCCTTCCACCTTTCTGCTTTCCCTTCTTTGCTTAGAACTGGATTTCCATCTGAGCTCTTGATATTCATACAAGTCGTTCTCTTATCTCCAAAGGTCTCTTTAATTTTCCTGTAGGCGGTATCTATCTTACCCCTAGTGAGATAGGCCTCTACATCCTTACATTTGTCCTCTAGCCATCCCTGCTTAGCCATTTTGCACTTCCTGTCGATCTCATTTTTGAGACGTTTGTATTCCTTTTTGCCTGTTTCACTTACTGCATTTTTATATTTTCTCCTTTCATCAATTAAATTCAATATTTCTTCTGTTACCCAAGGATTTCTACTAGCCCTCGTCTTTTTACCTACTTGATCCACTGCTGCCTTCACTACTTCATCCCTCAAAGCTACCCATTCTTCTTCTACTGTATTTATTTCCCCCATTCCTGTCAATTGCTCCCTTATGCTCTCCCTGAATCTCTGTACAACCTCTGGTTCTTTTAGTTTATCCAGGTCCCATCTCCTTAAATTCCCACCTTTTTGCAGTTTCTTCAGTTTTAATCTACAGGTCATAACCAATAGATTGTGGTCAGAGTCCACATCTGCCCCTGGAAATGTCTTACAATTTAAAACCTGGTTCCTAAATCTCTGTCTTACCATTATATAATCTATCTGATACCTTTTAGTATCTCCAGGGTTCTTCCATGTATACAACCTTCTTTCATGATTCTTAAACCAAGTGTTAGTTATGATTATGTTGTGCTCTGTGCAAAATTCTACCAGGCGGCTTCCTCTTTCATTTCTGTCCCCCAATCCATATTCACCTACTATATTTCCTTCTCTCCCTTTTCCCACACTCGAATTCCAGTCACCCATGACTATTAAATTTTCGTCTCCCTTCACAATCTGAATAATTTCTTTTATTTCATCATACATTTCTTCAATTTCTTCGTCATCTGCAGAGCTAGTTGGCATATAAACTTGTACTACTGTAGTAGGTGTGGGCTTCGTATCTATCTTGGCCACAATAATGCGTTCACTATGCTGTTTGTAGTAGCTTACCCGCATTCCTATTTTCCTATTCATTATTAAACCTACTCCTGCATTACCCCTATTTGATTTTGTGTTTATAACCCTGTAGTCACCTGTCCAGAAGTCTTGTTCCTCCTGCCACCGAACTTCACTAATTCCCACTATATCTAACTTCAACCTATCCATTTCCCTTTTTAAATTTTCTAACCTACCTGCCCGATTAAGGGATCTGACATTCCACGCTCCGATCCGTAGAACGCCAGTTTTCTTTCTCCTGATAATGACATCCTCTTGAGTAGTCCCCGCCCGGAGATCCGAATGGGGGACTATTTTACCTCCGGAATATTTTACCCAAGAGGACGCCATCATCATGTAATCATACAGTAAAGCTGCATGCCCTCGGGAAAAATTACGGCTGTAGTTTCCCCTTGCTTTCAGCCGTTCGCAGTACCAGCACAGCAAGGCCGTTTTGGTTAATGTTACAAGGCCAGATCAGTCAATCATCCAGACTGTTGCCCTTGCAACTACTGAAAAGGCTGCTGCCCCTCTTCAGGAACCACACGTTTGTCTGGCCTCTCAACAGATACCCCTCCGTTGTGGTTGCACCTACGGTACGGCTATCTGTATCGCTGAGGCACGCAAGCCTCCCCACCAACGGCAAGGTCCATGGTTCATGGGGGGGGGGGGGGGGGGGGAAGCAAGAAGGTGCTTAAAACATCAATGTATGCCTGTGCTGTGATAGTGCTACGCAAAACAACAAGGGTGCAAGCCCCCTCCATGAAAAACACGACCACACCATAACACCACCACCTACGAATTTTACTGTCGGCACTACACATGTTAACAGATGTTCACCGGGCATTCACCATACGCATACTCTGCCTTCGGATCGCCACACTGTGTACCGTGATTCGTCACTCCACACAATGTTTTTACACTGTTCAATCGTCCAATTTTTTCTCTCCTTACACCAATCGAGGCGTCGTTTAGCATTTACCGGTGTGATGTGTGGCTTATGAGCAGCCGCTCGACCATGAAATCCAAGTTTTCTCACCTCCCTCCTAACTGCCATAGTACTTGCAGTGGATCCTGATGCAGTTTGAAATTCCTGTGTGATGGTCTGGATAGATGTCTGCCTATTACACGTTACGACCCTCTTCAAGTATCGGCGGTCTCTGTCAGTCAACAGACGAGGTCGTACGCTTTTGTGCTGTACGTGCCCCTTCACATTTCCACTTCACTATTACATCGGAAACAGTGAACCTAGGGGTCTTTAGGAGTGTGGAAATCTCGTGTACAGACGTATGACACAAGTGACACCCAGTCAGCTGACCACTTCGAAGTCCGTGAGTTCCGTGTGGCATCCCTTTCTGCTCTCTCACGACGTTTAATGACTACTGAGGTCGCTGATATGGAGTACCTGGCAGTAGGTGGCAGCGCAAAACAACTAATATGAGAAACGTATGTTTTTCGGGGTGTCCGGATACTTTTGATCACATAGTGTAAATCGTATCTGGAAAGCTGTTTGTTTCCGGACCTATGTTTATTAGGATTATTTGCTTGTTTCATTGCGTATATAAAGGGTGTAAGGGGTATAAATGCAAATATTCATACTGGTTACTGAGGACAGATTCATATGACCTTTTTTCCTCCATTTACAGTCAGTAATCCGCCGCTGGAGTTTGTCGGTTTTGTTAATGTTCATCCTTTATATACTCATTTTATGAAGATTGCATCCTTATGGACCGCTTTACTGTCTTATGTCCTATGTTTTGATGTTAATGTGCAGACCAGAATAATCAAATTGTATCACAGCATATACTCTGTACATTTCCTGTGGTGTCTACTAGTGCCTCGCTTCTCGTCGACGTGCGGATCGTGGGCGCGTGCCTCGGCCGGCATCGCAGCAAGTGGTGGACAGGAGAGCGGCGCGGCCACCTCGTGACGCAATCAGTCCGTGACCCAATCCCGTATCGCGAATCGCGAGGTCACGATCCACATCTGCGGGCCGGGCCGGGCCACGGCACGGTGCGGCGCGGCCGCTACGGCAACGGTGCCCGCGTGTACTGTTAGCCCCGGCCGGCCGACACGCCGCCGCCTCCGCCTCCGCGTCTGCGCCCGCCCGCCTCCCGCTGCAGCGCGTGCCGCTGGACCTGCTGCGTGGCTCCGGGCCGCCGGTCGCGTGCCGCCACTGCTGTTCACCTGCTCTACGCGACATCTACATCTACATCTACATCTACATACATACTCCGCAATCCACCATACGGTGCGTGGCGGAGGGTACTTCGTACCACAACTAGCATCTTCTCTCCCTTTTCCACTCCCAAACAAAACGAGGGAAAAATGACTGCCTATATGCCTCTGTACGAGCCCTAATCTCTCTTATCTTATCTTTGTGGTCTTTCCGCGAAATGTAAGTTGGCGGCAGTAAAACTGTGCTGCAGCCAGCCTCAAATGCTGGTTCTCTAAATTTCCTGAGCAGCGAT
This sequence comes from Schistocerca americana, assembly GCF_021461395.2. Lineage (NCBI taxonomy): Eukaryota > Metazoa > Arthropoda > Insecta > Orthoptera > Acrididae > Schistocerca > Schistocerca americana. Next base: position 337,088,922 of record NC_060123.1, on the reverse strand, counting down.
TCAGGAAAAGAACACCTCCTTTCCTCTAGAGACTCCCACCGGAGTTCCTGAAGCATTTCCGTAACACTCGCGTGATGATCAAACCTACCGGTAACAAATCTAGCAGCCCGCCTCTGAATTGCTTCTAAGTCCTCCCTCAGTGCGACCTGATGGGGATTCCAAACGCTCGAGCAGTACTCAAGAATAGGTCTTATACTGTTTTATAAGCGGTCTCCTTTGCAAATGAACCACATCTTCCCAAAATTCTACCAATGAACCGGAGACGACTATCCGCCTTCCCCACAACTGCCATTTCATGCTTGTCCCACCTCATATCGCTCTACTATGTTACGCCCAAATATTTAATCGACGTGACTGTGTCAAGCGCTACACTGCTAATGGAGTATTCAAACATTACAGGATTCTTTGTCGTATTCATCTGCATTAATTTACATTTACCTATGTTTAGAGTTAGCTGCCATTGTTTACACCAATCACAAATCCTGTCTAAGTCATCTTGTATCCTCCTACAGTCATTCAACGACGACACCTTCCCCTACACCACAGCATCATCAGCAAACAGCCCAAACAGCCGCCAATTGCTATCCTCCCTATCCAAAAGATCATTTATGTAGCCGCGCGGGATTAGCCGAGCGATCTGAGGCGCTGCAGTCATGGACTGTGCGGCTGGTCCCGGCGGAGGTTCGAGTCCTCCCTCGGGCATGGGTGTCTGTGTTTGTCCTTAGGATAATTTAGTTTAAGTAGTGTGTAAGCTTAGGGACTGATGACCTTAGCAGTTAAGTCCCATAAGATTTCACACACATCTGAACATTTCATTTATGTAGATAGAAAATAACAGCGGACCTCCCACACTTCCCTGGGGCACTCCAGATGATACCCTCACCTCCGATGAACACTGACCATCGAGGACAACGTACTGGGTTCTATTACTTAAGAAGTCTTCGAGCCACTCTCACACTTGGGAAGCAATCCCATATGCTCCAGCATGAAATGCTGTCCGCAGCTGACAAGAATGCGCGCGGCAGAAATGTGCCAGGGAATGGTGTGATGTGGTCTAGACATGTCGGAATGCGTTGTTCTAAACACATTTTCATGAACGAACTGTAGCAGTCACTGATCTGAAGATGGTCGAGAGACGCAGAGACACTAAACATACATAAATCAACCAAAACATGGTGACCATTGCACACCGCGACTTTGCATACCGTCTGGTGACACTGTGGGCACATGACGTGGTAACAAAAGTATGTAAGTGGACCAGACACGGACGGGGAATCACCCTAGCGAAGATGTACAGTGTGCTGCAGATGGGGAAATTCATTAAGATAAGCGACTCTGACCAAGAGCAGATTATTATTACGTAGAACCTGTAAACCAGTTTCTCGAAAACGGCGAAACCGGTCGAATTTTCACGTGCTATTATCGTGAGCACCTACGGAAAGAGGTAGGACAGTGAAACTACCAGTAGATGCTTAATAGTTGGAGTCCACGACTCTTCACAGAAGGAGGCGTCGGAGGCGTCTGCTCTGTAAAGTGGGATAGATGGTGATCTGTGGCATCTCTACCAGAAGAGCACAATGCTGGTGCACGCACAAGTGTTTCGGAGCAGACCGTTCATCGTACATCGTCCAACATGGAACTCTGCAGCAGACCCCCCCCCCCCCCCCCCCCCCCCCCAGTGCTCACATGTTGACCCAAACGATATCGTCAGTTACTATGGCAGTGGCTACGGGACCATCAAAATTCGACTCCATTGATCAATGGAACATGTCGGTTCTTCGGGTGAATCACATTTTTGGTACATTACGTTGATGGTCGTCTCCACAAACGCCGTCATCGAGGTGAACGGCGGCTCTAAACGTTCAGAGCGCCGCGAGCGCAGGCTGATGGGAGCTGAATCATCCTATGGGAGACATTCTCCCGTACTTGCATGGGACGTGTGGTAGTAATCGAAGACACGCTGAGAGCTGCGAACGAACTGCATCCCTTCATGCTTGACGTCTTTCCTGGCGGCGATGTCACCTTCAGCAGTATAACTGTCCGCGTCTCGGAGCCAAAACCTTGTTACGGCGGTTTGAGGAGCATTATAGTGAACTCACGTTGATGTCTTGGCGACCAAATTCTCCTGATGTAAATCCTATGGAACCCATATGGGTCGCTATAGGACGCCATCACCGCGTAGTCATATCAATGGCCCCTTGTTTAGGCCAATTACGTAACCTGCGCGTAGACATCAAATGCCACATACTCCACAAACCTACCAACAAACTGTCGGATCCCTGATACGCAGAATCAGTGATGTATTTCTTTCCACAGTTGGACAAACAAGCTATTAAGCAGGTCATAATATTTTGGCTTATCAGTGTATTATATATTATACAGGTTGTTTCAAAAGTAAATGTACACACTTTGTGGGTGTAATGTATGCATCAAACTAAGAGTAAAATGTTAAATAAAGTTTTGTCTGAAACTGCTTTATTTCCGAGTTATGATGCATAATGTCATTTGCGGTAGGCATTGCATCATGTGGTAGTACAACCTGCATATCGACTGATGTTGCTTTGTACACTCCTCTACACTGCTCGGTTGATTGTGGCAGGAACGCCTTTGTTTACTTGACTTCAGTTACGTCCGTTGTACTCTACAGCGCTGTTGTTGAGTAGCGGCACCAGACCCATTACATGCATTCATTCTGATGGTAATTGATAGACTGCAGGCGTGTATGGTACAATGGCATACTCAAATTGTGAATACACCGATATGCACCTCTTTTAAGGCGTAGCAAAAGGCAATGCACGAGCAGGAGGAAATCTCTCCAAACAGAAGAGTACCAAACGACCAGACTTTCACATCTGTGAACAGAAGTTTAACGGAATATGGCATACGAGGTGCGCCACGGTTAGTTAGGCCTCAGCTGGATGGAGCGTGTGTTGAGAACATCCTGGAAATGGTAGATGAAGATCCGACCATAAGTACCCGCCATAGAAGTGCCACTGTAAGGGTACCTCAATCAACCGTATGGCGTCTGTTTCTACCCACTTCGCCTGCAGAAGGTTCAGGAGTTGACACCAGTAGCCTACCCTAGACTGTGTCGTTCGATGTTCTAACAGCAGTCGTATTTCCAGACTAAATTATGTGAATTCGAGTCCCCCTATTTCGAAACATGTCGTCCTTTTAGTGCTCAAACATGTTACGGCACCTTTGTTCCATCATCATTAGGTATTTTTATTCAGGTTTTAGTTTATTTTACAAATCTAGGTCCAGTAGAACCTTCTTTAGTCAGGAGAAAAGATACATACTTTGAGGGGTGATAGTGATTCTGAACAAATATGTCATATGGTCAGATGCCCTATCCCGAATAGTTTCCGAGATAGAACATATTTAATGTACATTGTTATTTATGTTCCGTATTATTCAAACGTTGTCGTTATTTACAAAGAACCACAGTAGCGTAGAGGAATTGAGACGAACGATTTGATAGAAGACACTGTGGGGTATCAAGTCCGGAAACTATTTCAAAATGGCCTACAAAACCTGTCTTAGCTACAGCGCATCGCATCACGCGAGATTTTCAGTATTCTCGGGCTCTAGTCCTAGAGAAAAAATGAATAGGATCTTTTTTTTGTATGAAATGTAATCTAATTTAATTTTGTATTGCGACATTTTTTCGCTGAAGGGTGCGTTTTTCTAGTTATTCAAAGAAACGTACAAAACTGATATTAAATGTGTTCTGTGTCGGAAATCATTCGAATAGGACATATGTTCATATGAAGGTTTTTGTTCAGAATCACTAATACTGTCACACCTCGGAGCACGAACCTTTCCTCTTGGCTCACCATGTGTAGGTTGCCAAAAGTTTTGCGAAGTTTGACGTTCGACTGTTGGCAACTGAAAACATTTACAGTATTTCGGTGTATACTTCTATACCGGATTAGCATGCACATGACGACAGAAACCAAGAAAATACCTGTGGCAGCCTTTATAGCAATGTTAAGGAACATCCTATAGAATGTAATTTGCTATAATAAAGTAAGACCTCAATAAAAGTACCCAGTGACGACGGCACGAAGCTGCCAAAACGCGTTCGAGCGCTAAGATGATTTTAAAAGATGGCCTCAGAGTAGCTGATATAAAACAACACAACGGAAATAAACCACAGTAACGTAATTGCGCAATGCAAGGAAACCGTAGTACACGGAAAAAATGTCAGAAATTGGAGAACAGGAAAATTCCAGATAAAATAAAAAGTACGTACTGTGGTTAAATTTATGTAGTAACGCTTTAGATAATAAGAATAAACATCGCAAAGCTTTCACGTACTTATTGAATTGACATAGTATTTCTAGGGAGCGTTTCCTACAAAAAAAGAATTCGAAAGTATTTACTCGTGTATTTCCAGTAACAAGAAGTAAGTTCAGTGCAACATGTCGACGACGTAAGGGGCGATGAGATTTACGCGTCGTGACAAGCGGAGAGGAAATGGATAGCCTCACAGCTTTGTAACGCGTGTAGGTCGTTATGAACACCACCCGAGGCTGTTGCGCAACAATAAATAGATAACGACATTCATTAGGGTAATGTCAAATGGGCATCGATTGCGACATAGGTTGATAGTTGTTAGGATCTCAGTTGTAACTATGACACATGTTTACGTGCGCCTTGCTTAACCATCTTCGTATGGAAACAGAAGTTTCATGAGATTCCATCAATAAGAGCAAATTCATAGGCAAAAAAAAAAAACAAAAAAATTCGAGGTACTTCTAAAAGACATAGTGTCAGCACCGAAGTCAAGAGAAGACTGAGAAAGATGCACGCATTCAAACTATCACATTAACTTGCGAGGAATAGGAAACATTTATTATCCTGGTACTCCTGCACAAATCGCACATTTTTTCCTTACGTCCATCTGCCAGTTTTTGAACGACACCGCTAATGTCTAATCGGAAATAACTGAAAAATAAACAAACGTCACGTTAGAAACAGCTAAAAAGTAAATAAATGTATCTGTGCGAGCGTGAAGAATTCGAAATCTCACAACAACAAAACAACGTGTTGTTGTGCTTTACCAGGTAAAAGAAGATTCCTACTTGAAAAGACTATAAAATTTGGAGAATTTGATTCCGCTGTAGTCTCAAGCCATAAACGCATTATATTCGCCAGATCTGTCCCAAATGTAATTCATATACAGAGTACAACATGGCGGAGAGCTAATAATAGTACTGGTCATCAATAAGACGTTAATTAGGACGAGAGTCGAGTATAAATGCATTCTGCTCGAAAGCACATTTCGAAGATATCATAATTCCTTAGGCGTATACATGTGCGCTACATGTTTCTCACTGTGCAATGAGATGCATGTGAACAAGTGTTGTCTAATAGTAAAGATGTAGTACAGGACACAACAAAGTAGGATTTCCACAGAGAGCAACCAGTGATGAAAAAAATGATGGTAGTTTAGTGAAACAGAAGTGAAACGTAAAAACCACGGAAATTATTAAGGGAAGCAAAAGAAAGACTAACTGTGATGAAATAGGAAGGCAGCGGTACACGTTGCTTCGAAATGGGATTGAGAGAACTTGAAGGGGGGATAAATCAGAATGCTAAGAGCCACGCGAAGAAAACTAAGAAAAATTTAGTCTTAGGAAACACTGACGCAGCCTACAGGAATATTCCCTATTTTGGAGAAGCAAGAAGTAAAGCACAGGCACTGGACTCGGCGACTTGCAAACCTAAGGTGTGGTACAGGTACGTCGATGATACCTTCGTGGTGTGGAGCCAAGGGGAAGAACAGCTCGGTGACTTCCTAAGACACTTGAACAGCCTCCATGCCAACAGAGCATTTACCATGGAAGTAGAAAAGGACAAGAAACTGCCACTTCTAGGTGTGTTGGTCAGAAGGGACGGCGAAAACCTGGGACACAGTGTGCATCGAAAACCGACACACACGGACCGATACCTGTACAAACTGTCAAACCACCACCCGAGCCAGAAAAGAGGCATGATTAATACGCTCCTAACGAGAGCAGGACGAATATGTGAGCCGCAACGCCTCAAACGAGAAATGCAACACCTGGAAACTGTCCTGAGGAGCAATGGGTACTCCACAAATTATATTAGAAGTGTAACAGAGCCAAACACTCGGCGAAGTAAGGAACCAGAAAAAGAAATGTCGGGTACGGCCTTTCTGCCCTACATTCCCAGAGTGACGGACAGAATCGGCCGTATATTGCGCAAACATGGCGTAAAGACGATTTTCAAACCGACAAGGAAGATCAAAGAGTGTCTTGGATCGGCGAAGGAGAAAAGAGACCCACTTGCAATGTCGGTAATATACCGTATACCACGCACATGCGGAAAAGCTTATGTCGGAATGACTGGACGATCCATTAACACCAGAATCAAAGAGCATAAGCGACATTGCAGGTTGGGGCAGGTGGAGAAATCGGCCGTGGCAGAGCACGCACTGAATGAGACCGACCACGTAATAAAATTCGCCGACACGGAAGTTCTGGCTGTAGAGAAGCACTATCACACGCGCTTGTTCAGAGAAGCTGTGGAAATACAAAAACACGCGAACAGTTTGAACAAGAAAGAAAAAATGGTGCAAATGGCTCTGAGCACTATGGGACTTAACAGCTGTGGTCATCAGTCCCCTAGAACTTAGAACTACTTAAACCTAACTAACCTAAGGACATCACACACATCCATGCCCGAGGCAGGATTCGAACCTGCGACCGTAGCGGTCGCGCGGTTCCAGACTGTAGCGCCTTTAACCGCTTGGCCACCCCGGCCGGCTGAACAAGAAAGAGGAAAGCCTTAAGGTAAACGGATCCTGGCTTCCCGTACTGCAGCGAACGACCGTTGCAGGTAGCAAGAGGAGAACCGCACCAGAAATGGCCGCGGAGAAGCCCTCGGACGTTGGCGCGCCAGGTACATATAGTCTGCGCCCGCGAGCTCGGCTCCAGTTCACCACCGGCAATGGAGGGTGAAGCTTTGACATTGCCAGCCACTCGTGCTGGCGAAACGTCAGAAAAATCATTAGATGAACGTCGGCCGAAGAACCCGAGACAGAAGCCAGTAGGCAGTTTGTCAACAAGTGGCCACGAAAGCCTCAACAATTTTGTAGTAAAGCTATTGTCCTACGAGCTGCGGTTGCGAATAATTTATCTAGCGCAATAAATAGTCGATAGAGGGCAGGAGTACAATGAAGGTCTGTACTGTGAAAGAGTTGTCCCGAAAGCGTGATAAGACAGTACGGGAAAAAAAGACTAGGATTTAAGTTCACGCAGACGTAGAAGTTATTCTACGAGACGCACGCTCGGGTTGCGCGAGAAAGTGTCAGAAAATGGCCGTGGTCTTTTCATCAAAGAAATCCTACGTAGGACGGCTGGTAAAGGCGAGAATTTGAATCCTACCCCTCTCAAATGTGCGTCAACTGCACCACAACGCAATGGAAGACGTGGTGATGTTTGATATATAGGGTGGTTATAATTAAACTTTCTCTATTTGACAGAGCCCCCATGAAAAACGAGTGATCGTAGGACAATGGAACTTTGTGAAAACATTTGTAAGCACCTGCGGAGGAGAAATAACGCACAAATCATTAAACGGAACACTTTTTAATTTTCATACGAGAGTGTAACACTTGTTAATTGGGTACCACCCTTACGATCCAGATTCCAAACTGAAACCTCTGTCGTAAACGTTTCATGTAGTCTTTCTCGATCTAATGTTATTTTAGCCAATCCTGAAAACTCGAATTATCGATGCATTTCTTGGCCCAATTCGCGAGAAAACTGAACAGTGCGACATGCCTCAAATTGTTCTGCATCTCTCAAACTTATTCATACATGCATATTTATGTTTCACGCAAACCCTCAATGTTATTTGTATTTCTTGCTTGCACATTTCCCTTCCTACCTTACCCTCGATGTGAAAGAATGAGTGAATGTGTATGTCTGTTTAGTACATCAGAAGTAATTAGTAGCGCAGCGCTTTTCTGTCTGCCGTAGACACAGGGTGGCAAAATTTGTGAGTTCAGGTAAAGCAACGAGGTTTGTGCCCTGTGAGTGGTCTTTCGACTGTCGTTAGGTTGGTGGAGGAAGGGACCCCTCTGGTCGGTTCCGCTTATCCGGGAGTTCGTTTTTCGGGGAGCGTGCGAAAGCACTTGACATTGGGCAGTTGGTGTGTGAACATTGTAAATTTAAGAGCGAGACTAGGGGAGCAAAATAACTAATGATGGTCAAAGTTGAGAGGATATAAAATGTAGACTGGCAATGGCAAGGAAAGCGTTTCTGAAGAAGAGAAATTTGTTAACATCGAGTATAGATTTAAGTGTCAGGAAGTCATTTCTGAAAGTATTTGTATGGAGTGTAGCCATGTATGGAAGTGAAACATGGACGATAAATAGTTTGGACAAGAAGAGAATAGAAGCTTTCGAAATGTGGTGCTACAGAAGAATGCTGAAGATTAGATGGTTAGATCACATAACTAATGAGGAAGTATTGAATAGGATTGGGGAGAAGAGAAGTTTGTGGCACAACTTGACCAGAAGAAGGGATCGGTTGGTAGGACATGTTCTGAGGCATCAAGGGATCACCAATTTAGTATTGGAGGGCAGCGTGGAGGGTAAAAATCGTAGAGGGAGACCAAGAGATGAATACACTAAGCAGATCAGAAGGATGTAGGTTGCAGTAGGTACTGGGAGATGAAGAAGCTTGCACAGGATAGAGTAGCATAGAGAGCTGCATCAAACCAGTCTCAGGACTGAAGACCACAACAACAACAACAACACTAGGGACTTCGTCTTAGAATGTGATCTGTGTAAGTATTTAGACTATGTGAAATATTCTAATTCAATTTATTTATGTCCATAGCCTCAGAATGGTATTTAATAGTTTATTCAGGAAGGAAATGGTGTATTTTTCAGGTTTTGTTACGTTTTTCTAAAACTTACTTTGTCTTACCACAACTTGTGGTGTAGAAATCCATTCCACGACGATATACTGAGGTTTAGAGAGAATTGTTTCTGTTAAGTGATAAAGTGCGTGCGAATGTAAGTTCGTGTGGATGAAGTTTCATTTGTGTCGTAAATTCATTCCCGTTTGAGTGTATAGCACCACACGCGGTAATAAATTCTTTGTATGTGCCCTCAGCACTACTCAATTGTATTTTCTGTGGCGAACTCGTGTCACAATAATTTTATGTGATTTTATTGTGTTAAACTTTCATTTTCGAGTACTTGCGTCGTTCATATAGGTCACGTACACCGATGAGTCCGTTGCACCCTCAGCTCCTCATATTTACTGTTTGCTAATTTCCTTTGCAATTCATTTGGGTTTTTGTATCTTGTGGCACGTATTTATCAATTTGATTTATCTCATAAATATTCAGAAAATCTGCGAGCGTTCAATTTTATAAGGTCTTGCATCCATGAACTTCTTTTGTCTTCGTGCGTCCGGTGCTATTTCACTTTTACTGCATCCTTAATGTATTGGAAGGCAATGACCTCGCAGTCGGTAGTTTTGTGGTGGAGGGCCGACTCCTTTCAATCCATGTTTCTTTTTAGTGTGAACTGAGTGTCCGTGTGAATTTATCCTATCCTTACCCCATTTTGTATGAGTTGTATTCATGAAGTGCCTGAGTATATAACATGTTGTTCTTTGGAATGGTTCAAATGGCTCTGACCACTAAGGGACTTAACATCTGTGGTCATCAGTCCCCTAGAACTTAGAACTACTTAAACCTAACTAACCTAAGGACATCACACACATCCATGCCCGAGGCAGGATTCGAAACTGTGACCGTAGCGGTCACGCGGTTCCAGACTGAAGCGCCTAGAACCGCACGGCCACACCGTCTTTGGAATGAAAGCAGTACACAAAGGCAATTTTAAGTTAATTTCTGATGCAGTATTTGGAATTGTTTCTCTCTATGAAAATAAATCGTTAAAAGTTGATGATTGTTTCTCAAGCAACCCCTTCCTTGCTAGAATAAGTATAGCACATCCAACCTGGTGCCGGCCGAAGCGGCCGTGCGGTTAAAGGCGCTGCAGTCTGGAACCGCAAGACCGCTACGGTCGCAGGTTCGAATCCTGCCTCGGGCATGGATGTTTGTGATGTCCTTAGGTTAGTTAGGTTTAACTAGTTCTAAGTTCTAGAAGACTAATGACCTCAGCAGTTGAGTCCCATAGTGCTCAGAGCCATTCAACATCCAACCTGGTGTTTCTCTATTAGCGAGAGTTCTTGTAGGCCAATTCTTTTCATGTTTCTCTTCACCCTGTACATGAAATTAATTTAATGTGTTGAGACAGCCTCCTGCTCCCTTTCGTCCGGAAAGAATATACTTCTTGAATAATTTGACTTTAAGTGATGAAAACAATTAAGGGCATGTAATTAATGTGAATCAAAGCAATGATTAATTGCCTTCCTTATAATTGAATGTTCTGAACTGGCGACCCGGAATAATTAATTAAATGGGGAACGAGCTGGGCAGACATAAGAGTTCCCAGCATACGTTTCCATCCGCAGTATATTCCGATTATACAACAGAAATCATTTAAAACGTTGCTCAACGTGACGACCACCTGCATCCACGACAGCCTGGAACCGCATTAGAGATACCGTTTCACTACTGTTCGCAGTACTTTCCCTACGGTGGATCATGGAATGTTCAACAGTCGTGATACAGTTCCTGCACTGCTTGGAGATCACACGCTGCGTCCAGCATTCTCAGCCATGGCAACAGTAACTTCTTCAACAGTTCGTCAAGCAAATGGCCGTCAGCCTCTCCTAGGCACAATGCCCAAACCGCCAGTTAATTCGAAATTCCGAAATGTGGTCTTCAACCCCTGTGTGGAAAGAGGATCTTCCCGTGTTCCTTTAACGCGTCGATACTCGAGAAGAGCAGCAGCACTGTTGAAACGTAAAGCCTCGTTCACCTTGCCCAGACCCATTTGACGATCTGCAGTTATAATTGGCACTGATGCTTGTGTTTCATCCCTACGTCGCCGTACCAGTATCACCACCTAAAGGCAAGTCGTGACACTAACGTTACTAACAACTCAAATCCTGCAGCGCACACCCTGAACACCATTCCTAAAAAGTTGTGTATCCATAGGGTAAATAGTTTTCAAAAATGGCTCTGAGCACTATGGGACTTAACTTCTGAGGTCATCAGTCCCCTAGAACTTAGAACTACTTAAACCTAACTAACCTAAGGACACTACACACAACCATGCCCCAGGTAGGATTCGAACCTGCGACCGCAGCGGTCGCGCAGCTCCAGATTGTGGCGCCTAGAACCGCTCGGCCACTCCAGCCGGCAAATAATTTTCCGTCTACACTGATTCAAGTAGGGAAAGTTCAATTATAACCACCCTCTACATGAGAGGTTATGCCTGAAATGTGGTATTCTCGGCGTGTCTTGACACTTTGGGTCTCTGAACATTGAACGACTTCCGAAACTGAATGTCTTATGCTTCTAGCTCCAACTACCGTTCCTCGCTCAAGTCTGTTAATTCCCGTCGTGCGGCCATAATCACATCGGAAAGCCGTTCAAATAAATCACCTGAGTACAAATGACAGCTCTGTAAATGCACTGCCCTTTCATACCTTGTGTACGCAATATTACCGCCATTGCATATGTGCATATCGCTGCCCCATGACTTGTGTCACCTCAGTGTAATACGAAAACGTACCTTCCTACGAAACACATTGCGCAACACCAGTTGACAGGGAAATTGCAGAAAGACGAAGTCAAAGTGTTAATTTCCAATTTGGACAAGTAATAGTAAATGTTGCCAACCGAGGGTAGAGTGCAATAGTTCGGTTAAAGCTAGTTTTATAATAAGTAGAAAAACTGCGAAATGGTTAAAGCCTTTTGCTGAAGCTGAATTCGCAAAGGACTGTCTCTTAGACACTGCACGTGGACTGGACCCTGATAATCAAAAAGAATTTGAACAAATAAGTTTATCTAGACTAACAGGTGATGTTCGAAGAACTCGTATGATGTCCGATGACATCAAAAGAACGTTTGTGTGATCGAGCTGCCACATTCGAAGCATTTGCGATCTCTTTGAACTAGAGTACTAATTTGTTAGACACAGCTCAGTTAGCAGTTTTGGCCAGCTGGGGTGGCCGAGCGGTTCTAGGCGCTACAGTCTGAAACCGCGCGACCGCTACGGTCGCAGGTTCGAATCCTGCCTCAGGCATGGATGTGTGTGATGTCCATAGGTTAGTTAGGTTTAAGTAGTTCTAAGTTCTAGGGGACTGATGACCTCAGCAGTTAAGTCCCATAGTGCTCAGAGCCATTTAGCAGTTTTTGTTCGTGGTGAGCAATACAGGCATTTAAAAAAATCATGACCGGAGAGCAAATTTTTGAAGAAGTGGAAAGTACAAAACGAAACGTTCTATCTGCAGTGGAGTCAGATCGCTGGAGTTTGTTCTGACGGTGCAGCTACGTTGGTCGGTTGATCAAAAAGTTTTATTAGCATATTAAAAAAAATGCTGAGTTAAATACTGAGGAAGACAATTTAACAATTCTTAAACGCACTATTCATCAAAAAAATATGTGTGCGGCTCGCGAGCTTAAGTAAGTGGGTGAATCACGCCCGATGGTCTAGTTTGAGAAGCCATGTTGACATTAGACTGATCAAAGAAAACTGCGAAGGTACAGACTAGAGTGGCAGCAATGAGCCAGGTACCTGGGTCCTTCCCTTTACAAGTCCCGCGTCTCTGTTCCCTGCGCGCACGACCATCGACCATCCAGTTCTCGGAGTTGCATAACTGCTTCCCGGTGGCCTTCAGGCGCAGATCCCTGCAGATCGCCGTTTTCCTCGCCTACATTCGCAGCCTTTCACAAAACGAGGAACGTGGTTCGCCCAATGTCCTTCATCCGCCATATCTGAAGTCCACCTCGCACCTGCTGTATCCGGTCAAACCGAATTCTGTGCCCAACAAGATCAACAACGCGTGCTATATCGTCGTCTGCGTGGGTGCGATGTGACATACATGAACTTCTGCGAAGAAGAAAAACATGTACCACAATAATGGAATAGCTGGAAAAGCACGTAATCTATACCGCTTTTGACATCAACATTAGTTAACGTTTCAGAGCAAATTTAGAGACATTACAGGTAACAGACAGCATTAATTCTGTACTTTATCAGGTACAATAAAAGAAGCATTTACGGTTTCAGTCTCCTTCAGTCCGAGTCATGCCCATAATCAACACTATCCAAAGATTCCACTGAGCATGTACTCATTACTAATATTTCTGAAACAGTGCCAGGAATGATCTATACGAATAATATTATGTTGAAACCTAGTCTCTGTGGCGAAACTTTCTCTGGAATTTGGGGAGATAGCGCCCTCCAAAGAACAAAATAAACGGTGTTGCAGTTTCAACATGTTGCTGATGTAGAACCATCAGCCCTTTTATTTCATGAAGCGTTCATTGCCACTCTGTCACAGTTGCAGCACACGTATTTTGGCGACTAGTATCGAACAGACTGGTTCACTCCCAACCCTGACCTACTGAGACTGCACTGAAAGTGCCTGATCTCAATGACAACCATCTAAAATTAGCGGTAGGTGCATCACACAGTCACGGTAGGGGTAGGTAAATGTCATGTTCACTACACAAGTCAGATTCAAAACTAAGTTTTGTATGTATATCTGTTACTGTGGGATGCATGTACCGCCAATTTTAGATGGTTGTCATTAAGATTAGGCACTTTCAGTCAGGCTTGAGAATGAACCAATCACAACTAGTTCCCGAAATACACGTAGGCTACTGCAGCTGTGACAGATCTGTAATAAACACTTTATAAAATAAAAGATAGTATCGCAAAATGGAGATCGCACTTAGAGTTCAGCCAACGATATTGGTTTTAAGTATGTCGTTTCTCAATTGAAGGTTTTTGAAAAGCTGTTCCCCAGTCTTTTCAGAACCAGCTTTGTGACAATGCTGATGGAGATATTTAAGTGTAAAGAAACGGGCCCCTTGCTGCGTCTGCCTTACTCTCACAGTTTCGTAGGCTATTTGCTATATGTGCTTGTTATATGAGTCGGGAGGAGATTGTTAGGTGAGTGACTTGTCCATACATGAAGTCCCGATTTGTCAATACTGACTGTGGTAGATGTGTGTGATCTCACCAGGTGACGACAACCCGTTCACTAAAATGTATAAAATATACAGTTATCTAAATAGGGCTGTAGTAGCAAACGACACCTGGACATGTTAATAGAGCTGAGCAAAGGCGTTCTGTGCGAACGTCCGAAATGTAGTGAATACTGACAGGAATGGGGGAAAGAAATACAGTAGAAGAAGAATGGGTAGCTTTGAGGGATGGAGTAGTGAAGGCAGCAGAGGATCAAGTAGGTAAAAAGACGAGGGCTAGTAGAAATCCTTGGGTAACAGAAGAAATATTGAATGTAATTGATGAAAGGAGAAAATATAAAAATGCAGTAAATGAAGCAGGCAAAAAGGAATACAAACGTCTCAAAAATGAGATCGACAGGAAGTGCAAAATGGCTAAGCAGGGATGGCTAGAGGACAAATGTAAGGATGTAGAGGCTTATCTCACTAGGGGTAAGATAGATACTGCCTACAGGAAAATTAAAGAGACCTTTGGAGATAAGAGAACGACTTGTATGAATATCAAGAGCTCAGATGGAAACCCAGTTCTAAGCAAAGAAGGGAAAGCAGAAAGGTGGAAGGAGTATATAGAGGGTCTATACAGGTGCGATGTGCTTGAGGACAATATTATGGAAATGGAAGAGGATGTAGATGAAGATGAAATGGGAGATACGATACTGCGTGAAGAGTTTGACAGAGCACTGAAAGACCTGAGTCGAAACAAGGCCCCCGGAGTAGACAACATTCGATTGGAACTACTGACGGCCTTGGGAGAGCCAGTCCTGACAAAACTCTACCATCTGGTGAGCAAGATGTATGAAACAGGCGAAATACCCTCAGACTTCAAGAAGAATATAATAATTCCAATCCCAAATAAAGCAGGTGTTGACAGATGTGAAAATTACCGAACTATCAGTTTAATAAGTCACAGCTGCAAAATACTAACACACATTCTTTACAGACGAATGGAAAAACTAGTAGAAGCCAACCTCGGGGAACATCAGTTTGGATTCCGTAGAAACACTGGAACACGTGAGGCAATACTGACCTTACGACTTATCTTAGAAGAAAGATTAAGGAAAGGCAAACGTACGTTTCTAGCATTTGTAGACTTAGAGAAAGCTTTTGACAATGTTGACTGGAATACTCTCTTTCAAATTATAAAGGTGGCAGGGGTAAAATACAGGGAGCGAAAGGCTATTTACAATTTGTACAGAAACCAGATGGCAGTTATAAGAGTCGAGGGACATGAAAGGGAAGCAGTGGTTGGGAAGGGAGTGAGACAGGGTTGTAGCCTCTCCCCGATGTTGTTCAATCTGTATATTGAGCAAGCAGTAAAGGAAACAAAAGAAAAATTCGGAGTAGGTATTAAAATCCATGGAGAAGATATAAAAACTTTGAGGTTCGCCGATGACATTGTAATTCTGTCAGAGACAGCAAAGGACTTGGAAGAGCAGTTGAATGGAATGGACAGTGTCTTGAAATGAGGATATAAGATGAACATCAACAAAAGCAAAACGAGGATAATGGAATGTAGTCGAATTAAGTCGGGTGATGCTGAGGGAATCAGATTAGAAAATGAAACACTTAAAGTAGTAAAGGTGTTTTGCTATTTGGGGAGCAAAATAACTGATGATGGTCGAAGTAGAGAGGATATAAAATGTAGACTGGCAATGGCAAGGAAAGCTTTTCTGAAGAAGAGACATTTGTTAACATCGAGTATAGATTTAAGTGTCAGGAAGTCATTTCTGAAAGTATTTGTACGGTGTGTAGCCATGTATGGAAGTGAAACATGGACGATAAATAGTTTGGACAAGAAGAGAATAGAAGCATTCGAAATGTGGTGCTACAGAAGAATGCTGAAGATTAGATGGGTAGATCACATAACTAATGAGGAAGTATTGAACAGGATTGGGGAGAAGAGAAGTTTGTGGCACAACTTGACCAGAAGACGGGATCGGTTGGTAGGACATGTTCTGAGGCATTAAGGGATCACCAATTTAGTATTGGAGGGCAGCATGGAGAGTAAAAATCGTAGAGGGAGACCAAGAGATGAATACACTAAGCAGATTCAGAAGGATGTAGATTGCAGTAGGTACTGGGAGATGAAGAAGCTTGCACAGGATAGAGTAGCATGGAGAGCTGCATCAAACCAGTCTCAGGACTGAAGACCACAACAACAACAACTGAATCCGTAATAGAGGGCACGGAATTCCAAACCTTCCTACGGTACATCTGATGTATATGCTCTATAGATTTCGTAAATTTCCCTAGACGGTCGGCCAGAGTGGCCGAGCGGTTCTAGGCGCTACAGTCTGGAACCGCGCGACCGCTACGGTCGCAGGTTCCAATTCTGCCTCGGGCATGGATGTGTATGATGTCCTTAGGTTAGTTAGGTTTAAGTAGTTCTAAGTTCTAGGGGGCTGATGACCTCAGCAGTTAAGTCCCATTGTGCTCAGAGCCACTTTTGTTTTTTTCCCTAGACGCTTACAGCCATGACCAAGGTCAACGCGGATCCCTCTCGTGAAAATGGCCTAACTTAAAAAGATGTAATTTTTCCTCCTATCTATGTAGTTATGTAGTTACATAGTTCTCAATTCATTCGAGCAATCAATCATTCATAATAGGAAACACGGTCATAACTCAGTCACTCAAAATGATTCAGAAATTTTACTTGTTAGAATGAAATCAGGCGATGATTATACTTCTCTGCAGGCCCGTGCTTTGCGGCAGTCTGCTAATCTGTACAAATAAAATGCCTCGTATTTTTGGGAGCGTTGTATAATCAGTCGAGAAAACTCAGATCAAGCGGATATTAGGCTTTGATGAAGTTTAACCTTCCGAAGAAGTAATGGAGCTCTTGGATTATTACATGCAGGTTCGTATCCAGTCTTTCGGAAGTTCTCCTCTGATTAGCAACTACGCAATATATCGATGAATATCATTAATTCTCAAATGTTACACACCTTTTGTATGAAGGAGCAATATATTTCCCTTTTAAACGTACAATTTCGTATCAGTTACCGTTTGTCATAAATCTCAATATTCAGATTACAATTCTTCAAACAATGCTCAGGCTAATCGGCACGAAGACAATCTCGGAAGCTTTTTTCTAACAACCACCAGAGAGGGTACTACAAAGAATAATTATGCGCTCATGGCATAGCTATTGTATGAAACTACTTTGCGCATGGATTCTGCGAGTATGAAGACAGAAAATTAGTAAACGTCATTCAAGGGTAGAATTGTATCAGAATAAATTCATCGACTACAAAGAGATATTACAAAGAAACTTCTTTTGCGTCAGGTTACCTTCCATTCAGAAGGCTGTTGCATGCAGCGACTTTTATATTGACTTGTAAATAATAGATTTCAGCTATCAGTTGTCCATTTTAAATTTTATTTGCAGATCTAGATTTCAGCTAGAAACTAGTCATTCTGCATGCACTATCATTTTTGGTCAATGTATGTAATGCCTATTGGTCGGGTTTCATCCACAGTTCATTGAATAAGCGCGGTTCTGCCTAGTCCATCAGTATAACAGTAAATACAATGACTATACAATTCGTCCTACACTTATAAAACTGAGGAAACGCCTTCCTCTTGTAAACAGGTCGGAAACCACTTACACGTAAGCAAATGAGTGTTTCTGATGCTTCACGGGGAAGTCAGGTAGTGTACCTACGAGAATTTTGCTGTGTTCAAGATGACTGCTCGGACATTCGGTAATGTGCAGGCGAGTGCCCGTCGGGAAGATGCACAATACTCCGGGGCTGAGAAGCTACATAACTCGAACTGGCAGTCCTTGACCGATTCGAGTAGCCTTGGTGGGAGAGTGGGGCGTCCACTCACTCCGTCTCGATGTAAACAGTTTCTCCGTCACAGCTGCTGTGTTCTCTGCGGTAGTTCAGCGTGTTGCCACCAAATTCCAGATGATCCCCACTGTTTGGTCACCTACATACTATCTTCAGGGAGATGCCTGTGTAGCTGACGATGAACGTGGAATTATTTTTTACTCAGTATTCTGCAGAACATTCTAATAATTTAAGGAACTGATCTAAGCATGGCAATGACGCAGATATTTAACTTTATTATTTGCCCTTAAGGAACAGAGCAGAAGCTAGCTTCTATGGCTGACTGCAGTGCTGTTTACCCCCATGATTTAGCAGCATTAGTAAGTCTTCGCCCTCATCTCCTAAACCTATGTGCAAACGACCTGTATTGTTTCTTACAAATAAGGAGACTTTGGATAAGACAGACGAACTTGTGACTGTGCAACACATTTCCTGAGACTGTAACAGGCCATATTATTACAAGTCTTTGGGTCACAAACACTCTGCCAACCGCATGGCGGAAGTATGGCGAGCAGGGACTGTTTGCTGTGTGCAGTATAGTGTACCTGCTCGCTGTACTTCCACCAGCCAGTGGACACAAAGTTCATGATCACCGAACAATATTTTAAAATTTAAGCATTTTTTGCTCTTAGAGTAGGTCTTGGCTTAATGAATATGTCCGTTGCCGAATGTATTTGTCAGTTCATTCTTCTCTGTAAGAGGGAACTTTAAAATTTGAGGACTTCTCTGCGAGCGCTTGTCGGCCGAGCGGTTCTAGGCACTTCAGTCTGGAACCGCACGACCGCTACGGTCGGAGGTTCAAATCCTGCCTCGGGCATGGATGTGTGTGATGTCCTTAGGTTAGTTAGGTTTAAGTAGTTCTAAGTTCTAGGGGTCTGATGACCTCAGATGTTAAGTCCCATTGTGCTCAGAGCCATTTGAACCATTTTGAGGATTTCTTTAATGTGTTATCATGTACCAGGGGGGTTCAATAAGTAAAGCAAGCCACTTTTTCTCAAAGCAGATTTGTTTTATTCAAGATTACAATACACCATATTACTCGCCACTCATTTGGTTATTTTTCAACGTAATCTCCGTACAATGCGACGCCCTTACTCCATCTTAATGGGAGGGCCTTTAAGCCTGCGTGGTACCATTCTACAGATGACGTCGAACCAAACGTCTTGCTGCATCAATAACCTCCCCATTATCCACGTACTGCTTCCCGCGGAGAGCATCCTTCAGTGGGCCAGACAGATGGAAGTCGGGAGGTACGAGGTCCGGACTGTAGAATGGATGAGGAAGAACAGCCCAATGAAGTTCTGTGAGCTCGTCTCGGGTGAGCGGACATGTATGAGGCCTTACATGGAGAAGGAGAAGTGCGTTTGAATTTTTGTGACGACGATCACGCTGCAGTCGTTTATCCAATTTCTAAAGGTAGCACAGTATATTTGAGAGTTGACTGTTGCATCACGAAGAGAGGACACCAAACAGAGTAACCCTTCCGAGTCCCAGAAGACCGTCGCCGTGGCTACACCGACTGAGCATGCGGCTTTGAACTTTTTCTTCGGAGCGGAGGTAGTGTGGCGCCACTCCATAGTTTGCTGTTTTGTTTCCGCCTGTGACAATGTCCGACAGAAAATTCTCACGATCAGCCTCGTAAAGCGCAAGCAGTTCCGCACAAATGGTCCTTCGTTGCTCTTTATCATCTTCTGTTAGGCGGTAAGGGAGTCATCGTGTACATGTCTTTGACTACCCCAACTGGTGGACCAGTGTGTCAGTACTACCAACAGAGACGTCCAGTTGTGCTACGAGGTGTCTGAATGTGATCCGTCGCTCATCTAGAATGAGAGTGTCCACACGTTCTAATACTGCAGGAGTCACAGCTGTGTTGCGGCCGGCCGCCTCGCCCAACGACTCGTCGTGGTTTTGTTCATTGCCAATGCCTCCGCAGACGTTCTATAAGCTCCTATGAATATCTGCGGGCTCTGGTGTTCCGCCAAAAGAAACTCAATGACAGCTCTCTGTTTGGAACGCACCTTCGTTACATACTCCATTTTGAAGGCTACGTATATGGTTCAAATGGTTCTGAGCACTATGGGACTCAAAATCTGAGGTCATCAGTGCCCTAGAACTTAGAACTACTTAAACCTAACTAACCTAAGGACTTCACACACATCCATGCCCGAGGCAGGATTCGAACTTGCGACAGTAGGAGTCACGCGGTTCCGGACTGAAGTACCTAGAACCGCACGGCCACCGCAACCGGCGGCTACGGATAGAGACACCACCTATCAGAATTTCATGAAAGCATACTGGCTGAAGCGGGAATATTTCACGACGTCACACAACAAAGTCCGAGTTTTTTGAACAGAAATTAGACGAGAAAAAAAGGTGTTGCATTATTTATTGAACGCTCCTCGTATGTATATAACTGGATTTTGTGTTAAAATTTCGTGGTTTTTAGAGTAATGGTGCAGTCATACTAATGTATTTTGTTGATTCCTTATATCTTGTAATTATGTATTACAGTATGTAGTGTAATGAAATTAGACCACTGTCCTGTTTTATTTGTATGGGCATTAATTGTACTTGGTGAAATGCGCCCTGCTTGAAATCAAATAAAAATAAAACAAAATTAAAAAGTTTGTGATTATTATTTCTGGATTTGGTCTTTAACATTACTTGCTACAAGCAGACCATTATATCGTGACTTAAGCACAACTCGGCAACCTGAAGATGTGCTGACAACGAAACCGGTCCTCGCACAGCTGAGGTGATTCTTATTAATCATTGAAATTTGTCAGTTGCGTGCACAACATGATCCACACTGGTACGTTTTACACAAGTTGCGTCAAAGTGACGTGTATCTTAATCAATACAGTCATATTGCCAGAGACGAGAGTGGTTCTAGACGCCTTCTTCAGCCGTTAGCGCCCATTGTCCTCGATTAAGGACAGCGGGGTACTCCGTCGTTATAGCAATGTATGCTACTCCAAGCCAATAGTGGGCTTCTGTTGTGGTAAAGTGAGGTTTCCTTCAACAATGGGTATTGTTGTCATTTCAGCTCTACAGTTATTCAGTTCAATACTACTAAGAAGACTGGAGTGCTTTTGCAGAGCCAGCTGGTTATCTCTATTTTTATTAGCGTGACTGCGCCTAAGGTAAGACAACTGTCAATTTCTGGCTGCTTCGTAATATAATACTGTAATAGTATTTGGTACTAGTGAAGTACAAAATACTTTATTGAATTTTGTGTTCCAGTGCATGAAAACTTGCTGTCCTCGTTTGAGGACAATGGGCGCTTCTGTGGTAAATGTTATGTCCTTCAGTCGTTCTAGATTTCCTTTCATGGCTTGCCAAATTGATAAAATATGAAGAGCCAGTAGAATACCTATTTTCTGAAGAAATAGTTGCAGATATGGTAGCTCTACCTCCAGATCTAGATGAGTAAAATACTGAAGGTGATTGATTGATTGACTGATTTTAACAGCTAAAACAGCTTAGGTCTGGGCCGCCACTGCCCGCACCGAAACTAGGTTTATTGTGCGGTATCGCTCCCTACATATCTAGTAAAACCAACCAGTGCCCTTAAATAATGCAAGGAGTCCCTCTATCAGTTTTTTGTTAGACACAATTTCTTCAGGTCTAGTTGTCCCGAAGATTCTGTATCTTTTACTCTCCAATGCCATGCATTCAAAGATTAGGTGTGATGCACTTTCTTCACCCTCATCACAGATCCTACATTTAGGGTCCTCTTCCATTATACCTATTGTGTGTAGGTGTTTTTCGAAGTTCCCATGGCCGGTCATCAGTCAAGTCATGAGTTTGATCTCTTTCCTGTTCAATCCCAGGATTACAGAGCATCTTTTAAAACATGGCTTGGGCATCATTACCTTACCATGTTTTTGTTTATGGACCTTGGTCCAATATCCTACGTGCTGTTTCCTAAACCAGTTCCGTAGTTCTAATTTGATCATAGCCTTGGTGATTGTCAAAACAGGTTCCGGTCCAATAAATGGAGTTTTTGCCCCCATCCTAGCCAATATATCGGCTTGTTCATTGCCACAGATCCCTGAGTGGCCAGGGACCCACACTAGGTACACCCTATTGCTTCCCACTCGCTCCACCAGAGCCCTGTGGCAATCTGCAACAATCTTAGATCTTGTTGCAGGACCTGCCAATGATTTCAGGGCTGCCTGACTGTCTGAATAGATGTAGATGCTACGCTCATTGTAGCACATACTCATATTCTCCTCAAGACATGCCCTGACTGCAGTAATTTCGGCTTGGAATACAGAGGCCAGTTTCCCTAGAGAGATGCTGCTCTCCAGTCTTGGCTGAACCCCGTGCAACCCTGCCCTAATGCCTTGACCTGTTTTCGACCCATCGGTGAACCAAACGAGTCCCCCATACGGTGTCGAACTGTTTTCTCCCACTGCTACCTACTTCCAATTATTATGTTGTAAGGCTTGTCGAAGCAGTTGGGAATTATTATATAGTCGGCGTGCATTTCCCCAGCCATACCTATATTTACCTCACTCACTATGTAGTGTGTGAGTCTGGATATCCGAGTGAGACCCAGTTTTGGTCAGTTTTAAGTCGGTATGCCCCAGCTGCTGCCTCCATCTTAACCCAAAGGTGAAGTGGAGGCATATCCAGCATGGCTTCCATTCCAGTAGTTGGTGTGCTGCTAATTCCGCCCGTTATGGCTAAGCAGGCCAATCTCTGCACCTTAGCAAACTCTTTAGCAGCAACCCGCTGTTCTACCTTTTTCCACCACACTACAGCTCCATAGGAAATCCTAGGTGTAACCACTGTGGTGTATATCCAATGCATACCCCTGGGGCTTAGACCCCAGTTTTTGCCACAAGCCCTCCTAGTACTCACTAAAGTGCTTTTTGCCTTGGAGCAGATACTCTTAATATGAGGGGTCCAAGTTAGCTTCGCATCCAAGGTTACCCCTAGACATTTTACTGTCCCCTTCACAGGTAGAGTTTAATCGAAGAGCCTTAGATTCCAACTTGCATACTGAATATGTCTCTTCGTAAATGGCACCACAACAGCCTTCTTAGGATTAACTCTCAGACACTGCATTAAGCACCATTTTTGCACAATGTCCAACCCTCCTTGTGCCATATTCCTGACTGTGTCAGTGAACTTGCCAAGTATTACTATGACAAGGTCATCTGCGTATCCTTGGCAGAAGCATTGTCTGGAATTTGGTTCCTCAATGAGTTCGTTCACCACTAGATCCCACAATAGAGGAGACAATACTCCTTGTGGGCAGCCTCTTGTGGTCTTAATTACCATCTTTTCATTCATCATGGTAGCCTCTACCTTCCTTTCTCTAAGTAAGGCTCTGGTTCATCTACATATGGTGGTCCCCTTGTCATTCACCTCTGCTGTCCTTACCATGGAATCTAAGGTCGTGTTGTTAAAGGCCCCCACGATATCCAGGAAGATGCAGAGGGCTATTTCTTGGAAGTGAAGTGCTTTTTCCACCTTCCCGACGAGTTGATGGAGAGCTGATTCACATGATTTACCTGGTTGGTATGCGTGTTGGTTCAGGTGTAGAGGGACCCTACTTAGCCTCCTTTCCCCAACGTATACATTAACCAGTTTTTCCAATGTTTTGAGAATGAAGGAGGACAGACAGACTGGTCTCATATCCTTGGCCTTGGTATGATCAATCCTCCCCTGGCTGTGGAATGAAGACAACCTTCACTGCCCTCCAAACATTGGGAATGATTCCTACTGCTAAGCTAACCCTGAATAGCCTGCATAGGACTCTTATAAGCTTTCCTCCTGCCTGTTGCAGGAGAGCTGGAAAAATTCCATCTGGACCAGGTGACTTCAACGGTTGGAATGTTCCCACCGCCCACTGGATCTTGTTTAAGTTCACACACTCCTTGGCCGATTCCCAGTCCTCTGTTCGAGAGCCTGAGAACCGTTGTCTCTTTGGGGTCACATACTGGTCTGTGCTATCCGGCAGAGCATACTGAGGAAAGTGAGTTTTAAGGAGCAATTCCAGCGTCTCATGTGCTGTCTTTGTATATTCCCCATCCTCCTTCCTCAACGTACCTCCTGGATTAGTTAGTACTCTAGTGAGAATCTTGTGAAGTCTGGTTTGTGCAACCGTGCCTTCCATTTCCTCACAGAATGCCTTCCAGGATGCCTCCTTTGCTTGTCTTATTGCAAGACAAGGGCCTCACAATATTTAGCCCATTGTCCTTTACGTCTCGCATTATTAAACAGTCTCCGTACCTGTTTTTCTTGCGTTTCCAATTTGTTATTCCACCAAGGAACACTATTTGTGCACTTCCCGGTGATTGTGCAGTTGTCCCGATATGAGGTCACTATGGCAGAGGTAACAGCCTCTGCTACTTCCACAAAATCTACTGGCTTCCTTATCGTGATTTTAATTTCCTATAAGCCTAAGTCAAGGTCCCTCCTATAAGTCTCCCAGTCTGTTTTCCTGGGATTTCTATAAGTCATGGTCTGTCTGATTCCCATTTCAACCTTGAATTTAATGTACATGTGGTCCGATGAGGATGGCTCCAACACCACATGCCATTGTTTGACATAGATACCCATCGTCATGGAACCAAATGTTATGTCAATTACTTCTCCCGGTCTGCTATTCCTGAATGTAGGTTCATTGCCCCTATTCAGGACCTCTAAATTGTTAGCTAAGAGGAATTAAAGAAGCTACTCACCTCTACTGTTGGTGTCCTTGCTGCCCCACACTAGGTTGTGGGCATTGGCGTCGCACCCCACCAGCAGTTGGTCACCTTGCCTATGGAAAGTCTCTACCAGTCTCCTCACCTCCAAGGGAGGGGGAGAGCTGTCTTCGTAAGGAAGGTATGCTGAGGCCAAAATAATTTCCCTCGTGATACCTTCCTCACATTGCTGCATTTTGATGGTCACTAAGTTCTTAGAGCACAAATCCATCATTGGCATGAAAGAAATGCCGTTTCTAAAATCGATCATGTTCTGGAGTTTCTTAGATTCCTAGCATAGATCAGCTTACTTCCAGTGCCTCTGAGGCCCGATACACCCCCTTTGTATAAATAGGGTTCTTGTATTAGAGCCACGTCCACTTCCTGTCTCCCCAGGCAGTGGCTCAAGGCAGCAGAGGCCCCTTTACTGTGCTGCAGATTAATCTGCAGCACCTCCAGGCTCCGTCTTACTGCCATCTTTGAGGTCTTTGAGAACCCTGACGGTGATCTGCGAGAACCCAAAAAACAGTTTCAGGTCCTGCTTGGCATCTTCCCACGGGGATATCATGGGCACCTTGTCCTTGAGCCATTCTACTGTGTTCACCCCTCACAGACGAAAATGAATGCACCACGACCTAGATAGACCCTCCTGAAGTTGGGTCTTGGGCCAGCGTCCCCCCAATCTTTTCAAAGAGGGCCATCTGTACTAGTTCCTCCTGCTGCGAGGTAATGGCCACTAGTGGATAACCTTCCTAGATAACTGCCATTCTAACAACCAAGACTGCAGTACTATAGGTCTGTTTCCCTATTTCTTGCCTCGATTTTTTCTGGACTCGCTTATCCAGGGAGGAGGAAGTCTTTGATTCCTCCCTTATCCGCTTACTACCTATGTTTGACGTTGTGGGGGTCTGCGTGTCCCCTTCAACCTGAGACAGTTTTTTCCTGGGGGTAATGTAATACTGTAATACTAGTGTGGCTCTGAGCACTATGGGACTCAACTGCTGTGGTCATAAGTCCCCTAGAACTTAGAACTACTTAAACCTAACTAACCTAAGGACATCACACACATCCATGCCCGAGGCAGGATTCGAACCTGCGACCGTAGCGGTCGTGCGGTTCCAGACTGTAGCGCCTTTAACCGCTCGGCCACTCCGGCCGGCAAATAGTAGTGTAATAATGGTACTAGTGAAGTACAAAATACTTTATTGAATTTTGTGTTCCAGTGCATGAAAACTTGCTGTCCTCGTTTGAGGACAATGGGCGCTTCTGTGGTAAATGTTATATCCTTCGGTCTTTCTAGATTTCCTTGTCATGGCTTGCCAAATTGTTAAAATTTGAAGAGCCAGTAGAATACTTATTTTCTGATGGAATAGGAGCAGATATGGTAGCTCTACCTCCAGATCCAGATGAGTAAAATACTGAAGGTGACTTGTTAGGAAATACCTATGTACACGATATTGCAGGTTCTACTGAAATTATACACGAAAGAGACAAAAATACATTCCTAATGTTTCTTCTAAAAGACCCCGTAAAGAAAAAATTAAATGGTGTGATCGGGTTCCGACAATTTCATTTCCTGACATAGAAAAGAAAGTTTCTTGTCTGTTGATGAATTGGAAGAAAAGTTGTATCAACTCACTCGTGTACAGGTTTTTGAAGAACTCTTTTCAGAAGAAGTAAGCATGATTGTAGAGGAAACTGAAAGATATGCTAGGAAGCGTAATAACAATATACAATTTTTCGGTTGTAGTTGATGAAATTCGTGCATTTGTTGGGTTCTTGATCTTTACTGCCTATCATAAATTGTCCAGTAAAAGAGATTATTGGGCAGACGGCAATGATCATGGTGTTCAAATAGTGAAACGTGCAATGAGCCGCAACAGATATCTTGAACTGAAATCTTAGCATCTTCCCACGGTGATATCATGGGCACCTTGTCCTTGAGCCATTCTATTGTGTGCACCCCCTCACAGACAAAAATGAGTGCACCACGATCTAGGGGCAGTGAAAACAAGTGACAAGTCTTTCAAAATAAAACCATTAGCAGAGGCTCTGGTACAAATTGATCAAAGATGGGGAGCCTTTCGGGAAAACCTACCAATTGATGAAATAATTGTGAGGTACCATGGACATTCTTTATAGGACTCAAGCCCATACGCTTTGGATATATAAACCATGGGCCTTATGTAGTACTGTTGGTTACTTCTAAAACTTCTTACTGTGTTATGGGAAGGACCAGAAGGATGTCAATGGGGATCTATCACTGGGTTCGAAAGCAGTTTTGTAAATGTTGTTTACTACTGATATGCCGACAGCTACAAAATAGTTTTTGACAGTTACTTTACTAGTAATGACCTGCTTGTTCGACTGAAGGAATTGGGAGTCCGTGCAAGTGGAACCATAAGAGAAAATAGAACAAGGAAGTTCCCCCTACCACCAGGTAATGTAATTAAAAAGAAAGGGAAGGGATATTTTGAGTTCAGATTTGATGGAGAGAAGGGAAGTTTAGGCACAAAAGGGAATGATAACATGTGCGTTGCACTAGCAACTAATTTTGACATCTCGTTACCTACTGTCACGTTGTAATTCCACAATCACGTGCGTTGAACACATACAACAATTTCTTGGGAGGCGTCAATCTTCACGACTGGCGAATAGAGAAACATACAACTGGTAAAAAGTGATATGGCTGCCTTTTTTTATGAGGATGGTAGCTATGCCTGTTGTAAATGCAGACCTGTGTTTCAAGATGACGCAATGTTTCTTTCAGTAAAAGAATTGAGAAGACAGATTGAGGCGACTGGTGACCTCAGAAGTTAAGTCGCATAGTGCTCAGAGCCAAGACAGATTGTCACAACATACCTGAAGAAAGGTCTTGAAATGAAGTCAACTAAGTGGAGGTGAACAAAACTCGCCACATCTCTCAGGACTAACGTACCAGATATACGATATGACCAGAAACTGCACGTCATCCGGAAGTGTGAAAAGCGAAGCAGATGCCACTTTGAGAACTGTACAGGCCTTTATTTGGCACAAAAAGAAATACTGTAAAAGAAAAATATTGAGTTTCTCTATTTATATGTATATGATCACTTGATCAATTTCACATGCACTATTTCAAAATACAGTATGCTGTCAGTATCATTGCCCACGAAAGGCGCATGAGTGCTACGATAAACGTAAAACAGTGTTGTTCCTGTGGCTGAAAAAAAGATTGAATTTTCCAGTATTGCATGCAAAATGTCTTCAAATAATTCTTTTTTGCTACAAAGCGCAAAACAGCTTTACATTTTCCGCATTTTACAGTCGACTGTACGTGAGGGCAAAGCGTACATCTTTGCTTTTAGCCCATACTCTGGCCAATTACGAAAATTGTCATATCGTATATCATTCACTGGCGCAGGAGATGCAGTTTTCTTCGTCTTCTGGGCTTGTTGTCCATCCAGTGCTCAGAGCCAAGCTTTCTCTTTTCAGAAAAGATACGCCTATTTGCAATGTCCCAAGTACAAATTTGCTAACACATTTGTATAACAACTCACCTTCAAGACTTTCTCTTTCCGTTTATAAGCAGTTTCCGTTACGCATTAAAAAAACAGGGCCACAAAATCGAATGAAATTGTTTCACCAGTAAGTGATGGTCACATAACCTTGCAAAGATGTCTGCTAAAGACGCACACTATTCAGAAAGTTTTCACCAGATACGACAGAATATCGCTGTATATGAGAGTTTAAATGTTGCTTGCAAGCACCACTGCCCATACAAGGACAAAACTTCAAACACGTAGCATAAAATATTGTGCCATTTTGATATTGCTTGAGAGCAACATTGCCAAGTAAGAGTTAAGAACTTCTTTCCTAAGTATCACATTAGGCCTTAGCTAAATTTTTGTTTTGGAAAGCTTTTGGGTTAAAGGTTTTGTAAATGCGATTTACTGTAAAATAAATAATAATTCTGAAATGGTTTTATAAGTTTATTATTACCAATTTCCTTATCCTTTGTCATTATTCTAGTAAGTAGTATAAAGATAAAACAACCGCTAACCGCTCAGTGTCCTCAAATGAGGACGGCCCACAGTTTGACATTTAAGCCCTAAGTGAACAAATTTTTTCATATTTCTTTAAGCTTAGTTGCCAGGATACGGTTCGTTTATTTATGACTTTCTTCTACTAGTCACGATTTTCTTTTAATTATATCGTACACGACGCGTTTCGAGAAATGACTCCCATGTTTTTCTCTTAGTATTATCCCATTATTACGTAATGTTTTCGATGTGTGAGGTTCTGCTTTGTTTTGTTAACTTTACTGTAATATAGAAAAAATGCGCAATTTTTACTTTGTCATCGATTTTTATATGTAGTTCGTGGCAAGCTCTGGAAGAATTTGTACTTACAGTTTACTTATGGCCCATTTGTGCAGAGTCTCACGCATATTAAATATCACACACAGCTTTCAGTGCACAGTATACATCGAGAATAACTCACATAAACAGTTACAACGGTGTTTTTAGATGTTGTTGACGGAGATAATGTAACAGGTCATCCGTAGTGTGTAATATGCGTTTGTACGGAGGGTATTTACCTTAACAATATGGGGCACAATTTGCTTACACCTATTTTACAGTGGTGCTTATTTCTACGCATTTATATTTTTATTTAACTATATCTAAAGTATATCTAAAAACATCTTTGCAACTGTTTGTTTTTGTAATTTATTCTTGATATGTACCGTACACTGTAAGTTGTCTGTGATGTGTAACATGTGTGAGACTTTGGACAAATGGACCATAAGAAAACTGTAAGTACAAGTGCTTCGAAATTTCGCCACTAATTACATATAAAATGGGTAACTAACTGAAAACTGCCCCCTTTTTTTATACATTGCAGTAAACAAACAAAGCAGGAACACAACATCTAAAACATTACGTAAAAATAGCATAGTACAAAGAGAAAACACACTTGAAAATGGGCGTCATTTTCCGAAATGCGTCATGTACAATACGAATAAAAGAAAATCGTGTGACTGGTAGCAGAAAAGTTATTTATGAAAAAAACCTACTGTTTTCACAGTACAGGTTTCACAAAACCATTTATACTAGACAAAATCACGATTATTATTATTATATAGTATTCTGCCTAGTGGCAGGTCCATGTCTTCCTACGGAGAATTTCTGATTCCACTGTTCCCTGTCTTCAGGTTCTTCCTTCAGTCTGTTGTATCTCCTTCCATCTTTCATGTCGTCCAGATGTTGAATTCTTCTTCTTCCTCGTCCTGCGTTTCCTCTGAGTTTCCCTTCGATGACACCATGTATGAGTCCCTTGTGTCTAAGTACATGTCCAATCCAGTCGGCCTTTCTTTGAAGAATTGTACGTGGAATACTTCTCTTCTCTCCAACTCTTCGGAGTACATCATCATTTTTTATGCGATCTGTCCACTTGATCTTTTCCATTCTCCTCCAGCACCACATTTCAAAGCTCTCTAAGTATTTTTTCTCCTTCTTTCTCATGGTCATGTATCTGCTCCATTCAGTGCAATGCGAAACTCAACTTGCTAGTCAGAAGAGTCCTCTTATTGTTGAAAGCAGCTTTGGCCATGGCGATTCTTGCTCGGATTTCGTTGGTGCAGTGGGCATCCTTTGTGATAAAACTTCCCAGATACTTGAACTGATTCACATTTTCCAGTTCCCGATTGTCAACAGTTATCTTCAAGTGTTTCTCACGTTTCGATACGTGCATCACTTTTAATTTTTTGTTATTGATTTCCGTGCCGTCACATACAGTTTCTTTTTTAAAAAATGAGAGTATGTTAATTAAAAATAAATTGGGCGCTAATGGGTGAACCGTAAGACACTGAGACCCCGTAGCTGCCCGAGCCGGAGCCGCCGGCCGGGGCACTGCAGCGTGAGCTGCGGGGGCGTCGTGCGGCGCAGAGGGCCCGGCCAGCCACGAGATGTGGGACGGGCGGGCGGCCCGGCTGTTGCACCGCGCGCGCCGCCGGCTATTGTGGAGACTTGGCTCGGCTTCAGCGCCGCCAAGGACGACACCAGCAGAGTGCGTGTCCCAGGTTTTACAGGCCACACCACTCGCCACACGACGCTTCTCAACCTACTGATCCTGATCTCCGGCAGGCGCTGGCGCCGTTCAACTTCACCGGTTTCACTGCTTTCTTCCGAGTTTTAAGGTATATTTACACTGAGACGACAAAAGTCATGAGATACCTCCTAATGTCATGTGTCAACTCCTTTCGCCAGCCCTTGTGCAGCAAGTCGTTAAAAGTCCCTTCCAGAAATACTGAGCCATGCTGTCTCCACAGACGTCTATAATTACAGGTTTTTGTGCACGAAGTGACCTCTCGATTATGTTCCATAAATCGTCGATAAGATTTATGTCGGGCGAAGTGGGTAGCCAAGTCATTTCCTAGATTTGTCCACAATGTTCTTCAAACAAATCGCGAACAACTCTCGCCCCGTGGCATGCCGCATTGTCACGCATAAACATTCCATTGTTGAATGGCTGCAAATGGCCTCCAAGTAACCAAACAGAACCAGGAGCCAGTTCATTCCTTGTAAACACAGCCCAAACCATTATGAAACCACCACGAACTTGCACTGTGTCTTGCTGACAACATGGGTCCTTGCCTTCGTGGGGTCTGCACCACACCCGAATCCTACCATCGCCTCTTACCAACTGAAATCGGGACTCATCTGACCATGTCACGGTTTCCCAGGCGTCTAGGGTCCAACTGCTATTGTCACCAGCCCAGGAGAGGAGCAGGAGACGATGTACTATTAGGAAAGGCACTCGCGTCACTCGTCTGCTGCCAAATTTCGCTGCACTGTCGTAACGGATACGTTAGTTGTACGTTCCACACTGATTTCTGCGGTTATTTCACGCATTGTTCGTTGTCTGTTAGTACAGATAACTCTACGCAAACGCCGCTACTCCCGGTCGTTAAGTGAAGGACGTTCGCCCACTGTGTTGTCCGTGATGAAAGGTGATGGCTGAAATTTGGTATTCTCGGCACACTATTGACACTGTGGATTTCGGAATACTGATTTCCCCAGCGATTTCCGAAATGGAGTATTGGTTGCTCGATTGATTTGGGGGAGGGGACGCAACAGCGAGGTCCCCGGTCCCATGAGATTAGAGAAGGATATGGAAGGAAGTCGGCCGTGCCCTTTCAAACGAACTATCCCGCCATTTGCCTGAAGTGATTTAGGAAAATTACGGAAAACCTAAATCAGGATGGCCAGGCACAGGTTTCAACCGAATGCGAGTCCTGTGCGCTAACCACTGCGCCACTTCGTTCGGTGGAAGGAGTGTTCTATGTGTCTAGCTGCAACTACCATTCCGCATTCAAAGTCTGTTATTTCCCGTCGGCGGTCATAATCACTTTGGAAACCTTTTCACATGAATCATTTGAGTACAAATGACAGCTTCGCCAGTGCACTGCGATACTACCGACACCTCCATATGTGTGTATCACTATCCCACGACTAAAGTCAACTCGCCCGCCCGCTTGGCCGTGCGGTCTAACGCACGGCTTTCCGGGTGGTAAGGAGCGCCTGGTCCCCGGCACGAATCCTCCCGGCGGATTTGTGTAGAGGTCCGGTGAACCCGCCAGTCTGTGGATGTTTTTAGGCGGTTTTCCATTTGCCTCACCGAATGCGGGCTGGTTCCACTTATTCCGCCTCAGTTACACTATCTCGGCGATTGCTGCGCAAACAAGTTCTCCACGTACACGTACACCACCATCACTCTACCACGTAAACATAGGGGTTGTTACACTCGTCTGGTGTGAGACGTTCCCTGGGGGGGGTCCACCGGGGGCCGAACCGCACAATAACCCTGGGTTCGGTGGGGGGCGGCGGAGGGGTGAAGTGGACTGCGGTAGTCGTCGTGAGGTTGTGGACCATTGCGGCTGCGTCGGGGACGGAACCTCTCCGTCGTTTGTAGGTCCCCGGTTAACATACAATACAAAGTCACCTTAGTGTACTTCACAAATATTTACTTTTAATTTTTTCGCCCACAGTGAGAGGGCGAGGAACTATCACACGTGATGAACGAGGAAATGGGAGTCGATAAGGTAGACATAGCTTGTCCACTTGATAGAACTAGAGAAGATTTGCGATCAAATATGGAGGAAGGCGAGGAACCACAGATAGAAATCCCTCGGAATTTCTGGAATCATCAGGGTAAACGCCAACCAATCGACTATTCTAGTTGGTGTGTAGGACCTATGAATCTGAAGACATACCATCAGACTTTCGAAAAAATATCATACACATAAGCCTGATGATAACAAGGACAGATAAGTGCGAAAACAACCGCACAAACAGCTTAACATTTCATGCAACAAAAAATGGCTCTGAGCACTATGGGACAACATCTTAGATCATCAGTCCCCTAGAACTTAAAACTGCTTAAACCTAACTAACCTAAGGACACCACACACATCCATGCCCGAGGCAGGATTCGAACCTGCGACCGTAGCAGTCCCCCGGTTCCGGACTGTAGCGCCCAGAACCGCACGGCCACCGCGGCCGGCTTTCATGCAACTAAGTTACTAAGAAAATGATGTACAGAAAAAGGAAAGAAAAATGAGGATCTGTTATGCAGGGAGAGTCACGTAAGGCGTAACATCCCTTTTACTTCGTAAACGATTTTAGATATCAAAACGAGGTTCAAGTGGCTCTGAGCACTATGCGACTTAACTTCTGAGGTCATCAGTCGCCTAGAACTTAGAACTAATTAAACCTAACCAACCTAAGGACATCACACATATCCATGCCCGAGGCAGGATTCGAACCTGCGACTGTAGCGGTCGCTCGATGCCAGACTGTAACGCCTAGAACCGCATGGCCACTCTGACCGGCTCAAAACGAGGCTTTCGGTAAATGATAGTACACAAAGGGGGACGTACTTTGGTACCTAATAAAGAATCTTAACTCTTGTATCGACTTGATACTAAAGAAAGTATGATTTTTAAACAGAACGACATACTTTTTTAACGGGATCTGAAAGCGCTTAAAAACACAAGTACGGTGGCACAATGCTAGTTAATTTTATCGTTGAAACTCTTCGTAAAATAATCCGAGAAATATTCTAAAACTGAAAAACAATTCGGTCGAAATTGGCAGTTGCGTTGTAAACACACTCATGCCAGGCGACGTCCTTGTGTCAAGTCTTTCTACTGCTTACTTGTCTGCCGTACTGCAAATCAGCAGGAACTGTGTTATGTATCGGCAGGTCATTTCTGCTGCAACATTTGTTGCACACAGACATGTACACCAGTGAGGAGAAGCTGGATATGCTAATTTTATACGGCGAATGTCAAACAAATGCTGTCGAAATGATAATGGAAAACTGCCTGATGAAACTGTAGTTGTTTCTATAAAAACCTAGAAATATCCCCACATTTAAATGAAGGGCTTATTTCAATAGTGGTACAAGTCCATTTTTTTTTCATCTTGAGATACACAGTCCTAAAGTTGAATGAGCGCTGAAAAATAGCTGCAGTTGAGATACCAGAAATATTCAAGCATATGGCTTCTTGCTAGAGATGAACCTTTCTTTCTGTTTGTTTGGCTCATTAATTTCAGAAGCGTTATAGACACAAAAGTGGAGGTAATGGACTTGTACCACTATTGAAATAATCCCTTCAAATAGTTTTCTTTAGCCCCATCCGGTGCGCCAGAAGCTATGATAAGCCACAGTTTCATACACGAAACTCATAGCTGCCCTGTATTTATGTCATATAAGAACTGAGGTTTTATTTTAGTAGCGTAGACCTGTCTTGCTGCATCGGTCTGTAACGAAGAATCCTGGCAGGAGAGCTCTGCTTGGCGTTGTTTACACCTCAGTAACCGACTCTGGCCTCATTGCTTTCCAATTTTAGTGCATTTCTCGGATTATTCTGCTAAAGGCTTCAACGTCAATACTGACAAACGCTGTATCTCTGTAAGACAAACGCTGTATCTCTGTAATTGTCTCTGCAAGAGCTCTTGAATGCAGTAATGAAAAGTATGCGGTTCCATTAGAAAATATATACTTGTCACAATATCTCGGTTGTTACCAGAGTTTAGAGCATCTCTGTACAAAACATTAGTATCCATTGCAGAAAACTTCGTTTCAATATCTGGAACCGTTCAGAAAATACAAGGGGTGTTACGCCTTGCATGACTCAACCTGTATGAGGAATAACTTGGCTTTAGGAAAGATATAAGCGTGATACTACATTTATTTTGTTAGACTATGAAGTTGTAAATAAAAATAAAAAACCCTGCATCCGGATTTTGTGTGTATCTCCGGGACGACAGTGAGGCGGTAATTACGTCTGCACAAGAGTAAATTTAGGCCATGTTAATTTTGAGGCAACGCCTTTCAAATTATACCTATTGATGGTCACCAAGATGGTGATGACCGACAAAGAAGGTCTTTGATTTAAAAAATGACGCCATGAACCCAGGGATACATCCCTGGGAGGTAGTTGTCTGTTAGGCACAGCCAGATAATGGCAATCCGGCCGAAGTGGCCGTGCGGTTAAAGGCGCTGCAGTCTGGAACAACGAGACCACTACGGTCGCAGGTTCGAATCCTGGCTCGGGCATGGATGTTTGTGATGTCCTTAGGTTAGTTCGGTTTAACTAGTTCTAAGTTCTAGGGGACTAATGACCTCAGCAGTTGAGTCCCATAGTGCTCAGAGCCATTTTTTTGATAATGGCAACTTGCAGATCTCCAGAGTTCCCTCAGAACTTGCCTTTTGTAGGAACGGCCATTTATTTATTGTACTTATTTATTTATTTAGCCTGATCTGATTACGGTAATCAGGCCCTCTCTTACATCGGACTAGTGTTTAAAACATACAGCACCTTTTTTACATCATAGTTACCTAAGAAATAACTTTAATGCGAGGAATAGTACTAAAGTGATTTTAGTGTCTATAATGACAATCTAAGTAAACAATACTATGAACTAATAAAGTACTTCTATCACTGCTGCTGTTGCTGCCACCAATGATAATAATAATAATAATAATAATAATGACAATAACAACAATAATTAGAGTTGCAGATAAAAAAGGAATTTATAGTTGTACAAAATACACTCCTGGAAATTGAAATAAGAACACCGTGAATTCATTGTCCCAGGAAGGGGAAACTTTATTGACACATTCCTGGGGTCAGATACATCACATGATCACATTGACAGAACCACAGGCACATAGACACAGGCAACAGAGCATGCACAATGTCGGCACTAGTACAGTGTATATCCACCTTTCGCAGCAATGCAGGCTGCTATTCTCCCATAGAGACGATCGTAGAGATGCTGGATGTAGTCCTGTGGAACGGCTTGCCATGCCATTTCCACCTGGCGCCTCAGTTGGACCAGCGTTCGTACTGGACGTGCAGACCGCGTGAGACGACGCTTCATCCAGTCCCAAACATGCTCAATGGGGGACAGATCCGGAGATCTTGCTGGCCAGGGTAGTTGACTTACACCTTCTAGAGCACGTTGGGTGGCACGGGATACATGCGGATGTGCATTGTCCTGTTGGAACAGCAAGTTCCCTTGCCGGTCTAGGAATGGTAGAACGATGGGTTCGATGACGGTTTGGATGTACCGTGCACTATTCAGTGTCCCCTCGACGATCACCAGTGGTGTACGGCCAGTGTAGGAGATCGCTCCCCACACCATGATGCCGGGTGTTGGCCCTGTGTGCCTCGGTCGTATGCAGTCCTGATTGTGGCGCTCACCTGCACGGCGCCAAACACGCTTACGACCATCATTGGCACCAAGGCAGAAGCGACTCTCATCGCTGAAGACGACACGACTCCATTCGTCCCTCCATTCACGCCTGTCGCGACACCACTGGAGGCGGGCCGCACGATGTTGGGGCGTGAGCGGAAGACGGCCTAACGGTGTGCGGGACCGTAGCCCAGCTTCATGGAGACGGTTGCGAATGGTCCTCGCCGATACCCCAGGAGCAACAGTGTCCCTAATTTGCTGGGAAGTGGCGGTGCGGTCCCCTACGGCACTGCGTAGGATCCTACGGTCTTGGCGTGCATCCGTGCGTCGCTGCGGTCCGGTCCCAGGTCGACGGGCACGTGCACCTTCTGCCGACCACTGGCGACAACATCGATGTACTGTGGAGACCTCACGCCCCACGTGTTGAGCAATTCGGCGGTACGTCCACCCGGCCTCCCGCATGCCCACTATACGCCCTCGCTCAAAGTCCGTCAACTGCACATACGGTTCACGTCCACGCTGTCGCGGCATGCTACCAGTGTTAAAGACTGCGTTGGAGCTCCGTATGCCACGGCAAACTGGCTGACACTGACGGCGGCGGTGCACAAATGCTGCGCAGCTAGCGCCATTAGACGGCCAACACCGCGGTTCCTGGTGTGTCCGCTGTGCCGTGCGTGTGATCATTGCTTGTACAGCCCTCTCGCAGTGTCCGGAGCAAGTATGGTGGGCCTGACACACCGGTGTCAATGTGTTCTTTTTTCCATTTCCAGGAGTGTAGATGTTCTCTGATATAGCTGTTTCTGACAGTTGCTAAATTACGGGGTGAAACAAATTTTACGTTTTTTTGGAAACTGATAACATTACACACAAACAACTGTACTCCAGCGGGAGAGACATTAATCTGATCATCAGTTGGTTAGGCACGTTACAAGGGAGATAATGGAGTAACCTTAAACATCTATGATTTATCTTGAAATGATTCAAAAGGACATCTTGAGCGAGTCCGTCTTTGGTTCACTCGACAGCTATAGTCGCAGCACTCTAACATACGTGAGTTAGAAACAAAGCTTCGTGGGCTGACGCACACACCTTGCGATGTCACTGTCTCATTTGTGACACTTACTTCCGCATCAGCTGACGCATCAGCGACGCATTTTAACATTATACGTTCTAAGAGACAAAAAAGGACGCACCACGAAGAAACTATGCGAATGCGACGGAGATCGGTAAATGCAATGTACATGTACAGACAAACGAATGATAGCAATTTCAGAAAAATTGGATGATTTTTTTCAACAGAAAGAGTTTCAAAAAGTCAGTTCAGTGACGCGTTGGTCCATCTCTGGCACAGATGGAAGCAGTTAGTCTGCCTGGCATTGATTGACGGAATTGCTCGATGTCCTCAAGGGCGATATCGTGCCAAATATGCCCAACTGGCGCATTAGATCTTCACAATCCCGAGCTGGTTGGAGAACCCTGCCCATAATGCTCCACACATTATCAGTTGGGGAGACATCGGGCCAGCATTCTGGGCAAGAGAGGATTTGTAAGCCCGCGATTGCTTGCCATGAAGAGCAACAAAATGGGGGGGGGGGGGGGGGGGGTAGAGTATCGTCGACGTACCACTGTACGTTAAGGGTGCAGCGGATGAAATCACAGAGTTCGTGCCATGAAAAGACGTGGCACCCTAGATCATCAGTCCTCGTTCTCAGGTCTTACGGTGGATGACAGTCATTTTGGTATCCCTCCGCTGTCTGCGGCGTCTCCAGACACGTCATAGCTAGTGATCAGGGCTCATTTCGAAGCGGGACTCATCACTGAAGGCAGCTCTAGTCCAGTCAATAAGATTCCATATTCGAGGCCCATATGAGCAGCGAAAACGTGTTTCGAGACGGCCCGGGCAGCGGTGGGATACCAATTTGACTGTCGCCCACCGGACGGCCAGACAACCAGGAGTGATAGTCAGGGGTTACATTTCTTTTCATAGCAGGACCCCTTGGACGTGATCCGCGGCACTCTTACAGCACAGCGGTACGTCGACAATATTTTACCCCCGTTTTCTTGCCCTTTATGGCAAACCATCCTGGTCTTACATTCCAGCAAGATAGTACCCGCCTACAGGCGGCGAGAGTTTCTACTGCTTGTCTTTGTACTGTCTTGGCCAGAATGGTGGCCAGATCTCTCGCAAGTTGAGAACGTGTGGCGCATTATGGACAGGGCCTTGCAACCAGCTCGGGATTGTGACGATCTAACGCGCCAGTTGGACGTAATTTAGCACGATATCCCTCAGGTAGACATCCAGCAACTCTGTCAATCACTGCCAAACTGAATAACTGTTCGCATAAGTGCCTGAGGTGGACCTACGCTTTATTGACTTGCGCAATTTGTGAGGCTCTTTCTGTTGAATAAATCATCAACTTTTTTCTGAAACTGTATTCATTCGTTTGTCTGTACCCGTAGGTAACATCTACAGTTTCCTTTCATTCGGATAATTCCTTTGTCGTATGTCCTTTTCCCTCCCTTAGAGTGAATATTATGAAATGATAATTAAATCAAGACCCTACGCTGCCGACAGGCGTTGATATGCATCAACGGGGACAGTGAAAATGTGTGCCCCGACCGGGACTCGAACCCGGAATCTCCTGTTTACATGGCAGACTCTGTATCCATCTGCGCCACCGAGGGCACAATGGATAGTGCTACTGCAGGGACTTATCCCTTGCACGCTCCCCGTGAGACCCACATTCCCAACTTAATGTCCATTCTAGAGCGCTGCATGGTCACCGATGGTATCTGTTCTTTCTTCATATATAGTGAATGTTATGTATAAAAGTAGAAGCACATTCCTTTTGGTAACTACACAAATGTTGCATTCTGTGTAAGTGGACTTTTCTACCTAGCGTTATTGGTGTTCTCCGGGAAAATACGAGATGCCTCCGCTGACCGGACTGTGTCGAATACATGGTCGCTAGGTGCAATTGCGCCCCAGGCCGTCGCTTCTGGGAAATGTGCGCGCGTTGCCCTGGACGTTCTGGTCATTGTAAAACCTGTGGCCTACGACTTTTCTATCAACGAAAATAGACATTGTAAGTTCGCTGATGTAGTGATGTTATTAGTTGTTATTCTGCAGAGGCTGCAGCTAGATACACCGTTTTAGGTCGATTTTTAATAAAATCAAAAAATCTCAAGGTGGCAACATTTATTTCTGTGTAGTTGAACAGCACGCATAATAGTTTCGACGAGGATTTTATTTCTTTTTGCCTGCATCGAAGTTAGAGGAAGACTAACAGAATATATTCAAGAGTGGAAAGGATATTTTTACTGAGGATATCTGGACATTTTACGTATATACCATTTTTGCCGACCTGAAACATATACTGTATTTAAGTAATCTGACGAGAGCATACACGGAAAATCGTCATTCTTGCAACATCTCCTACTAGCTGTTTTCTGTCATAGTGATAAACGTACCTGCAACTCTGTTTCGCAATTAATTTTCAATTCAGAAAAGGCTGTCTGGACAGAAGCAGAAATATTATATACAATGAAACTTTTTACTTTCCGTGAGGACAAAGAGGTCTGTTTTATGCGGTTTACGGTCACACAGATAAATAACTAAAAACAAAATCGTAACATCACAACGTACAGAATCAACACTGAGTTACCATTATTATTAAAAGAAGAGCTGCAAGTGAGAAACAACATTGTAATAACACAGCCGTCGATTAAAAAAATATACGCAAAACGTCACTGGTTACAGCAAGGGGCCAAAGTCAGTGCATTACTTTCCACAGACAAACATTTATTTGTTGTATTGTCTCGTTGCTCATTTGGAGCAAACAGGTAAGTATAAAGGTAGGAAGATTAGGATTTAGCGTCCCGTCGACAACGATGTCATCAGAGTCGGAGCAAAAACTCGGACTGGGGGAGAACACATTTTCAGAGGCACCATCTCCGCATTTGCTTTAATCGATTTGGAGAAATTACGGAACATCTAAATCGGGATTGCTGGACGGGGATTTCAAAGCAGCCCTACCGAATGCGAGTACAGTGTCCCAAAATGGTTCAAATGGTTCTAAGCACTATGGGACTTAACATTTGAGGTCATCAGTCACCTAGACTTAGAACTACGTAAACCTAACTAACCTAACGGCATCACACACATCCCCGGCCGAGGCAGAATTCGAACCTGCGACCGTAGCAGACACGTGGTTCCGGACTGAAGCGCCTAGAACCGCTCGGCCACATCGGACGGCGTACAGTGTCTTACCACAGCGCCATTTGGCTCGGGATGAAAATAAGTTAGTGTCGGTGTAGCTTCCGGCTGGTTGACTCCACAGTTCGATAAACGGTGTTCTACGTGAGAGATAGAAAGAAACAGACAAATTTTCATAGACATTTTTCAGTGGTTCAGGCTTTGGATCTTAAAGGTATGGCAATTAACATTATTGAAACTTTACTGAGCAGGCTACTTTGATGTTAGCTAAATTATGAAGTTAAATAGGCTTCTCACCCATTCGAGCTAAACATAGACACATTATGTCTGTGCATGTATTAGCTACTGGGTTACTTGTTTACGATCTGATTATTGTTTGTTGAAGCGCTGTTTGCTGCTAGACAACAAAATAACAGAAGATGTAATCTGCTCGCTACTGTTGAAATCCGTGTTCTTGAAATTGCTGGATAGGCATCAGTACTTTGCATTATTTCGATCAATATAGACCCTCGCTAGTGGAATAAGAAATGTACCATTACATAATAAGCAGCTATGCAGTGCTTGCTGTAAGGTACCCATGGTTAAAATCTAGTTAGTTATTGCGTAAAACAGTACTTTCATGAAGACAGTTGAATCATGTATGACAACTGTGTAACATATGTGTAACGCCAGGTACCTTACAAGATGTCGTGCAGGCCTCGCTTGACTGGTTCCTGGAGAGAAAGAATTTGAAAGAGAGAGTAGCGCAATCTCAGCATATGAGGGATGCTTCTAGAATTGATCTTTCACGCTGGGATGGAATTTATGCAGCTCTGAAATTACCTGAATTCATGCCACACTGGGACTTGAAGTAGTAATTTTATCCCTTTAGCCCTATACGTGCGGGGGGAGAGGAATGGCGCTCTCACCGGTGCAGCGTTCTACTCTTCAGGCAAGAACTCTTAAAAAATATAACAAAGACGAAAACAAAATATTAGGTTGCGCATAAGTTTTTCTTTTATATTTCGGTATTCCGGTCTATGGGTTTATTTACCGATTGTCATTTTTTATTTCTAGTCCAGTGTTGCTATTTGAGTTTACACATTGTCATTTTG
The DNA here is from genome assembly GCF_021461395.2 of Schistocerca americana. Classification (NCBI taxonomy): domain Eukaryota; kingdom Metazoa; phylum Arthropoda; class Insecta; order Orthoptera; family Acrididae; genus Schistocerca; species Schistocerca americana. The sequence goes on along the minus strand of NC_060123.1, from coordinate 337,047,171 downwards.
TGATTTGCAGATTGCGAGTCGAGCTGTGGGCGCTAGAAAATGTAGTGCGAAGTGGAGAAATCGCAGTATTTTCGACATAGTCTTCTGTTTGAGTTCAATAAATGAGTGAAAACAGAGGAGGCAGTCGGATACATTTGCACAATATATTGGGATAAAGCCATTGGACAGAGCAAGGCAAGAAAATAGTTTTCTCGTTTTAAGAAGGGTTCTTTCAACGTAGTGACTCCCAACGCTCAGGAAGATCTTTGGGGTTTGTCTAAGATCCTTTGAACGCATTAATCCACAATGATCCACGTCAATTTACTCGACAACTGGCAGAGTTGATGAACTGTCATCAATTTGCCATCGTGCGACAGTAGTATCCAATAGGGAAGGTTCAGAAATTGGGTGTAGGGGTACCTCATGCCCTTAGGCACATTCACAAAAATCGGCAGGTGGCCATATGTGCATCTCTGCTTGCACGTCATCAATTGGCTCGTAAGCAACACCGACCATTCCTGTCCTGTATTGTTACTTTTGACGATAAAAGACGTCTTTACGCTAACATAAGAAACAGAAGGAATGGTTGAGACCAAACAAAGCAGCAACTCCGCGTACAAACAACTACGCGCACCCACAAAAGATAATGTTACGCTTCTGGTGAAACAGAGACTGTATGGTGTCCTACGACGTTCTTCCCTGAGGTGTAACCTCCAATGCTGACATGTATGGTCCAGAACTGAGACGTCTTGCAGACGCAATCCGAGAAGAACCACGAAGACTGTGCGAATTGATGGTACTCCACGATAACGTCCACCCACATTCTGCTAGACTGACAAAAAACGCTATTATTGTGGTTGGGAAGTCATTCCGAATCCACCTTATTAACCTGATTTTGCGCCCTGAGATTTTTACTTTTTCCGCTCTCTGTCGAGCAACCTTCAAGAAATTTCCTTTCCGGATGAAAATGCGTACCGAACATGGCTAGACGAGTTCCTTGCCTGAAAACCACGTGATTTCTACAGTCGTGGAATTGAAAAGTTACCTCAGCGTTGGCGGACTTCAGTAAATAGTGAAGGACAATATATTATAGACAACTGAAATCTCTGCTGTGAGTACTTGTTGTGTTTAATAAACTTTTGGAAAAACGCTACGAACTTATGCACCAACTCAGTATTATTAAAGGTGAAAAGCTTTCAGATGTTTAGAACAATAAAAAGGAGGAATTTTCAGAATGAGATTTTCACTCTGCAGCGGAGTGTGCGCTGATATGAAACTTTGTGACAGGTTAGAACTGTGTGGCGGACCGACACTCGAACTCCGGACCTTTGCCCTTTGCCTTTCGCGGGCAAGTGATATATATACACGAAAATCTTTAAAGAATTAACCATATACATTTATATATATCTATGGTTAATTCTTTAAGGATTTTCGTATTAACCATATACATTTATATATATCTATGGTTAATTCTTTAAGGATTTTCGTATCTTATAACCCATGGTGTTATGTGCTATTAAAATAGTATCGGAAAAATCTGTTGCAAGTAGACATTTAACCTGATCATTGAATTCCCAAATCTTTATTTTGGAGGAATTACTCTGCAGCACATGCGTAACATTTGCTCTGTGTTACGTCCAAGATAATGGCTGACATGTGACCATATCTTCGAAAACCTTGATGTCATCTCACATTTGATTAATTGCTGAATAATTAAAACCATGGTTGAGATAAAGAAAATCACCCTGAAATCAACCCCATTGGTTTGTAGAAGTTGGCTAGGAAAAAGCAGCTGTAAGAAGAGCAAATGGTTTAAATGAATAGTGCACCCTTTGGCACATTACATGAGGATATGTGGTGCAATCGGCAACAAATAGGAGGTGCGACGGTAAGAAGCTGCAACGCAGGGATGGGGGTAGACGCCACAGGCAGCGTCGGTAGCGAAACAAGCCAACAGAACACAGAAGCGAGAAGGGTGAAGAAGAAACAGAAGAGCAGCATCAGACGACAGAAGGGTTGGACATACGAGTGAATTCGGCGAGGGATATGAAAGTAGTGTAGCACTACTGAGATATTTAACAGTTTCGGGAAGAGTTGTAAGGAAATAAAACAGGAATGACGTCTGAACAGATTTTACTTTTACAAGCTACTGAACGAATGTGAAGCAGTCCATGGTAACAGTGTATGATATCCGATGGTGCCAAAAACAACATATGGGAAAATAAACGACAAGTCAAAAATGAAATAACTGTAGGTGTATTATTTCTTTGAATCATGCGTACAAAATAACTTCAAGAAAATGTCGTCACATTAAAGCTGAGCTTATCAATATCTTAAAGGTGACACAGAGAAAACATTTTTTTCTGCCAATAAATGTCCCTTCCAGGACACATATTAAAATCTGTTTCTCGTATGATGGGACTAGGATGGCGGAGGCTTCGTTAGTTACGAAACATATGAATACACTCATTGACAACAAGTGATATCTACAAGATCAATAAAGAGGTTATCGATATTGAATAATACTCGTGACATCCATGACACCTTGTTCTAGATTACTTTTCTTACAGTTATGCGAGTTTTTATCGCTTAAACAATACTAATTCTCAATGGAAAAAGCCTCCCTGTGGTTTGAGGAAGAAATTACGAAAAATCCATAAGTCAGTCCCTAAAATTCGGAAATGATGATAATGTAAGTAGTCACGAAATTGTCATTTTATTCAGTATTTATTAACGCACAGCAATTTTCATTTCATCGCAGTAGTCGCTACATCTGCTAATTACTGTACGATGTCACAATCTTACCGCCATCGAGCAGGATGCTGGTGTATCTCTGTCGCGATAAGAACATCCTCAGATAACAACTGACGTCAGTTGCTAGATGATGAAACGAGTGTTCCGTGACACTTACCCAAGGTTTCCACTTCGACAGATGTAGTATCCGGTCAAGGGCAGCGTCCTGAGCTCCAGTTTCTCAAGTCACACAGTGACGGAAACGGCTAAGCAGCACGATGCACAGACATGAATGGCTAACGTGTGACATTCAGGGTTTGACTTCGGTAAACAAGGGGGAATGGGAGTATTCGTTATGATTCTAGAGAGCAATGGGTAAAAGTCGTGGGTCCGGTGAGGCGTGTGCAGTGACTTGTTGCAGAAGATCTGCCGCATGCACGCGCCGCGGCGTGGCTCACCGGCCTGTTAGCAGAAACTGCACAGTCACCGTTCCCCAGCACATGCGCGACTACGTAGAAGATGGCACACGTGCGAGCCCTATTACAACTAAGCCTCCGCCTCGCTCGCCGTGCAGGCGTGCTTGCTAGATGTTGCTCCATTATCAGCAATACTCAAAATTGTAAACCTAGAAATAAATTTCACCTACTCAGACGACGCCTTTTGCACAATGATATTTTTTCGATACGTACGAGGCTGTAGTATATTTCTAGATTTCTGCGGCATAGTTTTCGTCTTTCTCCCCACATCTAACAGTTCAGGCTTTTCACCATTTCCGTGACCCTCTCCGCTAGAACAAACCTGCTGTCTTTCATTGTATACGTCCAATATACGCTGTTAGTACTATTTTGTATAGGTCCTACAAACAGAGAAGTATTCGACGATGGCTCGCATGAGTGTTTTGCAAGTAGTCTCCTCTGTACACTTTGCGTTTTCCCAATATTCTATCAGTGAACCGAAGTCTGCAACCTGCTTTACCCACGACGTAGCCTATGTGATCATTCCACAAATTTGCAGGAGAGCTTCTGTAAAGTTTGAAAGGTAGGAGACGAGATACTGGCAGAAGTAAAGCTGTGAGCACCGGGCGTGAGTCGTGCTTCGGTAGCTCAGATGGTAGAGCACTTGCCCGCGAAAGGCAAAGGTCCCGAGTCCGAGTCTCGGTCGGGCACACAGTTTTAATCTGCCAGGAAGTTTCATTCTACAAATTGTTACATCCAGGTATTTGTACAAGGGTCCTGATTCCAGTTGTGAGTCATTTACGTTGTGGTCAAAAGATGTTACGTTTTTGCGTTTCAAAGTACACAGTTCTACATTTCTGAACATTCAAAATAAGTTCCTATTCTTTTACCCGCCTTGAAATATTACCAAGTTATGACTGAATACTTGTGCATGTTTCTCAGACTTCATCTTTTTCAGTACTTATTTATAAGTGTACCATCTGGAAAAGTAGGAGTTACTATAACATTGTCTCCCAGGCTATTAATATACAACATGAACAGCAAGACTCGGAACACAGTTCCCTCAGGCACACACCAAGTTGCTTCTACAGATGTCAATGACCCTCCATCCAAGATTATCCGCTGCAGCCTCTCTGCCAAGAAATCCTGAATCCAGGCCAAATTTCGGTTGATACCCTACACAGTCATACTTTCAATAGTAAGTGTAGATATGGTACTGAATGCCTTGACACATGACTTTCAGGATGTCATGTGAGAAAAGTCTGAGTTGGGTTACACACACGATCTATGTCCATCGGAATACGCGCGCGTGGAATGGCGGAGATGATTCTGTTCGAGCTATCCCATTACACTAATGTTCCAAAATAATAAAAGAAATGGATATCAAGGATATTGGACAGTAGTTTTATGTATCACTTCGCCAACCCTTCTTGTCGAGAGATGTTCCCTGTGCTTTCTTCCAACTGCACAACATGGTTTTTTGAAAGAGTGATCTCCAGTAGATTATTGTCAAAATAAGGCCGACCCAAACACAAATTGATAGGGATTCCATAGGACCCTGGAGCTTTCTTCAATTTCAGCGGTTTCCGCTGTTTCACGTCACTAACATTCACGTCTATATCACTCATCTCTGCAGTGGTGCGAGGATTAAATTGGGGTAATACCGTTGGAATATTCTTTGTAAAGGAACACAAGACGGATGAAGCAAGAAGGATATAAAAAGCAGTTTAGAACCAGCAAAGAAAGCATTCCTGGTCAAAAGAGGCCTACCAGCATCAAACATCCGCCATAATTTGACGAAGAAATTTCTGATGGTGTACGTCTGAAATACAGAACTGGAAATGAATCGTGGACTGTGGGAAACTCGGAAAAGAAGAGAATCGAAGCGTTTGAGATGTGGCACCGTAGAACAATGTTGAAATCAGGAGGAGTGATAAGAAATGAGGTTCTGCGCAGAATCGGAGAGAAGAAGAATAAATGTGAAACATTACCAGGAAGAGCTGACTGGATGCTACGACATCATAGAACCTCACATGTTATTATAGGGAGCTGTAATGGGCAAAATCTTTAGGGGAAGAAATTGGGATGTATCCAACAAGTAATAGAGGACACTGAATGCAAGAGGTACTCTGAGATGAAGACGTTGCTACTGAAGACAAATTCGTGGCAGGCCGCACAAACCAGTTAGAAGACTGAGGAAAGACACACCGCCCTTCCACCCCTAACCCCTCCCCCCACCCCCCTCCCAAAAAGAACAACATCTTCCTAAGTGGAAAACATGTTCCGAGATTCTGAGAGCCACAACCGAGATCAAAAGATGTGTTTGGATTGGTTATTTATGTAGGGTGATACCGTGATGACGTTACAAACTTTCGAGGATGATAATGAAGTGTAAATGTATCAATTTGAGGTAAGGGACCCTGATCCGTTAACGACCGAGTCGAAATTTATAAGCGAAAATCATCCTGGTAGCTCTGATGGTGGACCTATTCTACGGCAAGCTCTTAAATTACCATATTTTGCGAGGAGGTAGTAAGGACTAAAACAAGAAAAAAATGCCCATTAAACATGGGCTCTCAAGCGCATATCTTAAGAGTATACGCAGTTTTTTATCTTTGTTACTGTGAAACACATCTCTGCTACTGAACAAGTTGACGCAGCTCTTAATGTGTGGATTTTAGAGTCCATATTTACTACACGATTTTTTCTTGTTTGGGACCGTACTACCTCCTTCCAAAATGCTGGAAGCAAAGAACTTGCAGTAGAAGAGGTCCACTGCCAGAGGTACTAGAACGATTTTCGCTTATAACTTGCGACTCGGTCGTTTACGGACTAGAGTCTCTCACCTCAAATTGATACATTTACCCTTTTCCATAATTCCCGACAGTCATCATCACGGAATTACCCTGTACGTCTTTATACGAGAAACAAATAGTGTGAACTCCCCAAACTGAGCCCATGCTGACTCAGCTAAGTCAATAAGGAATTTTGCATGTAACGTAAACAATGCTGCAGTCGTGATAAGCACTAATGGCAGAGGAAGAATATAACACGTGGCACATACGACGGATGCGAAATGACGTAAGTAGAGACTGGAATGAGGCAGAAGTAACTGAAGGACAACGTCAAACCAACAATCTCTGTTGACTGTGGAAGATACACAAGGACACACACTAGTCTGCTGGACAGGTAACAAAGAGGACAGAAGAGACGTACGAAATATCCGGGTATGGAAGAGGCTGCCGCTGTCAGAAGTGACTGGCGCCACTCAGCGCTGGCGCCACTGACCCACGCGAGCCGAGCTGGCGTGAGCCGGCGGCTGGCAGCCCGTCGCGGCCTCGCGCTGCTATTTTCGCCAAGGCCGGCGCTACTACGCGGCGTAACCTCACTTCGCCAGCCACGTCCTCTTCTCCAGCAGTCGCGGCGGCCTGCGAACCCGCTCTTCTTACTTAAAGGCCGGTTTCAAATTATCGTGTCTCGTTGGTTGGAACTTCCATGTGGTACTACTGGGAATGAATTACCATACCTTACCATTTACATGTGCTGACTTGAGTAGATTCGGGAAGCGTACAGTTATTCATAACTTGTATAGAAACAAGACGGCGGTTAGAAGTGTCGAAGAACATGAAAGGAGAGCAGTAGCTAGTAGCAAGTGAGGTAGCGCTTCTCAGATTTCGTTCAATCGGTACGCTCAATAATCTTAGGAAGAAACCAAGGAGAAATTTGAAAAGGGAATCAAAGTTCAAGGAGAAGAGGTAGAAACTTAGCAGGTTTCCGGCAACGTTATAATTCCGTAGAGACGGCAAAGAACTGCAATTTAAACGGAAGGAATAGTGTCTTGAGAAGGGGTTATGTGATGAATACCAACGAAAATAAAACCAGGGGAATGAAATGCAGTTGAATTAAATGACCTAAAAAGAAGATGAGGGAACTAGATTAGAAAATCAGAAAGTAAAAGTTTCTGACGAGTTTTGTGTTCTGGACATCAAAATAACAAACTATGGACGAAGGAACGCGTTTCTGAAAAGGATAAATTTTTTAACATAGCGTATAAATTTAGATGCATGGAAATCTTTTCCGAAGGTATTTATCTGCGAATGTACCACTCTATGGAAATGAAACGTGGACGATACACAGTTCAGACAAGAAAATAGTAGAAGCTTTTGTAACACAATGCAAAGTCTCTCGGAGGCAACTTCAGCAATCTGTAATATCCAGAAATATCAAATAATTGTGAAAAATAGCAATTAGTTCTTGTAAATTACTGTCTACATATACTTAGACACATTTGCACTGCCTTCGTGTGAGACATGTTAAAAATCTGAAACTCCAAACTTATTGCAAATGGGCACACCATCACACGATTTACTTTTTTTTTTAATTTCAGTATACAATGCTCTGCAATGTCAATCTATCTTGAAATATTCTCTCACTACTTTTATTTTCATTAATTCAATCATTTTATCTACATAAGGGTCACTAGAAATGAATCGATTTCAATTTTTAAATTTACGAACGCGGGATAGGTTGTTGTCGTTGTTGTCGAATGGATGACCAAAGCATTTGTTTTATACAGGTTCGTAACATTGAAGAGAACCTACGCCAACCGTAATCACGTGTTTATTGCACTTTACCTTTGTATTTTCTTGTGAATTCTGGTGACTTGCAGGGCATGAAAACGCGAACTCATCACAAGCACAAGAAAAATACGTGATCCACTGATATTTGGACTTTCGGCATTATACCATAAGCGACAGCTCTCTTCAACACCCTGTGTATGGGAGGTGGGAGGTGGCCTTTCTTGCCCTGCAGAATGAAACCCCCCCCCCCCCCCCTCGCCCCGCCGCTACAAGTATTGAACAATATCCAGAAACATCAAGAGATAAATCAAACATTTGCAGAAAGATTAGGCAGTTAGTAACTTCGCCTACGTTGACCCACGAAAGTAAAGACATGTAATTACTGAAAAAAATACTTGAAAGACAATTAACACTTTTGGTTAAATATTTCAAAGCGAAGCATCGTCTATAGGAACAATCATTGTTATTTTTTCTTCTTTTTCTTATTCTAATGATTCTTTTCACTTTCAAGACATCAACGACTTAACCAATGCAACACGTCGCTCGGTGCTCACATAGAGATAGCAGCTGCAAGCAGAATCCTAGAGTGTTCCTGGGCATCTGATCAGAACGAATGCGATGGAGGCCTCATCACATTGCTTCCAATATAACCGCAAAAAGAGGGCGTGTTCCATAGCTGATTGTTGTTACAAGGCTTCAGCTACGAGATAAAATTTGTGGCGCAAGCCAGTCAATGGGCTACTCCAGCTTTTCTTCGCCGTGACACTAGGAGGGGGAGGGTAGAGAGCCCATGACCCCCCACCCCCTTCTTTCACCTCCGGGAAAGAACCCTGTGCTGATCTAATAGCAGCCTGAAAGGTCCTGCCGGGATTAGAACGAGGAAAAATCTCCGCCTCTAAACGGGACTGAACGCGGGAGCCAACGGCCGAGGTCTAGCGCCCTACTCGCTGGACCAGCACAACTAATAGGGCTTCAGTTATACCTTTCATTTTCCGGAGGGTCTTGGTTTTTCCCGAGCAGTACGGAGAAGTCGCTTGCAGGCAGCCAGTCCGACTGTTGTTCGTTAATGCTGAGGGTATGTCCGCAGCTCGTGGTCGTGCGGTAGCGTTCTCGCTTCCCACGCCCGGGTTCCCTGGATCGATTCTCGGCGGAGTCAGGGATTTTCTATGCCTCGTGATGACTGGGTGTTGTGTGATGTCCTTAGGTTAGTTAGATTTAAGTAATTCTAAATTCTAGGGGACTGATGACCATAGAAGTTTAGTCCCATAGTGCTCAGAGCCATTTGAACCATTTTGCTGAGGGTATTTACTACCAGCTGCACACACCGTCTCGGTAACTATGTCAGTCATCCTATCAAAGGTTCGGACCGTATGAAGATGTATCTTCGCAGTTATGTGATTAGACAGATGAATGTTTGAGCAACAGAGTCCTGCACGGTGGACGACGAATGTTCTACAGAAACGAAAGGAGCATCAGGTGTGCTCCAAAGGAGGGTAACAGGACCTCTAATATTCTCAGTATATATAAATAACTAATCCGATTGAATCAGCAACACTACAAGACTGTACGCTTACGATACTATTGTCTACACTGAGGTACGTCGTTGGCGTTCGTAAGTAAATGCAGTAAACTTTCACTTAGTGTAAATGGAAGGCAGCTCCCTCAGAATGGAGAGGATTGTATGGTATGACTTAAACAAACAGGAAAGGTTACAAGTTTATTGGTTAGTGATTAACATCTCGAACATGTTATGTTGTGTACGTACACCCATGTTCATAAATTATGGATAACTGTAGAATTTGGTGCCACACAACGTATCACTACACAAAACTGGTGCAAACAGCATAGGCATTCAGGGAACACACACGACACAGATCTGTAAGTTCATGGTATTGGTGATAAGTTGAGAAAACCGTTCCGAAACACATGTGCTACAAAACGCCACTGTTTCCTGCGCATGTACCCCGACATCAATATGGGATATGATCACCATGCTCACGTACACAGGCCACTCAACGGATTGGCATACTCTGGATCAGGTGGTCGAACAGCTGCTGGGGTATAGCCTCCCATTCTTGCACCAGTCCCTGTCGGAGCTCCTGAAGTGTCCTAGGGGTTTGAAGACGTGCAGCGATACGTCGACCGAGAGCAACCCAGACATGCTCGGTGGGTTTTAGGTCTGGAGAACAGGCAGGCATTCAAAAATGGCTCTGAGCACTATGGGACTTAACTTCTAAGGTCATCAGTCCCCTAGAACTTAGAACTACTTAAACCTAACCAACCTAAGGACATCACACACATCCATGCCCGAGGTAGGATTCGAACCTGCGACCGTAGCGGCCGCGCGGTTCCAGACTGTAGCGCCTTTAACCTCTTGGCCACCACGGCCGGCAGGCAGGCATTCGCCTGATATCTTCTGTGTCAAGGTACTCCTCCAAGATGGCAGCTCGGTGGAGTCGTGCGTTATCATCCATCAGGAGGAAGGTGGGGCCCACTGCAACCCTGAAAAGATGGACATACTGGTGCAAAATGACGTCCGATACCCCTGACCTGTTACAGTTCCTCTGTCAAAGACATGCAGAGTTGTACGTGCACCAATCATAATCCCACCCCACACCAGCAAACCACGACCTCCATACATGTCCCTTTTAAGGACATTAAGGGGTTGGTATATCTGGTTCCTCGTTCACGCCAGATGAAAACCCGGCAAGAATCACTGTTCAGACTATAACTCGACTCCTCCGTGAACATAACCTGGGACCACTGTTCCAATGACCATGTACTGTGCTCTTGACACCAGGCTTTAGGGGTTCTCCTAAGACCAGGGGTCAGTGGAATGCACCTTGCAAGCCTGCGGGTGAATAAACCATGTCTGTTCAATCATCTGTAGACTGTGTGTCTGGAGACAACTGCTCCAGTGGCTGCGGTAAGATCCCGAGCAAGGCTACCTGCAGTACTCCGTGGCCGTCTGCGGGCACTGATGGTGAGTTATCGGTCTTGTGGTGTTGTACACTATAGACGTCCCGTATTGTAGCGCCTGGACACGTTTCCTGTCTGCTGGAATCGTTGCCATAATCTTGAGATCACACTTTGTGGCACGCGGAGGGCCCGTGCTAAGACCTGCTGTGATTGACCAGCCTCCAGTCGCCCTAGTATTCTACCCCTCATAACGTCATCAACATGTGTTCTTTGAGCCATTTTCAACACACAGTCACCATTAGCACGTCTGAAAACGTCTGCACACTTACTCACTGCTCCGTACTCTGACATGCGCCAACACACCTCTGCGTTAAGTGGACTGCTGCCAGAGTCACAGTGCGAAGACCACAGGTCAAATGCACCGCTTGGTCAGATGCCGAGGTGATTTAAACCCGCAAACCGCCCACCAGAGCGTTGTTTCACCATGTATCAGCATTATCCTTAATTTATGAGCATGAATGTATTTAGGGGAAATACTTAGAAGCGAAATGAAGTGCGAGGTGGGAGGATGACGTAAAAGTAAATTAGTATTATGAAGCCGAATGGAGGAGATAAAGCTGTTGAAAGGACTGTGAGAAAATGCAGTGTATCTCTAAACGAAGTATCACAGCAGACGCTAGACGACCAGTTCTACAGTAGTGTTGGAATTGTCAAGTAGGCATAACAATAGACATCTAACGAAGTCAGTGGTTTGTAACAGGTCGGTTTAGCCCATACAAAGTGCAACAGAAATGCTCGGAGAACGTAAATCTTTGGTAGAAAGACGACTCGGTTCTCTCGAAAACCTGTTGGAAGGAAGGAAGATTAGTGTTGAACGTCCCGTCGACATCGAGGTCATTAGAAACAGTGGACAGGCTCGCAATGTTTCAGGGATGGGGAAGAAAATCGACCTTGCCCTTTCAAAGGAATTATCCCGGCATTTGCATGGAGCGATTTAGCGAAACCACGGAAAACTTCAGTCTGGATGATCTCACGCTAACTTGAACCGTTATCCTTCTAAGTAAGAGATCAGTGTGCTAGCCACTGCGCCACCTCGATAGCTAAAACCTGTTGGGAAAACCTAGAGTACTTGTATCGAAGAAGACTGGGCTGTCATTATGCTTTCACCATCGTGTATCTTGCGTATTTGGTAGGAGAATAAGATAGATTAGGGCGCCTAAATAGACATATAGATAGTTATAAGTCTCTCGTTCCCACAGCGAATGGAATGTGACGGAAAATCGGCACTATTGGTACGATCTGCTTCGCCATGCAATTTACAGTAACTTGTAGAGCGCATACAAAGATGTGTATGTAGAAGTAATAGCACTCGTATTATCGTCGTGCTGGTAGGATTTCGTAGCCAAGGATGCTGCCGCGATGTCTCTGACGCACATTTCTGCGGTCAGTGCACGCCCGTTACTGACACGCGTGGAACTGGCTGGTCCATGTGCAACTTCAGGAGTGAACGTCGTACTGTCTGCTCAGGAGCATCGCAGAGATCCAGAAGGGCAGTCGGATACCAGTCAAAATACCATAAGGAGCACACAGCTTTAATTATGCAGGAAGCACGATTCACACATGCATACATAATAAAAACACTCAGTTTTGATGTTTTAATGCGTTTTCTAGTCTTGAAGGATTTTGTAGGAATGCAGTTTGTGCAGAGTCCAGTGCTGGGATTGGAACACCTGCCTTGAGCGTGACAGATCGTGAATGAGACACATGGCGTAGCAGGTCGCCGGTAGCGGCCATGACGTGGCGGGTAACGGCATCTGCAAGACTCAGACTGCGAGCTACCTGCCAGACTCCCACGGTTCCAGTCACGTGCCCGCCTATGTTCCGTACTGTGCCGATCTCAACACACAGGCAATGCCGTTTCTTTCTTACAATTCACATTCCCACTTCTCTTCCTACTATCGATGAGTCAGGCAGGTAACAAGGATTGCACCGAACTGCAAAGGAAGAGGAAAATATGATTAAGTGCAAGATAATGTATGTGTCTGGAAAAAAATGAAAACGGGCAAATGTAAGACTCACCCTCTGAGGATTAAAAAAAAACATGTTCAAATGTGTGTGAAATCTTATGAGACGTAACTGCTAAGGTCATCGGTCCCTAAGCTTACACACTACTTAACCTAAATTATCCTAAGGACAAACACACACACACCCATGCCCTAGGGAGGACTCGAACCTCCGCCGGGACCAGCCGCACAGTCCATGACTGCAGCGCCTGAGGATTTCGTACCAATTTATTTATTTATATAATTAATTCATCTATAAGTATGAAATGATGTGACGCAAATGGCAATGTCTTTTGTCTCCGAAGCTTAAATCATTACACTGCCAAGGGATCGTAGACCTTAATATTTGAGTTAAATTTCAGCTTGATACCTCTGCCTGTTCCTGAGAAGAATGGGTGTTAACAGATGGTCAATGGCAAAAAATACTTTTTTATGTGATGTAATTACAAATTCGGTCCCCTACCCCCTCTTTGAACGATGAACCTTGCCGTAACGCGATGGCTTGCGCGCCTTAGCGACGCGGATTGCCATTCCATAGCAGCGACCGCAAAGAAGGTGCATCTGTTCAGTGGTCAGACAAACATGTGGTTCATGAAGAGCGGCAGCAGCCTTCAGTAGTTGTAGGGACAGCAGTCTGGATGACTGACTGATCTGGCCTCGTAACGTCCATGCTGTGTTGGTACTGCAAACTGATGAAAGCAAGGGGATATTAGCGACGTCATTTCTCCCGACGGTACGCAACTCTACTGTATGGTTAAACGGTGATGGCATCCTCTTGGGTAAAATATCCCGGGAGTAAAATAGTCCCCCCATTCTGAACGGGGACTTACCAGGAGCATGTCGTCGTCGGGAAACAGATCAGACAAGAAGAGAATAGAAGCTTTTGATATATGGTGCTACAGAAGAATACGGAAAGATAGGTGGGTAGACCATGTAACCAATGAGGATTACTGGACAGAATTAAGGAGAAAAGGAATTTGTGGCTTAACTTTATTAAAAGAAGGGATCGGTCGACAGGGCACATTCTGAGACCTCAAGAGGTTAGCAATTTAGTACTGGGGGGAAATGTGGGACCAAGGGATAAATACAGTAAGCAGTTCAAAAGTATGGAAACTGCAGAAGTTATTCGGACATGAAGGGGCTTGTACAGTAAAAAGTAGCGTGGAGATCTGCATGAAACCAGTCTTTGGACTGAAAACGACAACGACAACAATTACAAATCAACAATTTTCGGATTTGTGCTTTACATGTGCTGTGAAACCTGGATTCTTGTCAAATTTCATGACTTTAGGTCAAGGAGAAGTACCCCACAGGTTTTGAGGAATGTGTTCGCGAGTGTCAAAATATTAAGATAAATGGCCCTATCTTTTGACTGCACTGTCCTAAAAGCTAGACATTTTTTACACTGCCAAGAGACCGTAGACCTCAGCATTTGAGATAAATTTCAACTTGATACGTCTACTGATTCCTGAGAATAGGGGTCTTAACAGACGGACGATAAAGTGATCCTGTAAGGGGTACGTTTTTATCGAGTGAGCTAAGTAATCCTAAAAAAGAATTTGCAAAAAATTGAGACTTCCCTGTAGAGGGAAACAGAAGTTTACTATCCAACTCTGATCGTGTCACAGCATGGAAAAAATGTTTTTAAAATGGAGAGACTTTTGGCCGAGCCGGGGTACCGCAATTTCAAATCAGATCGAACAAGATAGTAAGATAACTGAAACACCTGTTGTCAGTTTCCAGAATGGACAGCTTTGTTACCAAGAATCTGACGACACGTTCTCTTGTCTCAACCAGCCTATACGGTCTATCGAAGGTTCATAAAAAAGAATATCCGGTTGACGTCAACAGTGAACGGGAATAATTTTCCAACGTGCTTTTTAGCTGCCCATTTATTGGGGGCCCTGAAGCTTCTTGTCGGAATAACGAAGGATTCGAAACATTTTTTGGAAATATGGAGCTTAGTCAAAGTATCCACAACTGACATACTGGTGAACAACGCCAAATATTTATTCGCTAATTTACCAGCAATACATAACATGAAGAGGATAAGATTTCTCCATATTTATGTGATCTGGTCAGATCATGCTTGCGGTCGAGTTAGTTTAGATATACGAGGCAATTTTAGAACAGTGCGACGGGATTGCTATGGGAACATATGTCGCCCGTAGCAGCTGATGTTTTTACGGAGCAATTTGATTAAAAGATATTAATTAGGGAATAAAACTATATTGCTGGCTCAGCTATGAGGACGACACGTTTGTTCTATGACCATTTAACAGGGAACAGCTACAGACATTTCACTATTTTCTTAACAACATTCATCCGAAAATCAGCTTCACCATGAAAGTGGAGAGTGGGGTCGACCTCTCGTTTTTAGACGTGTTGATGTACGGAAGACCTGACACTACTCTAGGGCACAGAGTTTACAGGAAACCTGCCACCGCAAATAGAAATGTAGACGCTGCTTCGCACCGCCACCACCCAGCCCTAAAGCAAGCTGTTATGAACAGTTTGTCTCTGAATGTATCCCGCATCTGTGACAGTAAGAGCTTGCGATTAGATCTACAGTTCCATAGGAAAACATTTAAGGCCAAAGGCCACAACCTTTTCATAAAGAGGACCTTCAAACGAAGCGATACTAATAAAGGAAACAAGAAGAGCGTGGAACCTCCTGCACATTCTGTAAGGTTAGCGTTTGTGTCTAGAGTAAACGACTCCATAGGCAGAATCCTTCGGAATAATGTTTTAAGGACTGCGTTTTTCATTCAGTACAAGATAAAATACATCTTCCGACCTACAATGGAACTACTGGACCGTTTCCGCAAAGCGGGATTGTATGATGTGACGTGTGTTTCTAGTCTATTTGGGTGAAATTGGAAGGACAGTAAAATAACGTGTTAAAGAGCACGAACGCCAAACAATTTTAGAGAAAATGTAGAATCAGTGGTAGCGGAGCACCGTTAAGAATGTCGCCAGGTTATGAATTTTAAGCACACACACGTGATAGGTAGAAAATGTAATATTTATAAAAGCAAAGTTCGTGAAGTAGTCTAAATATCGAAGACTGAGTAAAATTTCGACAGAAGTGATGACTATAGGCTTCCGTCTTCGTGGCTACCAGCAAACATCCAGTCACAGCGAGCGAGGAGCGAAATAGCTACCACGAAACACCCGGTTCCACAACAACAATAATATTTTGAATTCCTCCTATCGGTCAACATCTGTCTTCAATATTTACCCAATGACGGCGGTCTACCAGCAGCTGCCGGATGATTGAACACAGTAATTCCACTTCTTCGAAAAAGCACGAGAAAATAGCCTTTTATAAGTGAACACGACACAGCCTTCAACCATCCAGGGACACCAATGCAATCAAAAATATTCAAATGTGTGTGAAATCTTATGGGACTCAACTGCCAAGGTCATCAGTCCCTAAGCTTACACACTACTTAAACTTAATTATCCTAAGGACAAACACACACACACCCATGCCCGAGGGAGGACTCGAACCTCCGCCGGGACCAGCCGCACAGTCCATGACTGCAGCCCCTCAGACCGCTCGGCTAATCCCGCGCGGCCACCAATGCAATCCTCTGGAGTATCCTAACAGAGGGATGGAAATGCCGCGCAGTGAAGAAGTTTGAAGAGGAATGTAAAGCGTCTTAACGACTCAGAAGATTTTATCAACAGTTCATTGATATTATTTACGTGCACTGTGTTTCGGAACAGATATGCATTCTATAAAATAGCTACCAGTCTTATTTCCATTGACTGACTGAATTGAGTACGTCGGTGTGCGTTGTGCAGGCACCTAAAAGTCGGTTGCATGCCGTGATCTGTTTCTCACGACCAACGACACCAGGAAACGAACAGGTGGCCGGATGCGAGGGGCGGTCTCCGTCATGGAAGGTAAGTACTAACTGAGGCGCAAGATAAGTTGTGGCCAACCAAAGGGTGTGAGCGACGGGGGCGAGTGTTTTTGGTTTTTTGTACATTTGTAGCAATCGGATATGAGCGACCCAGCCATCCTCCAATTCATGATATGTTACAAATTAAAAGGCATGTTCAACATTCCCACCCCCACCCCTCTCTCTCTCTCTCTCTCTCTCTCTCTCTCTCTCTCACACACACACACACACACACACATACACATACACATACACACACACACACACACACACACACACACACACAGGAACACACGCACGCACACCCCACAGATACCCATAGAATATTTGCGTTGGCATACGTAAGAATTAAATTATGACGTGTTCAACAGCCAACAAATTGCGTATGTGTCTATATACATCATATGCGGCAGGCAGTTTCTTCATTCTAATAGAAGTTGTTGCCCACGAAGCACCAAGCAATGCAGCAACTGCTGTTGTGTGGCAACGCAGTGGGTAGCTGGGAATGATGCGATGGATGTTCTCCACAGCATCGCAATCACATAGGGGTGAGTCAATCAGTTGTACCCACAGAGGTACAATCGGAACTCTTCGTCATGAAAGCAGTGGTGGAACATAATGACCATAAACTTTCCGTGGTACAGCGAAGGGCGTACCATTGTCGTGCGGGGATACTTGCTACTATAGCTGCATAAAGTTTTTTTTTTCCTTTTGCTGGTACTATAGGCACCACTTACTGTTCCACAGGGCTCTGATCCGTTGCCACACAACGTGCAGAAGGTCTATGTAAGGAAGAGGTTCGTACGTCTTCATCCCAGTTTGCATGGTGTTCTTAGCGAGAGTGACGACAGTTTCATTGTCCCTAATACCATGGTGCCTCTTTACCCACAACATGGTGATTTTCTTGTTATGACACCGCAGTTCTGCAGCACAGTCTGTAATCTGGAATATCAACAAATTGTTGGTATTATTGATGACATGATTCCGTACAAGCAGCAATGCTGATCCTCAGTATGTCAAAATGATTACTCTATCTTTACGTAAGCTGTCAGTATATGTAAGTCCGTCTAATATTGCAGTGAGCTCCGTTTTAGGTACCGAGGCTTCTGGACGGTGATGGAACTGACCACTATGGCCTGTCTGTTCGTCATAATATACACCTTCAACACCAGTTTAAGCACGTGATTCATATATCCAGAGACGATGCACATGTTCCCATTGACTCAAAAAGTCTGTTAGCATAAAATTTATTGCCTAGATTCCTGTAATCTATCATACACTGAAGGGCCAAAGAAACTGGCATAGGCATGCGTATTCAAATACAGAGCTACGTAAACATGCAGAATACGGCACTGCGGTCGAAAACGCCTACATAAGAATCAAGTGTCTAGCGCAGTTATTAGATCGGTTATTGCTGCTACAATGGCAGGTTATTTAGATTTATGTGAGTTTGAACGTGTTGTTATAGTTGGGCGCACGAGCGATGTGATACAACATCCCCGAGGTAGTGATGAAGTGCAAATTTTCCCGTACGACCGTTTCACGAGTGTACCTTGGATATCAGGAATCCTGTAGAACATCAAATCTCCGACATCGCTGCCGCCGGAAAAAAGATCCTGCACGAACAGACCAACGACGACTGAACAGAATCGTTCAACGTGACAGAAGTGCAACCCTTCCGCAAATTGCTGCAGACTTCAATGCTGGGCCATTAACAAGAGTCAGCGTGCGAACCATTCAGCGAAACACCTTCTATGCGGGCTTTCGGAGTCGAAGGCCCACTCGCGT
The DNA here is from genome assembly GCF_021461395.2 of Schistocerca americana. Taxonomy (NCBI): domain Eukaryota; kingdom Metazoa; phylum Arthropoda; class Insecta; order Orthoptera; family Acrididae; genus Schistocerca; species Schistocerca americana. Next base: position 337,028,743 of record NC_060123.1, on the reverse strand, counting down.
ACCCTTGATGACTGCACGACGTAAAGCTTTATGCCTCGCCTGGGCCCGTTAACACTGACATTGGACTGTTGATGACTTGAAACATATTGCTTGGTCGCACGAGTCTCGTTTCAAATTTTATGAGACGGACGGTCGGAATGGGGACAACCTCATGAATCCATGGACCTTGCATGTCAGCAGGAGCTGTTCAAGCTGGTGGAGTCTCTGTAATGGTGTGGGGCGTGTGCAGTTGGAGAGATGTGGGACCCCTGATAGGTATAGATATGACTGACAGGTGACACGTACGTAAGTATCCTGTCTGATCACCTGCATCCATTCATGTCCATTGTGCATTCCAACGGACTTTGGCAACTCCAGCAAGACAATGCGAAACCCCACACATCCAGAATCAGACATGAACCTTATTGAGCATATCTGGGATGCCATGCAACGTGCTGTTCAGAAGAGATCTCCACCCCCTCGTACTCTTACGAAGTTATGGACAGCCCTGCAGGATTCACAGGGTCAGTTCCCTCCAGTACGACTTCAGACATTAGTCGAGTCCATACCACGTCGTGTTGTGGCACTTCTGCGTGTTCGCGGGGCCGTACACGATATTAGGCAGGTGTACCAGTTTCTTTGGCCTTTCAGAGCATAAGAGGTATAGTGCTAAACTGTTGCAGTTCGGTGACGCAGTAGTGAAATATTTTGAAAGGTATATGCTAGCGGTGGAAGTTTATTTATAAACTAGTATTTATTAATCAAGCATTTCTCGGCAACACCCAAATCCTCGAAAACAGTTTTGCACGAATTGCGCGTTTGATTAGCAATTTGGAACCAATGTACTGTCTTCTGAGTTCGAATTAGGCCTCGTTAGCTTCGACAGCCAGCCGCTGTGGCCGAGTGGTTCCAGGCGCTTCAGTTCGGGACCGCGTTGCTGCTACGGTCGCAAGTTCGAATCCTGCCTCGGGCATGGATGTGTGTGATGTCCTTAGGCTAGTTAGGTTTAAGTAGTTCTAAGTCTAGGGAAATGATGACATCAGATGTGAAGTTCCATAGTGCTCAGAGCCATTTGAACCATTTTTAGCTTCGACGAGAAGAGCATTCGTAGGGATCGAACGAAAAGCGCCCAACCAGGTACTGTTCGCTTAATACTGGCACCCGCCAAGCATTTGTAAGAGAGGATCAGTGGCCAAGGCGACTGTAGTCCATATACGACCGGTTCAGCATTCGACATAGAGTAAGATAAACTTTTGGGTCAGCATCCTACCAACTTCCCGTAATTAAATATATAAAATTAACTGCCTTTTCACTTTTTTGTATAATGTGCTTCATATGAGCGGACAAAGTGAGATTCCGGTCGAATTAGAGGACAAGGCGATTACAGCTGGTGCAACGTTATACGAAATGGACCCAGAGACATCGTTCTTGGTTGTTGCTACCTACGTCGCGTGTAAATGCAAGCCGCGGATTTCGCTGACAATAATAATACAGCAAAGAAAGCCACGGGGCTGAGTATTTTCTAAATATGCAGTTCGAGCAAGCGCTGGAGCGCCCTCTTAGTTACCGCCATTGAACGCACTCAGGAACTGACTTCGATATTTCACCTAATCGACCATTTTTGAAGTGAATATGCATTACATCAGAGTTGTTTGCAGTGTCCAGTACGTAAGACCTATGCAGGACGGATCATGACATCCCTCAAAATTGGTATATGCCGCGAATATCGGGACATCTGACAACACTATCTGCGTCCACGTGATATACAGGGTGCGTGAGACGCATTGTTGTCAGCATTGCTTTGTTTCAATATATTGTGAAGAAATGGCTGATGTGAGAGGACATTGTTACACTGTTGAGGAGTGCTCAGTGGAGTGCGTGAGGATTCGCGATCGCCAACAGATGGAACAGAGGATAACACAGTTAATCCGTGAGTTTAGAGATCGATTTGGCAAGTGCAGCCGTCGCTCAGTCAGTTGAACAGTCTCCGATGACATCTATTCGCAGAATAGCAGCTGAACACGTACCATGATCAAAAGCACTTCAACACATTAAAATAGATGTGAAATTGAAAGGATTTAGACAGATTTTTGTGAACGAATTATCTAACAACATGAAGCCCCAACTTCCACACTGTCGTGCTTTGTTGGCACAATCTGTACACGCCGTGTCTCGCTCATGTGCGTTAGTTTCTGATGAATGGGCTAGATATCGCATTTCACACTTTTGCCTATTGATTTCTCTTCGGCAGTTCTGAATTCGAGCCGTAACCATCCACTGAAATCGTTCCTCTCCCTGTTTCGTCGCCCGTCCGTCAGCTGTGTTTCGCGCTGTAATCAGGTAGTGCTGTGGACACTCTCCGTTATGAGACATATTCGTAAGGCGCCTCGCAGGAGGGCGCCAGTGACTTGTCGCCGGTGACTGCGATGACAGCCGCGCTCTGTGGCCGCGTGGTTTGAGGCGCCATGTCACGGATTGCGTGGGCCCTCCCGACGGAGGTTCAAGTCCTCCCTCGGGCATGGATGTGTGTGTTCTTCTTAGCATAAGTTAGTTTAAGTAGTGTATAAGTCTAGGGACCGATGACCTCAGCAGTTTGGTCCTTTAGGAATTCACACACAATTTGTTGCGATGACAGCATTGTCCAGGGCAGTTGTTTCGAATCTTTCTTAGAACATTACCCATGAGTGCAATCAGATATTACCTAGTACCCACGCCCTGCCATTTGTTGCCGCAATCCCTCCCCACATTATCACCAACATTAGCATCTAACAAAACTGTAGAAAGACACACTTCTTGGAACACTTTTATTTTTAAAATGATGAAAGGCAAATGATATTTAGTTTGCGAGCACAGTGAGGGTACAGACTTATTACAAAACACGCTTCCCCTGGTTTGCTCCTCTCCATTGCGGCATTTGACTGCACACTGCAACCCCATTTAAAATCAAAAAAGTTCAGATATGTGCACTATACTTACTGTTCGTAAATCACTTCGTTGCTGCACACTTTACTTCTGAACTGGCAGAAATTGGACGACTTCAGGCTGTTAATGCTCTGTGTCTAACGACTCTAAAAAAAAAGAAAAAAAGAAGTGTGTGAAATCTTATGGGACTTAACTGCTAAGGTCATCAGTCCCTAAGCTTACACACTACTTAAGCTTAATTATCCTAAAGACAAACACACACACCCATGCCTCAGGGACCAGCCGCACAGTCCATGACTGCAGCACCTAAGACCGCTCGGCTAACCCCGCGCGGCCACTCTAAAAAATGGTAATAATAATAGCTCTGTGTACAGAACTATAGTAGCCCTTATGTAGTTACTGCTTTGTCGTGTTGACAATTAATTCATTTATCTTTTTAGAATCAAGTAATGAAGCAATCTCTGGATTACCGCAGGTACTATATACAACTTGGAGAAGACAGTCTCACTTTCATCATCAGTGATGTAGGGTCAAAGCACAACATACGTTTGTAGTGGGTGGACTATGTGAGGAACCTGTAACCTCCATCGCATTATGCTACTAATTGAGAAAAAGTGATTATTGATAACTTATATAATCAATATAAGCGTCTCACAAAATTGTGATTAAAGTAATGCTCTTTTGAAAATAATTTGGTTTCGTGACTAAAACGCAATCGAATTGATTAGTTTTTACCCCTCATAAAATTCATTTTACTCCTCAGGGAGTAATTACCCTAGGTTTGGAACCATTGGTCTGGGGGCTCTGCAGTTGACAGTGTTGAGTATGGCTGCGTCGCAGACCTGTAGTCAGTCCGCTTCTGCAAGACGGGTTTGCATCTCAGCAGTTTGGAGTTTGGTAGAAGAATTGTGTGTGCTTTTTAACTGCCGTCGCTTGATAGATTTGTTACCAGGCCAGTGCAATTTGTTGAATGATGCTGTTGTTGCGAGCGTCCGGTGTTGTGCTTTGCAGCTCGTCACACTGCTGGCTGAGATGTGGAGAGTCCGCAGCTCGTGGTCGTGCGGTAGCGTTCTCGCTTCCCGCGCCCGGGTTCCCGGGTTCGATTCCCGGCGGGGTCAGGGATTTTCTCTGCCTCGTGATGACTGGGTGTTGCGTGCTGTCCTTAGGTTAGTTAGGTTTAAGTAGTTCTAAGTTCTAGGGGACTGATGACCATAGATGTTAAGTCCCATAGTGCTCAGAGCCATTTTGAGATGTGGAGAATGGTGTGTGCGTGTTGGTAGTTACACTTGCCTACCTTAGTAGTGGTGCACAAGTATAGTTAAATGTTTAAGTTAAAATTTGACCGTAGTTATAACTCGCAGTACACAGATGTCCCCATTATTCCACGGCATGCAACAGACGGAAGCCGTACACGTAGGCAATCTGTTTGCAACGCAAGATAGTCCGTTACGGCACCAAGGCGTCCCGTTATTCTAAGGGTTTACCGGCGTTACTTGATGAAACCTCCGCCCGAACAGGACTCGGGAGGCCCAACGGTAGCGACCGACTGCCGTGTAATCCGCAGCCGAAGGCGCCACTGGATGCGGATTAGAGGGGCATGTGGTGAGCACACCGTGGTCACTCGTGACCGAAATCACGTTGGTCCTCAACTGGACTCACAAGGGCTGCGTGTCCCCATCTTGTCTAAGAGTGCTCAGCAGACTCAGTCGGTCACCTATCCAAGTGTGAGTCAAGCCCGTTAACTTCGGTAATCTGACATGAACCGGCAAGGCCGTTGGCCGGTACTTGATGAGAAGTATAGTTATTGGAGACAGTGGAGCCAAGCTGTTATTTTGAGCGAACTTGCGGTTTTGGGTGTGACTGTATTGCGCTGACGCTGTGGTGTGTGAATGTTGCCGTCCTGTGCGCCCCTGGCTTAAGGGCGTTACAAAAGTTTTACATTACTATTGTTTATATCTGTTGTGTTTCTTTCATGTATCTAGAAGAATGCTGAAGATTAGATGGGTAGATCACATAACTAATGAGGAGGTATTGAATAGAATTGAGGAGAAGAGGAGTTTGTGGCACAACTTGACAAAAAGAAGGGACCGGTTAGTAGGACATGTTCTGAGACATCAAGGGATCACAAATTTAGCATTGGAGGGCAGCGTGGAGGGTAAAAATCGTAGAGGGAGACCAAGAGATGAATACACTAAGCGGATCCAGAAGGATGTAGGTTGCAGTAGGTACTGGGAGATGAAGAAGCTTGCACAGGATAGGGTAGCATGGAGAGCTGCATCAAACCAGTCTCAGGACTGAAGACCACAACAACAACAACAGTGGTCGTATTTGAAGAATTTATCCTATTTTATCGTCTTCTCGGCGGTTTTACTTAAGACTCCCTAACCAAGCTACCTTGGGTATTTTAGAAATTCTTTTAGTATTATTAAAGTTATTTTTTAATAATTTGTTCATAAAGTTATTATTGCAACTTTAAAATAGTTGACGAGTTTTATTAAATTTAATTATGAAATTTTGGAGGCAACTATTTTAATTTTCTTGAACATTTAATGTTTTTTGTTAAGAGGGTTGCAGAGTCTCATTTGATATAGGTGCTAATTGTTTTGCGTCAGCCAAGTCTTTTGCTAAGGGTACTGAAATTATCTGTGGTGTTCCTGTTGTTACAGAGGTTGCCAGGGTCTGGGCTAAGACTCTGGTAGTTCAAATGGTTCAAATGGCTCTGAGCACTATGAGACTTAACATCTGAGGTCATCAGTCCCCTAAACTTAGAACTACTTAAACCTAACTAACCTAAGAACATCACACACATCCATGCCCGAGGCAGGATTCGAACCTGCGATCGTAGCGGTAGCGCGGTTCCAGACTGAAGCGCCTGGAACCGCTCGGCCACACCGGCCGGCAGACTCTGGTAGTAATTTGCGGTGGCAGTTGCAGGTTTCCGGGTGCAGTACCTAGGAGTATATGCTGTGGCCGATCCGCTACAGCTCGGTGAAGACGCTTTCGCATTCGGATCAACGCGGAGTCACTCACGGACTAGTCATCCTTGAGAACTTCAACCATTACTGCCAAAGCCTTAAATTAATAAAACGGAAACAAACAACCTCATAAGAATTAATACCCATCCCTCTACTACATGATCACACTGGTTCAAACTCGAGTAATGTGGTTTTTTTCTTCAAGGAAAAATCCCCATTATCTGCAGCAGTTGTAAAGAAACACACCTCATGTTAAGATATGATAAGGAGGTAACCACGATAATTGGTTTGAGCATAGTCTGTGACTGGAAAATTTTACTTGGACACGTTACAAACGTGGTTAATACGTCAGCTCGAAGACAAGCAAATCATCTCTTATGCGTGGTTGCAGGAAGAAGTTCCAGCTCGTGGTTCTATTCTAACACGTGAGCCATTTCACGATCAGTTTTGAGAACGCTTTGTTGGACGTTGTTCAGCAACACTTCCAACACAACTGAAATGGCCACCACGAGTAATTACGCCATATACAATTCACTGTTTTGACCTAGGGGTATGGGGACTTCTTGGACACATTGTACATGTAACATTCCCCACAGTAAAGGACATTATACGCCAGCTGACCAGTATACTGGTATGTATATACCCTCAGATATGAAATACACTGCATAATTTGTAAAAAGTAGAGCGTCCAGAAAGGGAAGAGGAAACAGGAAGAAACTTCACGAGTTGAGATTACAAAATAAAGGCAAATTTACAAAAGACTTGGAAGTGAGAGCCCACTTATCAGTTTGACGTTGTATCCCCTCTGGCCAGCATGCATTCACTGGTTCGATTGGGAAGGGTGCCACAAAGCCGTTGTGTCCTCCCCTGAGACAAGCTGGCCTTCAATCCAGCCAGTCCACAACTGTTGTTATCTGATCCTCGTTATCCTGGATATTAGCACCGAGCGGTGTTGACGTCCTACCTGGTCCCACACGTGTTCACTCAGGGACAAACCTGTGGATCTCGCTGGCCACAGGAGTACTTCAATATCAAGGCTCACAGTTCACAGAGGCACGCGCCATGTATGGACGAGCACTGTCCTGTTTATAAATTGGCACCACATTACTGTCGCATGAGAGGTTTACTGTCGCATGAGAGTTAACACATCAAGACGCAGATGTCCGAGAGATATCACTATGTCGACAGTGTTCACTACCAACCTTGACCTGAAACCATACCCGATGGCTCCCTACACTATGAAGCCAGAACTAATAATGCTGTGTCTCTCCAAAAATGGTTCAATCGCTCTAAGCACTACGGGGAGTTAACATCTGAGGTCATCAGTCCCCTAGACTTAGAACTACTTAAACCTAACTAACCTAAGGACATCACACACATCCATGCCCGAGGCAGGATTCGAACCTGCAACCGTATAAGCAGCGCGGTTCCGGACTAAAGCGCCTAGAACCGCTCGGCCACAGCGGCCAGCTGTCTCTCCAAAACATCGTAAGTACAGAACGGCGATTCCACGGTGAACACAATGCGACGCCATTCATCAACAGTCCATGCGTCCCGGTCGCAAGACCGTTCCAAAAACAGCCTGTTTTGGTGTTAATGACAGCCTAGGCATGGAGCGGTAATTCCTCAGTTTGGCTGCGCCTAGTCTCTAAGCACAGATTTTTGCGGGGTGTGCATTGCTTATTCTCGGATGGCAGGTGCAGATGTGAAGGGGTTATAATACGCTTGCTGCACAATACGAGTTGTGATACGCTTGGTGCACAATACGACGGTTCTCTGTTGCGCGGTCGGAAGTTGTCGACTGGGACCTTGACTGCGTGTGTGTACCTACCCCCACGTTCCTGTGCATTTCAACGTTGCGCCAGTGTCACGCTCGAATACCCCACAAATCTAGTACTGCACAATTCAATCAGCAAGCTAAATACACTGGTGGAAATAAATAGTGCACCTGGAAAGACGACGTCCAGTTTGATCCGATGATAGCATATGTCACCTGGGGAATAGTAGATGTACTGATAACGGCTTCAATGTCGTGCGCCAACAAATAGCGTAGTGCCATAGCTACTAGAGCGCCATCTACTATGTACCGATTGAAGCGGAATGGTCACAAGCAGAAAGCTCAGTGGGATGCAGTATGGACGTACACGCAGCACAGACGCCCGCCACAATCGTCGTATTGTAAGGGTACCATTGTAGCAGTGGCAGATCGTAAGCTACCACAGCACAGATAAGAGGGCTTGTGAGTCCAGAGGTGTCAACATGAACACTTGCGAACTGCTTATTAGCCGTGGGACTAAGGGCACACACACCTGTAGACCGTCTTGCCCTCACGCCACAGCATCGACGTGCACCGCTCGCCTGGTGCAGCTAGAGGATCCCTTGGAATAGGGAATAGCCAGCAGTGGTCTTCAGCGATGAAGTGTATTCTGATTGCACGCCAGTGATGGTTGTTTGCACGTACGACGTGGACCTGGTGAGTGCATTCGTCCAAGTCACACTTGCGCCGTAAGGCCTGGGGTACGATAAGCTACAACTCTTGTTCACCTTTGCTGTTTCTGGACGGGACGCTAACCAGGGCTTGGTAAGTGCAGCACGTTGTTAGACCTGTTCTTTCAACGTTCTTGCAATAGAAAGCTGATGTGTCGTTCCAACAGGATAATACACGTCCATACATTGCTCTTGAAATTCAACGTGCTCTACAAGATGTGCAGCAACTTCTCTGACCAACATGGTCTCCAGACATTTCTGCAATCGAGCAAGTGTGGGATATGATGGGACGACTACTGATTCATGCGACTCGTCAACCAACAACTCTTGCAGAACTACGTGAACAAGTCGCGCAGGCGTGACATAACGTATCCCAGGACAATATTGCCATCTGTTCGATCGACTGGATGCCAGAGTCAGCGCCTGCATTGCAGTTCGTGGAGGCAACTCCACGCACTAATACGAATGTTGCAACATCGTTCGATACCTGGTACCTCTGAACCGCTTGTGCTATTGATCTCTAAACGTAATCTGTGCAACAATAATTCTTGAGTGAATTAGAAACCTCTAAAAGAGTGTATTTATTTTTTTCCGGCCATGTAGACACCCAAAATGAGGCCCCTATCAAGTTCCGTCAGGTGCTGATAACGTCGTGTCACATGTGTACGCACCATCTCCATATCCTTCACAGTGATCACTCAGCATCTGACGCTGCTCACGGCCGTTTATAGGCCCGCACTGTAGCAGGCCTGGTAACAACACTATACACTAACAGGACTAATGCAGTCTGGGATGGTTCTACCTGTCACAGACAATTGCAACGCTAATCTTTTACGTACCTGCCGATGGAGCGCTACACTGACATCCGACCATGTTTTCCGTATGCCTCACTTGTTCGTCAGGCAGTTTATTTATACAACAAAGATAAGGCAAACCCCCTGCACAGTGACTGCAAGAAAGCCATCTTTTGCCATTTCATCCGCGGTCCCACTGTGAAAGTATTGCACTGTTGTGGCGCGCCCTTGCAGTGTGGCGTAGCGTATTCTCAAGTGCCGTATCACGCGTCCAGCCTCTCTCCGAGAGAGCGATTGGCGATTTATCTGTGTACAAGACCACTTTGGCCGCATTAAATCTCGCTGCGTGCCACTTTTAGCCGCCCACTATAGACGAAGCTGTTCGGCCAATTGCGAAGCGGTAATCAATTTAGGAGTAAAGAATACGGCGGCGGCGAGGGGCGGTGCGGCCGTGCGATTTGCATGCCGGGAGGCGTGGCGGGGGCTTCCCCGCGGCAGAGGGCGCCCCGCTCCGGGATTAGCCCCTGCCGGTCCAATCTGCATACTGATGCCCGCGGCTGCCGGCTGCCGGCTGCTGCGCCCGTCCTGTTAATTACCACACAGTGGCGCCCCACCCACGCGAACCGCGTTAATTACAGGCGCTGTGACGCGTGTACCGCACCACTAGCTCCTCATCGCAGCTCAGAAAACATGTCTTCTCGCCGACAGCGGTTTGATGTTTATCGTACCACTGGCAGCAGTCTCGCAGACGCAACGTCGCGTCGCACAAGTCCTCACTGCTAACTACGAGATAAAACATTCTTCGTCAGCACTTCGTTTACCATGTAGAAGAAACGGATATTTCAAGTCTACCCACACGCTTATAGAAAAAAAAAAAACGCACACCAATACAAGTAACGTAGAGTGATGAAATTTCGGAAATACATTTCCTTGATGCTACTCCAGGCGAGTGTAAAATGAAAGTGCGCAACGGAAAACAATAAACGCTGAAATGAAGATTTGGCCCCTGTCTGACTACCCCCTGAAGCAGATCTTAGGATCTCTTAATTCTATAAACTACAATCTAAACATACATGAATGATGAAGGCAACTAATCCTACTAAATGATAAACGTTGCTCCTGCTTATATATTTATTGCAGATTTTAAGAAAGCATTATATTGTTGTTGTTGCTGTTGTGGTCTTCAGTCCAGGGACTGGTTTGATGCAGCTCTCCATGCTACTCTATCCTGTGCAAGGTTCTTCATCTCCCAGTACCTACTGCAACCTACATCCTTCTGAATCTGCTTAGTGTATTCATCTCTTGGTCTCCCTCTACGATTTTTACTCTCCACGCTGCCCTCCAATGCTAGACTGGTGATCCCTTGATGCCTCACAATATGCCCTACCAGACGATCCTTTCTTCCAGTCAAGTTGTGCCACAAATTTCTCTTCTCTCCAATTCTATTCAATACCTCCTCATTAGTTATGTGATCTACCCATCTAATCTTCAGCATTCTTCTGTAGCACCACATTTCGAAAGCTTCTATTCTCTTCTTGTCCAAACTACATGGTTATTACAAATGATTGAAGCGATTTCACAGCTCTACAATAACTTTATTATTTGAGATATTTTCACAATGCTTTGCACACACATACAAAAACTGAAAACGTTTTTTTAGGCATTCACAAATGTTCGATATGTGCCCCTTTAGTGATTCGGCAGACATCAAGCTGATAATCAAGTTCCTCCCACACTCGGCGCAGCATGTCCCCATCAATGAGTTTGAAAGCATCGTTGATGCGAGCTCGCAGTTCTGGCACATTGTGTCTGTTCACTTCACCATTGAGAAAAAATGTCGCTTCATCACTGAAAACAAGTTTCGCACTGAACGCATCGCCGGCCGCGGTGGTCTAGCGGTTCTGGCGCTGCAGTCCGGAACCGCGGGACTGCTACGGACGCAGGTTCGAATCCTGCCTCGGGCATGGATGTGTGTGATGTCCTTAGGTTAGTTAGGTTTAAGTAGTTCTAAGTTCTAGGGGACTTATGACCTAAGATGTTGAGTCCCATAGTGGTCAGAGCCATTTGAACCATTTGAACTGAACGCATCCTCTTCCATGAGCTGTTGCAACCGCGACGAAAATTCAAAGCGTTTGACTTTGTCATCGGGTGTCAGGGCTTGTAGCAATTGTAAACGGTAAGGCTTCTGCTTTAGTCTTTTCCGTAAGATTTTCCAAACCGTCGGCTGTGATACGTTTAGCTCCCTGCTTGCTTTATTCGTCGACTTCCGCGGGCTACGAGTGAAACTTGCCCGCACGCGTTCAACCGTTTCTTCGCTCACTGCAGGCCGATCCGTTGATTTCCCCTTACAGAGGCATCCAGAAGCTTTAATCTGCGCATACCATCGCCAAATGGAGTTAGCAGTTGGTGGATCTTTGTTGAACTTCGTCCTGAGATATCGTTGCACTGTTATGACTGACTGATGTGAGTGCATTTCAAGCACGACATACGCTTTCTCGGCTCCTGTCGCCATTTTGTCTCACTGCGTTCTCGAGCGCTCTGGCGGCAGAAACCTGAAGTGCGGCTTCGGCCGAACAAAACTTTATGAGTTTTTCTACGTATCTGTAGTGTGTCGTGACCATATGTCAATGAATGGAGCTACAGTGAATTTATGAAATCGCTTCAATCATTTGTAATAGCCCTGTATTTATCGTCCATGTTTCACTTCCATACATGGCTACACTCCATACAAATACTCTCAGAAACGACTTCCTGCACTTAAATCTATACTCGATTTTGCCGATCGGAGTGGCCGTGCGGTTCTAGGCGCTACAGTCTGGAACCGAGCGACCGCTACGGTCGCAGGTTCGAATCCTGCCTCGGGTATGGATGTGTGTAATGTCGTTAGGTTAGTTAGGTTTATTTAGTTCTAAATTCTAGGCGACTGATGACCTTAGAAGTTTCCATTCTGGAAACATCCCCTAGGCTGTGGCTAAGCCTTGTCTCCGCAATATCCTTTCTTTCAGGAGTGCTAGTTCTGCAAGGTTCGCAGGAGAGCTTCTGTTAAGTTTGGAAGGAAGGAGACGAGGTACTGGCAGAAGTAAAGCTGCGAGGACGGGGCGTGAGTCGTGTTCGGGTAGCTCAGTTGGTAGAGCACTTGCCCGCGAAAGGCAAAGGTCCCGAGTTCGAGTCTCGATCCGGCACACAGTTTTAATCTGCCAGGAAGTTTCACCTGAGAAGTTAATTCGCATAGTGCTCAGAGCCAACCATACTCGATTTTAGTAAATTTCTCTTCTTCAGAAACGCTTTCCTTGCCATTGCCAGTCTACATTTAATATCCTCCCAACTACGACCATCATCAGTTATTTTGCTCCCCAAATAGCAAAACACATTTACTACTTTAAGCGTCTCATTTTCTAATCTAATTCCCGCAGCATCACCCGACTTAATTCGACTACATTCCATTATTCTCGTTTTCCTTTTGTTGATGTTCATCTTATATCCTCCTTTCAAGACCTTGTCCATACCGTTCAGCTGCTCTTCCAGGTCCTTCGCTGTCTCTAAGAGAATTACAATGTCATCGACGATCCTCAAAGTTTTTATTTCTTCTCCATGGATTTCAGTTCCTACTCCAAATTTTTGTTTTGTTTCCTTTACTGCTTGCTCGATATACAGATTGAATAACATTGGGGAGAGGCTACAACCCTGTCTCACTCCCATCCCAACCACTGCTTTCCTTTCAAGCCCCTCAATTGCCGAACTCTGCCCCTTGTTATGACTGCGCGATCTAATATCAATAACGCGAAATGTCTGACATCATCTACGTACCAAACACTAGAAGACACTACTTTCAAAGATGATCTACAGTGGTGTGGAACCTCAGTGGAAATAAACAAACGTGATCATAGCTGTTTATCTTTTATAGCCCTAATAAACCGAAGGAATTTGCGATATCACCGTATGTACTGCGTCCGATGGGTCGAAGTGATGGCACTCGTACTCATCTGCGACGATGGGAGAACTCCAGCCACAGATAAACTCTTTCAAACACTACGACGGCAGAAGGCGGTCCTCTGACTAACATACTCTAATACTGTCTTCTCCTATCTGTGTTCTACAGATGAGAAATGCGAACTCCCAGCCAGAAGGACGGAGTTCCGATAACGTCTCAACGGAAGTATAGGCAGAGCAAGTGCTCTCAATTACTGAACGCTGCATACTCAAAGACGACTTCCAAGCCGGAGGGGAAGTCCAGAATCGTACAGGTTCGTAACAGCACAGTGCCTAACTGCTCTAACTATAAACTCTCTTGAGAGCAAAGACAGGAAGTCCGTACCTACCAACATAGCTGATATCGAGCGACCGTCACACATGGGCGCTCACAGTGGAAGACCTCGTCTCTCCACCGCTGGCCTCCCAGCAAGACTCGGCTCCCCACCCGCGTAATTCCGAAAACGAATCATATTCCCGAAACCACGGAATATTCTCCCTCTCTACAGATTCTTCCGGACGCCGACCAAACATATTATAGTCTTTTGTCGCCCAGCGCGGAAAGTTTGCGAGGAAAAACCTATACTCGTACAATGGTACGCCTCTGAGTAAAAATTCTTGGAAATAACCCAGCCTGCGTGGTTTCCGAGGTGTCGCTTCTTCGTTCCTCTCATCTGCGTCCAAGATTTGCAAAGTTCGGAAGTATTATCCAGTTATCCTTCCGGTCCTACTACAATAGCGGCCGGCCGTCACCATATTGTGCTCCAGAGCTCAGGTGCCACGACGTCCGTCTTGCTACTTTCTGTGTTTAAGCAGGACCAACACACCTGTGTGGGCCTTCCACCCAGGGCTTGAGTTCCGCCTGCCATTTCATTTCCACTGGCGTTCCAACCTCTACTAGTATAACCAATCATTCTTTACGCAGTTTTTATAATAAAGACACTCCGTCACCTTTCATGCAATAAGCGTTAACAGTTATTTACAAGACGTACGTGACAATGTCAGTTTCCTTTATATATTCATATATAAGATGTACAACCTATCACATGATACCTAATTGTGTTTGTAGATCACGGTAAAGTATGTGGATGGGTGCTTGTAAGGTGCGAAATTATAGCCACCTTACACATTTATCTAGGTAACTTAATTGCAAGATCACGGGTTAATGTGAGCGTGAGATAGCCATGGCAAATATGAAATGTTGTTACATTAATAACGGGTATAATCGCCAGAATGTTGGACGCAAGCATACAAACATGCATGCATTGTGTTGCACAGGTGCCGAATGTCAGTTTGTAGAATGGAGTTCCATGCCTGTTCCATTTGATCCATCAGCACAGGGACGGTTAATGCTGGTTCTCGATGACGCTGGAGCTGTCGTCCGATAATGTTGAATACGTGCTCGATTACAGAGACATCTGATAATCGAGCATGTCAAGGCAACATGGCACACTCCGTTGGGGATGTTGGATTAAAACAGGGGTATGTGGGCGTGTTAACAAACGCCGACAGAATGCTGTCCATGAATGGCAGCACAACAGGCCGAATCACCAGACTGACGTACAAATTGAAATCGCACCCGAGACCATAGCTCTAGGTGTAAGTCCAGTGTGTCTTGCATGCAGACAGGTTGGTTGCAGGCCCTCAACTCGCCTCCTTCTAATGAACACACGGCCATCACTGGCACCGAGGTGGGATCACCTTTCAGAAAACACAACACACCTCCTCCATGCCCTTCAATGAGCTCTTCCTCGACACCACTGCATTCGCAAATGGCGCTGGTTTGGGGTCAGTAGAATGCACACCACAGGGAGTCTGGCTCAGATCTGTCCTTGAAGTAACCTATCTGTAACAGCTCGTGGTGTCGCTGTTGTGTCACCTGCTGCTCACATTGCTGCTGCAGATGCTGTACGATAGGACAGAGCCATACGCCGAACACGATGGTCTTCCCTCTCGGTAGTGCCACATGGCCGTCCGGAACCGGGTCTTCCTGCTACCGTACCATCCTGTGACCATCGCTGCCAGCTGTCATGAACAGGGCATACATTCCTGCCAAGTCTTTCTGTAGTATCGCTTCTTCTAACCCTATTACACGACGTCGTTCAAACTCAGTGAGCTGTTAATAACGACGTTGCCGTAGTCTTAAAGACATTCTTCGCTAACACCAGTCCACTGCGTCCAATCTCAAAGGCAACAAACGCTCTTCACGGTTACAGCGCGTATTTAAAGCCAATCTGATTTGTATCCTCATAGTGCCACTTTTATCCAACTGGCGACATATTTCAGTAGACGTCATTTTACGAATGTAGAAACATAGCTATAAACTTTCGTTTTCTCGCACAACTCCTTCTTCATCTTGCGATTTTCTTTTCCGTCAGATTATTTTTTATTATAAATAAATTTGTTTCTGGCTGGATAATCGATTTCTGGACTGGTTGCACCATCTCTTCACAAAGCAGAATTCTCCGAAATTTACATTGCATTAGTGATTATAGAAGTACAATATTCCACCTTTACTGATTATTCTCTTTATTTTTCATGTCTAGTTCCGCAGGATCAAATTGAGGAGGAACTCTCCATGGTCATGGAAGGGGTCAATACATGAAATCAACATAAACAAAATAAAATCTAGACGACTCCTATGCTGATGACAACCTAAGTTTATATTTTACAATAATCACCTATATAACACAGGAATTAGCTTTATTTTTTCAGGCAGAAGGAGTGAACCGTGAGGAAATTATTCAGATTAGACTTGAATGTGCGAGGATTACTGCTAAGGTTTTTTAAATTCCTGTGGTGTACTATCTGTTAAGAGTTGTCAAACCTATGAGTCTTAAGGTCAAATTAAAGTTCTTGTTGTTAAGTCAGATTATTCACGAAATGACAATTACTAATAGTCAAGACCAAATATTAAGCAAATAGTATTTTATGTCTTTGATGAGGTAATGTCATGTTATATCTTGGCACCCAATTTAAAATTGAATTATGATCAGTTACAATGGTAGTCTATAGGCCTATACCACCCTCTACAAGCGTCAATCGTTTATGGCGTTAAAAACGAACCTCTATGATAAAAACGAGTGTATATTATGCTAAAAGGGCGCTGTGATATAATAAAATACTATTTTATGCTTCATGTGCTACATCACCTGTATGATCGTAATACAATAAAAAAAATAGTTGCTAATATCAGTTTAAATTGTTTTGTTTAATCCACAGTGCGATTACCCAAAATTATAGTTAAATTTTAATACAATAGTATTATCTACGTGACGTGCATTAAATGTCATCATGTAATGTTCGCAACAAATTATCGTTTAAAATTTAGGGCTATTTGGTGTGGGTGCGTGTACTCCCTATAAATGTAAATTATTTACGGAGTTAAAGTCTTTGCGATCAGGACGAGTGAAAATTCTCCTGGAGGGCACTGGAACATAATAAAAATTTTCTGTGCCCTTTGGGTTGAGTAGTCATGTGTTAATAGTTAGGTGATTGTAAGAACGTAATGGGATAGAACAATTGTTACTGGAGTCTCCGGGAACAATTTTTTTAATACATGGTATAATTATCTTCTTTAGCCATATAATATGGTGATTCGACCTGTTGTGCTGCCATTCATGGACAGCATTCTATTGGCGTTTGTTAACAGTATAACTGCCCCTCCCGCCAGAGGTTTGAGTCCTCCCTCGGACATCGGTGTGTGTGTTGTTCTTAGTATAAGTCAGTTTAAGTTAGTTTAAGTAGTGTGTAAGTCTAGGGACCGATGACCTAAGCAGTTTGGTCCCTTAGGAACTCACACACACTCTAAATTGGGTGTCAGCAATATACAACGACATTAATACACTTACGATAGAAAAGATTATTGGATTAATATTCTGTCTTGACTACGAATAACACGTATAATCTGACTTAAGCACAAGAAGTGTAATGTGATTTTATGACTGATACGTCTGACAACTTTTATTATATAGAATACAAGTAAAGCTGTTACGTTGTATACGCAATGATGTAAGTTTACGGAAATTTTGCTGTGTGAACAGATGCACCTGATGATGGAACCGATAGTCCCGAAATCGATTATGCTTTAACGAAATTAAAAACAGTCTTCGCAGCCACATGCTAATTTATTTATAATTGTAAAAGATCACAAGGCTGCGTTCCCACCATCCACCATGATGGAAAGTCATCTAAATATATTCTTCAGAAGTATTCATTAACTTTATCCGATTCCACCCTCAAATCCACGGGTGAATCTTGACAGTTGCACGTCACAGTCACAACTTTCAGCACTAACTTTTCTTTCGCGCATGCCGAACTGCAGACTCTCTGTAAAGGTGTTTCTGAAATGGACAATCCATCTCAAATATCACTGCCTTTGAAGAACTGAGTAGGGATATAAGAGGTGAATTACTTCAGCAAGCTGTAAGCCAGCCGTTCAAGGGCGAGTGCACCGTAAGTTCAGCTGGGAACTATGATATAATATAAAAAATAATAAATAATTGAAGTTTTCAGATACATGGAAATAATGAGAATAATTTTTCGACGTGTTGGCCAAGAACAATAAGCCGAGCTATGCCTGTAAATGGATAAAGAAACTTTTCATATTAGTTCCACATAAACGAAATAGTCTTTCTCTTGCTGTAGATTTATGCTTATCAATTAATAATACTACGTCCGATCGCTGTATCCACCTTCAAAATCTTGACCGTGGCCATGATGTAATCGGATCTTCGTGATAACTCCGAAGTACGCAGGTGGGCTTATTGGGTTTTTATATATTGCATTACTACTTGGAATAGTGACTCATACAATCTTTCAGTTAGTAAAATAATACTATATTCTCTCATTCGATGCACATAAAAAATAGACTTTTTACTTATTCTCACAACCACAATGGCTACATCTGATTTCGCTCTAAAATGACGTGCGTCTCCCTTACTTCATTAACAAAAAGCGAGTCCTTCCTCTTGCCGAGGAACAGGAAAAACATCTCATGTTTTTTAACACTTGGAAATCAAAAATACATGACGGTAGGCGCAGGCTCTACGCTCGACTACCGCTTCAACTTTTCGCTTTGCCTTTAAAAGAAACAAAAACATAAAAGCAAGAAATACAAAAGGTACAGCACAGAACCTGCCGTTTATACAGAAAAAGCGGAATCTAGTCTTGACCGTGGCCATGATGTAATCGGATCTTCGTGATAACTCCGAAGTACACAGGTCTGCACGTTTCGGAGTGGAAAGATACTGCAACGGCTGAGTAATGTATTAAATGGAATTGCAAACACTTTTTGTTGACCATTCTCAGTCTCGTGTTAAAAAAGTTTGCCGAGATTCTGGCTTTCATTGCGCGGCTTGACGTGTTAGTATTTGCAGCATTTCTTCATCGTGCCTTTATCTACGTTCAAACTTAAAATATCGTTGTTCAGTGAGATGATAAGTTCTCGAGGCATGGTAAGAACTGGGAATACTAAGGCCGTAGAATTCATCACACCCTTGTCTAGCGAAATATTTTCAACATTGTCAAATGCTTATGAAATTTTTTTGCATAAATCTTTCTATTGTGGTGATCTACTGTAACACGTGTTTCATTCTTGAACGAATGTGTGCTACATGGCGAGCAAGATCACGCTTTAGTTCAAAATATAATATCTTGAATAAAAGTTTACGTGGATTATTCGTGATCCCTTATCGCAGTTTAGAAATTCCAATGTATTTACGACAGAGTGTGCACTTTGCAATCTGCAAGGACCTATGTCACGGTATATTACAGAGTTTCTGGCTTCAGCAGAGATATTAATCCTACTGAGCCGCTATAACGATCAGTAGCCACGTCTTCCAGACTTTAGTCATCAGTATACTTCGGCTTTGCATGGTTTTCAGGATGGAAAGTAAATAATCAGCCAGAGATGTGGAGCCAACTGGGGATTCATCACTTTCTATACGACGTGATTATTTTGCGTCCTTAAATTTCAGATTTCTAAACGGAAAAGGTTAGGATAACAGATTAAGCCAAGCTCGCTCACTACACATAGCTTGGATAAAAGCTGCGTTAGTTACAGGTTTTGAAACCAAGGTAATGGAAATGATCGTATGGCATTGTCGGCCGGGAGTCACCATTCGGGGATGTTCGGCAGCCGTATTGCAAGTCCTTTTTGGTTGACGCCACTTCGGCGACTTGCGGGTCAATGATGATGAAAGACACACAACACCCAGTCCCCTGCCGGGAATCGAACCCTGGCCCCCTGCGTCGAAGGCGGTAACGCTACCGCTACGCTACGGAGGCGGACTAGAAACCATGGTAAGAGTTTATCACAATTAGTGCGATCACAGACTCCATTCAGTTGTTCCTTTAAGCCCACTATTATTACCTTGCGCAAAGTAAGCTGTACCTGTCCTTCTCTTGTTCTATTCCTGTACCAAACTGTAATTAGATACCGTTATAATATCATGTCTTGGATCTAAACTTTACGTTGAAGAGGGCCTTCTATTCAGGGAGTGTTTTAGGATACGTATTTGCATATAATGCGAATGTAACAGCAGTACAAGTAGCTTACAACCTCTAGTTTCTATTGAGGCTCTAAATAAATATTTCGCCACGCCTATGTCTTTACGTGATCAACGTACAAAGGCACTGACCATTGATTCCCTGAAAGAAATGGTTGACACAAGCTGTTTCTTTTTTTTTTCTTAAGTATGTAACCGTTAATACTGTCACGAAATCAACTTGGCAAATTCGTACGACAGCCATATGACTTTTTACATAAAGTATAGAGAATATGATCAAATTTACTGTCACTCCACTGCCCAAAACGGACATCTTTTATTAGTCTCTAACCTTAAGCATCTTACCAAAAGCCTGGAAGGAGGGACATATAGAGCCATTACGAAAGTAGAAATCTGGCAAACAATCATCAGATTACTGACGTATTTCCATTTTCCTAGCATTATTTAAGGCTTTATATTGGACTGATAGCGGTCAGTTTACTAATTACTTAACCTCAAATATCCTTCTGGACGAAAACCAGTCAGGGTTCCACAAAAATCGCAGCACGACGGCTGCCTCTCTTCAAGGACTGCTATTCTTCAAGGACATTCACACGAGATCTCACGCCCGATGCAACTGGCGATGAACGGTTGTGGGCAATAGATATGTTGCGTTTCTTTCACTCATGCCTACGAACAATTGTCATGGGTTTGTGTAGATGAGCGGCGTACCCACTCTTTCAGCTACCATCTCCTCAGCCATTGCAATCGCTCTTATTTAAGTTCAACTCCAAGACAACTGTCTGAACGCCATAGCAAAACTACTGCCTCTCAACAAAGGAAAACATTACGAATAAACCAAAGATGACAATTATGTGATTTTTGGACTACAACAAAGATTTCCACATCATCGGTTTTGAGATTCTACATGGGAAACAAATTTTTCTTGAACTTCTGTACAGTAATTCTGTTCATATCTTACAACAGCTGGTATGGTTTCTCTGGATGGGCACGGCTAATTGTCTTCCCCATGCAATTCAATCTTGTGCTCCGTCTCTACAGACCTCGATGTCGACGGTACGCTCAACTTTAGTCTTTCTTCCTTGCTTTTTATAACGTAGTATAATGGCCGGAGGAACAATTTCACGGTGGATGGATCTACGCTTACATCTACACAGATATTCTCAAAATCACACTTAAGAGCCTCGTAGAGGGCACATCGAACCGCCTTCACAATAATTGTCTATCATTCCAATCTCGAACAGCGCGCAGAGAAAACGAACACTTGTATCTTTCCGTGCGAGCTCTGATTTCCTTTATTTTATTATGATGATTGTTTCTCCCTATATTGATCGGCGTCAACAAAATGTTTTCGCGTTCGGAGGAG
The DNA here is from genome assembly GCF_021461395.2 of Schistocerca americana. Lineage (NCBI taxonomy): Eukaryota > Metazoa > Arthropoda > Insecta > Orthoptera > Acrididae > Schistocerca > Schistocerca americana. Next base: position 337,007,742 of record NC_060123.1, on the reverse strand, counting down.
AAAGTTGAAGAATGAAATTTCATGAGGAGATACCCCCGCAACGAGAAACGCCTTTTTTTTAATGATGTCCATCCCAAACCCCGTATCGTGTCCGTGACACTCTCTCCCCTATTCCTCGATGATACAAAACCAGCTGCTCTACTTTGAACTTTCTCGATGTAGTTCGTTAATCCTATCTGATAAGGATCCCACACCGCGCAGCAGTATTCCAAAAGAGGATGGACAAGCGTAGTGCAGGAAGTCTCTTCATTAGTTCTGTTGCATCTTGTAAATGTTCTGCCAATAAAATAAAGTCTTTGGTTCGCCTTCCTCACAACATTTTCTGTGTTTTTGCCATTTAAACTGTTTGTAATAGTAATTCCTGGGTAATTAGTTCAATTTACGGCCTTCAGAATTGATTAATTTCTCGTGTAACCGAAGTTTAACAGATTCCTTTCAGCATTCATGTGGATGACCTCACACTTTTCATTATTTACGGTCAATTGCCAATTCTCACACCATAAAGGTATCTCTTCTAAATCGTTTTTCAATTTGTTTCGATCCTCTGATGATTTTACTAGACGATGAAAGGCAGAATCATCTAAAAACAACCTAGGATGGCTGCTCAGATTGTGTCCTAAATCGTTTATGTAGATAAGGAACAGCAGAGGGCCTATAACACTACCTTGGGAACACCAGAAATCATTTCTGTTTTACTCGATGTCTTACCCTCAATTACTACGAACAGTGACCTGTTTGACAGGAAATCACGAATCCAGTCGCATAACTGAGACGATATTCCATAAGCACGCAACTCAATTAAAAGCCGCTTGTGAAGTACAGTGTCAAAAGCCTTCTGAAAATCTAGAAATACGGAATTAATTTGAAATCCCGTGTCAATAGCCCTTAACACCTCGTGGGAGTGAAGAGCTAGTTGTGTTTAAGAAGAACGATATTTTCTAAATACGTGTTGACTGTGTGTCAATAGACCGTTGTCTTCGAGGTAATTCATAATGTTTGAAAGCAATATACCGGGTGATCAATAAGTCAGTATAAATTTGAAAACTGAATAAATCACGGAAAAATGTAGATATAGAGGTAAAAATTGACACACATGCTTCGAATGACATGGGGTTTTATTAGAACCAAAAAAATACAAAAGTTCAACTAATATCCGACAGATGGCGCTTCATCTGATCATAATAGCAATAATTAGCATTACAAAGTAAGACAAAGCAAAGATGATGTTCTTTACAGGAAATGCTCAATATGTCCACCATCATTACTCAACAATAGCTGTAGTCGAGGAATAATGTTGTGAACAGCACTGTAAAGCACGTCCGGAGTTATGGTGAGGCATTGGCGCCGGATGTTGTCTTTCAGCATCCCTAGAGATGTCGGTCGATCACGATACACGTGCGACTTTAGGTAACCCCAAAGCCAATAATCGCATGGACTGAGGTCTGGGGACCTGGGAGGTCAAGCATGACGAAAGTGGCGGCTGAGCACACGATCATCACCAAACGACGCGCGCAAGAGATCTTTCACGCGTCTAGCAATATAGGGTGGAGCGCCATCCTGCATAAACATCGTACGATCCAGCAAGTGTTTATGAGCCAGGCTGGGGATGATGCGATTATGTAACATATCGGCGTACCTCTCACCCATCACCGTAGCAGTTACAAAACCAGAATCACGCATTTCCTCGAAGAAAAAAGACCCAATAACGGTAGATGTGGTAAATCCAACCCATACCGTGACTTTCTCGTCGTGCAATGGAGTTTCCACTACAGTTCTAGGATTTTCGGCAGCCTAAATTCTGCAGTTGTGCGCGTTGACAGAACCTCAGAGCGTGAAATGAGCTTCGTCGGTCCTCAACACGTTACTCAACCAATACTCATCTTTCGTCATCTTTTGAAACGCCCAAACCGCAAATGCCCTCCGCTTCACTAAATCGCCAGGTAACAGTTCACGATGCCGATGGATTTTGTACGGATAGCATCGGAGGGTAAGCCTAAGTGCCAACCAAATAGCAGTGTATGGAATGCCGGTGTGACGTGCGACTGCACGAGCGCTGACTTCCCCGTGCAAAGACGAACCCGCTACAGTCTCCATTTCTTCCTGAACTGTCTCAGCAGCATTACGCCTTGTGCTCGGTCGGCCACTACGGGGTCTATCGTCTAAACAACCCGTGGCTTCGAACTTCGAAATCATTCTCGCCACAGCTGCATTTGTCAACGGACCTTTGCCCGTTCGAATCCCCTTCCTATGGCGATAGGATCGTAACGCTGAACTAGCACATTCCCCATTCTGATAATACAGCTTCACTAAAAGCGCCTTTTCAGGTAACACCAACATGCTGCGACTGCTGGCGCATCTGATTCTCTCTCTCATTACAGTTCCTTTTCATACCCGATTGCCATGCGCGGTCACTGACGTTTTGCTGTCCAGCGCCATCTGTCGGGCATTTTGTGAACTTCGTTCTTTTTTTTTGTTTTTTTTTTGTTCTAATAAAACCCCATGTCATTCCAAGCATGTGTGTCAATTTTTACCTCTCTATCTACATTATTCCGTGGTTTATTAAGTTTTCAAATTTATACTGACTTTTTGATCACCCGATATGTTCCAAAACCCGCTGCATATCAACGTTAATGATAAGGGCCCGTAATTTAGTGGATTGCTTTTCTTGAAGATATGCGTGAGCTGTGCAGTTCGAGCGAGCGGTTGTATATGCTTAAGTATGGAGCTATTGCATCAGCATACTCTGAAAGAAATCTAACTGGTATCCAGTCTGGACCGGAAGACTTGCTTTTATTAAGTAATTTAAGTTTCTTCACTACTCCGAGGATATCAGTTCTAATTTACTCATGTTGGCAGCTGTACTTGATTCGAATTCTGTAATATTTAATTCATCTTCTTTGGTGAACGAATTTTGGAATGCTGTGTTTAGTAACTCTGTTTTAACAGCACTGTCATTGATAGTACCTCCTTTGGTATGGCGCAGAGAAGACATTGAGTGTAGCTTGCCGCTAGCATACTTTACATACGACCAGAACCTCTTTGGATTTTCTGACAGGTTTTGAGACAAAATTTTGCTGTGAAAACTGTTATAAACATTTCGCAATTGAAGTCCGTGCTATTTTTCAAGCTTCTGTAAAAGATCGTCAATATTGCGGATTTTGCGTTCGTTTAAATTTGGCGAGCTTTTTTATTGTTTCAGCAACAATGTTCTGACCTACTCTGTGTACCAAGGCGGAGCAGCTCCGTTGGTTGTTAATTTATTAGGTATAAATCTGTCACTTGCTGTCGATAGTATTTCTTTGAATTTGAGTCACATCTAGTCTATACTTACATTGTTAATTTGGAAGGAGTGGAGATTTTCTCTCTCAAAGGCCTCAAGCGAATTTTTATTCCCTTTTTCAATGGATATATTTATCGTTTATTTTTGGGGGATTTGGGAGTTACGGCATTCAGTTTCGCTACGACAATCAGTTTCACTGATCCTTCTATCCCTTTTGATGCTCGTTATCAGCTCAGTATTATTTGTTGCTAAGAGGTCAAGCGTGTTTTCACAACCGTTTACTATTCAAGCGGATTCATGAACTAAATGCTTGAAATAATTTTCAGAGAATGCGTTTAGCAGAATTTCGGATGATGTTTATGCATACCTCCGGACTTAAACATATATTTTCGCCAACATATCGAGCCTAAATTGAAGTCACCTCCAACTATAATTGTATGAGTCGGGTGTTTGACGATTTTCAGGAAAACAGAGAACCATCTGCCTCTAAACTTACATGCATTTGCGCTAAAGGATAACAGAGAGTGGACGGAGTGATCAGTTGAGATGGAGCTGCAATGAGGCTAGATTTAATGGCAGACTGATGATGCATTCTGGACAGGGAGATGTTGCTGCACGTGATTTGACCATTTTTCCCGCTGAATCTCAATGTAGACAAGTGTAATGTGCTGCGAATACATAGAAAGAAAGATCCCTTATCATTTAGCTACAATATAGCAGGTCAGCAACTGGAAGCGGTTAATTCCATAAATTATCTGGGAGTACGCATTAGGAGTGATTTAAAATGGAATGATCATATAAAGTTGATCGTCGGTAAAGCAGATGCCCGACTGAGATTCATTGGAAGAATCCTAAGGAAATGCAGTCCGAAAACAAAGGAAGTAGGTCACAGTATGTTTGTTCGCCCACTGTTTGAATACTGCTCAGCAGTGTGGGATCCGTACCAGATAGGGTTGATAGAAGAGATAGAAAAGATCCAACGGAGAGCAGCGCGCTTCGTTACAGGATCATTAGTAATCGCGAAAGCGTTACGGAGATGACAGATAAACTCCACTGGAAGACTCTGCAGGAGAGACGCTCAGTAGCTCGGTACGGGCTTTTGTCAAAGTTTCGAGAACATACCTCCAACGAGGAGTCAAGCAGTATATTGCTCCCTCCTACGTATACCTCGCGAAGATACCATGAGGATAAAATTAGAGAGATTAGAACCCACACAGAGGCATACCGACAATCCTTCTTTCCACGAACAATACGAGACTGGAATAGAAGGGAGAACCGATAGAGGTACTCAAGGTACCCTCCGCCACACACCGTCAAGTGGCTTGCGGAGTATGGATGTAGATGTAGATGTCAGGATGCATCAGTCGCATGACATAGCCTGCATTCGACTCGTATACAATCACGTGTTCTGTATATTACTTAGAGCACTGTCTACTTGCGATCGTTAACAGCAAACCTCTCGGTCATCAGAGGACTTCCATCTCATGTGTGAGGAAACGTGACCATCCTGTTTCGGCACATTCCTTTAAACAAACGAAGATTTATGCGATGTACTCCATTCCCCTGTCGCATCTTGGATACAAAATCAAGATTTCAGTTTCATAACTAAGATGATTCTACGTTAGCGATAAGTGTCTGTGAGACACTGCAATCCCCGTATAATTTCACGTGTTGGACGCTGCTGCTATACTTTTATCTATTTCCTTGAAAGAGGTATTCTCTGTTACTAACTATCATTGTATATAGGACTGATGTGGGCACAGTATAATTTCTGAGACGCAATCTGATGTGAACAGTGAATGCTGTACATCTCTGGAAAGCTATATTGTTCATGTAAAGGTGCGTTTACACTGCGATTTGTATCGGCACATGTATGAGATACATGTATATACGACTTTGCGACATGTATCGCGACTTGTATGAGTTGACAAGTATCAACCCCATACATGTATGAGCGTGCATTTACACTGGTTGATATGTATCACTGTGCGATAGCTTCCGACGACGATTTGGAAGTTTTCACATTTTTATGTGCTGATACACTTGCTCTTTTGGAAGATGATAGGAAGAAAAGGCGGAGGAAGCGTAGATGGTGGCACAGAGAGTTTCTCGCGAATTAACGCCATATTTTAGAAATTATGTTAGGATGAGTATGGAGGATTTCCGCGGTTTGTTATCACTTGTGGCTCTTCTTGTGTCCAAAACCAACACAAACTTTCGGGAAGCGATTCCACCAGAGGATCAGTTGGCAGTAACACTCCGTTTTTTAGCCACTGGGGATTCCTCGTAAAACGAAGATTTCATGACAAAACATTTGCATTGTCGCGCGATTGCTAATGCCGACGTCTCACACACGACTGTCGGCATCCGTTGTCAACATTATCACGCGAGGCCGCCGGTATAACAGCAAAACATTGATATACGTGCCAGATGCATGAAAAAATTATTTAATGTATGACATACTCTGATATATATAAAACTTTTACCTTCACTTCTTGGGATAAAACTTGCACAATGGCCTCGCAAACACGAAGAATAATGTTGCATATGACACTTTTTGATATTTTATGCAGATACATTAACGTCGAAACGACAGTCGGCACCTTCAAAACTCAAACAGCCGCCAAAGAGCCTGGTACTACGCATACGCTAATCGTCGAAATAAGCGGCAGTCGACAAGACGACAGGAAATGATAGTACTGCGCATGCGCGAGTTCTTCAAATGTCGCTCATACATGTCGCGTATATGGCCAAAAAGCGATATACAAAATGTATACGCGACATGTATGAGCTCGAGGGTCCGCATACAAGTTCCGTGAATTTTTGTATGAGGTGATGTATCGCGACATGTCAAATTGACATGTCGCTCATACATGTCGCGATACATGTATCCCAGTGTAAACGTACCTTAACACACAGACCCGACGTTTTAAGGAAGTAGCTTTTTTATTTTACAGTTTGTTACCATAGTTTCCCGCAGAGAAAACTGCAAGAAGAATATGTGTCATGCGCTGTAAATATACTTTTTACATTGGAATAGTAACAGCACTGCATTACATACGACTAATAGGTCGGAAGCTGAAGCGATCTAACAGTATAACATGTTTTAAGTGCAGAACTGTGTAGCCTTAGGAGTGCATCTGTTTATTTTCTCTCTTACCAATACGTTGGACCCCAGACAGTTCACTACTTGGTCTATTACTTTTCTCACTACATCTGATTGATGTGTTAACCTCTTGCACTGTTAAGTATCACCTACACGCTGATGATCTCAGTTAAACTTAAGCACAAGTGCAACAAACTTGTGTACATTCGTCCAGTATGTAAACGCTGTCTTAACTACCTTACCACAGTAAGCACAATTATATGTTTGAAACTTAATCCATCTTTCCCTTCCATTTGTCAGCAGAATCGTCTATTGAAATAGTCTATAGTATGCTATTTCTTAACAACTGCTGTCAGTGCCATTTTATTCTTCTCGCTTGTGCCGCATAAAGTCATTAATTAATATTATTGTTATTCATAATGTCTGCTACTATTATTTGTTCATCATTTGTGTTAAAAATTACAAATATCCTCCTAAAAATATCTCACAAGTACATGTAGGAATTGAAACTTATTGTTGTTAATATGTAGAGTTACTGGCCTGACGAAGGAGACGACCTGAAGGGCCCATTCTAGTCACGTTATATGAAACATTAAACAAATAGGTACTAGAGTAACTGAGTATGAAAGGAGAAGGAGACTGAAAAAAAAGATTACACTTTGGCGTAACATGCCCTGTGTGAAAGTCATTCTTATAATACTAAGTGTGATGTTCTCCATAAAGCAGATAAAAGCAGAAAACTAACATCACTTGAAATTCTCGCTATCAGTAAACACCAGTCATATATTCCTGACTTAATCTTTAATTCCAATATTCACACTCGCTGAATTAGCCGTAGCTAGTTAATAAAAAATGGTTGAAATGGCTCTGAGCACTGTGGGACTAAACTTCTGAGGTCATCAGTCCCCTAGAACTTAGAACTACTTAAACCTAACTAACCTAAGGACAACACACACATCCATGCCCGAGGCAGGATTCGAACCTGCGACCGTAGCGGTCCCGCGGTTCCGGACTGTAGCGCCTAGAACCGCTCGGTCACGAAGGCCGGCGCCAGTTAAAATATTCTCATCATTAGTTATTGTGCTTGTTATATTGTAAACACAGTAGTCTAATTGTTCCCCATAGACATTCCATTGGCTCCATCCACCCCTCTGCCTTTCGCTCCTCCCCCCCTCATTTTTTGCCTGTTCATCACATTCGCCAGTTATTTTGTCCATGTAATAGTAGTCGTGCCAGTACTCACTCACGTACTGTTTTGGCCCGCACACTCTTATACTTTCAATCACTGAATATAATGTAATAAAAGGTTTATTTGTCCATAATTTCTTTGCGTTTGTCACTATCCTTGTGTTTTCCGTACACATGTGTAGTTGAAATTGGCTATATCACTCTCGAAAGACATCTTTGAACTGCTACAGACACTCAGTGGCATTGTGTGTGGTCTTAAGTTTTCTGGGGGGGTGGCGTAGACAGCCGAATCATAAAATAAATATTACGTTGGAACGTCAGTACTGTGTATATCAGTTTTTAGTAAATAATCCCTTGTGGGTAAGGTGATCGCTATCATCCGATTGAAATACGCACAAACAATGTACTGTCTTTACAGGCAGCGAAATTTATGTACCAATGGCTACAGTAAACAACAGGACAGGCAGTGCTCACTGATAGGAGAAATCTTTAATAGGCTACTAAGGCCTCTTTTGTTTCTTCTCGCTGTGTTGATTTAGTAAGTGTAATACATGAATGTTATTGCCCTTTTGCTCTGATAAGGTACCTCTCGACTGCTACACAATAAACTCCAAGGAAAGTTCAGATACCGAAAAATAGTAAACACAAATAATTATGCGTATAACGTGCTAACCTACAAGATTTCGCTGGAGGAAATTCCGACTTAAGACACTTCAGAGGAGGAATAATCTGCTGCCTACGTCTCATACACAACTTATGCCTTTATTTAAATCTAGCTACTTGGCACGCATACGGGAATAGGGCTGTTGAAAATCCCGTCTGCCCATCCCTGTCTAGGTTTTCCGCGCTTTCCCTAAACCGCTTAAGGCAAATGCCGGAATGATACCCTTGAAGAAGACACGGGTGACCTCTTAGTGGACGTGACGTTAAATTCTAATCTTCCTTCCTTCTTCTGTACTGAAGTATCCCTCTTTTTTAAAAATATGAATGGCAAATTTACCACCAATAGCCTCTCTTTCGTCCATCTTGAAGACTTCCCTTTTGGCTTGTGCTCTCATCTTAAACAGGGATACGTTTGCACTTCACCATCAATTCATTAGTAACGCGGTGCAGAGATCCGCACTTAATCAAAGGCAATTCGGCGTCTTTCAAGCTCCTTATATTGCGATTAAGGCTTTGGTTATTTCAAATAACAGCCTCAAAAATCCGGACTAGATCTTACTTGCGACTCCTTCCCGCATCCACTCTGAATATTACTGCTGCGTGGACTCATGATTGACGACACTGCGTAAGGTAACAAGGAAACCAGAATAACGGTACACTCATACCCGGTGACCATTCTCCTGCTCAGTAGTGATGCGCCACAAAGCAATGAAGAGTATGGGGCCACGTGCACGTTACTCATGCCGATGATTCAGCACGCATGCGATGACCTGCTGCCTTCCTGTTATTTTATTTTCAAAGAATTACGACCTGTAATGTGGTGCATTCCGCAATCGCATTGCTGTAAAACAACAAGGAAGAGCAAAATAGTTTTAATGTTACAACAGTAACATACTTTTGTTTAGTAGTAGAATCACTGGAGAGGGCGGGGCCACTCAATGGAAAAACGTTGCACACACGTAGCGAAGAAATTGTAGACAGGGAGGAAACTATGGAAAGGGAACTTGAATAAATTCAAAGAAACAGTCGTTTGTAACGAGTGAAACAAGAGAAAGGAAAACAACAGAGGATTAACGGTTAGCTTTGAAAGATAAAATAGTGAAGGCAGCAAGAGGATCAAATAGTCAAAAAGACAATGCTCAGTGAAAATCCTCAGGTAACACCCGAAATATTGCATTTAATTGGCGGAAGTAGAAAATATAAAAACATAACAAGTGAAGGAGGCAAAAGAAAATAAACACGTCTAAAATTGAGATTGAAACAAAGTAAAAAATGGCTAAACAGGAAAATCTACAGGAGAAATACAAAGCTGCAGAATCAGGCGTCATTGTGGGAAAGACAGATGCTGCAAATACGAAAAATAAACCTTTGGAGAAAAGAGAAACAGGTGTATAAATATCAAGAGCTCAGGTAGCACACCAGTGCCAAGAAAAGAAGAAAAGGCTGAAAGGTGGAAGAAATATACGTAAGTGTTACGCAAAGGACATAAAGTAGAAGACATTATGGAAAGGTAAGGGATAATAGATGAAAATGAGATAGAAGATGTGATACTGGGAGGGGAATCTCAGAGAAGAATGAAAGACATAAGCCGAAACAGGCATATTGAGCAGAAGACATCCCCTCAGAAATATTCGTATCCTGGTATGTAGCATACCCGTATATAAGACGAGGGAAGTACCCCCAGACTTCAAGAAGATTGTAATAATTGCTACTCCAAAGAAGGCGGTGCTGACGTATGTGAATATTACCGAACCATTGCTTAATAAGTCATGGTTCCAAAACAGACACGAATTATTTACAGAATGGATAGACTGATAAAATCCAACGACGGAGAAGATCATTTTGGGTTCTGTAGGAACACGTGAGGCAATGCTGACCCTAAGAGTCATCTTAGAATATTGGCTAAAGAAAGGCAAAATTGTATTTATAGCATTTGTTTAGTTGGAAAAATCTATTGACAATGTTGACTGGAATACACTCCTTGCAACTCTGAAGATAGGAAGCAGGAAATAAAGGGAGCGAGAAGTTATGTAGCTACAAGCTGTATAGAAACCAGACAAAACATGGGAGAGAAACAATAGTTGGCTCTGAGCACTATGGGACTCAACTGCGGTGGTCATCAGTCCCCTAGAACTAAGAACTACTTAAACCTAACTAACCTAAGGACATCACACACATCCATGCCCGAGGCAGGATTCGAACCTGCGACCGTAGCAAATGGTTCAAAAGGCTCTGAGCACTATGGGACTTAACTACTGTGGTCATCAGTCCCCTAGAACTTAGAACTACTTAAACCTAACTAACCTAAGGACATCACACACATTCATGCCCGAGGCAGGATTCGAACCTGCGACCGTAGCAGTCGCGCGGTTCCGGACTGCGCGCCTAGAACTGCGACCGTAGCAGTCGCACGGTTCCGGACTGCGCGCCTAGAACCGCGAGACCACCGCGGCCGGCAAACAATAGTTGAGAAGGGAAGGAGATAGGGCTATAGCTTATCTCCCATGTTTTCAATCTCTATATACAGCGAGCGTTACAGGAAATGAATGACAAATTTGATTAAAATTCAAAGAGATGAAAAAATTCAGTCGAATAGAGAGGATGGAAAATGAATACTAGCAATCGCAAGGAAATCGTTTCTGAAAAAGGGATATTTGTTACGATCGGGTAGAAATGGGTTAGGAGGTCTTTCCTGAAGGTGTCTGTCTGGAGCCATGCCTTGCACGGAAGTGAACACTGGTAGATAGGATAACTAATGAAGATATCGTATCAGGGAGAAAAGACATTTATTGTATAACTTGAGTACAAACAGAAAGAAAGAATAAACTTAGAATTTAACGCCCCCTCGACAATGAGGCCATAAGAAACGGAGGCAAGCTCGGAAGGAAGGATGGGGAAGGAAATAGATGGAAATCATTTGAAAGGAACTATCCCGGCATTTGCCTTAAGCGATACTGGGGAATCGCCGAAAATCTCAGTCTGGATCAGCGGACGCAAATTTGAACCGTCGTCCTCCCGAAAGCGACTAAAAGAAGAGATCTATTGAAATAGCGCATCTTGAGGCATTAAGAAATGGTTAGTTTAATAATAGGAGTGTGCTTGTGTGTGGAGCAGAGTGAGGGGGGGGGGGGGGGGGGTGTTGAATTGCTGTAGAGCGAGACCAAGGCTTGAATAGAGTACGCAGGTTCAAATGGATGTAGGTTCCAGTCACAGATAGAGAGGCTGTCACAGGACAGACTAGCATGGAGAAATGAATCAAATCAGTTTCCGGATGAAGGCCACAGCAACAAAATGGTTCAAATGGCTCTGAGCACTATGGGACTTAACATCTGAGGTCATCAGTCCCCTAGACTTTGAATTACTTAAACCTAACTAACCTAAGGACATCACACACATCCAAGCCCGAGGCAGGATTCGAACCGTAGCAACAGCGCGGTTCCGGACCCTCAGCAACAACATGTGTGTGTGTGTGTGTGTGTGTGTGTGTGTCGAAAGATAAGTGTATTTCTTTCCCTAAGCGCAGCCGTTCACTGACCGACCACGAAATTTTCTCCTTGCTCACTTAAATATAGTTGAAGACAAGTGCACCTTGTTTACAAATCTTTATTGCAATACATAATAATAATTATACAAATTAACCCACCACCTTAGTGATTAGTGGGTCCTAATGTTAATACAATGTTATATGTTTTTGCAGCTCTTACAGTTATTAGAGTTCAAATGTGTGCGAAATCCTATGGGACTTAACTGCTAAGGTCATCAGTCCCTAAGCTTATACACTACTTAACCTAAATTATCCTAAGGACAAACACACACATCCATGCCCGAGGGAGGACTCGAACCTCCGCCGGGACCAGCCGCACAGTCCATGACTGCAGCGCCTTGGACCGCTATTACAGTTAATTTGTAAACTACAGTGTGAACAGCGCAGGTTAATGGGCAAATTACGATTTGTTAAACTATACACTACTACCTACTTGTTAGTAATCCTAACTGCCTGCGGCGTTACAGATTTGTCAGTATAGCTATAAACCTATTCAACGCCTTGCTCATCGAACTAATCCCGATGAGCCTGCCCCTCACACTGGGCAGGCCAAAACTACTTGTCGCTGCAGGTTCCTATTTTAGTATCTACTTCTACTCCTACTAACTACTAACTAACTTACGTCAAATCCGGTGCTGTCATAATCGTGAAGTTGGTGTACCCCAGTCCCCGTAGCCTTGCACGTTGCGGATTCCAACTAACAAGTCGACCTGTCCACGCACAGGCGGTACAGGATTAGGGTACTAGGACACGTTCAGTAGTTGGTTCTAATCGTGAAAGTCCCTCAGGTATGCAGTTAGAACTTTACGTGATACCTCATTGCCAGGTTGTTCAAGGTTTCAAAAGTCAAGCGCACCCTTGTCGTATGCATCTAGCGCTAAGTATGTTCTTTGTATATTGTATATTTATTCCATTATAAATCACAATACCTGGTATTCCATTGTCGCGAACTGTTAGCAACAGGAGACAACGTGCTTACGGACTACGCTCCAGAAAGCGCACACGGTGATTAGAAAGAGAAATGCAAGAAAAGCAGGCCGCGATGCGCCGAGTAAATTTTCCTCGAGCCTTTCAGCGCCGAGCGGTGAAACGGAACAGCAGGCGTGACGCAGGCGCATCGGTGGCGAGTGTGTGCCTCGGTTAGTCAGTGTGGCTGGCCAGCTATTTCTGGTGGCACCTGCGCGCCTGGTCTGTGCTGACTGGCGCTCGAGGAACGCGACTCGGCGTGACCCGCCTGAGTCAGCAGCCTCGGGCCAGCCACCTTCCGGCCCGTGCGAGTCAGCATCTCATCCTGTGTGTGCCCTGGCTGTTCAGAGTGAAGACGTTCCACGGCCACCTGAGCGAAGTGAACTGTTTACAAGTATTTGTTGTTCACTGTCACTTCCTAGGGAGCTGAAAGTTGGGCGAGGGGAATTTAGGAAATTTGTGGGAAGTTCCTATGGGACCAAATTTCTGAGGTCATCGGTCCCTAGGCTTACAGTCTACGTAATCCAACTTAAACTAATTTACGCTAAGGACAACACACACACACCCATGCCCGAGGGAGGGCAAGACGCAATCAATACCTTCGCTGCGCAGTGCCGATGGTACTGTTACCGACGACTGTGCCGCTAAAGCGGAGTTATTGAACGCAGTTTTCCGAAAGACCTTCACCAGGGAAGACGAATGGAATATTCCTGAATTTGAAACACGAACAGCTGCTAGCATGAGTTTCTTAGAAGTAGATACCTTAGGGGTTGCGAAGCAACTCAAATCGCTTGATACGGGCAAGTCTTCAGGTCCAGATTGTATACCGATTAGGTTCCTTTCAGATTACGCTGATACAGTAGCTCCCTACTTAGCAATCATATACAACCGCTCGCTCAACGATAGATATGTACCTACAGACTGGAAAATTACGCAGGTCGCACCAGTGTTTAAGAAGGGTAGTAGGAGTAATCCATCGAACTACAGACCTATATCATTGACGTCGGTTTGCAGTAGGGTTTTGGAGCATATATTGTATTCAAACATTATGAATCACCTCGAAGGGAACGATCTATTGATACGTAATCACCATGGTTTCAGAAAACATCGTTCTTGTGCAACGCACGAAGTAATGGCCGCTATTGACAGGGGATCTCAAGTTGAATCCGTATTTCTATATTTCCGGAAAACTTATGACACCGTTCCTCACAAGCGACTTCTAATCAAGCTGCGGGCCTATGGGGTATCGTCTCAGTTGTGCGACTGGATTCGTGATTTCCTGTCAGGAAGGTCGCAGTTCGTAGTAATAGACGGCAAATCATCGAGTAAAATTGAAGTGATATCATGTGTTCCCCAGGGAAGCGTCCTGGGACCTCTGCTGTTCCTGATTTATATAAATGACCTGGGTGACAATCTGAGCAGTTCTCTTACGTTGTTCGCAGATGATGCTGTAATCTACCGTCTAGTAAGGTCATCCGAAGACCAGTATCAGTTGCAAAGCGATTTAGAAAAGATTGCTGTAAGGTATGGCAGGTGGCAGTTGACGCTAAATAACGAAAAGTGCGAGGTGATCCACATGAGTTCCAAAAGAAATCCGTTGGAATTTGATTACTCGATAAATAGTACAATTCTCAAGGCTGTCAATTCAACTAAGTACCTCGGTGTTAAAATTACGAACAACTTCAGTTGGAAAGACCACATAGATAATACTGTGGGGAAGGCGAGCCAAAGGTTGCGTTTCATTGTCAGGACACTTAGAAGATGCAACAAGTCCACTAAAGAGACAGCTTACACTACACTCGTTCGTCCTCTGTTAGAATATTGCTGCGCCGTGTGGGATCCTTACCAGGTGGGATTGACGGAGGACATCGAAAGGGTGCAAAAAAGGGCAGCTCGTTTTGTATTATCACGTAATAGGGGAGAGAGTGTGGCAGATATGATACGCGAGTTGGGATGGAAGTCAAAGCAAAGACGTTTCTCGTCGCGGCGAGATCTATTTACGAAATTTCAGTCACCAACTTTTTCTAAAAAAAATGGCTCTGAGCACTATGGGACTTAACATCTATGGTCATCAGTCCCCTAGAACTTAGAACTACTTAAACCTAACTAACCTAAGGACATCACACAACACCCAGTCATCACGAGGCAGAGAAAATCCCTGACCCCGCCGGGAATTGAACCCGGGAAGCCGGGCGCGGGAAGCGAGAACGCTACCGCACGACCACGAGCTGCGGACACAACTTTCTCTTCCGAATGCAAAAATATTTTGTTGAGCCCAACCAACATAGTTAGGAATGATCATCAAAATAAAATAAGAGAAATCAGAGCTCGAACAGAAACGTTTAGGTGTTCGTTTTTCCCGCGCGCTGTTCGGGAGTGGAATGGTAGAGAGACAGTGTGATTGTGGTTCGATGAACCCTCTGCCAAGCACATAAAGGTGAATTGCAGAGTAATCATGTAGTTGTAGATGTAGATGTAGGACTGGAATCACCGACGGGGCAGGGGGGGGGGGGAGGGGGGGGGAGCCGTGCGAACCATGACAAGGCACCTTAGCCCACGCGGGGAGTTCCAATTGGCAATACTACAGGGTGTCCACAATGAGACTCCAATATTCTAATATCCTATATCTTTCTCATTTCAGATGGTGGACCTGTCAATCCTGAAGGGGCAGACAGAGCAACTCAACACGTTTGTGGTGTGCAAATTTGATACACCAAGTGGCCGTAGTGGAGCTGCAATCAATTGTTTTAGCAAAATGGAGGATATGAAGGAGAGTGCACAAGTGGTCTGGTGGTATGCAGAGACAAAATCGGCGACCCAAGTGCAAAGAAACTTTCGTCGAGTTTACAACAAAGTGCCCCCGTCGTTCAAGACTATAAAGAAGTGGTGTCATCAGTTTTTGGCTACTGGGAGTGTTGCGCAAGGGCATGGTGGTGGTAAGCCTGGGATCAGCGAACATCATGTGGAACAAGTGCGCAGTCATTCGAACAAAGTCCACAGAAGTCAGTGCGACAGGCAGCACGAGAACATCGTATGAAACGTTCAACAGTGCACAAAGTTCTTCATCGGCGATTACGTTTGTACGCATATAAAGTGCAGGTTGTGCAAGAAATCAAGCCTGATGATCGACCAAAGCGAGAAGAATTTGCATGTATCATGTTAGATCGCACTGCCGCGGAAGAGACATTTTTATCACGCGTGATGTTTACTGACGAGGTAACCTTTCACGTGTCAGGGGCTGTCAATCGTCACAATGTCCGCATCTGGGGGTCAGAAAATCCACATGCACCTAGGGAACACATGCGCAGACAGTCCGAAAGTTAATGTGTGGTGTGGTTTGATGATAAATCGCATTGTTGGGCCGTTTTTCTTTCAGGAGCCGACTATGGATGGAGCCATCTACCTGGACATGTTGGAACAATTTGCCGTGCCACAGATAACAGACGTGCAGCCAAATGTGATGTTTCAACAGAACGGTGCACCAACCCATTGGCGCTTTGATGTCCGAAAATTTTTCAATGACATATTCCCGCAACGATGGATTGGCCGTGGAGGTCCAATTCCTTGGCCGCTACGTTCGCCCGACATAACCCCCCTCGATTTTTTTCTTGTGGGGTTATGTGAAAGACCGGGTGTACGCTACACCAGTAAAGGACCTGCAAGACTTGAAACAGCGCATAAGAATTGTCATCAACTCTGTCACAGAACAGATGCTCCGCAACACATGGCACGAAATCGATTATAGACTTGATATTCTTCGCGCTACCCGTGGCGCCCATGTTCAAGTGTACTGAACCGTCCACCTGTGTATGAAAACTTGATGAGCTGCTTTATGATTTCCCTGTATTTGTTCGTCAATAAATTGTGCTTCCTCCCAGATTTTATGAGTTCAAATGTTGGAGTCTCATTGTGGACACCCTGTACTTTAAATATGGCTCTAACAATCAACGCTAATCTGCCGTATACCTTCGCTGGACTGAGAGGACTGAACTTATTTCACTTTATTGAGGGAGGAGGGGGGGGGGGCGTGTGCGATGTGACCAAAAATTTCATTTTTCGATTTTATTTCCATTCAATAGTAACATTTACCGACAACTACTCTGACGGAGAGAAAATCGCAACACCAGAAAATAATTAATGCAGAGGAATGAAATTTCAGAAATACATATTTCCATGTAACATATGTGAGTGATTAACATTGCAGGATCATAGATTAAAGTAAGGGGGAGATACGCCATTGCAAATGCCAAATGCTAGTGCGTTAATAAATAGTGTAACGGTCAGAATGTTGAATGCAAGCATGAAAACGTGTATGAATTGTGTTGCACAGGTGTAGGATGTCAGTTTGTGCCACGGAGTTCCGTGCCTGTTGCACTTGGGTGCATAATACAGGGAAGGTTAACGTTGTTTCTGGATGACGCTGGAACTGTCGTCCGATGACATCCCATATGTGCTCGATTGGAGATAGATCTGGTGACCGAGCAGGCCAAGGCAACATGTCGACATACTGTAGAGCGGTATGTGGGCGAGCGTTATCCTGTTGCAAAACAACCCCCTGAAATGCTGTTCAAGAATGTCAGCAAAGTGATGAGTCACCAGACTGGCGTACAAATTTGCAGTCAGGATGCGTCGGATAACCACGAGAATGCTCCTGCTGTCATACGAAATCGCTTCCCAGTCCATAACTGCAGGTTTGGACCAGTGTGTCTAGCATGCAGACAGGTTGGTTGCAGGCCCCCAATTGGCCTCCTTCTAACCGACACACGACCATCACTGGCACCGAGGCAGAACCAGCTTTCATCAGAAAACAGAATAGACCTCCACCCTGCCCTCCATGGAGCTCTCCCTTGACACCACTACCAAGTCGCAAATGGCCGTGGTTTGGGGTCAGTGGAATGCAAGCTACAATACGTCTGGCTCGGAGCTGTTCCTCGAAGTAACCGATTCGTTGTGTCACTGTGGTGCCAACTGGTGCTCAAATTACTGCTGCAGATGCGGTGCGATGCCTCACAGCCACCAGGAATCAAACCCTGGTCCACCTCACGGCATTCAATCACGCTGACCACGCACCCATAAGGAGAGAGCGTCCTTTCGATGACAAGGTCATTAGAGACGAATACAAGCTCGTATGTGACAAGATGGAGAAGCAAATCGACCTATCACTCTCAAAGGAACCTTCGTGACAAAATATGATAAGACGTTTTTCGATGGAAATAAAAGAATTGTTGATAAGCAGTAATATTCATGAGCATCTTTAGCAGTTTATAAAACAAAGCCAAAAAACTACGTGATAAACATACTTCAGGAAGCAAATTCAAACGTTAATATTCTTATTTACCCATACAACACTGACCTCTTACAAACGCGAATTGAGCTTCTGACTAGCTTCCGTCGATATCACTCAATTAAATTACACCTGCAAAGAATATATCGGTAAAGATAGGAAAGTTAACAAGGCGGCCTTTGCGGAGGAAAATTATTGTCCTGTGCAAATCTGAGAGGAAGCTTATGGATAATCTACAATATGTTCCACATGCCAAGTTACTACTAGTGCGATGGATGCTTGAGGAAAAACGAAGATTTATTTTTAAAAACTGTTGAAATAATTACAATTTATGGAACCGTTTGCAGAACTGTAGGCCAATAATCAAGGACGGAACCAATAGTATGACAATCGAATGTAACTGCAAAAGTATGGAAAACTGTTACGAAGAGCAGAAACAAAGTTTCTAAGACAAACTAAAAGCTGAATAGATGGGACGTAATATTAACTGTGAAATTATTGTTATGGTTAAATCAGTCGCAAAAGGATTACACTGGGGCAGAGAGCGAGAGAGAAAGACTTCTAGAGCTTGTACTGTGTGAGGAATTTCAGAAACCACGAGATTCCAAAATTTTAAATTGACAAAGAATATGTGGAAAGATTTATAATCAGATGTTGATGACACAAGCCGACCCATGAACTGAAGATGAGCTTACGATTACGTTCACAGTCTGTACATGAATATCTTGCAGGATCGTTTCTCTGCACACTGTGTAACAGGGTAATGTGTTAGACTGCAACAAATCCTTAGAATATGCTACAGACATTGCAGTAGCATCAGCACTAAATTGTTGCTCTTGTTTAGCATGCAAGCTTCAGAAGAATGCGGTAGAGCTGGAGTGAAGTAGCGGAAGGTGTATGTCTAGCAATATGTGTTCAAATAGTTCAGCCGACAGAATACGGTCAGAAACAAAGCAGAGTCATAGTTTTTAGTAGACAGTCCTAGCCATCGAGGAATTGTTATGCACACAAAATGAAGGATAACGGAAGTTGTTCTCTGAATTAATAACTGTCAATCGTTATGAATATTTGGCAGCATCCAGGCTCTACTTATACACCTGTACACCTAAGACACAACATGTAATTGGAGCTGGGTAACTATCTCTGTGACGCTTGCGTCTTTACTAAACGAACCCGTGACAAAACGCCCCTTGTTAACACTATCATTATAACGTCACACATTTCTCAAGGATATTTCTCTCACTTTTCTAAGCTTATGTATTAGTCCTCCCATCTGTTCCAATTTTTATACCCTATAATGAAATATCTGATGAGATGACAAACTAATATTATGTCTTATATTCTGTGGAGGTTTTTTTGCATTATGTTATGTGGTGAAGGACCTTTCTCGCAAGATGTTTCGGCTACGTACCCAGTATCTTGTGTTTCCTCGTCACACTGCTCAAAGTGCGATTTTGTTTAGCATTATTAGCATTAAATGGCTGTTGAAAGACCTACACCCTGGTGAGTATCTCGTACGTGTCGGTAACATTTCTGCGTGTGTATCAGTATTCTGATGCTCACTACTTCATAGATCTTTTATGGCTGTTGCACACCGCTACTGAATAAATTACAAACCGAATGAGAGGAAGGAGAGAGATGAACAGAATGTTCTGATTCCTAATGACAGTTACTAGAGAAAGAGGTGTAAATGTAAATTCCGTTGAAAACATTCGAAGGCAGACGTGGCAGTTGCCAGAAAGCGTGTGAGCTGTCCTTCGGCAGACGCCCCTTGCATCACGCGGCCACACGCAAGTTTCCCGGAGGAAGTCTACGTCACATCCGTACTTCGAAACGTCACACGCCGAGGGAGTTTTCCTCGAGCACAGTCAAGCTTGGAGTCCCACGTAGCAGTCCACTGCAATAAAATTCTGCTCAATTGTTTGGCTTTGCTTTTGCTTCTGCGCAGTGTGGATTTTCATTACAGCTGAATGCACCATCCGGCGTGACTCTGTATGACTTACAGAGCTCAGCAGAACATAATTTTACTCAGTAAGTTTCGAACACAAGCCCCCCCCCCTCCCCCCATCACTCCAGTTACCATCTCCTGTCTCTATTCAACGGAATGCGCAAGTAATGAACGATTTATAACTTGTTATTTTTTGCTTTACTTGTATCCAAGAAACCACAGGAAGATCAGATTCTGGGATTATTTTTAGCTCCTGGAAGCCTTCCAAATAAATGTTGGTTGGTTGGTTTGAGGCATTGAAGGGACCAGACTGCTAGGGCCATCGGTCCCAATAAATGTTGATATATCTTTGATACATTGTAAGCAGGCTGTTTAGGTTTTTATGTTGGTAACGTCACGTAGCGCTCTGTATGAAAATCACTGGCTGTGCTGTGTGCAGTCTGGGGCTGGTTGGCATTGTTGGAATATTCGCTATTGCAGTGTTGGGCTGTTGGATGTGAACAGCGCGTAGCGTTGCCCAGTTAGAGGTGAGCTGCTAGCAGTGGTGGATGTGGGGAGTGAGATGGCGGAGTTTTGAGAGCGGATGGTCTGGACAGAAAGAGTAAATTTGTAAGACTGGATGTCATGAACTGATATACATATTACGACTTTTGAACACTATTAAGGTAAATATATTGTTTGTTCTCTACCAAAATCTTTCATTTGCTAACTATGCCCATCAGTAGTTAGTGCCTTCAGTAGTTAGAATCCTTTATGTAGATGGCAGTATTGGCGCTCGCTGTATTGCAATAGTTCGAGTAAAGAAGATTTTTGTGAGGTAAGTGATTCATGAAAGGTATAGCTTATTGATAGTCAGGGCCATTCTTTTGTAGGGATTATTGAAAGTTAACTTGCGTTGCGCTAAAAATATTGTGTCAGTTTAGTGTTGATCAGAATAAGTAAAGAGAGAGATGTCTGAGTACGATCAGTTCTGCTCAGCTGTTTGAAAATCAAATAACGTAAGAGGTTCATCAGCACAGTCATTTATAATTTTTCTAAGGAAATGTTTCAACATTCCATTTTTGTAAGTGAGATATACGTAGACGTTTCCTGTTATTTTTATTACTGTTACTCTAAAAATATAGTACCGAGACGTTTATTAGCGGTGCAGGACTATTTGTCTGTACTGCGACATTACCAATACACCCATGTGCAGGAGTATTATAAAAATGGATGTCTTTATGTATGTTCCACATCTCCTCCTAAACTACTGGACCGATTGCAACCAAATTTTGTATACATATCCCCTACTTTCAGGTAACAATCAAAAATGGCTCTGAGCACTATGGGACTTAACATCTGTGGTCATCAGTCCCCTAGAACTTAGAACTACTTAAACCTAATTAACCTAAGGACATCACACACATCTATGCCCGAGGCAGGATTCGAACCTGCGACTGTAGCAGTCGCGCGGTTCCGGACTGAGCGCCTTAACCGCGAGACCACCGCGGCCGGCAGGTAACAATCGCTGTGGGGATCAGAACCCTGTACCTATCACAGTTCAGGAGATATGACGTCATAAACAATGAGATGCGTGAAAATTGCCGCATCATGCACGACTTTTGTGCTACTAACTCTATTCGCAATCAGTTACGTATGCCGCTAAACGCACCTACAAAATTATGTAATGGCGTCACATATAGTTCCGGAGGTACGACGTCAAACACTACGATGCATGAAAAATGTCTCATATGCATAAAGTATTAATACATTTAATCTCTGCTAGTAAGACACGTCTACTAACAACTTACGGAAATCCCTGACATCTAGCAATGCTTTTGACAGCTTTCAAACGAAGCGCAAACGGCTGTAGGCGAAAACAACGTCTATAGATCTACGAAGAGGCGTTGCTATAGAGACGTTTACAAAATCACGTTATAGACAAGCGAAGCAGCTGCACCCAGCGTACGAAAACTGCTTCATAAATTCATAGGTGTTTCCACCAATATACGCAAATGAAAATTTTCCGTTTTACTCCGAAAACATAGTTCCTCTCCTTTTTGTTTTCGTTTCTAATACGAAATTGGTAAAATGAATAGGTACTTGGGCAATGCCGAGCTTGTCAGCTAGTCCAATATAAATGAGGGTCGCTAGCGTCCCTTGAAACCACGAGACAGGATTAAACTTCGCTACTCAGAAGCCCAGTAGCTATCTAACTAGTTCCAGGAAAAATTCCGATATCCGACCGCTGGACTGGAAAGATTCACCGCTAGCAGTCTAATACACCACCTTCACTTGGCTATTAGTAAGTGCCGTTGATAATACCTTAACAACGAAACAAGATCACAGTTCAAAGTAAATGGGAAACAGGTCGCACAAAAATACCACGCTCAAATTTGCACGGAAACAAATTTATTTGTATCCATCAATCCTAGTGATGCATTGCACTGGGCCATCAGCATTAAAATGGTGGAGCGATTCATTGAGGTTGGATCACACATTTTACATTTAACGTTTATTGAAACTTTTATTAAATTTAACATTAAACCATTTCATAATGACAAAGTCAAATTAGATGGATTCACCGCTCAAGAAATATGAATTTAAGAACAAGACAAAATTAACTAAAAGATTAAACCTTCACATATATGAATCACTTCAGAAAACACAATAACCTCTCATCAACCCTTTAACCAAAATATCCTTCAATTCCTTAAACAGGTTCGATAGTGACAGTGACTTAGAAAACACAATATTAGAAAAAAGAAAGGCTTCACTTAAGGCGACAGTCAAAAAAATCCTTATCTGAAGAAAAAATTAATGCTTAGTTATCATCCTAGCTGTGCCATACAAACCACAATGTCCTTGAGGAAAATATACTTTAGTTAAGACAGGCCGGCAAGTGTGGCTTAACTATAACAAATTAAACTAGGAAATACACATACATAACCAGAACTACTAACGAAATCTCAACATGTAGTTCTCTTCAGTACGTTATTTTTCAAACATGGTGAATGAAGCTGCTTGATGACTGTTGCAGCAATCATAAGGAAGAACTATCTTGCAACGCGTCCAACCAACAATATAAAATCTTATTATACGTTCATTCATGACAATACGTTCATTCATGACAATATAAGGCATAAACAACGTTAGTTTCCCTGTTGACTGTGTGCTTCAACGGCGTCACTCTGTTTTCCCCATGTTGTAGGCATTTAGCGCATCGATTCTTTCAAGTAATAAATGTAAAGGCAATCTAACCTGCAACAGACTATAATTAATAGTCAATAATCACTGTTCTTAACATCAAGGCGGTTCAACACTTCTTCCTTTCACTACAACTGCTGGCCAGCTTAAATATCAGTACACATCCCAGTAACTGATAGATAATCACGTGAGCGCAACTCGGATTCAGAAAGTAGCAAGCAGAAATGCCAGCATCCAAAGAAACACTCTGTGTGATTTATTACAGGAGTAAAGTCTGCCGGTAGACTCAATACAGCTCGCTGCCACCCAAGACGGAACACAGCAAGTCTGACTTCTTAGCGTGAAGAGTAACCGCCGCCTAGGCTCATAACACACCAAAATTGCACGCTCTTCCATCATACAGACCCAGTAGGATACAGACGTCCATATGCAGTCTTTCAGAGCCAAGACTTAACATGCACATGCCAAACCAGCTGCGCACGTCTGTTTACGACGAAAGTCGTCACAACTTTCCGCTTCCTCCTCCCGCTCCATACTCTCAGTGTCCACTTCCTCCCAGCTAGCCCGCAGATAAACACTCTTTCTGGCAGCGATCTCGTAAATCGCAGACGATGGAAGTATTGCCAACTTAGGTCATACGCAGGAACAGTGCCAACCATGCCACACTAGCCAAGTCTGTCACTTTTATTCAACAGCACCTCAGGCCAGCTGATGTCTCCAAGGCTAACAGTACAGGAAAAGTAACTCCGTTGATTCCGAAGGATCACAACTCCCAGACTTACCAAATGAAAAGCATTTAAACAAACTCCGCGCAGACGATTCATGGCTTGCTACTTCAACTCCACTACGGTTCCCGGCCGCCTCACTTCCCCCTCCCCCCCCCCCCCCATCCACCCTCCCATTCCAATTACGAGAGCTCCCAAATCGCTTCAAGAAATTGTTTAACCAAAAGGCCTTCCAGCCGGTCAGAAATAGGGGCAGAACGTAGACATTTCCATTGGCCGTTCCCTGTTCCTCCTTACAGTACTTCTGCAAGGTGCTGCCTCCTGACACGACATTAAGAATCTTTCCTGCAACGGACGTTGGAAACACAAGCCGTCGAAGGATTTGGGACACGCCAACCCATCAGCTCCAGGCTGAAGAAAAGACCCCTCCCACGGCAGCCGGGTACTGGCCCAGGCGACTACAATACTGGGCAGGGCTAGTACATACGGGCGGCCAGGAAATTTGTACGTAAAGGAGAAAAACATCGCTGAGAAAATTCTTGATTTTGTTGGAGGAGTTGGGTTGGGTTGTTTGGGGAAGGAGACCAGACAGCGACGTCATCAGTCTCATCGGGTTAAGGAAGGGCAGGGAGGGAAGTCGGCCGTGCCCTTTCAAAGGAACCGTCCCGGCATTTGCCTAGAGCGATTTAGGGAAATCACGGAAAACCTAAATCACGATGGCCGGACGCGGGATTGAACTGTCGTCCTCCCGAATGCGAGTTCGGTGTGCCAGGCACTGCACCACCTCGCTCGGTGATTTTGTTGGAGACTATAGTACACTACTGGCCATTAAAATTGCTACACCAAGAAGAAATGCAGACGATAAACGCGTATTCATTGGACAAATATATTATACTAGAACTGACATGTGATTACATTTTCACGCAATTTGGGTGCATGGATCCTGAGAAATCAGTACGCAGAACAGCTACCACTGGCCGTAATAACGGCCTTGAAACGCCAGGGCATTGAGTCAAACAGAGCTTGGATGGCGTGTACAGGTACAGTTAGCTGCCCATGCAGCTTCAACACGATACCACAATTCATCAAGAGTAGTGACTGGCGTATTGTCACGAGCCAGTAGCTCGGCCACCATTGACCAGCCATTTTCAATTGGTGAGAGATCTGGAGAATGTGCTGGCCAGGACAGCAGTAGAATATTTTCTGTATCCAGAAAGGTCCGTACAGGACCTGCAACATGCGGTCGTGCAGTATCCCGCTGAAATGTAGGGTTTCGCAGGGATCGAATGAAGGGTAGAGCCACGGGTCGTAACACATCTGAAATGTAACGTCCACTGTTCAAAATGCCGTCAATGCGAACAAGAGGTGACCGAGATGTGTAGCCAATGGCACCCCATACCACCAAAGCCGGGTGATACGCCAGTATGGCGATGACGAATACACGCTTCCAATGTGCGTTCACCGCGATGTCGCCAAACACGGATGCGACCATCATGATGCTGTAAACAGAACCTGACGTTTTGCCGTTCGTGCACCCAGGTTCGTCGTCGAGTACACCATCGCAGGCGCTCCTGTCTGTGATGCAGGGTCAAAGGTAACTGCAGCCATGGTCTCCGAGCTGATAGTCCATGCTGCTGCAAAGGTCGTCGAACTGTTCGTGCAGATGGTTGTTGTCTTGCAAACGTCCCCATCTGTTGGCTCAGGGATCGAGACGTGTCTGCACGATCCGTTACAGCCATGCGGATAAGATGCCTCTCATCTCGATTGCTAGTGATACGAGGCCGTTGGGATCCAGCACGGCGTTCCGTATTACCCTCCTGAACCCACCGATTCCATGTTCTGCTAACAGTCATTGGATCTCGACCAACGGGAGCAGCAATGTCGCGATACGATAAACCACAATCGCGATAGGCTACAATCCGATCTTTATCAAAGTCGGAAACATGATTGTACGCATTTCTCCTCCTTACACGAGGCATCGCAACAACATTTCACCTTGTAACGCCGGTCAGCTGCCCTTTCTGTATGAAAAATCGGTTGGAAACTTTCCTCATGTCAGCACGTTGTAGGTGCCGCCACCGGCGCCAACCTTGTGTGAATGCTCTGAAAAGCTAATCATTTGCATATTACAGCATCGTCTTCCTGTCGGTAAAATTTCGCGTCTGTAGCACGTCATCTTCGTGGTGTAGCAATTTTAATGGCCAGTAGTGTACGAGTGGCATTCAATAGGTAATAAAATGCATTTTTTTCCTCCGCTAGTTTCGGTAGAAAAAATGCGGAATTTGTTGTGGAGAGACCGTGGAATATTCCAACTTCAGCCCCTATAGTTTCATGAAGTTCCTATAGATGGAGGCGCTATACATAGCCATCAAAATGACGTGCGTTCCAAGTATAGAGCTGTCATTGAGTTCCTTTGGCAGAAAATCAGACCATCGCAGATATTCACTGGCGCTTGCAGAATGTCTATGTTGACTGGGCAGTTAACAGAAGCACGGGAAGTCGTTGGGCGAGGGGTTCGTTGTCGTCGCAACAAGCTGGCGAAAACCTGTCCGTATCTCCCGTGGGCTAACGGCCGCACACAGGTGTGACTTACGCAGTGTTGGAACGCGCGGACCTAGGTGACCGTCAGACCAGAATCTAACACCTCGCTGCACAACTGTGGACGATGGGGAGGTTGCTGATGCGGCAAGAAGTTGAGTCCGAAGCCGACCAGTGGAGCGGTAACACTCGGGAATACAGACCCTCCCAGGTAGGTGGCGCAAGGTCGACACTTTGAAAGGAGATTACGCTGAAAAACAGGTTTTAGTAGCCAAAACCATGGGCAGTAATATGGTGTATTGGATTGAATAAAACCAATCTACTTTCAGGAAAAGACATGTGTTGTATTACTAATTGAAAGCGCCTCGTACTGACCAAGTAATTCCATTGCAACAGTTGTGCCCAGCGACTGTGGTACATTTCAAAAAAGAAGAAGGAGCTTAGCAATCGGTCGCAAATCCAATCTGTATTTTTATTGCACATCTAGATTTCAGCTATTGAAATAGATATCTTCAGAACAGTTAGCAGAGTCACGTTGAACCGTCAAGCTTGTGACAAATCATATTACTACACGACTTTAAGACGTACATGGCCCGATTCTAACTAAATCTAGCCATATCGTCTTAAAGTAGTGAGTTGTCACAACAAGCGCTGAAGATAGCTATTAAATAGCTGAAATCTGGATCTGGAATAAAAATACAGAATGGATTTGCGAATAATTGTTGAACTCCTTTTCCTTTTTTATACTATAATATTGGTTTTCATTACATTTCAAGTGGTTTCTGCTCTTTGTTAAGGATATGAAATACAGAAATAAATATTATATTACGCTACAAGTTAACTCTTTCAATGGTCCTGCACAGTTAGGGAGGTAGAGAGAGGAGAACGAATGCTATAATTCTGCGTTGGCTGATGTTATAGTGTTTTGAGAACTTAAATTAGGGCGAGCGGATGGTGATTTGGAATACAGTTCTCTCAAAATGCGGTTCAGTGCTTTAACCATTGACCCTCCTTACTCTGTGTTATATAGTTAACTCCTAATGCAAAGCTTTGTGGCTATCTGTGAGGATTTGAAGGATATCGCCACGTTTTCTGATTACGGCTCTTAAAAAGAGGATTGTTGCGTGATGACTCACCAGACAGTTATATAAAGGGCTCAATTCAGTTACGGATATTCTTGCGTAACAAGTATTGATGTTTTAAGACAATACAGATATCCAGATTTTCTTAAAGTTTCAGAATCAACGTAAATAAGGCGGTGTGATACACCAGCTTCTCGCCTTAATTCTAGCAATACGAAGGCATTTTCCATAATGCGCATTATCAGGAGGGGTGCAGAGTACGTTACGCTCACTTTAAAAAAACAAATTCGTTAAATGTTCTTGAATTATGTTAACAACATAGTTTTTTAAGGAGGTATTGAGATGTTGGAAGGATCCACAACACGAAACTACGTTTTAGCACACTCCTAACAATATCAATGCACATTCAATAAGGTGTAATAGCGAATTCATGATCACCACAAAAAATTTAAAAACGCAAATTTCGTTCGTTGTTGTTGTCTTTTAGTCTCAAAGTAATTTTTAAGGAAAAACTGATGTGTAACCAAAGCCCTGAATTTCGAAATATTGAATATGACTTTCATTGGGGATGTGACATCTGCCACTCACTTTCATTTTGGGCTTAAGTTTAACTGAATAATTTAGAACATAAGGTGCGTGCGAAAATTCCCGTTACAAACTTCGAGGATTTGTAGAGGGGAGTGAGTACATGATACTTTGAAATTGGAATCCATGTCCGGAAACGTACCGTTTCCGTTCTACAACAATTTCAATTCAGATGTGTAACAGGTCGACATTTGCTGAGGGAAAGAGAAAAATCTCAGAGCTGCTTGTCCTGGTATGTAATACAGTAGACAGGATGACGTGTACTATGTCAGACAGTCACCTGATGTCACTTAACGTCTTGTGTGAAGTTTAATTTACGAGACTCCTGTAGAGACAGAGGAAGATCTGCCGGCGAGGGATCCGGCCGCTGCACTAGAAATTGAAGAGACAACAGGTGCGATGGAGAATATGTACCAGAACATGCTTCGTATGTTGGTGGTCGTCACATCGAACCGCTGTTCTAATGAGTAAGTGCTGTTCCGAACATAAAGTATGCTGGGTTCTTTTTTGTTTTGGCCGAGCGGTTCAAGGCGCTTCAGTCCGGAACCGCGCTGCTGCTACGGTCGCAGGTTCGAATCCTGCCTCGGGCATGGATGTGTGTGTTGTCCTTAGGTTGGTTAGGTTTACGTAGTTCTAAGTTCTAGGGGGCTGATGACCTCAGATATTAAGTCCCATAGTGCTCAGAGCCACTTCATGTAACCATCTAATGTTTAAGTATTAATACAAACAAATGTGCGTAAGTGATAAATGGATGTTTCGTTATGTTTCCTTTCCAATTGTTATCTAGCAATTGAACCGCGTCACGGCTGAATCAGTTTCTCCAGTTTCCAGACATGGAATCCTATTGAAAATATTATGTTCTCACCCCCCCCCCCCCCCCTGAAGGGGACACAGTCGCGAACAGGCTAAAAAAATCGATTTTTTTTAGTCTTAATCTATGCTGCAATTATTTGGCTACAAAATGCCGTTTGTTTCATACAAATCTGATTATTAGATTCGGAGTTATTAATCTGTTCGTGAAGCAGTACAACAATCATTTATGTTCCACGGATATAAATACTCTTTATTTGGGTTGCAAGAGAGAATTGTTATTCTGATGTTTGCCGGCCTGTCTGCATTGTCGACTATCGTTTGTCAGTTTCTTCATCCTAGTTGTTTACGTTTTGGTGATACAAATGTAATGATTTTGTGAAACGTTAGAACACAATGGGTAGAATAAGGAAGTTTGGATATAATCCTAAGTTTCGTGGAAATAAATATGTAAAAATAAATCGCGAAAATGCTAGTTTTGAACAGAGGGCAGAAAATAATATTGCAAGTGAAGTCAGTGCGAGTGTCAGTGCTTCAAGCAAGAAGCTTCTAGGTGATGCCGGCTTTCCAAGTGCCTCTCAAATGCGTGACAATGCAATATGTGGTGTGAACAGTGTTTCTGTTGTTACTGACACAAACATTCTGGTCTCCATGAGGTTATTACGTGAACTGATCGAAAAACACACAAATTGTAAAAACTGTGGTGGAAACGTTACTTTGCACGAAGATGTGGTGAAAACCAAGGGAATTGTTTGTAATTTAGTTTTGACATGTTTGGAATGTAGCTGTACTGCAAATACAGTGTCATCCCACGTAACAAGAAGCAGATTGTATGAAAACAATATGAGATTAGTGTATGCACTTAGATCTATTGGAAAAGGGCGAAGTACAGGTGCTGTTCTTTGTGCAGTGATGAACATTCCTCCACCTCCAAGAAAGTTTGATGTTTACAACAAGACTATTGGTGCAGTTGTAGCTGAGGTAAGTGAATCTACAATGTTGAAAGCAGCCAAAGAAGCAGTTCAGTTGAATGATACGAAATCTGACCCAAGGCAAATGTCTGCTGGTTTTGATGGCAGTTGGCAGAAACGTGGCATTGTGTCAGCAACTTCTTTTGATACTGGGAAGGTTCTGGATATTGAAATTATTACTAAGTTCTGTGACATCTGTACCAAAAATCCCACTATACAACATGTGTGCAAAAAGGACTATGATGGTTCTAGTGGAGGCATGGAAGTGGCTGGTGTTGCTAACATTTTCAAAAGGTCTGTGCAGTCAAGAGGTATCCTCTATACAGACTATCTTGGGGACGGGGACAGTAAGGCTTATCAGTAAGTGGTAGAAGATACACCTTATGGGCCTAGAGTCAAAATTAGTAAACTGGAATGTATAGGACATGTACAGAAAAGAATGGGATCACGACTTCTAAAGATATGTACGGAAAAAAAGTTAGGTGGTAAAGGGGGCCTGACAAAAGCTGAAATAGACAGGATCCAGAATTATCATGGTATGGCCATTAGAAATAACTGCAACAATGTAGAAGCAATGAGGAGAGCCATTTGGGCTATATTCTTTCATAAAATTTCAACAGATGAGGAACCACAACATAACCTTTGCCCACGGGGACCTGACAGCTGGTGCAAATTCAACAACCCAGCTGCATCTTCCAGCTATAAGCACTAACATTCAATTCCAGAAAAAATCCTGTTAGCTGTGAACCCCATTTTCAGAGACCTTAGCCAACAAGAGCTCTTGAAAAAGTGTCTCCATGGAGAAACTCAAAACCCAAATGAAAGTTTGAATTCTGTCATTTGGAGAAGGCTACCAAAAACTGTTTTCGTTAGAAAAGAAACACTAAAATTTGGTGTTCATGATATAGTGATGTGCTTCAATGTTGGTGTGTCAAAGAAGACTGATGTATTAAGACTCTTGGGAACAAAGGATGGTATCAATACTGAAAGGGGACTGAAAAAGATTGACGTGGACCGTATCCGTTATGCCGATATTTCTGCAGGAAATGCTACCAAGGAGGCCAGGATAGCCAGAAGATCAAAGAAAAGAAGATAAAGATCAAGAAACTGAGCCACGGTATAGCCCTGGAATGTTTTAAAAGTGTGTCTGTATGACATTGTACATTACTTTCTTGCATGTAAAACTTTAATACCATTTTTCTCAAAACTACATTTTTTGACCTTCTGGTACACTTTTCTAAAAAACTATGACTGCTACAGACATCAGACTTACAGTATCTCTTGTTAATACAACGATGATTAATTAGATAAAAAAAATAGACCAGTAGTGATAAAAAGAACAGATTTACAAGTTCCAAGGTGTTTAGAAAAGTTTTAATTTTTTGTCTTATAGAACAAAAAAATGATTACTCATGAAATATATAAAATACATTAACCATTTTTGTGTGATTTGAGAATGATGTTTCAGCTGTACACTGTAAAAGTTTCAGGTCTTTATCTCCATTAGTTACTTCAGAAAGTGTACCTGACGTTTGCTCGTTTTAGCATTGATTCCTTATGGGAGTTCCCTCGCGACTGTGTCCCCTTAAGGCCCTGGGAATTTGTAACGGAAATTTCTGAACACCCTGTGTGTGTAATCTGTTTGAAGAATTCATTAAAAACAATATTTTTTTCCAAATTTTAAAATATAAAGTAACTGACTGGGTTACCATTTTTTCAACTGGTGGGCTTAAAGTACTTCCCCTGCCCCCCCCCCCCTCACCCCCAGCCCTCCCTTGGTACTGTGAGGGTCAAAGGGAAAAGAGGGGGAGGGGGTGTTCAAATACCTATCCAGCCACCGTGATTTACTTTACTTATTGTTCCCCTAAATCACTTCATATGAATCACAGGGTGTCCATTCTAAAGTCGTCCACACATGAGACGTGTTTCTCATCGTTAAGCACGCAAGACGTGCTTTCTAATGTGATTGGTGCACGCTTAGAAACGAGCTGGTGCATCACACAGAATGTGCTCCTCAACGTGATTTGAGAATGCAGCACTCTCCAGCAGTTATCGCCTGTATCAAACCCACAAATCAGACAGTCTGTTTACGTAAATGTACGGGGGTAAAATTCCTGCGATAGCTGACTAGCTGTGAGCTGCGCACGGATAACCAAATTGTGAGGCGACCACTCAACGATAAGCGCGAAATCCGGGTTTGAGTCCCGGACCGGCACAAATTTTCATTGTCGTCATTCCATTCTTACTCGCAATTGTGATTTCATTTCATAACAGCTGTCGTCGCCGCAGTGCCTGTTCATTTGGTCATTCATACATGTCAAGGAACTTCGCATTGTAGTCAGAATAACACAGGCACTGCAATATCGTCTTCATCTACAAGCTAGCTGAAAAAAAAAGCTGGAGTGGGAGGTACTACCTTCATTTTTTGATGGGAAATTTATTCAACTGACGATATGCTAGTATTGGACAGAGAGGTGTTTAATAAGTGTATTACCTGTAAGCATACAGCATCACTGGTCGACAATCACCCCGCAGCGCAGGTAATCATAACCAATACATGCTACCATAACTGATGGAAAATGCTTCATTGCCCCAATTCCACATCGAAATTATTGTGAAAAAAGAAACAGCACTCATAATAAATGGGCCATAATGCAACGCATGTACTGGGGAAAATAGTCGTTCCAAAGGAATGCAGAGGGGGCAGTGGTTGAAGGTGTACTCTCCTCGATGTATGATAATGAAGTGCCAGAATTAGAGGCCCTCTTACATCGTCTCATCCCTCCCCCTCCCTCCCTCCCTCCCTCCCACCCTCACTCTCTTCACCTACGGTGAGGACACAGGTCTGTAAACGGGCAACTGCTACCGAGCGACTCGCGGTTTTTCTGTGGCCCACCGCCATTCTGCCGGCATATGAGCAGCGCCCTCCCCGCCTTTAGGCGATGGTCCTTCGCCAACACAAAAGGATGTAAAGCCAACTAAACAATACGAGATAAATTATGGCCGTCCCATCCCACACACCACGCCCTGGTCAGGGCATAGCTACCTAGGGCGACCATACACACACCACCCCTACAATGCCCTATGTTCTTAATGTGAAAACATTACACAGCATTTAACGTCAACACACTTTCTATAATCGAGCATCTATTAAAAAGCAAAACACAGTTGTGATGATCATAAATGTTCTCTTTCCACGAAAATAGACGCAGTCCTATTTCTTTTAGTTTTATGAACAAAATTGGTATAGTTTTTATGTTCAGCTGCAGAATACACTTCGCATCTCATAATTTTGTGGCATCCAACGAAGTGCACCGCCGCTGATTACATACGACCAAAATTCAGACGTCAGGCTACGAACCCCTATACATGTCCATCCTGCATAAAACTGGGCAAAAAAACTTCGACTATTTTCCTGCAAAGACTACCGATCACCGCAGAATATCCTCACTATATCGAAGCCATAATCAGAGTAAAGGAAAGCGAGAATTTAAACTACAAAGAAAAAAACATCTATGTTCAGCAATTTCTTTAAGCTTGATGGACAAATTACACGGCCTGAGATCGTCTCTCGCATTCAAATCAATATCTGTAAATAAACTGTGTTACAAACATTTCACACACATGAAATAACATTAGAGAATACAGTCTTTCACACCATTTGCTAACATGTTGGAAAAAACACAATGGATTACGTTCAACAACAAGAAGCTATATTCAAGAGGACATTGCTTTTTTGTACACTGTGCCAAGTCCCATTTTACCATTGCGAAGCTATATCACATCAGCGTTTATGAAAGAAATACTGTCAGCATGTCTTGTAATAGAATCTCCTATAAGTTTTTAGCATGTCTCTTTCTCTCTTCCACTACATCGAAACCAAATACCGGCTGCATGCTTACATTTGACGTTTTTACTCCATAACTCCCCTCTACCAGCCTAAGTGTAAAATTTCTATCATTCAACAGGAGATCATTCACAATAACAGCAGATTATCGCTATAATTCAAATGTCTGCTCTATAACTGCAAGCTAGAAGTATGAAATGACATAGGACTTATGGTGACACCTATTTTTAGACACACAATTGTGACGATCATAATAATAACAATCATGATTCCACGAGTATACATACATATTATTTCTATTAGTTTTATGAGCAACATCTGTGTAATTTTGAGAGACTATATGCAAGCAGATTTCAACCAGTTATACCACTCCATACAATAGAACTTCCTATAAGATTTTACTGCATCTCTCTCTCTCTTCCGATATCTCTAAAAACAAATACCGTGTGCATCTTGACATCAAGCATATTACATATATACATACCGCTTCTTTGGAGATGGAGTCCAGGGGCCGAAGTCACCTGCGCAGCTTTGCGCAAAGTTTTATCGACTATACTGGGGGAAGACCATATCCAAGACATTATCAGTCACAAGAGAGGGTTCTTGTATTGTTCCTTCATAAGCACTTAAATACATTGTTTTTTTCAGCTGTAACATATCCAAACAGTGTAAAACTACAGCTTTGTACGTTGCCATCCACTTTGTTTTTTTACCATGTCTTAGAGGTTCAAAATGGTTCAAATGGCTCCGAGCACTATGCGACTTAACTTCTGAGGTCATCAGTCGCCTACAACTTAGAAGTAATTGAACCTAACTAACCTAAGGACATCACACACAACCATGCCCGAGGCAGGATTCGAACCTGCGACCGTAGCGGTCGCCCGGTTCCAGACTGAAGCGCCTAGAACCGCACGGCCACTCCGGCCGGCTGACTTAGAGGTCTGTGTCAGGTGCTAAACCAACATTAACACTTATCGATCCATTGGATCTCACAGAAAGCTGAACATCACATGGTGTAAACTATGCAGGTCCCACAACACATGCTGGCCGGAGTGGCCGAGCGGTTCTAGGCACTACAGTCTGGAGCCGCGCGACTGCTACAGTCGCAGGTTCGAATCCTGCCTCGGGCATGGATGTGTGTGATGTCCTGAGGTTAGTTAGGTTTAAGTAGTTCTAAGTTCTAGGGGACTGATGACCTCAGAAATTAAGTCCCATAGTGCTCAGATCCCATTCACAACACACAGGTTGGTAGGAATAAATCATGTAGCCAATGTTTCCTATTGACAAAAATGTGGAATACATTGCAACACATGGAAACTGAAAGGGTGTGCAGCACTGTAGAGCATTTCCAACAGCCATCTGAAGGTGATGACCTGTACAGTTAATCTCATCTTCCACAGGGATGGGATAGTGGATGCCTTGGTGTTCTGTTTCGAAGAGCACTGTTTCCTCATTTTTGCAGTCATGTACATGATTACTGTTCTGGTGTTCACTATCACTGAAGGGTGTTGTTCACAACATGTACCAGGTAGTAGAAATAAAAAGAGGTACTGTTATCTTATTGGTGAACAAAAATATGGAGGGCATAGCAGCATATGGGAATAGGAGAGTCTTTAGCATTGAGGAATTCTTCCAAACAACTGTCTGAAGGTGACGACCTCTACATTTAATCCCAAGCTCAACAGCAACAATTTGCAGATATCTAGTGTTCCGCCAAGGCACTCTCCATCCAGTCCTTCGCGAGTGTTATTCTTATGTACAGTGCAGAATTAACACATTAGTCAGAGTATAGTACTGCACTCGAATGCACCCAGTCGGTAATTAACTGATCAATTTAATTAATTTGCATATCAGTACGATATCAAACTTGTCCTCATGCCACCATCTCCCTACTACTATTGTGTGTGTGTGTGTGTGTGTGTGTGTGTGTGTGTGTGTGTGTGTGTGTGTGTGTGCGCCTGAGAGAGAGAGAGAGAGAGAGAGAGAGAGAGAGAGAGAGGGCACTTTTATGTTTACATAACATCGAATGTTACGGAATATACTTAAATTAATAAAAAAGTCTCCCAATATGAATTTTCATGTCATTTTATTAAAACACTTCATACAAATAATGAAGCTTTTTCGACACATCCTGAATGTGCAAGTATTTCGAAACAGCATATCTTCAGAGGACGCAAATTATAGCATAAAACATTTAAACTGAAAACTAAGAAATCAACAAGACGAATTGCAAGTTCTGCTAGTGACGTAAAACGCAATCTTGCATCTCATTGGCCACGTTCCTCTCCCGAAAGCAAAATAATAATGTCTTATTCTGTCTTTTACGCTACGGAATGTTATAGTACGTAAAATTCTGCCATGGTCAACGAGATGTAGGGGCCCTGCATCGAACTTACGACGTCACGCTAGTCGGCTTGTGCGCCACACTTCGCGAACACTCGCCTCTGTGCAGAGCCCACGGATATTTAATTGGAAAGGTATTCACTAAAGGTTGTGTGCTATCGAGAACTTGCACACATTTAAACTTTCAGTCAAGAATTATTAAACTCGTCTGAAACAGTCACTCGCTCCATGATGGAGACAGCTGCAGGTACTAATTAGACCTGTAGTGTCACGTGCTGTGACGTACGACCACGTGGGCCTCGAATTTTACGCTGTGGCGTCACAAAACTTCGACCAGCTCCTCGCCCACGAACTCTTTCTCTTCGCACAGGCCACAGGCGAATCATCCGCCATACTTGCCCAGCTGAACAAATCCGCCGACGCTAATGACATCGATGTTAACAGCACCATTACATTTCCTTCAAGTTTTTGAGTGTATTATGTTAATCTCGTAATAAAGGAACAGAACTAAACACACGCGAGTGGGTGTAGACGACTTTTTATCGCCCATTCCTCGTCTCCACGTGTCTGCTTGTGCGTGGTTTCCGTCACACGGATAGCGCGGTCGATTAGCCGGGCACGCGACGACAGCCGAGGAAAAGTCAGGCGCCTGGCGGGAAACAGTACCGGATAAACCGCCGACTTCCTTCTAGCTGACCACCAGGAAAAGAAGCGGCGCCGCCTTGACGAAGCTTCGCAGGCCGAGTATAAATATCTATGGAGTGAGCATTCGAATGCGCAGAACGAGAATTCTGGTTCAAATCAAATGACTCTGAGCACTATGGGACTTAACATCTGAGGTCATCAGTCCCCTAGAACTTAGAACTACTTGAACCTAACTAACGTATGGACGTCACACACGTCCATGCCCGAGGCAGGATTCGAACCTGCGACCGTAGCGGTCGCGCGGTTCCATACAAGCGCCTAGAACCGCTCGGCCACACCGGCCGGCCGAGAATTCTGTCCGCAACATCTCCTGCAGCTCAAGTCACGTGATTTTGTGTAGGCGCGTTTTAGCCCGCATAGCACCTGAGTATTTTGAGTACTCTCTGCTACAGATAAACAACCTTCAGAAGTACCATGAGAATTTGTAGACGGGTTTTATATACATCATAACAATTTGATACCAGGAACTGAAGTTCGCTTAAAGATGTGAAGAGCAATGGTAGTGTGCTTATTCGCCGCAATATAACAGCTCAGGTAACACTTTATTAACGTCTTTCCTGTAGCGGGATTAGAAGTGACAACCAGCAATATTTTTTTTTAGATTTTCTATTGCAGTTCCTCAAATTGTCGAATCTCTGCTCTAGTTAACTACGTTACAATGACAGTGTAGACGGCGCCGAAGTATCACGAAAAAACATCTCATTCGGAACTATGAAACTGCTACAGTGAATACAGTAAGCTATCCGCACAACCTGCTTCTGCATCATTATTTTCAATTTTCTGATTTATCCTTCTGCATTTTATAGACAAGCAAAATATCTCACTTTTTTTTCGCCATCTCATCAGAAAAGTAAAACCAAACACTACGCACAAAAAATAAAAAATAACAACTACAGTATCAATGTTCAAATTTTGGAGTAATAAAAGAAGTGACAGCCAACTGTTTTTTGCTTTCTATCGCACTGTTCTCGAATCTGTTCTAATTACTTACGCTACACTGACATTTTATAGGAAACTGTCTCAAGCAGAAATACTTAGGTACCCGCAAGGGTTTGAGAACACGCATGAATTGGAGGACACTAATCAGACTGTATTTACAAATGTTGTCTGCATATGAACATAGTACCAATATGTATACACTGACTGGTAGTTTACTCTAAAACACTTGAAAATTTATCTCTCGCGGCCATAAAATCGCAGAAACTGTCTCTACAATGCAAGACTTTATAATACTTCAACATATAAAGTGCCTTATACCAAAGTGACTTTACAGTTACACCTCTGTTGTCTGTACCAAAGAAAAGTAACTGGTCTTCTTTTCGTATACTTTTCTTTACATCCGTAGCAGCGACAATACTGAACCATACCTGTTACTAAACTCAAACGTGCAGAAACGTATATAAAACGAGGCGAAAACGGGTACTATTCAAGTTTCGCTAGCACCGCAAATTGTATCGTCGTCCCAAAATCACGTGACTAGCTTGGTTTGATGTTGAGAACATGTGGAGCAGATTATGCTCACTACATAGATATACTTACTCCACGGGTACACCACGACCTAGCACACGTATGTTGCTGAGACGATAGTTATGGAATGCAAATCAGCCTGCTCTCCACGATCGTTCCACTTTATTTTATTCTCTGCTTTTTTTTTGTCAACTATTCCATTATGTGGCGTACGCTATAAACGACCTCTGGAAGACAGCGCTCTTCTAACGTAACAGGCATATACGTAGAGACAATTACTTTCCAATATATCATGAGTTTGACATACAAGATGCAAACAGCGGATCAAATGTGAGTCCGAATGGTACCCGGCCAACTCCTAAAATCAGTAATCGACGTCATGAGCCACCAGCTCTAGTAAAATCGGCAGGTTAAGTAACTGACAGCAACTTCATACAGAGAACGTTTGAAACAGTTCAGAGATATGAAAGCTGTAGCAGAATCACAGCAGACAGAAGCGAACGTTTCGTTCTTGAAAAAGAAAAAGAGAAAAACACGGGAAACGTAATCTTCCAGCCATTCGGAGTCGGATACAAATTTGAGCACAAAGCTTCAGATGTGCAATCTGAAGAAGAAGACACTGAATGCATATTCTGCACTTGTCGTTTCTGAGAAGAGTAACATAGAGAAACGGGCACAGTGCATGGAATGCTACCCTTGCGCTCCCGAAGACTGTTAACTTGAAAAAGAGCTTTGGTATGCCCTGACTGCACTAGGTTTGCACATTGTACTCAGAAAGTATTGGAGAAGCAGTAAGGAAGGGAATATTATCATTTTAGCGATTACCTGTTCTCGAATTTCTCGATATTAAATGTTTTCATTGAGTGTTTCTTGTTAGCACACCATTTCGATTCAGATTGACTTGTTCGTTCTACTTTCAAATGTACATGTATTAAGTGTTAAGTATAACGAATTACGTAAATAAAATTTACAGTTCAACCATTTCACATAGGTTTCCAATTGAAAAACATACTTTTACATCAAATGTTGTAATATAAAGTGGAGTAAAGTGAGTCGAGGGACGTTTCACGTCAGGGATGAGACGGTGTGAGGTCCACACACTATTGGCATTAATTATCTGCCATATCCGACGAGGCATGGAAGCGGTCAGCTTCCGGAGGTATATGTCATTGTCCGCATCCAACACTAGGACCCACAGCTGGTCAGATATGGGTGGGACTGGCGTCAGCCACTATAAGTTCATGTGAGGCTTCATTTCCACCCACAAATATTCACTGGAATTCAAGTACGGCGCTTCAATAGGCCGGTCGATCAGATAGGCGTCAGCCTGTTGCGCAAAGCATTGCTGGACGATTCAACTCGTATAAACTAGTGAGTGCTCCTCGTGGAACTGGATGACTTCACTGGGATTGCGCATCTCCATACACGGCACTGTAGTATGTTTCAAGACGTGCACATACTGATCCGCGACGAGATGACCATAAATTTGATGTCGTATCCCTACCCCCATCTGATGACACACACCCCCAACACGAGACTGTGGCCAACAGGCGAATGTTGCCCCACGCACTGAGGGTCGTAACATGATCCTCACGTGACCTGTAGGCCATCACTGGACCCTCATTCACTGAACTAAACACTGACTCCTCTGAAAAGGTTACGTGGTGCCGGTCACAGGCTCAGCTAGAGCCCTTTGGTCTGTAAGTCTAGCATCCCGTAAGCAATTGCGATCGGTCTGCAAGTATCCAGGGAAATTGGTCTTATTCTTAAGTTGGACGGGTTCAAAAGTGGACGTCCCATACAGGTGCAAACTAAAAAGTTGTCGTTCTGAAGTGTCAAAAAATGGTTCAAATGGCTCTGAGCACTATGGGACTTAACTTCTGAGGTCATCAGTCCCCTAGAACTTAGAACTACTTAAACCTAACTAACCTAAGGACATCACACACACCAATGCCCAACGCAGGATTCGAACCTGCGACCGTAGCGGTCGCGCGGTTCCAGACTGTAGCGCCTAGAACCGCTCGGCCACCCCGGCCGGCTGAGGTGTCGACACCCTTCCTAAGCCCGACACTCGGAGACGATCAGTTATCCATGTCTCGTAACGCCGCTTCATTCGCTTCTGGGAGCAGTGAGGTTGAACTCTTCACCTGAAACTTTTACTGTGGTGGCTAGGACGCTATCTCACGTGGCCAGCGTTCGTTGAGACATCCTGGTAGTAAATAAATGTCATATGCCCGTCTGCGTTGTAGTGTGCTATCATGTTCGACATAGCTCCGCTATATTCGTGTTATGCCTGCAACATATAAACAAACATTACACCGTAACAAAATATGGTATCGAGGGAACGGCAACCCTAATTATCAGGTTGGTGCATACTTTCGTAGCGTTTTTGTTTTTCATGTTGGTATCCAGTTGCTAAGGTACTATTTATCGGTGGTATTTTTTTTTTTTTTTTTTTTGTAGTTCGCTGTTGCTATTTGAATTTACATATTGTCATTTTGTCATTTGGAGATAGTGAGTGGAGCTGTGGATGCTAGAAAATGAAGTCCCAAGTGGAGAAATCAGAATATTCCAACGTATTCTTCCGTTTGAGTGCAGTAGAGGGTGACAGCAGCGGAAGCAGACAGAAACATTTCCACTGTGTGTGGGTATAATGCCATTGGTTAGAGCACACAAAGAAAATGGTTTACTCGTTTTTAGGAGGATCGTTTTGACATTAGTGACTTTACACGTTCAAGAAGACCTTCAGGGTTTGATGAAGATCGTATAAACGCATTAATGCACAATAATCCGCGTCATTGTACTCGAGAACTGGCCAATGTGATGAACTGCAATCATTTGAGCATCGTGCGGCATTTGCAAGCAACGGCAGAGGTTCAAAAATCGGTTGTATGAGCACGGCATGCTCTACGCCAAAATCACAAATATCAGTGGGTCGCCAAACGTACATGCCTGTTTGCTCCTCATCAGTTGGCTCGTGAACAACATCGACCAGTCCTACCCTGTATCGTTACTGGTGACTAGAAATGGTTACTTTATGCTAACATAAGGAAAAGAAAGGAATGGTCGAGTCCAAACAAACCAGCAGTTCTCCGTACAAAGACCTGCGTGTATCCACTTTTCAAAATGTTGTGCATCTGGTGGAACAGCGAAGGTGTGGTGTACTACGAATTGCTTCCGTGAGGTGTGACCATCACTGTTGACATTTATTGTCAACAACTGAGACGATTTGCAGACACAGTGCAAGACAATGGCCAAGAACACTAAGTGAATTGCGCTGCTCCACTGTAACGGCGACACGCATGGTGCTAGACAGAAAAAAAAACATTATACGTGGCAGTTCAATAAGTAATGCAACACATTTTTTTTCTCGGCCAATTTTGGTTGAAAAAACCGGAAATTTCTTGTGGAATATTTTCAAACATTCCCGCTTCGTCTCGTATAGTTTCATTGACTTCCGACAGGTGGCAGCGCTGTACGGAGCTGTTAAAATGGCGTCTGTAATGGATGTGCGTTGCAAACAACGGGCAGAGATCGAGTTCCTTTTGGCGGAAAACCAGGGCATCTCAGATATTCATAGGCGCTTGCAGAATGTCTACGGTGATCTGGCAGTGGACAAAAGCACGGTGAGTCGTTGGGCAAAGCGTGTGTCGTCATCGCCGCAAGGTCAAGCAAGACTGTCTGATCTCCCGCGTGCGGGCCGGCCGTGCACAGCTGTGACTCCTGCAATGGCGGAGCGTGCGAACACACTCGTTCGAGATGATCGACAGATCACCATCAAACAACTCAGTGCTCAACTTGACATCTCTGTTGGTAGTGCTGTCACAATTGTTCACCAGTTGGGATATTCAAAGGTTTGTTCCCGCTAGGTCCCTCGTTGTCTAACCGAACACCATAAAGAGCAAAGGAGAACCATCTGTGCGGAATTGCTTGCTCGTCATGTGGCTGAGGGTGACAATTTCTTGTCAAAGATTGTTACAGGCAATGAAACATGGGTTCATCACTTCGAACCTGAAACAAAACGGCAATCAATGGAGTGGCGCCACACCCACTCCCCTACCAAGAAAAAGTTTAAAGCCATACCCTCAGCCGGTAAAGTCATGGTTACAGTCTTCGGGGACGCTGAAGGGGTTATTCTGTTCGATGTCCTTCCCCATGGTCAAACGATCAACTCTGAAGTGTATTGTGCTACTCTTCAGAAACTGAAGAAACGACTTCAGCGTGTTCGTAGGCACAAAAATCTGAACGAACTTCTCCTTCTTCATGACAATGCAAGACCTCACACAAGTCTTCGCACCCGAGAGGAGCTCACAAAACTTCAGTGGACTGTTCTTCCTCATGCACCCTACAGCCCCGATCTCGCACCGTCGGATTTCCATATGTTTGGCCCAATGAAGGACGCAATCCGTGGGAGGCACTACGCGGATGATGAAGAAGTTATTGATGCAGTACGACGTTGGCTCCGACATCGACCAGTGGAATGGTACCGTGCAGGCATACAGGCCCTCATTTCAAGGTGGCGTAAGGCCGTAGCATTGAATGGAGATTACGTTGAAAAATAGTGTTGTGTAGCTAAAAGATTGGGGAATAACCTGGTGTATTTCAATGCTGAATAAAACAACCCCTGTTTCAGAAAAAAAATGTGTTGCATTACTTATTGAACTGCCCTCGTACAAGAGTTGGGTTGAGAACCAATTCCGCACCCACCTTCTTCACCTGATCGCGCGCTCTCTATCGAACAAACTTCAAGGAACTCCCTTTCCGGATGACAGTGCGCTCCGAACATGACTCGGCAAGTTCTTTGCCTAAAACCAGTCGCGGAATCGACAAGATACCGTAGCGTTGGCAGGCTGTTGTAAATAGTGAAGGAGAACATATTGCTGGCGCTGAGACCGAGCGGTTCTAGGCGCTTCAGTCCGGAACCGCGCTGCTGCTACGGTCGCAGGTTCGAATCCTGCCTTGGGCATGAATGTGTATGATGTCCTTAGGTTAGTTAGGTTTAAGTAGTTCTAAATTCTAGGGGACTGATGACCTGAGATGTTAAGTCCCATAGTGCTTAGAGCCATTTGAGAACATATTGTTGATGGCTAAAGTTTCCGTTATGCTTATCTGTTGTGTCTATTAAGCCTACGGAAAAACACTACGCATTTATGCACAAACCCAATACTTCAGTTGTATTCCAGAGCCTCAAACTTCCCAGGGCGGCTACCACATAACGATACAGATTTGTTCTAATACACTGCTGAAAGTGTGTTACATGTAGTTCTGCCGGTGTCGCCAGCGTGTTTTGCGTTTCCACTCGTGAGAGCTGCAAGCAACCAAAGGTACCTGAGCTTATAAAGACACACGAACAGTTTTGTTTTGCCTATTATTGTACGTGAATCTGCCGAGGTGAGTGCAATCTGTGCGAATGAGAAGAAGTGTCTCAGTACGTTTAATTCTACACAAAGCACAGTATTTGCTGTATGCGACAAGCTGGAATTATGTGCACGACAGGGATTCGAACAGTCACCCTTCCCTATCGCGGGGTGTTCTTGATCTAAAGCGTCAGCCTTTCACGAATGTAGGAGAATCGATCAACAAAGACTGAGACTGATTTTTTCCTGTAGTTTCTGTGACAGTTTCCTATCTGTACCATGAATATCTCAAAAAAGATGATTTTTATGTATAATGCCCATAGGCGGCAGCACTCTTGTATCGTCAGGTTGGTAGTAATGCTCAATTTTGTAGACGCTCTTGACTTTTCACATACCAAACAATGGAGGTGACGCGAGAGGGGCAGTACGCCGCAAGAAAATTCTGTGTTTGTTTAAACCACGCAGCCACTGAGTCAACATCAACATCAACATAGCTGCTGTGCTTGTCCGCGGGGATAACATTACATAACTTAAGTGAAGTGTTGATCATTTCATATGCCTGTGTCTTTAAGATTATGCATGATCTCCATACTACTCGTTTTGTACCCGGTGGATGCCACGTCTGTTGGCTGTGCGAATGAAGATAAGCAGTGAGGTGCTGTACCCTTTTGCTGATGGAGGGGATGCTTTTCAGGAATCGGATATCACCTGTAATGATTCATGGCTGCATCATTATGATCCTGAAGGAGAAAGAGCCAGTACAATGTGGAAATTGCCAGGTTCTCTAACACCAAAAAAGGCGAAATTTGTTCCATCCATCACGGAGGGAAAGTGATGGTGATTACATTTTATGACTGTCATGGAATAATTTACAAGCATGCAGTTCCCTCTCAGTCTACCACGATAGCTGAATGGTCAGCGTGACGGACTGCCGTTCTAAGGGGCCCGGGTTCGATTCGTGGCTGGGTCGGCGATTTTCTCCGCTCAGGGACTGGGTGTTGTCTTCATCATCATTTCATCCCCATCCGGCGCGCAGGGCGCCCAATGTGGCGTCGAACGTAATAAGACCTGCACCAAGGCGGCCGGACCTGCCCCGTAAGGGGCCTCCCGGCCAATGACGCCAAACGCTCATTTCCATTTCCAG
The DNA here is from genome assembly GCF_021461395.2 of Schistocerca americana. Classification (NCBI taxonomy): domain Eukaryota; kingdom Metazoa; phylum Arthropoda; class Insecta; order Orthoptera; family Acrididae; genus Schistocerca; species Schistocerca americana. Next base: position 336,963,003 of record NC_060123.1, on the reverse strand, counting down.
TTCCTTCTCACGCCACTGTTCCAGCAGCATACAACATGTCAGTATTGGCTAAAATGAGGAAGCACATTGCGAGGAAACGAACAGAACTTTCTCCGATTGGATGGCGACTACACCATAACAATGCGCAGCCTCGCGTCACAAATCAAGTCGTGCAGATTCTGGCTCACTTCAACATTACCTGTGTACCGCATCCGCCTTAAAGCCCCTATCTTGCACCCTGTAATTTTTTATATTGTCATCACTAAAGGAAACCTTTGGGCATTCGATTTGTGAGCTTTGAAGCAGTGCTCAAGAAAAGTGAGGCGATTCTCAAATACCTGACAAAAAGTGGATTGCACCCTGTGTTCATGGCTTTATAAAACGTGCGTTTAGGTAGGTGAGGAATACATTTAAAAAGGTACTGTAAACACTGGAATGGAGTACTAAACATCATCTCCTTGTTGATCAGACATCGTACGCCTACAACCCCTTCAAGAGCGTCCGTGATCTGTGCTCCGAATTTGTGAATCGGGTGCCCTCAGGGAGAGAACATGGGGCGGGCACCCTTCTTGTATTTTCTGGGAAACTAAGTAGACTCGCTAGCACTTGGCGCCGTCGAGGATCGTCGACAGGGAAGGCAGACGGTAGCTGTTTCCGACGACCTAAATATAACCTCCAGCCGCGTGCTTTACTCCTGCAAGCACGGCGACGCGCTGATGCTTCAGCTTAACCGCACACAGTGCTACAAAGGCGGGGCATGCTGTTGTTGCCTGTCGGGACCCACTATCGGCAGCCATACAGCCATATCTTGACTGCGTCGTCTACTAATCAGTTCATTGCATTTCTTCTAAACTCCGGTGCTGTTCTTTTTCGTGAGATTTGCTGTTTGCTAAGGTAGAAGGCTCGCCATAAAATAACATTTCCTTGGGACTGCTGTGAAATACGCACAGTTAATTTTGTCTTGTACTCTGAGCATCCGTAGACAGTCACAAAATACGTGACTTAGTGACCCATAGATAAACTCGGAAACGTTTGTTGGCGTGCCCAGATTAAAGTCTGTACAAAATCACTTTAGGATTGACAGCGACGACAGAAGTGGTAGGGAGGGAAGCCCACGCTGGCCTGGGCCTTTTTCCGCCAATACCATACTACCTGTAGCTGCAGCACAGCAAACCCCTGAAATTGCCCAACCTTCCCCCCCGCCACCTACACTTCCTGCTTGCAGTGAGCTTACAGACAGCTTGCTGTCCTGCATCACGTTTGCACACTGTGAATTTCTGTGGTTCGTTTCTACGGTTGTTTGAGTTATTCTTTTATTCGTCGTTACTGTTATTCATTGTTACCGTTATACACTGTGTGGAACTCAACGATGTCAGCGGGAAGTTGATCGAAAGTTATAAGCGGAAAAGTTTGACGTCGTTCTCTCGGCCAGAGAACTGCCGAACGAGGACATCCGAGAGAAATGATTTGCACGTTACGTTCCTACTTCGAGGATAGTTTAACGGATTAACATATCGATTCATCGTCATGTTTACTATCGCGGGAAGAAACATTCGACACTCATGAAGTTACCGGTTACACTTAAAGAATCAGGACGTTTTCAAGGTAGTCGCACATCCTTTGAAACGTCCCCTTTGAACAATTATACACGACTGTCCTTAAACTGACACACAATATTTTTAGCGCAACGCAATCTGACTTTCAAAAATCCCTACAAAAGAATGGCCCTGACTAACATTAAACTATACCTTTCAGAAATCACTTACCTCACAAAAATCTTCATTACTCGAACTACTGCAATACAGCGAGCGCCACTACTGTCAGCTAAATAAAAGATTCAAACTACGGAAGGCACTAACTACTGATAGGGATAGTTAGCAAATAAAAGATATTAATAGAGAACAAACAATGTATTTACCTTAATATCATCAAAAGTCATAATATATATAGCAGTTCATGACAAATTACAAAACTCCGCCATCTCTCTCCCCACATCCACCACTGCTGGCGGCTCACCTCCAACTGCGCAACGCTACGCGCTGTTAACATCCAGCTGCCGCTGCCCAACACTACAATGGCAGACAACAATGCAAACACAGCCAGTGATTTTCATACAGAGCGCTACGTGGCGTTACCAATAAGAAAACCTAAACAGCCTACTTACACCTTGTCCACAGTTTTACACAGCCTAGGCTATAACTATGGACATTCCTGTGAACGTATACTGTTGGAGAGGGGAGGGTATGGCTGCATGGTGATGCCGATTTTTAAGGGCCTTCGACGAAGTAGTGTGGCTTCACGAAACGTGGGTCAATTTTTGTCACGTTGTCAAGCAGGACGGGGGGATGACACAGCAAAAGGAACAATGGTAATGCCTTCTGGCAAGATGGCCAGACCTATTCTTCTTCATGCGGGCACCTCGAAGGTTTTGCTCTTTTTAAATCAAGGAAACAGGAAAGTATCATCAAGAAATGAACCACGTTACATTTACAAGCTGGTTCGAAGATTCACTACTATCAAATCTTGAAAAACCATCAAATGTTGTTTCAGATAATGTTCCTTATCTTCAGTTGTTGTTGACAAGGCACCTACCATAGCAAACGGAAAGGAGGAAATGATTCACTGGCTTCAGCGTCATAAGGGGTCGATGTAAGTGATGACCTTAAAAAGGCGGAATTTACGAAAAAAATCTCCCTTAAGCCATAGTTCCGCCTTCACGAAATCAACGAACTGGCAAAAAAACATGGGCAAGCAGTCGTTAGGCTACCATCTTGCGACTATCATTTCAGCCTAATAGATTTAATATGAGCCCAAATAAAATACTACATTGCCAGCAAAAACCTTAAATTTACCCTCTCTGCAGTAGAAGCATTCACAAGAGAAGTTACCTGGAACGCCACCTCTGAAGGATGTAAGAAAACCATCATACGAAGGTCACTCCAAAAGAAATGCACACTATTTTTGTAAAAATGCAGTTTTCATTCTGCATGTGTGAAAGTTTTACAGTGTGTAGATACAACCTTCCCGCTTGTTTTCAAACTTAGCTCAACCTGTTCCCGTGAGTCGCGCCGTCATAGCATGTCTTCAAGATGGCTGCTACACTTGACGTTCGTCAGAAGGAACGTGCTGTCATAGAATTCCTGTGCTGTGAAAACGAGGCAGTGGAAAACATCCACAAGACGTTGAAAAAGGTGTATGGAGATGCTGCTGTCGATCGCAGTACAGTTAGTCGGTGGGCAAGCAGGTTACGTGATGAAAGCGGTCACGGCAATAGTGAGGATTGTCCTCGCAGCGGCAGGCCTCGTACCGCACACACTCCAGACAATGTGCAGGGAGTTGACGAATTGGTGACTGCTGACAGACGCATCACAGTGAACGAATTGTCACGCTACGCTGGGATAGGGGAAGGAAGTGTTTGCAGAATACTGAAAGTGTTGGCATTAAAAAAGGTTTGTGCCAGGTGGGTTCCAAGGATGTTGACAGTGGCTCACAAAGAAACAAGAAAAACGGTATGCAGCGAACTTTTGGAACTGCACGAGAATGGTGGAGATGAATTTCTTGGAAGAATTGTGACAGGTGATGAAACATGGCTCCATCATTTTTCACCAGAGACGAAGAGGCAATCAATGGACTGGCGTCATGCAAATTCATCTAAGGAAAAAAAATTCAAAACCACACCATCTGCTGGAAAAGTTATGGCTACGGTGTTTTTCGATTCCGAAGGACTCTTGCTTGTGGACATTATGCCAAGTGTAACCACCATAAATTCTGATGCATATGTGACGACACTGAAGAAACTTCAAGCTCGACTGAGTCGTGTTCGACCACATCGCCAAGAGCAGCATGTTTTGCTGTTGCACGACAATTCACAACCACATGTCAGTCAAAAAACCATGGAAGCGATCACAAAACTCGGATGGACAACACTGAAACACCGCCTTACAGTCCTGACCTGGCTACATGTGAGTATCATCTCTTTGGGAAACTGAAAGACTCTCTTTGTGGAACAAGGTTTGAAGATGATGACTCCCTTGTGCACGCTGCCAAACGGTGGCTCCAACAGGTTGGCCCACAATTTTACCGTGCGTGTATACAGGCGCTGGTTCCAAGATGGATTTCCTAGAAGAAAGAACACAACATGTCATTCTTAACGGTTCAAAATCTGCAGATGTAGAGGTAATTTCGGGAGTACCGCAGGGAAGCGTGATAGGACCTTTATTGTTTACAATATACATAAATGACTTAGTTGACAACATCGGTAGCTCCGTGAGGCTATTTGCAGATGACACGGTTGTCTACAAGAAAGTAGCAACATCAGAAGACTCGTACGTACTCCAGGAGGACCTGCAGAGGATTAATGCATGGTGCGACAGCTGGCAGCTTTCCCTAAACGTAGATAAATGTAATATAATGCGCATACATAGGGGCAGAAATCCATTCCAGTACGATTATGCCATAGGTGGTAAATCATTGGAAGCGATAACGACCGTAAAATACTTAGGAGTTACTATCCGGAGCGATCTGAAGTGGAATGATCACATAAAACAAATAGTGGGAAAAGCAGGCGCCAGGTTGAGATTCATAGGAAGAGTTCTAAGAAAATGTGACTCATCGACGAAAGAAGTAGCTTACAAAACGCTTGTTCGTCCGATTCTTGTGTATTGCTCATCAGTATGGGACCCTTACCAGGTTGGATTAATAGAAGAGATAGACATGATCCAGCGAAAAGCAGCGCGATTCGTCATGGGGACATTTAGTCAGCGCGAGAGCGTTACGGAGATGCTGAACAAGCTCCAGTGGCGGACACTTCAAGAAAGGCGTTACGCAATACGGAGAGGTTTATTATCGAAATTACGAGAGAGCACATTCCGGGAAGAGATGGGCAACATATTACTACCGCCCACATATATCTCGCGTAATGATCACAACGAAAAGATCCGAGAAATTAGAGCAAATACGGAGACTTACAAGCAGTCGTTCTTTCCACGCACAATTCGTGAATGGAACAGGGAAGGGGGGATCAGATAGTGGTACAATAAGTACCCTCCGCCACACACCGTAAGGTGGCTCGCGGAGTATAGATGTAGATGTAGATGGCGTAAGGCCGTTGGGAGGGGTAGGAAGTATGTGGAGAAATAAAAATATTGTTCCTAAAGGATGTATCTACACACTGTAAAACTTTCAAACATGTAGAATAAAAGATGGATTTAAAGAAAAATAGTGTGCATTTCTTTTGGAGTGACCCTCGTACATATGCAGAGCATCCTGGAGAGAACATGGCTGAATGAAGCTCTTTTGGAAAATTTATTGGAGGAGATGCTAATTTTATTAAATGATAACAGTGACAGTGACAGTCACAGTGACACTTCAAGAATCCACCATACCGTCCAGAGTGATATCAGCGGCGCTTTTCCATTATTCCTGTAGAACTGAAGCACAGGCGGATTCAGTTGCATGTTTGGCGTGCGCAGTTTAAATCTGTAAGTATCTCTATAACAAAATTATACTATCGTAGGTTTTGAAATTTTAGGAAGAACGCCTTAATAGCAACTCATTCCAAAGGAAGTTAATCTCAGGAATTCAATCTGTATCACACAAAACAAATATTATTGTTTACAATTTAATTGCTGTAGTATAGACCGCATTTATTTGTATGTTTTTGTTCTTTCTAAACACACATACGCCTATAAAGATACGTTTTGCCACCACTATAAACACGCTGAATATTATTTTTTGCGATATTACAGTTAAGTTGACGGATCAGAAACATTAATAACAGTTTCATCACAAAACTATAGCGTCGAAACCGTACGGGCGCACGATTAGCAGTTGAGGCGCGAGCGGACCATTTATCGTCGTATTTAACTCAAATTAACCCGCATTAGAGATCTCCGACAAATTTCTGATTTAGAACCCATGAAAATATGATGAATTCTTAAGATTTCACTCGCATAATGTATTCATCTAACTTCAACAACAAAAAAGTTTACCGCACGTCGAAAAATCGGCAACTTTGTGAGAAAATGCCTTTTCCGAAACCGTCATATATCGCCTTAATAATTTGCTGTCGCAGAAAAAAAGTAAAATCAAAGCGTAGTGTAACTCTTGTGGAATACAGCGATGAAATTTCTATATTTATAAAGTGAATAGTTTGCATGTTTGAGCGAGTTGAATGAAATACAGGGTTATTACAAATGATTGAAGAGATTTCATAAATTCACTGTAGCTCCATTCATTGACATATGGTCAAGACACACTACAGATACGTAGAGAAACTCATAAAGTTTTGTTCGGCTGAAGCCGCACTTCAGGTTTCTGCCGCCAGAGCGCTCGAGAGCGCAATGAGACAAAATGGCGACAGGAGCCGAGAAAGCGTATGTCGTGCTTGAAATGCATTCACATCAGTCAGTCATAACAGTGCAACGACACTTCAGGACGAAGTTCAACAAAGATCCACCCACTGCTAACTCCATTCGGCGATGGTATGCGCAGTTTAAAGCTTCTGGATGCCTCTGTAAGGCGAAAATAACGGGTCGGCCTGCAGTGAGCGAAGAAACGAATGCGTGCAGGCAAGTTTCACGCGTAGCCCGCGGAAATCGACGAATAAAGCAAGCAGGGAGCTAAACGTACCACAGCCGACGGTTTGGAAAATCTTACGGAAAAGGCTAAAGCAGAAGGATTTCTTAAACAGGAGATTGGAAAACCGATGGATCGGTCGTGGTGGAGATCATGATCAACAATTCATGTCATGGCCTCCACACTCTCCCGACTTAACCCCATGCGATTTCTTTCTATGGGGTTATGTGAAGGATTCAGTGTTTAAACCTCCTCTACCAAGAAACGTGCCAGAACTGCGAGCTCGCATCAACGATGCTTTTGAACTCATTGATGTGGACATGCTGCGCCGAGTGTGGGAGGAACTTGATTATCGGCTTGATGTCTGCCGAATCACTAAAGGGGCACATATCGAACATTTGTGAATGCCTAAAAAAACTTTTTGAGTTTTTGTATGTGTGTGAAAAGCATTGTGAAAATATCTCAAATAATAAAGTTATTGTAGAGCTGTGAAATCGCTTCAATCATTTGTAATAACCCTGTATAAGATTTTGCGTGTGTTCAGTGTGGGACGTGGCAACTCTGTTCCGCCCCTCCACGGGGTCCTGTAGAAATGTCAGTCCTTACGTAATTTTGGACAGACTATAGTTGTCTACACTGCTACACTGATAAAAAAAGTCTGAAGGTCGTCATCCTCGTTTTGATCACCATTGCCGGGTTAAACTTCAGGTTAATTCTTAGAATAAAGTACAGGGTCCAGTCACATTAATGTGGCCACCGCATATGCTCGCCGTCAAAGGGCAACAACCACTCACAGACAGCAGATGGCAGCACTAGAAGTGGAGGGCATATAAAGCGCGTCGAAAAAGGGGGGGGGGGGGGGGGAGGACGTTGGAAACACTGCAGTCATTGTCATAAAGCGGAAACTGAGCGAGTTATCTATCTGACGTCCAAAAGAACACGATCATTAGCCTTCGGGCCTCGAGTGGAAGCATTTCGGAAATGGCTAAGTTTGCAAACTGTTATGCGTGCCGCCATGGGTACAGTAACTGTGCATGCAAAACGACGCTGTCCAAAACCGGCACAGAGGCAACTGTGATGCTCACGGGCCATAGATGACAAGGGTGAACGGCTGCGGTTATGTGGTTGTGCGAACAGATGTGCAACTGTAGAGCAACTGACGGCCCAGGTGAACCATGGGGCTACCAACAGTGTCTCCTCAGATACCGTTCAGCGAAGTCCTTGCGTGTGGTCCTCCACAGCATGACCTGGTTCATGTACCCTTGCTGACAGGACAGCGGTTTATCGGTGACAAAGGCTGGCATTTGTACGCTAATGCAGCAATTGGATGTCCACTAAGTGGCGACAGGAGGCCTTTTCAGATGAATGACGTTTTATGATACATCAGCCAGATGGCCATTGGCGTTTACGGCATGGAACGTCTGAAAGCAAACATCCTCCAGTAATCGTCGGAAGGGTCCAGGCCAGAAGAGAAGGCGTCATCATCTGGGGAGTATTTTCTTGGCTTTTGCTATGTGATCTCGCCATTCTGGAATGCGAAGTATGCATCTACCCTTGGGGATCATGTCGACCGTTACATGCAGTCTACTGGCAGGAGCATCAAATATGTCACACAGCTCATGGTGACATTCTACGTGCGTGGTTCGTGAGCACCAGGATGAGTTAACAATACTCTCCTGACCACCAAACTCTCAGAATTTAAAGCCAATCGAGAATCTGTGGGACCAACTCGATCGGGCTGTTCGCTTCTTGGATTCTCGACCGAAAACCCTAGCATAGCCGGTGACGGCACTGGAGTCGCCATGGCTCCACATACCTGTCGGCAACTTCCAGACCTTCAATGACTGTCTTCCTGCACCTTCGTACTGCAAAAGATGGGTATTCAGTCTTTTGACAGATGGTCACATTACTGTTACTGGACCGTACAGAAGCCTTTGAAATCAGCAAAAAAAAAAAGCTATTTGTTTTGTTTATTGATACTGTTTGGCCCGGCCGAAGTGGCTGAGCGGTTCTAGGCGCTACAGCCTGGAACCGCGCGACCGCTACGGTCGCAGGTTTGAATCCTGCCTCGGGCATGGATGTTTGTGATGTCCTTAGGTTAGTTACGTTTAAGTAGTTCTACGTTCTAGGGGACTGATGACCTCAGAAGTTAAATCCCATAGTCCTCAGAGCCATTTGACCCATTTGATACTGTTTGGTATCCACTTTCGTTTGCAACTTCTTTAATGATCATGACTGTAATTCTAACAGGTGATTAGCGTTCTGCTTAACCTGTGGAGTCTGGTTGTGAAGCTAACGTATTTATATTTTACCAGATGTCTTTATGTGCTGTGGATTACTGTGCTGGGAACTATGGGTTTTCTGTTCATTGAAAAACTCATGTTGTTTGTTATCTCTTAGTGTTGTGACTGCAGGAAATTCGGTTTTCAACGTAGAGCGTAATTACGGCTAAATTGTTTTGATGCAGTTTTGCTGTTGCTTTTTTGAATTGTATGTAGACAGATGAAACGTAACAGAAGAATTTAAGGAATTTATAGACGAGCTGCTAGTCGAAAGAGAAAAAATAACAGAGACGCTCAGAGCATCTGAATGAGAAGACAGCCCAACATTGCTTCTGCGAGAACTGGTAAGGTAAATTTAGAGAACCAGTATTCGAGGAAATGTGTGAGAAAATTACGTTCCCGCCATCGTGTACCTCGCGTGGGGATTGTGAGAACAATACACGGAGTATCTCTACGGAGAATCGCTAATATTCCTACGAAGTACCCTTGCGTGATTACAAGGAGACGTCCCCAGCGGTGCGATTGACTTTTTGAAACTACCTATACGATGATACCCTGATCGACCTCGGGTGAGCCCTCGTTTGCAAGTAACTGACGGAGAAATCGGCATTTTGCGTGACATTCAATAGCGTTTAAACGTGGTGCATATTACAGTCCTGGGTGCATGGTATGATGGATAGGGTAACAGCTTTACATGCAGGAGTTTGTGAGTTCGAATCTATTCAGGTACATTACTTACGTTATTTTAAATCTTTATCAGAATGACTTTTTATTTTTATTCAGTTAATTGTTTTAAATGTAATTTTTAAATTCCTTTTCTTTGTCGCATAATTTTAATCATTATATCAACTTCTTCATTTGCTCTCATTTTTCTTCCTATAATTCCTTCTCCACTTCAAACCTTTTATTTGAAATCATAAAAAATCTCCCAGTTATATGGATATGATTTATAAAACTGGCATTCTTGTTTCATTAATTATTCAAAATAAATTTTGTTATGTTGTACAAAGAAAAAGTACGATAGAAAATTTTCTTAAAAAGCAGAGCTTAGCTCTTTCTTTTACAACAATCGCAGAATACAACATCTTCACTTGATCTAATAAAATCCTTTCGTTTTAACTGGAGGCATACTGGAAGTTCATTAACACAGGCAAACAAAATGGAACTGACATTTACCTTTTTCGAGGTTCATACACATAGCGAAGACAGTTTAGCGAATGATTTCAAATTTAGAAGACTCAAAATTGCCAATTAGGTTTGTTCAAGGTCCACAAGATCGCTCTTTAGCTGTCATTATCGCGTCAGCCGTGGTACCTGACTTAAAAATGAAAACTCCCCATCGCACCCACCTCAGATTTAGTTGTAAAATGGCCTAGTCGATAGCCCGTTGAAAACTAAACTCAGATCAAGCATGCAAACCGAAAAAAGGTACACTGAACTGTGAAAAAAGAAGCAAAATAGAAACAATGAACGGACCAAACTCAAGATGTGCAACATCGTACGAGTTGCAACCATCATTGCTTCGTGGTTGTGTGGTCACGGTGTTAGCCGACAAAGTGGGAGATCGGTGTTCAGACCCCCCTGATGCCTCATTTTTTTGTTCACAAAGTATGAACTGTCCATCCAGTCATTGACGTGTCTGTTCTCCTTTTGTAGTCTTGGCATTTGTCATACTATACATGTGGTTACAGAACATGAATCATGTGGTAAGGATATTACCGTCGCAAGTAAGTGTGATGAATTGTGAGAGGAAGGGAGATTCCGTATAGAGCTCTCACAGAAAAGTAAACAACAGATACACAGGTGGGAACTGCTTTACGATAGGGGACTTAAAGAGTGAAAACTTCCAAAACGGAACGCAAGAGTCACAACATGTGGCACTTACGTAGAACAAATAGGAGACTAAATCCCCGCTGTTGCGAAATCAAAGGATTTCCGTTGGTTGTTATGGATGCATAAATCTGTTTATCACACGCGCTCAGTACAGGGCTGTAAAATTCTCAGAAAGTCAACCTATTGTGTGATTCTTAACTTTCCTTTTCCCTGATTCATCTCCCCCCTTTCCACACCCCTTATTATTCTTCAATTCTGATTCCTGAAGCAAAAGTAAGGACCGTAAAAATTGAAAAACTAAAGTGTCTACTCCAAACCATGAAAATACGGATTTAAACTGAAACTAAGACATATAATACGCATCATTAAACAGAAAATGCCATATATATGAACTAGCATGGTTTTGTCTCCAAAAAGGTCAAAATATGCTCGAAAAAAGTATACTTACTTCGAATCAGAAAGTAATTAGATGGGTAAGTACTAGGTTTGAGCTACGTCTAATGGTCCTACAAAAACATGCATCTGCATGGAATAATTGTCTCATTCAGAATAATAAAAATGTGAACCACATTATTAAAATGCAAATGCATCTACATCTACATCTACATCCATACTCCGCAAGCCACCCGACGGCGTGCGGCGGAGGGCACCTCGAGTACCTCTATCGGTCCTCCCTTCTATTCCATTCTCGTATTGCTCGTGGAAAGAAGGATTGTCGGTATGCCTCTGTGTGGGCTCTAATCTCTCTGATTTTATCCTCGTGGTCTCTTCGCGAGATATACGTAGGAGGGAGCAATATACTGCTTGACTCTTCGGTGAAGGTATTTTCTCGAAACTTTGACAAAAGCCCGTACCGAGCTACTGAGCGTCTCTCCTGCAGAGTCTTCCACTGGAGTTTATCTATCATCTCCGTAACGCTTTCGCGATTACTAAATGATCCTGTAACGAAGCGCGCCGCTCTCCGTTGGATCTTCTCTATATCTTCTATCAACCCTATCTGGCACAGATCCCACACTGCTGAGCAGTATTCAAGCAGTGGGCGAACAAGCGTACTGTAACCTACTTCCTTTGTTTTCGGATTGCATTTCCTTAGGATTCTTCCAATGAATCTCAGTCTGGCATCTGCTTTACCGACGATCAACATTATATGATCATTCCATTTTAAATCACTCCTAATGCGTACTCCCAGATAATTTATGGTATTAACTGCTTACAGTTGCTGACCTGCTATTTTGTAGCTAAATGATAAAGGATCTATCTTTCTGTGTATTCGCAGCACATTACACTTGTCTACATTGAGATTCAATTGCCATTCCCTGCACCATGCGTCAATTCGCTGCAGATCCTCCTGCATTTCAGTACAATTTTCCGTTGTTGTCGTGTGACTAGGGCCTCCCGTCGGGTAGACCGTTCGTCAGGTGCAAGTATTTCGATTTGACGCCACTTCGGCGACTTGCGCGTCGATGGGAATGAAATGGTGATGATTAGGACAACACAATACCCAGTCCCTGAGCGGGGAAAATCTCCAACTCAGCAAGGAATCGAACCCGGGCCCTTAGGATTGACATTCTGTCGCGCTGACCACTCAGCTACCAGACGCGAACGCCACAATATTAACAAAGGAAAATAACCTAGTGTCAAATAAATGGTTTTTGCTTAACGTTTACCTAAGTCTTTTTTCTCTCATTACCGTCACTGGACAGTTTAATTTGATAATGTTAACGAAAATCTACTCATAGCGTTGTATTACAACAGCCTCAATAAAATGTCATATCCCTTGCTACAAATACACTGAGGTGACAATCAATGGACAGCGACGTGCACATACACAGATGGCACAAGTATTTCGTACACAAGGTATAAAAGATCAGTGGATTGGCGGAGCTGTCATTTGTACTCAGGTGATTCATATGAAAAGGTGTCCGACGCGATTATGGCTGCACGACGAGATTTAAGAAACCTTGAACTCGGAATGGTAGTTGCAGCTAGACACATGGGACATTCCGTTTCGGAAATCGTTAAGGAATTTAATATTCCAAGATACACAGTGTCAGGAGCGCACCAAATTTCAGGAATAACTTCTCACCACGGGTAACGCAGTGGCTGACGGCCTTCACTTAACAATCAAGAGCAGTAGCGTTTGCATGTAGTTGTCAGTGCTAACAGAGAAGCACCCCTACATCTACATCCATACACTGCAAACCACCTTGGGCGGCATGGCAGAAGGTACGTTCCATTCTACCAGTTATTAGGGTTTCTTCCTGTTCCATTCACGTATGGAACTCGGAGAGAATAACTGTTTGAATGCTTCTGTGCGTGCAGTAATTATTCTAATCTTATCTTCACGATCCCTATGTGACAGATACGTAATCATTTAAAGCCGGTTCTTGACACTTCGTTAATAGACTTTCTCGGTATAGTTTACGTCTACCTTCAATAGTCTTCCACTTCATTTCCTTTAGTGCTTCTGTCACACTCTCCCATGGCTTAAACAAACCTGTGACGATTGATGCTGCTCTTCTCTTTATACGTTCAGTATCCCCTGTTAGGCTTATCTGGCACGGGTCCCATACACTTGAGCAGTATTCTAGAGCCGATTGCACGAGTGATTTGTAAGTAATCTGCTTTGTGCACTAGCTGCATTTCCACAGTATTCTACCAATAAACCCAAGTCTACCACCTGCGTTACCAAACACTGAACCTATGTCATCAATCCATTTCATATCCCTACAAAATGTTATACACAGGTATTTGTATGAGTTGGCCGGTGACTCACTGATGTTATAGCCATAGGATACTACGTTTTATCGTTTTGTGAAGAGCAAGATTTTACATTTCTGAAGATTTAAAGCGAGTTGCAAATCTCTGCACCACTTTGAATGCTTGTCAAGGTCTGACTGAATACTCACGCAGCTTCTTTCAGATAATACTTCGTTCTACATAACTTTATCATTTGCAAAATGCCTGAGTTTGCTATTAATATTGTCTGCACGGTCATGAACAGCTAGGACCCCAACACACTTCGCTGGGGCACACCTGAAGTTACTTCTACATTGGATGATGACTCTCCACATAACACGTTGCGTTCTCCCTACCAAAAGGTTCTCAGTCCAGTCACAAATTTCACCTCATACCTCAAATGATCGTACTTTTGACAATGAGCGTAGGTTTGGTACTGAGTCAAACGCTTTTCGGAAATCGAGAGCTACAGCATCTACCTGATTGCTTGGATCCAAGGCTTCCAGTATGTCAGGTGAGAAAAGTACGGTTTAGGTTTCACATGATCGATGTTTCCGAAATCCATGCTGGTTGGCATTGAGGAGGTCATTCTGTTCAAGATACCTCATTATGTTTGGGCTCAAAATATGTTCTAAGATTCCACAACAAATCGATGTCAAGGATATTGGACGGTATTTTGGGGATCACTTCAGCTACCATTCTCGTAGAGAAGTTTGGCCTGCGTCTTTTTCCAAGAACTGGGCACAATTTTTTGTTCGGGGGATCTGCGACAGTTGATAGATTGTAGTTAGAAGAGGGGCTAACTCAGTGGCAAATTCAGTACAGAATCTGACAGGGATTCCATTGGGACCTGGAGCTTTGTTCAGTTTTAACGATTTTAGTTGTTTCTCAACACCACTGACACTAATACTTATTCCGTTCATCTTTTCAGTGGTATGGGGATTACAGTGGGGCAATTCGCCTGGGCTTTCCATTACAAAGGAACATTTGAAAACAGAGTTAAGCATTTCAGCTTTTGCTTTGCTTCCCTCAATTTCAGTTCCTGTCCCCTTCGCTAGGACTGGACACTAACATTAGTGCCACTAACAGTCTTCACATACGACCAGAATTTGTTTGTGTTCTGTGAAAGATCACTTGACAATATTCTACTACGGTAGTCATTGAACGCATCACGCATTGCTCACTTGACAGTAGCGCTGTGCTTTATTTTACACCCATTATGCAGTAATCTCTGTTTCTTTACAGTGACTGTGTACCATGGAGGTTCCTTCCCATTACGAACTGTTCTACAGGCTACGTATCTACCTAGTGCATGATCAACTATTCTTTTAAACTTGTGCCACAGTTCCCTTACAAGCTCCTGCCCTGTGCTCAAAGTTTTGAGTTCCTCATTGAGATATGACTACTGATTTTTTATTTGAGTTACTGAAAATATTCGCGACTGGTTTGAAGAACATTCTGGACGATTCGAGAGAATGATTTAGCCACCCAGACCGCCCAGCATCCTGCACCGGCAACACTTTCGCAATTATGGAAGGCTATAGAGGCAGCATTGCTCTCTATTTCTGCAGGGGCTTCCAACGACTGGTTGAGTCCATGCCACATCGAGTTGCTGCACTACGCCGGACAAAAGGCGGTCCGACATGATATTAGGTGGTATCCCATGACGTTCGTCACCTCACTACATTTTAATGTTGTTACTTGTACTCGAGAAGCAGCAATGAAATTTCGCCATTCACTGCCGACTTGCGTGGCCGCTGTCGTACTTCCCCCCTCCCCAACCTGCCCCCCTCCCCTCTCCCACTTTCTTCCCTCTGCAGATCATAGGAACGCTAATGCACCGCATCACCGTAGCAGATACGCAAGCGTGGATAGCGATAGCTTTGAGTGGAGGAGAAATGCCCGATAGGAGGCAACTGCGCTAAATGCCCAGTGAAGTGTCTGCGTCTTCGTCACAAGCTTGAAGTAGTGATAACAGAAGGCCTCCGAGAAATGAGCAGGTAGAAGCTGCGACCGGGACTGCAGTTCCTGCAGAACGGCGCGGCGAGGTCCGGCGTGCACTGCGGACGCACTCCCCGTGACGTATGCCGCACCGGATGGGCACTTCCGGCCGCAGATGCCGCCGCCGCCGCCGCCGCCGCCGCTGCCACAGCCGATCAGCCTAAACGCTGCTCAAAGCGTTTCACCGAGCAGCTGCTCGTCGCTATGTATCCACTGCTGTGTCCAGCGTCCCTAGGAAGTGCTCGGTAGTACACTACACAGACCATATCTTTGACGACATATTCAATGGCAGTATTAAAGTGTTGCACCAGTCCATAATTGTGGTATTTGTTTTTACATTTGTTTATTAGCGATTCATTCGTAGTCATATAAAGCAATCGCATTTTTGAAGCCAGGCAAAGGACGATGGTGCTAACTATTGATCTATCGACTTAGCAAGACGCGAAATATTAGGGATGCTTATACTAAACTGCATCTGAGAGATTATTGATAAAATACCCACTGTCGAGGAGTGTGGTTTTGGAAGAAATCGAAACAATCGGTGTCTGGTCGTGAGATGTTAAAGGGTAGACGCATGTTGAAGTAGTTGTAGAAAATGGAGCCACAGTTGTAAATAAAGTAATAGTCAAACAAACGGCTTTCCGGGCGGGAAGGAGAGCCTGGTCCCCGGCACGAATCCCCCCGGGGGATTTGTGTCGAGGTCCGGTGAACCGGCCAGTCTGTGGATGGTTTTTAGGCGGTTTTCCATCTGCTTCGGCGAATGCGGCCTGGTTCCCCTTATTCCGCCTCAGTTACACTATGTCGGCGATTGCTGCGCAAACAAGTTCTCCACGAACGCGAACACCACCATTACTCTACCACGCAAACATAGGGGTTGTTACACTCATCTGCTGTGAGACGTTCCCTGGGGGTCCACCGGGGGCCGAACCGCACAATAACCCTGGGTTCGGTGTGGGGCGGCGGAGAGGTGAAGTGGACTGTGGTAGTCGTCGTGAGGTTGTGGACCACTGCGGCTGCGCCGGGTACGCAGCCTCTCCGTCGTTTCTAGGTCCCCAGTTAACATACGATACAATAGTCAAATACATTCTTGGCATTGAATTTATGGCAGGGAAGGACACAGAGCTAGACTTCTCCTTAGGTAGGTACTACATGAGTATCGATGGTGAAGATATAGTTTTTGACTTGATAAAGACGAACATGGTAGACACTGCCAAGGCATAAGAGTTAAGTTTATTGACATGAAAGCTTCTCAAATTAGTGGCCAACCTCCTCAATAGAGTACTGTGAAGAATGATCATCACATGAATGACGAATTGGTAGACTCTTTAACTCACAACAAGCCCAACTAAAAAAAATGTTCTTCAAATATGTACATTTAAAAAAAAACTCAGGTATCATGTGTATGAGGGTTGGAACTTTAATAGTGACAACTATTTATTTACAGCATGTACAAAATAGATACGTGTTTCAAAGTTTTACTGACCTTCAAAGTATTCACCAGCATTGTGTATAACCCCTTGCCATCGATGTGGAAGCCGTAGGATACTCTTTACAGTGCCAGTTGTGTTGACAGTTCGAGAGGCGTGGTCTATTGCCCGACGAATTTGTAACAGTTCTGAAGCGAATGCCGTGAAGTGTTTCCTTCAGTTTAGAAATCTAGTTGAACTCACGAAGGCTTAAGTCAGGGGAGTGCAGTGGGTTGTAGAGCACTTAGCAGCCCCATCAGTCAAAACAAATCAGTGACAGCTTGCCCTGTACGTACTTGAGCATTATGCTGCAAAATGATGGTCAGGTCCTGCAGAAAGTGTCAGCACTTCCAATTTGTTCGTAGGTTGTGTTCCAAAAATTAACAGCATAGAGACAGAAGTGATGACACTTTCTGCAGGACCTGACCATCATTGTGCAGGACAATTCCCAAGCACGTACAGTGCAAGCTGTTACTGATATGTTTGACTGTTGAGGCTGCTAAATGCCATACAACCTACTGCACTCCGCTGACTTAAGCCCTCATAAGTTCAACTCGACAACAGCTAGAGGAGACACAAAGTAAGAAGACAATCTTGGTGTATCTTGTATGTACATGCTGTAGTATTCTACAGTGTCGGGCAATAGACCGCGCCGCTCGAACTGTCAATGCAACTGGCACTGCTAAGAGTATCCTACGACTTCCACATCGCTGGCAACGGGTTATACACAATGCTGGTGACTACTTTGAAGGTCAATAAAACTTTGAAACACTTATCTATTTTATACGAACTGTAAATAAATAGTTGCCACTATTAACGTTCCAACCCTCGTATTTATCAATATCATACGGATGTACTTACACAGAAAATTAACCGCCAAAACTCATACTCTATCCCATGGGCAAAACAAGATGCGGTTACGAAGAAATAAGACAGATGTTAGGATGGAAAAATATAGAACCATCATTGTCACATTATTGCAGCCCTTTGTTAGCAGTAACCAAAACCAGTGGAAATGTCCACCTTCTACAAGGTGCATGGGCTATTAATCAGATTATACCACTTCATGATCTTAAGAAGTATCTACACTAATTCTGTTTATCTTTCATTAATGTTTGTAGATACACGAGCAGTTAATTGTACATTTGCAGTTAACGTGTGTTATGTAGAAGCCACATGGACTGGGAGAAGTTTCTGTCAGCAGTGCTACCAGTGATTTTTTGCATTTGGATAACTTAGATCACTAGTGCATAGATTTAGCAGTCTTTGCCACAATATTTACACACACCTGATAAAGTAAATACTAGGCACTGTCCTGTCTAGGTTTCCCAATGACTGACTGGAATGTATATACGTATGTAAACAACAGCTAGAGAAGACACAAAGTAAGAAGACAATCTTGGTGTATCTTGTATGTACATGCTGTAGTATTCTACAGTGTCAATGTGCAGAGTCATAACTTGAACAAGGAATGTCAACTACATGTGGTAGTTTAGTAGAATTATTTTGATGCTATCTGATTTAGACTTGTTATACTCGAGTCTTAAAAAAAGGGATACGTTTGTATATAAAACTAGATCCTTCACTGTGTAGATGATTTATTCCACCTCTTTTCATAGTATTAAGTATATTGCTGTAAGAAGTATTTATTTGTCTCTCTTTACAAGGCCACTGAACTAAATGACATCAGAGCTCGTTACATGAGGGAAATGGGATTATTACTGGTCGGTTGTACGTATGTGGAATAACCTGTTACTGTAATGTGAGGATGAAATTTCGAATTTATGTTAATGGCGTTCAAACTCCTATGAAGAATTGTATTATTATATGTATGTAGGCTTTGACAATTACACTTGGACTTGACCCTTCACGAAAACTAAGTACATATTTTGCTTTATTTTGAACTTACTCTCAGTCCTTTGGATGTTCTGTGGAATTCTGCACATAGACCAGATTTTAATACAAAATACTTAAAGGCTAATTTTCCTTTAAATAATTCAGTAACGTAGTTCTGGCCTGCCGGAACAGTAAGATGCTAAGAGATATCGGTGTTTTGGTAAGTCAAGCTACAGTCGCAAAAAACTATGCCATTGTATGGTAATCTAATTCTTGATATGAACTGTATCTTTCCCACAGAAATATGTGTTTATTTATCTTGTAAATACTTTACTTGTACCGTACGTCAACGAAATATTGCAATCCGGAGGGGCGACATTAATGCACGTGTTTGTTAGATATAAAGTACGTGATCAAAAGTATCCGGACATCCCCAAAAACATACTTTTTTCATATTAGATGCATTTTGCTCCCACCTACTGCCAGGTACTCCATATCAGCGCCCGCAGTAGTCATTAGACATCGGGAGACAGCAGAATGTGGCGCACCGCGGAACTCACGGACTTTGAACGTGGTCAGATAACTGGTTGTCACTTGTGTCATACGTATAAATATCCCTAGGTCCACTGTTTCCGATGTGACAGTGAAGTGGAAACGTGAAGGGACACGTACAGCACTAAAGCGTACAGGCCTACCTTGTCTGTTGACTGACAGAGACTGCCGACAGTTGAAGTGGGCCGTAGTGTGCAAAAGGCAGACATCTGTTCAGACCATCACACAGGAATTCCAAACTGCACCAGGATCCACTGCAAGTACTATGACAGTTAGGTGGGAGGTGAGAAAATTTGGATTTCATGGTCGAGCGGCTGCTGATAATCCACACATCACCCAGGTAAATGCCTAACGACGCCTCGCTTGGTGTAAGGAGAGTAAACATTGGACGATTGAACAGTGGAAAAACGTTGTGTGGAGTGACGAATCACGGTACACAATGTGGCGATCCGATGGCAGGGTGTGGGAATGGCGAATGCCTGGTGAACGTCATCTGCCAGTGTTTGTAGTGCCAACAGTAAAATTCGGAGGCGGCGGTGTTAACGGTGTGGCCGTGTTTTTCATGGAGGGGGCTTGTACCCTGTTCATAATACACGGCCTGTGACGAAGTAGTTACACGACAATAACATCCCTGTAATGAACTGGCCTTCACATAGTCCTGACCTGAATCCTAAACAACACCTCTGGAATGTTTTGGAATGCCGACTTCGTGCCAGGCCTCAACGACCGACATCGATACCTCTCCTCAGTGCAGCACTCCGTGAAGAATGGGCTGCTATTCCCCAAGAAACCTTCCAACATCTGACTGAACGTATGCCTGCGAGAGTGGAAGCTGTCATCAAGACTAAGGGTGGGCCAACACCATATTGAATTCCAGCATTACCAATGAAGGGTGCTACGAATTTGTAAATCATTTTCAGCCAGGTGTCCGGATACTTTTGATCACATAGTGTAAGTATTGAAAGACTATGATACAGTGAACGCATTTCTAAAAATGTTTTTTTTTCATTTGTGAGTGCGCAGTGAAAGCTATAAAGCCACTGGTAAATACAGTATCGTGCTAACGTCTGTTGAAATGGACAATAAGACTGGAACACCAACAAAATGCCCATAAAGAATTTTGCACTTGCCTGAATCAAGATCAGAAAACTTGACTGTCGACGTGAAGTACTGTGCGCGCTGTCATTAATCACTTGAACTGTACCGTAACTATAGAGACAGAGACCGCTTCTCCTTGTATGTTATGAACATCAACTTTACGGGACTGTTACTGACCTCATTTGTTTCTTCAAAGCGATAAATCACCGTTTAACTCCTAGTGCAATGAAAGTTCAACAATGGAATATAAAAGGTCCCCCACCCCCCAAAGCTAAACACGGACACATTTCAAGTGTTGAAGTTACTCCCTGTCATTCTTACTTGTGTGAAAGATTACTTGTCTGTTAATAAAGTTGTTCCTTTCAGCACAACTTATTTAAGTCGTACATGTCATATGTCTGATTCCTTTGTACAACTGTTACGTGTAACCTGATTACGATGGACTATCTGATGCCTCATTGAGATGTAACCAAACTATGCCGAGGCAGCCTACCTGCTGTCCCGGTCATCTACCTCACTGTCTGGACCCTGTTGTCGCGATGGGGCGTTGTGCAGCCAACAACCGTCACATACATCCTGCCCTGGGGTGTATCTTACCTCGTCTTCTGCGCCATTCAAGGTGGCTGTGAAACAAAACATTGTATTTCAAGCAGCTAACCTGACCAAAACTGCCATTTCGATATTGGAGATAAGATTATGTCTCAGAAAATCAACTTTATCTTTGTATTTTCACGGTGTATAAAAGACATTTTCGATTTCTTTTATTTTCATTTTATTTTATTTTTGCACTTCCCTACTAGAAGGTTGTATCGTACCTGAACTTCATGTTGAAAACTAATGCAGTTTAAATCATCTCCTCTCTATTTTGGAAGCGCAGTACGAAACATTGCTTTCCCGTACAAAAGCAGTTTATTTTGTTTCATTATTGCCCTTTAAACTAGTTCTCATTTCAATATCTGCAAGTCGAACCTGCAGCCAACGTTACTAGCGAAGTCAGATTGTAATTGTTAGTATCAAGCAAAACTAACTTTTCGCATGCATGACAAACAATAACACTGTTTTGTTTTTTTTTTCCAATAAGCACAGCTTGGCCTGAAGCTAAAGTCGTTTTATGCCATAAGAACAGACCGAACACCTATATTCACCAATATTACGATTACACGTTTCCTTTTCTTATAGACAATGTGATGTATCCCTTCTCTCGACAACATTTTACTATCATGAATAGATTAAAAATAATTATCCTCGCTGGAGGAAAGAGGATTTATTACAGCTAGTTCATACGATGTTGTTGCTGCCGTTGTGGTCTTCAGTCAGAAAACGTTTGATGCACCTCTCCACGTATCTATATACGCGCAAGCCTTTTCATCTCCGAGTATGTTAAGAAATATGACACTACTCATTTTTTCATTCATACAGAAGACCGAATCACCGCGGACAGACAGTCGAGCGCGCTAACACTTTGCTTACGGGATATGGTGAGGCCACCCAGCCGGGGATCAAATCCACCTCGTGGATTAACGAGATGGGCTAGTGAGACGACCAGGCCGGTTCTGGATTTTAGACGGTTTCCGTGCTGGTGCCCGCGTGCCGCCTCGATAAATGCTACACAAATATTTAGA
This sequence comes from Schistocerca americana, assembly GCF_021461395.2. Taxonomy (NCBI): domain Eukaryota; kingdom Metazoa; phylum Arthropoda; class Insecta; order Orthoptera; family Acrididae; genus Schistocerca; species Schistocerca americana. The sequence goes on along the minus strand of NC_060123.1, from coordinate 336,941,019 downwards.
GAAAACGTTCTTACATTTGAATATGAGATGAGGCAGGCACGTGGGATGCACTAATCGCATCCTAGGTGGAGTGGTAGCGTCTGTAAGGACATCCGGCCACCAGCTACCACTAGAAATGCCGCTAAGCATATAACAACATCGACTCCGTAGCAGCAACGGGAAAAGGTAACAGAAGAAGAAAAATACATAAGACCGAATCAATTGTAGGCTGGCAATATTGAATATTCAAACGCAACTGACGACAGACTTAGTTTCCGAATAGCCACGAAAACGGTAACTTGACTTCAGGCGTATTTCGGACGTAAACTAAAACTTACAGTAATTCGGCCACATGGCGAATGCTGTGCTGCATACCACCGAATCTAAAAACATTTGTTTATGTACAGTAACGCGGAAAAAGGTATTACAAGATATAGAATAAAAGAAGCACGTTTAACTGTAAATTTACGTAAATATAGTACTGAGGAAAAGTAGTACCTCAACGCTTAATTCACGATGTGACTTTTCTGTAACGTATGCTACGAGGTGGGGTCTCTGGTACCCCTACGTTTGAACCGAGATTTAGGCGAAAGTCATTTGAAAATTTTAATTTAAGAAAACAACATTTGCTTTTAGAATTACTTTAGTATTACTTAAATACTCCTTCTTGGCCTTACTTCGATAAATTAAGCCTGCAGGAATTTACTTTTTACCACACATTTTGTGTGGTTTTTTAAATAGTACACGTAAACGAACTGTTAGAAAACAAACTTTTACACTCCGAAAAATTATAGCATCTCCGTAGCAAGTAAATTTTCATATAAAACTAAATCCTTGGGTTTAAACTTGCATATAAAAATTGCCCTCGATTACAAAAAGGAAATCTGCAAAAGTGACTTTCAGTGCTGTGATCCACAGTGTGCCTCTGAAGTTCTTCCTGTGAATGGCCCTCCACTAGCAGAACTGTAATCACCAGGCTGTTGTAAAATCGTCGTCTTTTCCTGCTCTATATCTCTGACATCTTCCTCCATCCACTGACAGATACTTTCAAATGGTTCAAATGGCTCTGAGCACTGTGCGACTTAACATCTGAGGTCATCAGTCCCCTAGACTTAGAATTACATAAACCTAACTAACCTAAGGACATCACACACAGCCATGTCCGAGGCAGGATTCGAACCTGCGACCGCAGCAGCAGCGCGGTTCCGGACTGAAGCGCCTAGAACCGCTCGTCCACAGCTGCCGGCTGACAGATAGTTTCATCGTTAAAACTCACTCGTTCCTGCGAGCACATTTTGTACTGTACTGAAGGAAACAGGTACATAGTTTACCAGACTCGGTATAGATCACCATATACGTCAATAACATATGACAACAATAAACAAAGAAGGCGCTAATGCAACTGACAACAAAACATTGTAGGGTTGATGATTTAAGGAGGGAAGGGGGATATAGAAGCATTCCGGCAGAAATGACGTTGAAGAACGAGTTTGGAAATTTTCGCGCGGCCTGAGAGGCCACACCTAGTGAGTTAAGGGCTTTTGAATCATAATCTGGTCAGGGTAGAGTGATGAAGATGCCGATGTATTACGCAAATTCAAGATGGGCGAAAACCAGAAACTCGTCATGGCATAAATAAAATATTTAAAAGTTACTGTTGGAGCATGTGACATAAGCTCTTTTTCCTTTCCGTCGTAACTAGCCTGGTCCACAACGTAGGATGGTCTGCTGAGAGTGAATTCACACGTACATATACAGGCGCAGGGTGATCCCGGGAGCTCGTGTAAACACTGAGCGACTTCCAGCGCGACCGCCGCTGCCAACACTGGCGCCTCACGTGACTGCGAGAAAGTGCAGGCTGGGCACGGCAGGGTAGGGCAGGGCGATGCACGCGGCCCGCCTCAGGCAGCTGCACAGCTGGGCAAGCTGCAGGCGCGGCTGAGTCAGCGCGCACGTGACGTCACGGCGCAGGTGTGCGCACTGCGCGCGCGCGCGGGAAAACTTCCCCGCCAAACTGTGTACCACTGTGCTGTCAACCCGTGCTCTCCCGCTTGGCCTAGGGTGAAGCGAATGCGCTTTCACAGTTACACCTGCATTGGTGCCCCACGGATCACTCGAACAGCCTGTTGACTGTGCGATGAAGCACTAGTTTTCTCTATAATGGAATGTCAAAGCGCTAAGTGGGACGTACTGCTCAGGAAGGGCTTACAGTAGGCAGTCACTATCTGTGTTTCGAAATTTATTACAGTTGACCGTTTTCACACGTTTTCTTATTCGACTCCGTATTATTTTCCATGGTATATCCGTCTTACGGCAGGTATCCACATGACGCTGCCGACTTCCATCTGTCGTGTACTTCAATTTGCGGGTTACCTCTGTCCTTTTTAGGGTTCCGTGGTTTCATCGTTAAGAGCGGAATTCTTACAGGATCACATTGTAGTCTGCCCCTCTGTCTGACTGCTAACAATCCCTACGCTGTCGACTTTCATCTGTCGTGTACTTCAATTTGCGGGTTACCTCTGTCCTTTTTAGGGTTTCGTGGTTCCATCGTTAAGAGCGGAATTCTTACAGGATCACATTGTAGTCTGCCTCTCTGTTTGACTGTTAACAATCCCTTTTCTCAGGAACGGACAGATGTATCAAGCTGAAATTATGTCGCATAGAAAGTCAGCTGTCTCTTGGCAGCATAAAAAACTGAAGTCAGTGCAATCAAAATACACGGCCATTTATGCCACGTATTTTGATACTCACAAACTCAACTCATCAAAACCCATAACCCATAACCCCGTTGACCTAGAATCATGACATTCGGCAAGAAGCAAGGTTTCATAGTACAACTACAAGAAAAAAACTTAAAATCGTTAATCTGTAATTATATCACACGAAAAAATTTTTGTCATTGTTATCTGTCCGCCTGCCCGTCCGTCTGTTAAGACCCCTTTTTCTCAGAGACGGGTAGACGTATCAAGATGAAATTTATCTCACATACCAACGTCACTAGTCTTGGCGGCGCAGCAAATGCAAATACTTTCCGTTGATCTAGAATTATGAAATTTGGTAAGAATCAAGGTTTCACAGCATAACTAAAAGAAAAAAACCACGACAAAAATATTTTTTGTATAATGGGAAGTCTTCGAGTTTCCAGAACCAATATCTTGGCGGTGTCGATATAGATAACATGCAAAAATTTTCGAGTTTCTCGATTCCCGGCAGTATGAACGATCTATATACATAATTGAGTTTGTAAGGAACCCATGGAGTACCAGTCCTACTCGCTCTTATCCAGATTTGTTAATATTACCCAGTATTCCCAGTCCTCTTCCTCACTTTCCTATCCTACTGTACAATATTCCCTTCAGTGACTCTTCATGCAGGCAATTTCTTCGATTTACATGTGCCAGTGAAGATGGTTTCCCCATTCTTATAAATTCCACTATATTTCTTTCTTCTCCTTCAATACTTAAGCCGTCATTCGACCAGTCCATTTCACTATTAGCGTTTTCTCCACAACCACATATCAAAACTTTTCTTTAGAGCACCCATGACTCTCAGCCATACATTACTACACTCCAGATGAAACACCTGTCGACTCTGTTAATCGCATCAAAATCCGTTTTGCTGTCAGCGAAGCTTTCTCCTTATCAAAAGCTTTTTTACCCTTAGAAATGAGATCCTTAAATAACAGCAATGCCCACATTCTTTTGCCTCAAGGCGTTGGAGAGAATCTCACCTTTTAATCTGCTGGATCCTTCTATTTTCAGCTGACATTTTCGCATCTAAACAGAAGAAAGAGTCTGTGTGTACAACATGCACAAATGTGTTAAATATTCCAGCCCAAATAGTGATTGCTGGGCATCGAACCAGTCCATCCGGCACATTGCAGAAGAGTGTAAATACAGTGGCTACCTTTGTGATGCAAACGACTTTTTTGGCTACAACATTAGTCTTGAATAGATAAGGAGACTGGATATTAGCGTATAACAACTGCTTGTTATTTTAATGATTCATCTGTATTTACGACTTGTTTTTTTTCTTGTGTTTTTGATTTACTTCATGCGATTGGTATACTGTAAATAAATAACGCATGGATATTCTTATTTTCTTCAGACCGCTTCCGTTTTCTGTCAGCATACGTTTTAAGTACCTAATAGATCCTGCTTGATACATCCAAACATTACATAAAGCAAATGATAACCTAATGTTTGCTTTTTGTTACTCACACATTACTTTAGTAAACAAACGCGCATTCTGTGCATGCAATATATTTTGCTATGGATTTTGCAGCCACGCCGACTACAAGAGGCTTTGAGTTACGAGAGCAATCCTCAAAGCTTTCATTTGTTTTATTTTCTGTCAGTCTAATTTTTCACCTTCCGAAATTGGAGGTGAAAAATTTGAAACCAGTCTAGAGCGAAAAGGAAAGTATGATAAAGATGAGGTTACTGTGCGTTCTTCCCTAACGCTGATTAATGCATGAAATAGCGAGTCGAACAAAAATTCTCGTGTCTTCGCTGCATAGAACAATGCTACAGTATAAATTACAGTGAACCAAAAAAGTCATGACATGGGACGTTGCTGGAAAAGAAAAGGACTGCAATGACTGGAAGGAGAAATAACTATTTGCTTTACAGATGGACAAGAGCCTTGGTCGAATGTTAATTTTTGTTTGGGACAGATATTACTTGAGTTATAGAAGAAAACGCTTTGACGTTTTCTTAAATGCAATCTGCGGAAACCTGCAGAGACTGAAATCACGGTACGCCCGTATGGCATATGTAACTGTCTTGATAACTATCTAAAAGATCCCAGAATGCTATGCTGGACGGCGAACGATAAAAAGAAACGAAAGTACCATTGAGTGTGCCCCAGGAAAGCGCAATAAGATTTCCCGCTGATTATGCCATAAACAGATAACATAAATAAAACGTAGATGTTTTCAGGCAAATGTCATCGGTGGACGATATTAAGGAAGCGCAGAAAGACTTGAACAAAAATTTGGATTAGCGTTAAGAATGGCAGCCCTCTACAAATATGGAAGCCGAATGGAAGAATTATATAGGGTGACCCAAAAGAATGGGAACTTTTTAAACATATTGCGCCAACGCTGCGAGGTAGGTGGCGCCAAATGACATAAGAATTCTGCTCGCACTGTCTTGCCTGTTAGTAAACAGAAAACACGGAGCAATGGAACGGCTTGCAGAGTGCCTTTTCGGTAAAAGCCTATTACAAGAATGGAATTGTGGAGGCCACGTGTCGAGAATTTCGGCGTCATTTCAACATCGGGCGGCATGGTCGTCCCTCAGCGCAAGCACTCAGAACCTGAATCCACAATTCTGAAGCAACGGATTCTGCACTGAAGAAGTAATTTGCAGGGAGGCCTCGCACAGCTCATGCGGGAGACAATATCGAGGCAGTGCGAAATCCTTTCGTAAGAAGCCCACTGTACTCTGTTCGACATCACGCAGAGTCTCTACAGCTGCATCATAAAAGTATTCAGTGAATACTGAAACTGGATTTAAAATTCCATCCGTACAAGCTGCAGATCGTTTAGTAACTTCAACCTTACAATTTGCTAATGCGTAGACAATATGCTGAACGCATGTGAGCAGAAGTTCACAACAACGACAGTTTAATTAATAGCCTGTGGCTGTGGCATGAAGCTCACTTGCACCTCAATGGTTTTGTCAACAGACAGAATTTTGGCTAGTGGTCTCTGCAAAGTCCACGTCGGCTACACGAGCGTCCAATGTGCAGCAGCGAGGTTGCTGTTTGGTGCGCCGTTGTCATCGAGTGGCGCTATAGGCCCTTGTTTTTTTGAAGATGACGACGGATTCGCAACCAACTTTACGTCCGACGGCATGTTGCCGTAATAGAAAGTTTTGTTGCCCATGAACTGTCCCATTTACCTCCCAACAGTTGGTTTCAATATGGCGGAGCAACGACACATACGGCACGGATATCGATGGGAGCTGTGGGACGATTGTTTGGTAACCGTGTCGTTCCAGGGCACGGTGACAATGAGTACCTTCCAAGTTCGCCTGACCTAACAACGCGTTTTTTTTTCAGTTTTTTTCTGTGGTGAGCGGGGGGGGGGGGGGGGGGGGCGGAGGAAACCTTATGAGCGCTGTTTCTGTTTCTCGACCCCTGCTACACCAACCAAAGAACTTCAAGCAAGAATACGAGAGGAAATCTCCAGGATTCTCATTGAAATTTTTTGGTCGAGCCATGCACTAAGATCCTATCAGGCGACAGGAATGCGTGCACCGAGGGGGAGCTCACGTATCGTAGGTGGCGCACTCTGTACTATACAGTGACATAAATAAATATGAGTAAAGTAATTGTGCTCAAATATGTGTAAGGTAACTGTGCTCATCCATTAGACACCATTCCAAAATTTCCCTGTATTGTGGGTCGTGCCCTCGAAAAGTGCGGATCACCTGTAAAGGAAATTGCAACATTTGGAGTGTTTACGAAGTCGGCATGAAAACAGTCGTCGAGCGAACTGAGACACACGCTGCTAGGACTGTAATAGGGCTGACAGTTCCATACGAAAATACTGCCATACTAACTGTACAGTGGCTTGGGAAGTGTATATCGCACCCCGGCAGCCAAAGTGACACACGTTAAAAAAGGGCAATTTTTAGTTTTTTTTTTCACTGGAAAATACGTGTGAAGTGCCCCAAGGTGCACGAAAAACGTCACATCTCTGTCTCGTAATTCGTCCAATTAAGGGTAGTTGTGTCAATTTTGTTGCAGGCTACTTCGTGATATGCGACTACAAGAACAGTGTCATTTCAGTGTTGGTAATGGCAGGTGTGCACCGGGCCTTCAAGAAGAGCGGCACATTCTGAGTTGTGAAGCTTTTCGTGTATAAGGTGGGTTGAATGTGATTTTTAACATAACTGATTACTGCAATGTCTGTGTTTATACAGTGTCTGTATGTTACATGATGATGACAGACACTGTTTTTGACGATAACAGCTGTTGTAAATACTTCAAAATTTCGTGCGTTGCAGCGTAGAAGATAAAGAGATTTCTGCTGCAAAGAAAGTTCATACTGAATCCCTTTTCTCGGTGAGGAGTATTTGTGATTCTGTGTTTTCGTAAATAGTGTTCCTTAAATTTTACCTATTCGATGTTCCTTACTAAATTGTGTTAATTTTCATAAATTATAATTCTGCATTTTGTATTTTTCAGATACAACAATTTCAATTTGTTTTTCTTTTTTATTTTAACTTAAGTACAAAATTTGCCTAGGAAAAGTGGCCAAAGTATTACATGGAAAGTCATAACAAAAAAAAGTTTTCAGAAAATCAAGAAGAGTGACACACCTAAAAGAATTAATTAATAATTACCTGATAACACTCCGCATTCGATGAGAACAGAACTAAATGTCCATACCATTGTTGCAAAGGCTATAATGGAATTTACTGGCAAAATTAAGTACTTAAAATTTAAAGGACACTTACACTATTTTAGTGTAAGTTTTATAGAATTCTTTAAGTCCATTTGTCTCGCGTAGCTCGTTTTTTAGCTGTCACTGTTCTTGCTGGGGTGCGACATGTAGATGTAGACGGCATGGTAAATTGTTTGTGTGCGGAATTATAAATAAATGTATGGTGGAGCTGAGGTTATTTTGTTAAAACAGCGATCATGTCACAAATAGATACTTTCATAGAGGAATAGCAGTAACGGAGTATGAATTTGAGACAGCTATTCATGGATAAAAGCATGCATTAGATAAATGAGACGTTGTGTAACGATAAAAATGCATGAGAGTTATTCTGTACCTAAGGCGAGTAACGACCACCTCACTTCTCTTTTCATAATAATCTCAGTGTAAGGTATGTCTGTTAGAAAACGTGTATGCAACAAAAATGCACGACTGCCCACAAGACCAGCTTTTGTACCCGGGAACCCGTGGACCCTTTTCCTTCCTCAGTATTGGGAAGACACGATGTTTGCTCGCGGTGTGCACGCAGCGTGATTCATTGGTTGCTGTTCGCAGAAGACCGAAATTGGTTTTTCCCCATCCAGTACAGGAGATACGCCTCGGCATATTCTGCTCGCTGGCAGAAGGACATTATTAAGGCGGAATTGTTATGCTCCACTAGCAGCTCGTTCGCTGCCTTTAAAACTTTTAATGGTGGGAGCTGTAACCAACAAGTGAATAGAGCCTTGTTACCAGTTCCGAGAAGGTCGCCAAACGCGGGCGTCAAATAAACACGGCGCCTTGACGCTAGACACTCCGCGCGCGCAGCGGCCTGTTCCGAGAAGCACGTGCCACGGGAGCGGCGGGCCCGCGCGGAAGTTTTATAGCTCACTGATTCCACGAACGACTGCCGACACGAGCAGTAGGAAACGCTAGCGTACAAATTTACGCCGCTTCTGTTGCAGCAACATTTACAACCAGGGTAGCAGCTCCACTGTCAGCGGAATGCATTCCTCTCAGCTATCGATATTTCACTTCATCCGTGTTCACAAATACACTGGTAGGGTACCTGCACTTAACTTAGGATCCACTTAGCAGCTAATAAATACACGAAACCCTCCGTTGCCAAATTTACCTTTATTGTAATTTTAATTAACGTGGAAGTCATAAAACCACCAAACATGTAGACAAAATGTACACATCTAAAGGCTACTTAAAAAAGGAATAAAATCACTTTAATTTGTTTCCACAAGAGGAGAATACAAAGTCCCAATTCGGACCTCGCTAACACTTACATATTACTGGCATTAAATATCACAAGATAAATATCATTCATTTGACGAGAACAAATGAATAACACTACCAATCTTTACAGATGAGAATACGACTACATCCATGAAGGTTCGCGCCCTGACAAGGTGATTACAATAAGCCCTAATTCCACTCGACAAACGTAGTAACGACATAAGCGAGACAAAAGTACTGAAGGATAGCCGGATGTGCTAAAAAGGGCCACTATCAACCCCGTCAGGACGCGACCCCTGTGAACACGTCAGTTTCAGCTACCAGCAACATACACAGAGTCATTTGTAGCTTCTTAAAAACAATTAACATGAAACGGCACAACGCGTAACGCACTAATAAAATATAAACGACTACTTCACAGAACTAGCTCCTCTTTAGACAAAGCAAACAGCAGAATATTAATAACACGTAAAATACTTCTAGCCTATAACAACTAAGGCACCACGTAATAGAATATCGTCTTGAGCTCATAGAACGCTCAGTTTGACTTGCCTGTTTATAGGTCTTACAACTCAACAGTGTCAGCTTAAGCAAATCCGCGAATACAAAACTCGAAGTATGACAGGAATAATGATTGAAGCCACTGACATTGCTAAGCTGCCACACAGAGGAGACAATAGTAATTTAAAGCGGCACACAACCAACCTTACATCTCCAATTTAGTATAATCAGAATAAACAATTTTGTGTATAATAATTACTTACAGTACCATGACAACCTCCGAATAACACTTATTACCCAAGGTAGGTGTTAGTATCGAAAGGCACCTTTAATAAGACAGAGTTCGAGGGTATTCACTTATTGGAAGGGTTTCAACTTTACATCCCTTTCCACATAGCTCTCTGTTTACACACCTCTATAACGTCTGGAACTAAAGAAGGGCATATAAATGCACATATAACTGACACAGATTTAAGCAGAAGAAAACAGTACCTTAGTATGGCGCAAATGGCTTCATTTGCTTTACACGTTGGATATCTTCACCATTCAGTAATTCCGAAATATATTCAACAACGCGTGAGAGCAAGACGTCGCCGTGGTATCAGCTATTTACTTCACATAATTTCCTGCTCAGACACAAGGTAGACGAAGCGTTTTCACATGCAACAGCGGCGAGCATCACACATTTCCTCAGTCACGCCATAGACACATCTCAATTTCAATGGCCAGTAACAAGAACCTATACGTGGCCTCGCAGCGGAAAAGCCCCAAAACACAACAGTGCACCACCACGATACCAAAGCCGAGGTCCCATCAAGTCACTGCCGGGATCTCTCTCTGACCCTGCCCATAGCGTACAAGCGTCATACCACAGGCCTCACCGTAAACGTCAACAAGCCACCTCCGACCCTCCGAATATCCACTCCGCTGTCCCTTTTGTCTCCCCGTTAACCACCCGGCCACCGGCCTGAACCGCGGAAGGCAAAGATGGTGACCCTATAAATGGCTCAGAGCCATTTGAACCATTATAAGTGCGAGAACACTGGCGCAAGCCGCGCCACGGCTCATACACCTAGTGGATTACAACATGACGAGTAAAACAGTCACTTTCAGGATTCGTCAGTCAGTGACGGATGACAAGAAGACGAAAACAGTTATTTTATTTCAATTTTTTAATGCTCCACAGCACGTTTCGTAGTATATAAATCATCCAAGTCTTTTAGTGCTACCAATACTTCGGTTTCCACCACTGTAACAGTAAGCAGGTTCAAAGGGGTGTAGATTGTATCAGTTGTGCAGACATGTAGGAGAATGTGCAGAGTAGAGTAGCGTGGAGATCTGCACCAAATGTGTTGTGTACGACTTGGTACACAATGGTAATGAGAGGTGGGCAACAGACTGGTGCAGCAACTGTCTTCATAGGGAAACTGGACTTGAGCAGAAATAATTAGCGAACAAGACACCACTGTAAATAGGTTTACTTAACTTGTATTTCTCCAAGCGTACAAAGATTCATCAGAAATAATGCAGCAAGAATTAAAGTCCATCTCTCAGCGTCCACAAGGATGAAGCTCCCTAAAGTAAGCACGAAGTAGCGAAGAGGTTCCAACGAGGGCGATCGTAGTCCAAACCCGCTGGAGGCGTGGCGATGTGTGCGTCCACCGTTGGACCTGCCAGATCCCGCGCGATCGCTGTCAGCGTCAGACGGGCGCTTGCAGTTCCGTTACTATCACCTTCACGACACCTGGTGGAGAGGGGGGGGGGTGGCATCGATGCGTGGTACCACAAAACCAGTCTTCGGAGTGAAGACCATGACAGCAAAAACCTATCAATTACAGGTCATATTATGGTGAAGCGAATGAAAGGGCTTGTGTACCTTTGCTATTATTAGAAGATTGATCACGGGCTGCAGCATGCATGTTGGTCCATTAAAAAGAAAAGACTGTGGCTGAAGCAGATTCTTGTGTTCCTCCTGTTATAGTTAAACTAAAAAGTCACAGATACTACTTACACACAACAACGTGATTAACATTCATATTCGTCCAGAGATGGCTTTCATTTATCCCTCACACTTCAAAGTAAGGAAACAGCTTCAAACTGTTTTACTGGTAACCTGCGGATGTAAATGTTGGCCGGCGGAAGTGGCCGAGCGATTCTAGGCGCTACAGTCTGGAACCGAGCGACCGCTACGGTCGCAGGTTCGAATCCTGCCTCGGGCATGGATGTGTGTGATGTCCTTAGGTTAGTTAGGTGTAAGTAGTTCTAAGTTCTAGGGGACTGATGACCTCAGAAGTTAAGTCCCATAGTGCTCAGAGCCATTTGAACCATTTTTGTAAATGTTGTTGTGCACTCACAGAAATCTTTCAGTTCTCTGGAAGATAATACTTTGAATGGTACTATGTCAATAGAAGTACCGAAAATCATGGCAGAATTTCGTTACTATAAGCAGTACTCTGTAGCTGTTGGTAAAGGATACGAATTACGCGGAGAGATTGTTTATTGAACTATGAAGGTATAGTTCTTCACCATTCTATCAAAGCCTGATTCATTATTTGGGTACGATGTAATTCACTTAGTTGTAGAACGCCAGAAGACGTTGGCCCTAGGCCGGCATTTATTATACTGTCGTCCTCATGAACCTAATTCTTTCCATTCATTATGGCTTTGGATTTTCCTAACAGTATCCAACCTGCCTTGCGAATTTTGCTTGAATTGGGGCTCTGTACACTTTGCAATCTGCAATACATAAATTGACAAAAGAGAGTTTGGATACTGTTTCGAAATAGTGAGGTATTTACGTGAGCCATGTATAAGGCGCCAGGAATTGATTGCCTTATGCGGAAACATATCGTAAAAACGTGTCCTCGCTCTCATGCGAAAAACGTGTTTTTATATGAGAATCATTTTCTTTTGAGCTTAAACATTTATCATTTCACTTACTGCAGTTTTCCCATTCCAGAATCACTTTAGTGAACAGCTGGATTCTCCTTTTTTTATTTATTTTGTAATCGAGGTCTCTTCTCGTGTATTTTTGTCATCCTGATTTTCTTAGCACTTGACAGTTTTTGTCTTACTCTCCGCAAGGTAACCAATAAGAAGAAAGCTTCATGCACTCCAGAGCTGAATGGTGGTTTCCTTTCCATCACAAGACAAGAACTTCGCCTTTTGTTTGGTTAGAGCCACGGGCTTCGACTCACTGTTTTGTTTGATGTTTCATTTCTGGTGATAACTTTTGGAAGCAGACTCATGGCAGTAACAAACAGACGCAAATAAACACCTGAATCTCTTTAGCGGCCAAACCACTGCGGGGAAATTCGTTTTCGATCCGCTTTCGGTCAGCTATAAACAAATGCTTTGTCACAGTTCATTCTTCACGAAAAATATCATGAACCCTTCCTTCTCAAATACTGTTCATACAGCTTTTCTCGTCGGCTGTACAGTGTCAAACACAACACGTTCTACACGTGGTTTCAATTGTGGAACACACTTCACGCGGTGGATCATAAAAAAAGGTAGCGCCGAATTTGAATTCAGCTTGTAATGGCACATTAATACCCATTTAAAATACGCGTTCGTTCCATGCAGTAATATATATCATCTTCTTCTTCCTTTCATCTACCAAATTTTACGTAAGTTATATGAAGTATTTCAACATATACGCCTACGTGTTGTAAAACTGACAGATAGTACCACTTGACAGTGACATTGGGAAATGTTGGTATGTAAGTTCCCTTTACATTTCTGAAGAAAATTGTAACTTGAAGTTTTATACTTTTGGTGGTGCATTTTATATAAAGTTAAACAATACAGAAACAGTAGACTGTGTATAGTGAGAAAAACAGAAGTGTGTAAACATTTTTATTACATCTCAAAGAGAACTGCACTGGTTAGGCAAAGACTCCATTTACTGTAAAAGAGTCGAGTTGTAGTCTTTCTGTGTCTGGCCGGCAGTGTGTTGGCATGCGGGTGCTTGGGATGCAATGATACCTGAAAGGAAATCACCAAATCATGGCTAGTCAAGAATGCGATCGCGCTGTATTATGGAGAGAATATTAAATTTATTGTCCTATAAGAGGAGTTTAGAAAGTGTCACGGAAATAACGCGACGTCCACATCAACAATGCATCGAACCAGATAGATTCATCAGCAAATTTGTTGTAAAGTGCAGGTTCTCAGTGATTATTACCATACATCTTTCAACATAAATTCATTAAAATACAGTGAAACGAACTCGTTTTCCTTTATCCTACTACCTCTTATTATAAGACTTACAGTCGTGTAACTTCGCTTCACGAAAGTCTTTCAGCCATTGCAGTAAAACAGTAGATTTCGTTCGCTGCACAGTATATGTTACTATATATCGGGGTAGTAGCAGCGTTGCTTATGCATGATTAGAAATATGGACTGAATGCATGGTTGCAAGAATGCAATATGATTTTTATAATAACTTGCTATGTGATTCAAGGGCGGCCGTACGATAGTTTTTTTAGGGGGGGGGGGGGCAAAACCAGGGGGTACCGAATATTTTTAATATTTCGGTAGATGACAGGTGACTTACAGGTAGCCAAAAAAAGTACCAATTCTAACCCTGTTACAGACCTACGTAATACTGAGTTGTCAGTCATTTTCTTGAAAGAAAAACATCTGACTACATTAGCTTCTTTCCTTTCCCTAAGAGCTAGGGGGAGCGTGCCCCACGATCCCCCAACCCCCCTCCTCCCCGTTTTCCACCGTGTACGGGCGCCGTTGATGTGAGTATATTTTTCAATTTTATTAGGCTTTGCGGTGGGAAAAGATATTAGAACAACAGCCTTCGTTTCTCATGTCAACAATAAACAGCTTTTCTCTTTTTTGGAATTCCCGTGCCAAAATTCTGCAAGCAGGCAAAAATAAGATTCCACAACTGTGTGTGATTGCAGCATTTTTATTATAACACTACGTTGGGAAGTCCAATTTGATTAAGAAGGATAATTGAGATAGCAAACCATCGGCCACGTTACAAGCTGTTCATTTTTTAAAACTTACTGTAGTCGTAAATGAAGGACCCGACTCTTTTAAATTCTTTGCAACTTTTGATGAATTTCCGCTGATGATTAATTGGCCAAAAACGACAATATCATAAATTAAGTCCGCCTTGATGCAAAAACACCTTGTTATTCGTTTATTTGTTTATTTTCCCAAACTAGTTTCGGTGACAAATATCACCATCATCAGTGGTTTTTTAAATCTTATTTATTGTATGTTACAGCATGTTTTGAGAATTATTGTTGCTGTTTGCGATATATTTTCTGTGCGCTTTTTTTCTGTTGCCGTTTTTACTCAGCGAACATCATGTCATCGGCAAGTTCGTTGGATGGTATGCAGCTGATTCTATAAACAGAGCCGGCCAGTGTGGCCGTGCGGTTCTAAGCGCTTCAGTTTGGAACCGCGTGACCGCTACGGTCGCAGGTTCGAATCCTGCCTCGGGCATGGATGTATATGGTGTCCTTAGGTTAGTTAGATTTAAGTAGTTCTAAGTTCTAGGGGACTGATGACCTCAGAAGTTAAGTCCCATAGTGTTCAGAGCCATTTGAACCATTTGAACTACACTCCTGGAAATTGAAATAAGAACACCGTGAATTCATTGTCCCAGGAAGGGGAAACTTTATTGACACATTCGTGGGGTCAGATACATCACATGATCACACTGACAGAACTACAGGCACATAGACACAGGCAACAGAGCATGCACAATGTCGCCACTAGTACAGTGTATATCCACCTTCCGCAGCAATGCAGGCTGCTATTCTCCCATGGAGACGATCGTAGAGATGCTGGATGTAGTCCTGTGGAACGGCTTGCCATGCCATTTCCACCTGGCGCCTCAGTTGGACCAGCGTTCGTGCTGGACGCGCAGACCGCGTGAGACGACGCTTCATCCAGTCCCAAACATGCTCAATGGGGGACAGATCCGGAGATCTTGCTGGCCAGGGTAGTTGACTTACACCTTCTAGAGCACGTTGGGTGGCACGGGATACATGCGGACGTGCATTGTCCTGTTGGAACAGCAAGTTCCCTTGCCGGTCTAGGAATGGTAGAACGATGGGTTCGATGACGGTTTGGATGTACCGTGCACTATTCAGTGTCCCCTCGACGATCACCAGTGGTGTACGGCCAGTGTAGGAGATCGCTCCCCACACCATGATGCCGGGTGTTGGCCCTGTGTGCCTCGGTCGGATGCAGTCCTGATTGTGGCGCTCACCTGCACGGCGCCAAACACGCATACGACCATCATTGGCACCAAGGCAGAAGCGACTCTCATCGCTGAAGACGACACGTCTCCATTCGTCCCTCCATTCACGCCTGTCGCGACACCACTGGAGGCGGGCTGCACGATGTTGGGGCGTGAGCGGAAGACGGCCTAATGGTGTGCGGGACCGTAGCCCAGCTTCATGGAGACGGTTGCGAATGGTCCTCGCCGATACCCCAGGAGCAACAGTGTCCCTAATTTGCTGGGAAGTGGCGGTGCAGTCCCCTACGGCACTGCGTAGGATCCTACGGTCTTGGCGTGCATCCGTGCGTCGCTGCGGTCCGGTCCCAGGTCGACGGGCACGTGCACCTTCCGCCGACCACTGGCGACAACATCGATGTACTGTGGAGACCTCACGCCCCACGTGTTGAGCAATTCGGTGGTACGTCCACCCGGCCTCCCGCATGCCCACTATACGCCCTCGCTCAAAGTCCGTCAACTGCACATACGGTTCACGTCCACGCTGTCGCGGCATGCTACCAGTGTTAAAGACTGCGATGGAGCTCCGTATGCCACGGCAAACTGGCTGACACTGACGGCGGCGGTGCACAAATGCTGCGCAGCTAGCGCCATTCGACGGCCAACACCGCGGTTCCTGGTGTGTCCGCTGTGCCGTGCGTGTGATCATTGCTTGTACAGCCCTCTCGCAGTGTCCAGAGCAAGTATGGTGGGTCTGACACACCGGTGTCAATGTGTTCTTTTTTCCATTTCCAGGAGTGTATAAACGGAAAAACAAAACTTTCACACTTTATTTATGATCAAGAATATTACGCCGTCTTCCTGTTTGCGCGTGACACACTAATTAAAAAATGGTTGCCACCAAATGTCACAACACAAAAGCAAAATACTTTTCGATTCTGCTCGCACGTAGTCTGTATCTCGCATATTGATATAAAGCTCACAGCCGGAAATAAATAAAAAATTCTTTACCATGTACAGACCTGTGAAAATTTTGTTGCCTTATTTTAAACATAGCGGACTAAGCAGACGACAAGAATTTGCAGGCACGTCGCAGTTCCGTGCTCTGCGATCAGAGGGCTACATCCAGGCAGTACTGAAATCACTGCCGGCCGGTGTGGCCGTGCGGTTAAAGGCGCTTCAGTCTGGAACGGCGTTACCGCTACGGTCGCAGGTTCGAATCCTGCCTCGGGCATGGATGTGTGTGGTGTCCTTAGGTTAGTTAGGTTTAATTAGTTCTAAGTTCTAGGCGACTGATGACCTCAGAAGTCGCATTGTGCTCAGAGCCATTTGAACCATTTGAAATCACTGTCCGCAGATGAAGTTGACACCTGACATACGCCATTGCGCAACATGTACCAACTTTGCATAAACAAAATTATACGGTGTCAACGCCCTATTAGAGCCACACCGTGAACTTTACGCGTCGCGAAGGTATTTCGCTGCTCTCTTTCTAAGCTGTAGTGTGTTGTTGCTGTTATTACGATGCGCGCGCGGAGGGCGGGACGAGATAGGCAGTGCAGGCGCGACGGAGATCCTCGCGCCACATCGGGCAGCGCGATTTCCGGAGCGAGGCCGCAGACTTTCCCCGCCTGGCGGCGCCGCATGGCAACGCCGCAGCCTCGCCCCGCAGGCGCGCCGTGCCGCTGTGGCCGGCTATTTCTGAGGTGCACGTGCGCGTCGCCTTCGCACCGCCACCGGCCTCTTCGGCAGCTGACAGCTAGCTAGAGCTACCTACTAACAGCATCAGCCGAGATCATAACCTGCTCGAGTAAGGTGTCCCTTTAACAAACCCAGAAAACGTACACAACGAAACAGCATACTCAACAGGAAATGACTACTACAGGTGCACCGCAGGGATCGATAGAGGGTCCGCTCTGTTTCTTGTTATGTAACCACGAGAAAAAGGAGAAGCAATGCTAACGCCGAGGAACACTGCCTCTATCCTTGATACGGTTGCAATTTGGCAAGGCACGGAGTCCGAAAACTTCTTCAGGTATGACGTACGGGGGGGGGGGGGGGGGTAGATAGAAATATGAAAACACAGCACATTACCACGCCCAAAACGGTATAGAAAAATCTTTGTAATTCGAAACAGCTTCCAGTCGCCTCGGAAAGGGTAAATACAGGTCCTGTGTGGTTTTCAAGAGGGTCTTATACCATTCTTCCTATAAAATACTATCACGTTCAGGAAAGGTGATGGAGGTGGGTAACGACGACGCGCCATTCTCTTCCAAAGTACACGACAACGACGCTAAAATACTGAGACCTGGTAATTGTAACTAGGGGAGATACGACAACTCATTCTCTTGCTCACAAAACCAGTCCTGGATGATGAGAGTTGTGAAAGCAGGGGCCCGTCATCATGGATCACAACATGACCATTGGGGAACAAACATTGTTCCATGGGCTGGACCTTATCAACCAAAGTGGACACATAATCGTTGGCAGTAATGCGATCTTGTGGAGTAACCATGGAGCCCATGGAATACCATGATACGACTACCCAAGTCATCACCGAACTCGCGCCATGTTCCACTCTTGGGAAATAAATTTGGCCAGAAGTTCGAAACAGTCTGAAACAAGTCTCATTCGAACAAACGACTTTCTTCCATTGTTACATAGTCCACGTCTTATAGCTTCGGCACCACGTTTGCCTGTTATGGGTATTTGCATCACTAATGACTGGTTTTGGAATTCTATCTCGCGCTGCGGTGTGTTTACTTATCTGCTTATGGAACTCCCGTGGAGTTGTTTTGGTGCTGAAAGGGCTCGAGAGTGAGACATTCAGTTATGCAGTGGCTTTTGCTGCTATCTTCCCCTTGCTTTTTTTTTCACAATCCTCTTCAATTTCTGACAGTCCGTCATGGTCATTTTTTTTTTTTTCGCTTTACCTGTGTGTCGTGTAGATCTTCGACAGGGTGCCTCTTGAAACAAGAAATACTTGGGTCGCCTTGGTTTCGGAAGCACCCACTACATGAGCACAGCAATGTGACCGCGTTCGAATGCACTTAGTCCTATGTAAGTGCACTCACAACTACACAGGACACTACAATGAGGTGACGAAAGTCATCCATAGTCACATGCACATACACAGATGGAGGAAGTATAGCGTACACAAGGTATCACAGGACAGTGTATTGACAGAGCTGTCATTTGTACTCTGGTGATTCATCTGAAGTGGTTTCCGATGTGATTATGGGCGCACGACGAGTATTAAAGACTCTGTATGCGAATGTTCCGGGAAAATCGGGAATATGAAATACAAGTCGCTGAGGAATGAAATAAATAGGAAGTGCAGGGAAGCTAAGACGAAATGGCTGCAGGAAAAATGTGAAGACATCGAAAAAGATATGATTGTCGGAAGGACAGACTCAGCGTACAGGAAAATCAAAACAACCTTTGGTGACATTAAAAGCAACGGTGGTAACATTAAGAGTGCAACGGGAATTCCACTGTTAAATGCAGAGGAGATAGCAGATAGGTGGAAAGAATACATTGAAAGCCTCTATGAGGGTGAAGATTTGTCTGATGTGATAGAAGAAGAAACAGGAGTCGATTTAGAAGAGATAGGAGATCCAGTATTAGAATCGGAATTTAAAAGAGCTTTGGAGGACTTACGGTCAAATAAGGCAGAAGGGATAGATAACATTCCATCAGAATTTCTAAAATCATTGGGGGAAGTGGCAACAAAACGACTATTCACGTTGGTGTGTAGAATAAATGAGTCTGGCGATATACCATCTGACTTTCGGAAAAGCATCATCCACACAATTCCGAAGACGGCAAGAGCTGACAAGTGCGAGAATTATCGCAGAATCAGCTTAACAGCTCACGCATCGAAGCTGCTTACAAGAATAATATACAGAAGAATGGAAAAGAAAATTGAGAATGCGCTAGGTGACGATCAGTTTGGCTTTAGGAAAAGTAAAGGGACGAGAGAGGCAATTCTGACGTTACGGCTCATAATGGAAGTAAGGCTAAAGAAAAATCAAGACACTTTCATAGGATTTGTCAACTTGGAAAAAGCGTTCGACAATATAAAATGGTGCAAGCTGTTCGAGATTCTGAAAAAAGTAGGGGTAAGCTATAGGGAGAGACGGGTCATATACAATATGTACAACAACCAAGAGGGAATAATAAGAGTGGACGATCAAGAACGAAGTGCTCGTATAAAGAAGGGTGTAAGACAAGGCTGTAGCCTTTCGCCCCTACTCTTCAATCTGTACATCGAGGAAGCAATGATGGAAATAAAAGAAAGGTTCAGGAGTGGAATTAAAATACAAGGTGAAAGGATATCAATGATACGATTCGCTGATGACATTGCTATCCTGAGTGAAAGTGAAGAAGAATTAAATGATCTGCTGAACGGAATGAACAGTCTAATGAGTACACAGTATGGTTTGAGAGTAAATCGGAGAAAGACGAAGGTAATGAGAAGTAGTAGAAATGAGAACAGCGAGAAACTTAACATCAGGATTGATGGTCACGAAAGTCAATGAAGTTAAGGAATTCTGCTACCTAGGCAGTAAAATAACCAATGACGGATGGAGCAAGGGGGACATCAAAAGCAGACTCGCTATGGCAAAAAAGGCATTTCTGGCCAAGAGAAGTCTACTAATATCAAATACCGGCCTTAATTTGAGGAAGAAATTTCTGAGGGTGTACGTCTGGAGTACAGCATTGTATGGTAGTGAAACATGGACTGTGGAAAAACCGGAACAGAAGAGAATCGAAGCATTTGAGATGTGGTGCTATAGACGAATGTTGAAAATTAGGTGGACTGATAAGGTAAGGAATGAGGAGGTTCTACGCAGAAACGGAGAGGAAAGGAATATGTGGAAAACACTGATAAGGAGAAGGGACAGGATGATAGGACATCTGCTAAGACATGAGGGAATGACTTCCATGGTACTAAAGGGAGCTGTAGAGGGCAAAAACTGTAGAGGAAGACAGAGATTGGAATACGTCGAGCAAATAATTGAGGACGTAGGTTGCAAGTGCTACTCTGAGATGAAGAGGTTAGCACAGGAAAGGAATTCGTGGCGGGCCGCATCAAACCAGTCAGTACACTGATGACCAAAAAAAAAAAAAAAAAAAAAAAAAAATGCGAATTGGTAACTGGAGCTAGACATACGGGGCATTCCATTTCGGAAATCGTTAGGAATTTCAATACTCCGAGTCCACAGTGTCAAGAATATGCCGAGAATACCACATTTCAGGCATTACTTCTCTCCACGGACAACACAATGGCCGACGTCCTTCACTTACCGACCGTGAGCAGTGGTGTTTGAATTTTCAGTGCTAACAGACAAGCAACACTGCGTGACATAGCTGCAGAAATCAATGTGGGACGTACCCGTTAGGACATTGCGACGAAATTTGCCATTAATGGGCTATGACAGCGAGTGCCTTTGCGAACAGCACGACGTCGCCTGCAGCGCGGTTGGACCCTAGACGATGGCCAAACCGTGGCCTGGTCAGATGAGATCCGATTTCAGTTGGTAAGAGCTGATGGTAGGGTTCGGGTGTGGTGTAGCCCCACGAACCCATGGACCCAAGTAGTCAAAAAGGCACTGTGCAAGCTGGTACAGGCTTCATGTGTTGTAGACTGAGTTTAAATGGAATGGACTGGGCCCTCTGGTCCAACAGAGCCGATAATTGACTGGAAATGGTAATGTTCAGTTACTTGCGGACCACTTGCAGCCTTTCATCGACTTCATGTTCCCAAACAACAATGGAATTTTTATGGATGACAGTGTGTCATGTCAGTGGGCCACAGTTTTTCGTGATTGGTTTGGAGAACATTCTGGATAGTTCGAGCGAATGATTTGGCCAACAAGATCGCCCAGCATGAATCCCATCGAATATTTATGGGACGTAATCGAGAGGCTGGTTCGTTCACAAAATCCTGCACCAGCAACATTTTGGCAATTACGGATGCCTATTGAGGTAACAAGGCACAATATTTCTGCAGGGTACTTACAACGTTTTGTTGAATACATACCACATCGACTTGCTGCGCTAAAGGAGATCGGACATGATATTAGGAGGTATCCCCCGACTTTCGTCAACTCTCAGTTTATGACGTTCACTGTCAACAATCAAATGCAGTTCTAAAACAACACTTACACTCATAAATTTGACACAAGAAGGAGAAACCGTTGACACTATGCATCACTCAGCATCAGAGTGACACAAAAAGGAGTAGGGTATTAAGCCATTAAAGTCTTTGACCACCTACCCAGAAATGTAAACACAAACTGAAATCATACTTCTACTCCATAAGATTTTGAGTGAGAATCAGAATAAGAAGAGCGAGAGAGAGAGAGGGAGAGAGAGAAAAATCTGACAGAAAATTGTTCAAGAAAAGAAGATAAAAGTATTTTTTTAAAAAGGAATTTAAAAATCGTTGCGCACATCTGAACGTCGAGACTGCTCGAACACGTTTTGCAGCTATGTGAACGTCGGGAATGCTCGACTACGGAAGAAGTGTTACTTCACTATCCACCACTTCGATCGCCAGACACAGGGGCAGCAGATCCAGGACTTAGTTCCGAAATTTGTGCCGGACTGGGACTCGAACGTGGATTCCCGCTTATCAGGAGCGGTTGTCTTACAATTAGGATCTCCGAGAACACTTCATGGTCCGACCAAAACTTCCATATGTCGTCAACCATGTGCCTACAGCCTGCACTCGTACATCCATTACGTATATTCTCGTACACGGGAGACATTATAATTGAAAGTTACTTGTCCGATGTCGGTGGATAAATACAATATTTATATGTTTTTAATGTTATTATTGTTTCCGTCTCCTAACACATCTCACCCAAAATATAACTTGCCCTCACCTCCTGTTTCAACGTGGCACACATTGTTTACGATTTAATGACAATAAAATATGCAAAACGTTTGCTACAATAATAAATTGTTAAATTACCATAAAATACGCTATTAGATAAAAGTACTGGAGACCTATGATTGAGCGTTAATACGGAGTCTGTCGACTCTTCGTCATTATGATGGCTTGAACTCTGCTGGGGACACGTTCAGTGAGGTGTCTGAATGTCTGTAGAGGAATGGCAGCCCATTCTTCCTCGGGAGCCGAAACCAAAGAAGTTGGTGACTTATTTCTTTTTATTTATTTATTTCTCAAGTAAAGACCCGCTGTCTGTTATTATACATCAGGTTGTACATTGTATGATTGTACACGTTGTATCATACAAATTCAGTTTTTTTACTAAGACATTTTTTGTTAAAAAGTTTACAAATTAAAAATGAAGAAACTGCAAAAAGGTGGGAATTTAAGGAGATGGGACCTGGATAAACTGAAAGAACCAGAGATTGTAGAGAGTTTCAGAGAGAGCATTAGGGAACGATTGACAAGAATGGGGGAAAGAAATACAGTAGAAGAAGAACGGGTAGCTATGAGAGATGAAATAGTGAAGGCAGCAGAGGATCAAGTAGGTAAAATGACAAGGCTAGTAGAAATCCTTTGGTAACAGAAGATATACTGAATTTAATTGATGGAAGGAGAAAATATAAAAATGCAGTAAATGAAGCAAGCTAAAAGGAATACAAATGTCTCAAAAACGAGAGCGACAGGAAGTGCAAAATGGCTAAGCATGTATGGCTAGAGGACAAATGTAAGTATGTAGAGGCATATAGCACTTGGGGTAAGATAGATACTGCCTACAGGAAAACTAAAGAGACCTTTGGAGAAAAGAGATCCACTTGTATGAATATCAAGAGCTCAGATGGAAAACCAGTTCTAAGCAAAGAAGGGAAAGCAGAAAGGTGGAAGGAGTATATTGTAAGTAGGCTGTTTAGGTTTTTTATTGGTAACGCCACCTCTGTATGAAAATCACTGGCTGTGCTGTGTGCAGTCTGTGGCTAGTTTGCATTGTTGTCTGCCATTGTAGTGTTGGGCAGCGGCAGCTGGATGTGAACAGCGCGTAGCGTTGCGCAGTTGGAGATGAGCCGCCAGCAGTGGTGGATGTGGGGAGAGAGATGGCGGAGTTTTGAAATTTGTCATGAACTGCTATATTTATATATGATGATATCAAGGTAAATACATTGTTTGTTCTCTATTAATATCTTTCATTTGCTAACTATCCCTATCAGTAGTTAGTGCCTTCAGTAGTTTGAATCTTTTATTTAGCTGGCAGTAGTGGCGCTCGCTGTATTGCAGTAGCTTGAGTAGCGAAGATTTTTGTGAGGTAAGTGATTTGTGAAACGTATAGGTTAATGTTAGTCAGGGCCATTCTTTCGTAGGGATTTTTTGAAAGTCAGATTGCGTTGCGCTAAAAAATATTGTGTGTCAGGTTAAGCACAGTCTTGTATAATTGTTCAAAAGGGGACGTTTCATATGTCGACCCTTAGCCGAGGATACCTCACTAAAATCTTGTGATTTTTTTCTTGTAGTTTGTGTAATTAGTGTAGATTTTGTTTATTGCTATTGCGTAATTGTAGAGAGCATCTCCTTGGTAGTTGTGGTTTTTCATTGTTGCACAGTAAAACAGTTGTGGCATGCATGTAGATTTGCACCAAGTATTTCGCAGCTGCAATTAACTAGATATTATTTTCAGTGCTATGTTAATGTGTTCTCTTATTTTTGATCTTCAAATTGTGTTTTTCTGTGTTCGTGTGAAATACTGTGACAATAATGGCGTGTGAAGAACGTAATACTAGGCTCCAAAGTAAACTGAGAAATGACAGTGAAAATGAAAGCAGTGTGTTAGCGCCACCGAGTAATGAATTAACTGATGTTCAAAGTAGTAATTTGGTAATTGTGCATAGGGAAATGGAGCGGGTGGCAAACAATGACGTGGACTGTGAAACAATTAGTGAAGAGGGAAGCATTATCGATCGATCGGTCGGCAACAGCTCGCCTCAGGAATCCGAAATGACAGGACACAATTTTGCAAATACTGTAGATTCAGGTTTTGCGTCCTCACCGTTTTCTCAAATGAGTCAAGACACATTTTCCGCTTGTCAAAATGTGAATGTTGCCGGTGCAAATTCACTGCCGAAAAGCACTGAGGAACATGTTTCAGACACCAGTGCATTGTTATTACAATTAATGCAACAAATGGGACAAAAGCTTGAAAAGTTAGACACAATGGAACAAAATCAGAGACAAACACAGCAAAAGTTAGACACAGTGGAACAAAATCTTCAAAAGTTAGACACAATGGAACAACACCAGAGACAAACACAGCAACAGTTAGACGCAATGGAACAAAATCTTCACACCACGCTTGAACAAACACGTGAAGATTTAACTACTGAGTTACATAACATTGAATCGAAATGTCAAAAAGTCTGTAATGACGTAAAAACACAAATTTGTGAGCATTTTCAACCTATTTTTTCGTGGCATGAAAATGCATTACAGAATCACGAAGCAGCCATAAAAGAACTGCAAACCATTGTTCATGAAAATCATGAGACCTTGTGGGCTAAAATTGACTCAGTTGCATCTACCGATTCGGTTATGCAACTTGCAAAAACTATGGAAAACTTAAAGGAAACAGTAGATTCAAACAAAATCAAAATCAAATCAATACACAGTACAAAAGAGAAATCCGGGAAGTACAAGATCAGTTGACGCAGGTGATACAAGAATTACATATTTCAGAGGACACTCGCGCTCCAACACGGGAAGAGGAACTTAGAAATACGGAAAAGCCACAAAATAATAACACAGGGCATTTCGGTAATTATGAAAGGAATTGGCAAGGTGGACCGAATTTTGAGATGGAACGGCCGACACGACCTAACAATGACCGATATGCGACTCGCCGACACGATGACTTTGACTATAAGCTGTTCATTACTACACATAAATTCAAAACATTTAAGAATTCTGCCAACGACATTCATCCACAAGCGTGGCTCCATCAATTCTCTCATTGTTTTCCACCCAACTGGTCAATAGAACACAGATTAGAATTTATGTGTGGCTACTTGGAGAATGAACCAGCTGTAAGAATGCGATCGGTCATTCACGATTGCCACAGTGAACGAGAGTATTACCATGCCTTCCTCTCAGCATATTGGTCTCAAGCCACACAAGACCGAGTAAAACATAGCATCATAATGATGAAACGTTTCGAACAATCTGAATTTTCCAGTCTTATGAAATATTATGAAGACATGTTGCATAAGAATCAGTATCTTTGAAACCCATACAGCCCCTCAGAACTCATCCGCATTTGCTTACTCAAATTGCCTGAACATTTACGACATATTATTTTAGCAGGACGTTGCAAAGAAGACATTGAGGCTTTTCAGGGACTGTTACAAGAATTGGAAATTGACACTGAGAATCGCGGAATGCGGAAACAGGAACACAACAATTACAGGTCACATCTGTCACAATTCCTCGATAATAACTGGACGCGACAAGGCTATTCTCACAACACAAATCGTGACCAAAACAGACACCACCCGTATGACAACCGTTGGCAGAGTAGTAATAATTACAGGGAAAGATCACCTCTCAGCAGTAATGACTATCACAGAGACAATCAGAGAAACAGACAATATGGGAACCAAAACAATTATTATCAAGGGAGACAGAATAACTTTAGACGCAACGGTCCAGCGCGCAGTTACGACTCAGGGAGAAATTCTCCACCACGTGACCGACAAGAAAGAAACTATGGAATCTACCGACATGACGACAGACGATATGATCGTAACGATAGACCTGAACTGCATCAGAACTGGCGGGACTCTTGGCAAGGCGAATTTGTAGAAGTTAGGTCTCCTAATCCCAATAACGACGAGCGCCAACAAAGGGACAGACAATGACTTGCACCGCAGGCAGCCACGTTCGCCGGCTGGCTCAGAGAAAAATAACACAGACGCTAACCTTGAGAAAAATTCCAGTATTCTTTACCGACGTATACCGCATGATAATTGCATTCAAGTTCAAACTCTGAGTACTATGAAGAGTAAAGGTTTACACCAGATTTCACATGTAAAACCGTTTATTGAAAGATAATCTGCTTTTTAACTTTGTCATTGCCATAAAACTTTTCACTTACATTGCTAATATGCTTTGTCAGACTTAGAATCTGTTACCATGCAACAATGTTTGAAGTTAAATATCCAGTCAAGAACCAAGAGAACATATTTAAACAGAAATTACGAATGCATTGTTATTGTGAACAGACGACACAGTGTTATTGTGTGTGTACATTCTTGCTTGTTAGTTGCACGTTTACGTAACGACCATAAGGCTCACATACTTAAAACATATACTGGTACTGCTAATGAGATTTTAATGCAACATTTTGGTTTACTTGAAAATACATTCTGGATTTAAAGTACTTTCTGCGAGATACCAGATGACACAGTGGTTAGCTTATGTGACAGCTACACGATTTTTATCACGACGCTACTAATGAGTGACAATTTACAATGTTGCTTTTGTGGTGTATCTGTTTTATATCTGCACAGTTTTTCTGAATTCTTCTGGAAAGCAAAACATGTTTTATTAGTAACTTTTGTGGTATAGCTACAAGGAGACAGCCTTTTCATAGCACAACAATACGTTACAGCACAGTACTTTCATCATCACAACAATAAGCGTAATAACTAAGATATCTCTACGCAAAGCATTTCACTTTTGTTTATCATGAGGTAAGTACATTGGCTTCTGCAGAACTTAGCTTTCGGAGGAAAATAACTACGACACTTCCACAGAGATGCACATTTAGCGCTACAGGACACGCATTTCAGTGATTAATTTTGTACTTAAAACATTTATTTTTAAAGATTTTTGAATTGCAAAGAAAGTTTTCCGTGATACATTTCATTCCATTGCTGTAATCTGTAACACCTGAGGGTGTAATTACATTAATCCTCAGGGGGGTACATGCTTACTTTGTGTACCATGTGTTTGGCAAGCACAAGGAACCCTAGCTAATATGGTATTTGCTTATACAACTTTACACATCGGTACCATATTTCTCTGAAACATAAATTACACAGCTATCTGATCATTTAACTGAGAGATAAACTTTTTTTTACTACATCAGTGACAGATGTTTACGTAATTACACAGTTTGGTAACTTCACACTTATGAAATTGTATTTTGTCTATACTTTGTGAACTGTTCATATTTTTTCGGAACCATTGTGATACTATGAGAGCTTTGAATGATATATTTGGTAAGGGAGCATGATTTTAAAGTACGTTTGAGGTAGATGACACTATTGAAATGAGCAGAGAATTTTTTTAGGTTTTGACACTATCGCAGAAAGCTACGACGTTTTTGAGATTTGATTGAGGTGTTATGATGTTATTTTTACGACGACGGTGTGTATTATGCTGTTGAGGTATGTTTATGTCAATAAGATTATGCTACCATATATGAGGAATGTGATTACGTGTTTATATGTATATGAATAATGAATAGAAGTTAGGGACTCTTGACTTGTGAAACAGGTTGTTGGAAACCAAGAATCGTACTTTAAGAGTTATGAAATGTGTGTATATGCGTGAATGTATCACAATGCTGGCGAAAAATTTTTGAACGCTGTTATATTTACAGGATTTTGTTTCTACACATTTGTAACGTAAATTTTCGACCTGTGAAATTTTTATATGAGACTGTCACTGTAGCGAAAACTGCTGTCGTAAATATTTCCGTAAGAAAGTTAAGTGACCACCTGCATGTAATGCGTCGTGGGCACGCAGCTGTGTCAGACGCCGGGAGAACAAGTCATTAGTGAGTGCCTCATCAGAAGCACAGGTAGAAAAAAAGAAAGGGGAGGCCATTGTCCTCGCTATTGACATTTCCTTGTTGAAAGCATACTGTGGAGCTCGTAATTTATGATATTTACTAAAATGCCTAATGAAATGATCAGAAACATTTTACATCTATTGTCTTTGTAGTTAAGAGATTGCTCATTTTGTTTAATATCTGGTTTCCAGCTGTGTTGCAGCATTGGTTTTATAAAATAAACTTAAATGCATCTGCTAATGTGAACACTTTCTGTCAACAGATTTATTAAATAATTATTTTCTGATCCACATTCTTCGAAAAAGGAGCTCTTGGAATGGAGAGAACAATAAGAAGGGACTAATAACAGTAACTGCATCTATAATTTTCTTTTCAAGTACTTGGTAACTTTTTGGTAGAATAACTTCTTGTGGTGCACCACTTTAATTACATAGACATTAAGATGTGAATATACATTTCCCTTATCTGCATTGTTGTTTTTACTCTAATATTTTTTCTGCTTGAGCTATGTCATGTTTAAGTATAAGTTGCTGCTGTTTGCCAGGCATAGTGTTATTCAATTTTACTTTACATTATTCTGTTAAGCCAGTTTTACTAATGATTTATTTTTATTGTTTGCTGCACATTGCCTTAGATTAGTTGTAATATTACAATTGCTTTGCTAATTTCTTAATGCTGCTTGCTTCGCAAATCTGCGTTTTTTTTATTGCTGTTTATATTAAGTGTTTTATGTGATGCTGCATTGCCTCGTCCCTTAGTTTAGCATCTGAGCTCAGTAGATTTAAGTTAGCTTAAGAGGGGGTAGACTATATAAGAAACTGACTATGGACAATAGGAAAAAAATGCATTGAGAAGTTATATGAAAAAGATTTGGACCAAAATGAGTATTGTGCAGTGGAGAAAAACTATTTTGAAAGAGGATGTAAACAGAATACAGACAGCAGGCTTAGATAGTACAATTGGGAATAATGATGAACAAAGGGAGATCTCCATGCAAAATACTGCAGTAAAACAAACCCTGTCCTTTCTTTTTGTGTCATCCCTCTATATGTTTGTGTACCCTTGTGTATTTGTGTTTTTCCTGTCTTTATGTTTATCTGATAAGAATTGTAGAATTTTTCTAGTATTAAGCTACATTCACTCTGATGAGGAATACTGTTATCCTCAAATATAATTGGCATTAATAATATGTTATTTACTTTGTAAAGATGTTAGACATTATTAGTTCTGTTCTGTTTAATGCTCATGTGTGAAGTTGATGTTTCAAAAGTTATTGTGACCTTTTATGTATGTACTCATGTCATAATTCCACTGATGTATATGTTAGTTCGATTCTTTTATAAAGCCTGTACTACAAATGTTATCTGTATTGTTATGTTTTTAATGATGTATTCTGTACCTTTGTTATTGTATTCTCATGTTATAAAATTGTAATTGACACCAGTTTATCAAACTAAGTAACTTGTCAGTTCCATTTCACTGCACACGTTTCGGTAGATCATAGTATATGGACAATATGTGAGAAGTAGGGACTGTTAGTGTTTGCACGTGTGTTAATAATTCAGCAAGGGACTGGAAAACAGCATTGCTGGTTCGAAGGACAATTTCAAAAATTTTGCGATTGCACAAGTGGTGGTTTATGGACTTGCTATATTGTCCGCAAGACTCTTCGATGGTGATTGTGCACCTGCACAGTCGCAGCAGATGGCTGCTGGCGTCTCTACAAGGACTACAGTGGGTCTGCATCTTTGATGACCCACCAGTACCATTATCTCTACAAGGACTACAGTGGGTCTACATCTTTGATGATCCATCAATACCATTATTTCTACAAGGACTGCAGTGGGTCTGCACCTCTGGTGGCCCACCAATACCGTAATCTCTACCAGGACCAGTGGGTCTACTCTGTGATGACCTACCTACCAATACTCTTCCAAACTTCGATTGACTTTGCTGTGGGTTTGCTCTGTTGTGGCCCATTACCTGTCTGCATGTCAAGAGTCAGCACTGTCTTTCCGTTGGAAGGACAACACTACTTCTTCAAGACTGCATGGAAATCCTCTACTTCCGTGTGCATTGTCTTTTACTGCTCAGACATTGAGAAAAGAAACGGCAGTTTTACTGTGAAGAATGATCAGGACTGTCTTTATGGACTGTGAGAAAATTTTAGCTTTTGACCAACAATGTATCAATAAGTGTGTGCATTTGATATCTATGTTATTGTAATTATAAAATTTTTTTATCAAATCATTATTGGCCACTGCCCAAAACCAATTTGTAAAATTTTTTGTGGGGAGCATGGGGGCTATGTAAGTAGGCTGTTTAGGTTTTTTATTGGTAACGCCACCTCTGTATGAAAATCACTGGCTGTGCTGTGTGCAGTCTGTGGCTAGTTTGCATTGTTGTCTGCCATTGTAGTGTTGGGCAGCGGCAGCTGGATGTGAACAGCGCGTAGCGTTGCGCAGTTGGAGATGAGCCGCCAGCAGTGGTGGATGTGGGGAGAGAGATGGCGGAGTTTTGAAATTTGTCATGAACTGCTATATTTATATATGATGATATCAAGGTAAATACATTGTTTGTTCTCTATTAATATCTTTCATTTGCTAACTATCCCTATCAGTAGTTAGTGCCTTCAGTAGTTTGAATCTTTTATTTAGCTGGCAGTAGTGGCGCTCGCTGTATTGCAGTAGCTTGAGTAGCGAAGATTTTTGTGAGGTAAGTGATTTGTGAAACGTATAGGTTAATGTTAGTCAGGGCCATTCTTTCGTAGGGATTTTTTGAAAGTCAGATTGCGTTGCGCTAAAAAATATTGTGTGTCAGGTTAAGCACAGTCTTGTATAATTGTTCAAAGGGGAAGTTTCAATATAAAGGGTCTATACAAGGGGGATGTACTTTAGGACAATATTATAGAAATGGAAGAGGATGTAGATGAAGATGAAATGGGAGATATGATACTGCGTGAAGAGTTTGACAGAGAACTGAAATACCTGAGTCGAAACAAGGCCCCGGGAGTAGACAGCACTCCATTAGAACTACTGATGGTCTTGGGAGAGCCAGCCATCACAAAACCCAACCATCTGGTGAGCAATATGCATGAAACAGGCGAAATTCCCTTAGACTTCAAGAAGAATATAATAATTCCAGTCCCAAAGAATGCAGATTCTGACAGGTGTGAAAATTACCGAACTATCACTTTAATAAATCACGGCTGGAAAATACTAACACGAATTCTTTGCAGACGAATGGAAAAACTGATAGAAGCCGACCTTGGGGAAGATCAGCTTCGATTCCGTAGAAACGTTGGAACACGTGAGGCAATACTGACTTATCTTAGAACATAGATTAAGGAAAGACAAACCTACGTTTCTAGCATTTGTAGACTTAGAGAAAGCTTTTGACAATGTTGACTGGAATACTCTCTTTCAAATTCTGAAGGTGGTAGGGATAAAATGCAGGGAGCGAAAGGCTATTTACAATTTGTATAGAAATCAGATGGCAGTCATAAGAGTCGAGGGGCATGAAAGGGAAGCAGTGGTTGGAAAGGGAGTGAGACAGGGTTGTAGCCTACCTCCGATGTTATTTAATCTGTATATTGAGCAAGTAGTAAAGGAAACAAAAGAAAAATTTGGAGTAGGAATTAAAATACATGGAGAAGGAATAAAAACTTCGAGGTTTGCCGATGACATTGTAAGTCTGTCAGAGACAGCAAAGGACCGGGAAGAGCAGTTGAACGGAATGGACACTATCTTAAAAGGAAGCTATAATATGAACATCAACGAAAGCAAAACGAGGATAATGGAATGTAGTCAAATTAAGTCGGTTGATGCTGAGGGAATTAGATTAGGAAATGAGACACTTAAAGTAGTAGATGAGTTTTGCTATTAGGGGAACAAAATAACTGATAATGGTCGAAGTAGAGAGGATATAAAATGTAGACTGGCAATGGCAAGGAAAGCGTTTCTGAAGAAGAGAAATTTGTTAACATCGAGTATAGATTTAAGCGTCAGGAAATCTTTTCTGAAAGAATTTGTGTGGGGTGTACCCATGTTTGGAAGTGAAACGTGGACTATAAATAGTTTAGACAAGACGAGAACAGAAGATTTAGAAATGTGGTGCTACAGAAGAATGCTGAAGATTAGATGGGTAGATCACGTAGCTACTGAGGAGGTACTGAATAGAATTGGGGAGAAGAGGAATTTTTGGCACAACGTGACTAGAAGAAGGAATCGGTTGGTAGGGCATGTTCTGAGTTATCAAGAGGTCACTAATTTAGTACTGGAGAGCAGCGTGGTGGGTAAAAATCGTAGAGGGAAACCAAGAGATGAATACAGTAAGCAGATTCAGAAAGTTGTAGGTTGCAGTAGGTGCTTGGAGATGAAGAAGCTTGCATAGCATAGAGTAGCATGGAGGGCTGTATCAGACCAGTCTCTGGAATAAAGTCCACCACAAATATAAGTATATACGCCGAAGCGCCAAGGAAACTGGTATAGGTATGCGTATTCAAATACAGAGTCATGTAAACAGGCAGAATACGGCGCTGCGGTCGGCAACGCCTATATAAGACAAGTGTATGGAGCAGTTATTAGATGGGTTACTGCTGCTACAATGGCAGGTTATCAATATCTAAGTGAGTTTGAACGTCGTGTTACAGTTGGTGCACGAGCGATGGGACGTAGCATCTCCGAGGTAGCGATGAAGTGGGAATTTTCGCGTTCGACTATTTCATGAGTGTGCCGTGAATATCAGGAAGCCGGAGAAATATCAAATCTCCGTCATCGCTGCGGCCGGAAAAATATCCTGCAAGAACGGGACCAACGACGACTGAAGAGAATCGTTCAACGTGACGGAAGTGCAACACTCCCTGGATTGTTGCAGAGTTCAATGGTGGGCCATCAACAAGTGTCAGTGTGCGAACCATTCAACGAAACATCATCGATAGCCGAAGGCCATTCGTATACCCTTGATGACTGCACGAGAGACAGCTTTACGCCTCGCCTGTGCCCGTCAACGCCGACATTGGATTGTTGATGGCTGGAAACATGTTGCCTCGTCGGACGAATCTCGTTTCAAACTGTATCGAGCGGATGGACGTGTAAGGATATGGAGACAGCATCATGAATCCATTGACCCTGCATGTCAGCAGGGGAGTGTTCAAGCTGGTGGATGCTCTGTAATGATGTAAGGCATGTGCAGCTCGAATGATATGGGACCCCTGGTACGTCTAGATACGATTCTTGAAAGGTGACACCTACGTAAGCATCCTGTTTGACCACCTACATCCATTCATGTCCATTGTGCATTCCGACGGACTTGGGCGATTCCAGCTGGACAATGTGACAATCCACACGTCCAGAATTTCTACAGAGTGGCTCCAGGAATACTCTTCTGATTTTAAACACTTCCGCTGGCCACCAGACTCCCCATATGAACATTATTAGCATATCTGGGATGCCTTGCAACGTGCTGTTCACAAGAGATTTGCACCCCGTCGTACTCTTACGGATTTGTGGATAGGCCTGCAGGATTCATGGTGTCAGTTGCCTCCAGCACTACTTCAGACATTAGTCGACTCCATGCCATGCGGTGTTGCGGCACTTCTGCGTGCTCGCGGGGGCCCTACACGATATTACCCACAGACTTCAAGAAGAATATAATAATTCCAATCCCAAAGAAAGCAGGTGTTGAGAGATGTGAAAATTACCGAACTATCAGTTTAATAAGTCACAGCTGCAAGATACTAACGCGAATTCTTTACAGACGAATGGAAAAACTGGTAGAAGCGGACCTTGGGGAAGATCAGTTTGGATTCCGTAGAAATGTTGGAACACGTGAGGCAATACTAACCTTACGACTTATCTTAGAAGAAAGATTAAGAAAAGGCAAACCTACGTTTCTAGCATTTGTAGACTTAGAGAAAGCTTTTGACAACGTTAACTGGAATACTCTCTTTCAAATTCTGAAGGTGGCAGGGGTAAAATACAGGGAGCGAAAGGCTATTTACAATTTGTACAGAAACCAGATGGCAGTTCTAAGAGTCGAGGGGCATGAAAGGGAAGGAGTGGTTGGGAAAGGAGTGAGACAGGGTTGTAGCCTCTCCCTGATGTTATTCAATCTGTATATTGAGCAAGCAGTAAAGGAAACAAAAGAAAAATTCGGAGTAGGTATTAAAATTCATGGAGAAGAAGTAAAAACTTTGAGGTTAGCCGATGACATTGTAATTCTGTCAGAGACAGCAAAGGACTTGGAAGAGCAGTTGAACGTAACGTACAGTGTCTTGAAAGGAGGATATAAGATGAACATCAACAAAAGCAAAACGAGGATAATGGAATGTAGTCGAATTAAATCGGGTGATGCTGAGGGGTTAGATTAGGAAATGAGACACTTAAAGTAGTAAAGGAGTTTTGCTATTTAGGGAGTAAAATAACTGATGATGGTCGAAGTAGACAGGATATAAAATGTAGACTGGCAATGGCAAGGAAATCGTTTGTGAAGAAGAGAAATTTGTTAACATCGAGTATAGATTTAAGTGTCAGGAAGTCGTTTCTGAAAGTATTTGTATGGAGTGTAGCCATGTATGGAAGTGAAACATGGACGATAACCAGTTTGGACAAGAAGAGAATAGCAGCTTTCGAAATGTGGTGTTACAGAAGAATGCTAAAGATAAGGTGGGTAGATCACGTAACTAATGAGGAGGTATTGAATAGGATTGGGGAGAAGAGAAGTTTGTGGCACAACTTGACTAGAAGAAGGGCTCGGTTGGTCGGACATGTTTTGAGGCATCAAGGGATCACAAATTTAGCATTGGAGGGCAGCGTGGAGGGTAAAAATCGTAGAGGGAGACCAAGAGATCAATACACTAAGCAGATTCAGAAGGATGTTGGTTGCAGTAGATACTGGGAGATGAAGAAGCTTGCACAGGATAGAGTAGCATGGAGAGCTGCATCAAACCAGTCTCAGGACTGAAGACCACAACAACAACAACAATAGTTTCTTTGGATCTTCACTGTTTAAGAAACACAAATGCATACACACAATTTTGTTTAAACTTGTTGCTAACTTAGATAATGATAATAAATAAGATATATAATAGGTTGTGGAAGTATTTTGAATTGAAATTAAAGGAGTATTTAATGTAAGAAACAAGAAATGGTAATCTGGCTTAATGGCAGTTTGACTTAGATATGATATGACAGTTCTTCTCTTTATACCTTCTTTGTGTATGGTTACATCTGTTACATATGCTGTGTTGACCGTGGTAGTAGTTAATTGAATGTATTCATTAGTTAGGTTATAATGTGTTTCCGAGCTTAAAGTAACAGTGGAGATCGAGAGTTGATTTAAAACGTCATAGTCAGCTGCATCAGGTGCTATGCCTCGGTAAAACTTCGAGTCAGTCACACCTGAAACAGCGAACGGAGAAGAAATGTCATATCTTCAGACAGTGTTACATACTATTAAATGGTATAACAAACATCTACACAGAGAGTTAAATTTTCAGAATGATTCGATTAATGTTGTAGAACCTTCGTTTACTTTTGCTGTGTTTGTATGTTTATCTCGTCTTCACTTCCTGTGTGTATATAGCATCCGATTCGGTTTCTGTGCTCGTGGCTGTTTTAGAGATGTTGAACGTTAGGTTTCCGAATGAAGTCGACGTTATAGCTCACCCTAAGGGTATTCGATTGATTACAGGGCAGGTCTCTGTGCAGGCAAGTCTAGTTTCAGGAATGTTGTCCTCCACAAACCATTGCCGCAATAGATGCTGCTTTGTGAAAGACTGCAGTGTTATGCTGATACAATTACTGATCGTTTCCGAACTGTTCCTCTACTGTACGCAGTACAGAATGCTGTAAGCCGTGTTCATATCCTTAACACTCCCAAAACATAAGACTAACTCTTCCGTTCCTCACTGCTGATACTAACATCTTGGCAGCCTAACGTTCTCCAGGCATTCGCCAACCTGAACCCTGACTTCGGATTGCCACAGTGTGTAGCGTGATTCACCATTCCCAAACAATTGTTTCCAGCCATCCAGTGTCCAGTGGCTTCGCTCTT
Organism: Schistocerca americana; assembly: GCF_021461395.2. NCBI lineage: Eukaryota > Metazoa > Arthropoda > Insecta > Orthoptera > Acrididae > Schistocerca > Schistocerca americana. Next base: position 336,904,799 of record NC_060123.1, on the reverse strand, counting down.
TATACCGATCTTATGCATGGCTTAGCACCGACTACACGAACGTATGGCTCATGAGAAGCTGCTCGACCACCGTACCCCATTCTTTGTAACACTCTACACATAGTCATTGTTCTAGATAGACTGCCGGTAGCTCCAAACTCACGGGTGATTCACTCCGCTGATTCCATGCGACAACCACCATCCTCAGTGCTCGGCGGTCCTTGTCGGTCAACAATGAGGTCTGCCAGGTCTTTGTTTACTGCGGTCATTCCTTTGCGTTTCCACTTCACTATCGCATACGAATCGTCGACATGTGCAGCCTTAGACGGGTTAAAATGTAGCTGATGAATCTGTTACTCAGGTGACATTCACTGACCTGTCCACTTTCGACGCCACTGAGCTTACCTGATCGCTCAGTTCAGCTATTAGTGCTTCTCTATTGACAACGCAATACTCCCCGCCTCCTTTTGTACTGGCTGGTACACCTCCAGTGGCATGTAGTGGTGTTCGGATACTTTTGTTCATATAGCGTACATATCAGGTACTTTGATGAAATATTAATAATTTGTTTGTATCACTTATTGGTACATTATTACTTTCAAATTCGAAAGGTGGCAGGGGTAAAATACAGGGAGCGAAAGGCTATTTACAATTTGTACAGAAACCAGATGGCAGTTCTAAGAGTCGAGGGGCATGAAAGGGAAGCAGCGGTTGGGAAGAGAGTGAGACAGGGTTGTAGCCTCTCCCCGATGTTATTCAATCTGTATATTGAGCAAGCAGTAAAGGAAACGAAAGAAAATTCGGAGTAGGTATTAAAGTCCATGGAGAAGAAATAAAAATGTTGAGGTTCGCCGATGACATTGTAATTCTGTCAGAGACAGCAAAGGACTTTTAAGAGCAGCTGAACGGAATAAATAGTTTGGACCAGAAGAGAATAGAAGCTTTCGAAATGTGGTGCTACAGAAGAATGCTGAAGATTAGATGGGTAGATCACGTAACTAATGAGGAGGTACTGAATAGAATTGGGGAGAAGAGAAGTTGTAAGTAGGCTGTTTAGGTTTTTTTATTGGTAACGCCACCTCTGTATGAAAATCACTGGCTGTGCTGTGTGCAGTCCGTGGCTGCTTTGCATTGTTGTAATACTCGCCATTGTAGTGTTAGGCAGCTGGCTGTGAACAGCGCGTAGCGGTGGGCAGTTGGAGGTGAGCCGCCAGCAGTGGTGGATGTGGGGAGAGAGATGGCGGAGTTTTGAAATTTGTCATGAACTGCTATATTTATATATGATGATATCAAGGTAAATACATTGTTTGTTCTCTATTAATATCTTTCATTTGCTAACTATCCCTATCAGTAGTTAGTGCCTTCCATAGTTTGAATCTTTTATTTAGCTGGCAGTAGTGGCGCTCGCTGTATTGCAGTAGCTTGAGTAGCGAAGATTTTTGTGAGGTAAGTGACTTGTGAAAGGTATTGTTTAATGTTAGTCAGGGCCATTCTTTTGTAGGGAATTTTGAAAGTCAGATTGCGTTGCGCTAACAAAATATTGTGTGTCAGTTTAAGCACAGTCCTGTATAATTGTTCAAAGGGGACGTTACAAAGTTTGTGGCACAACTTGACAAGAAGAAGTGACCGGTTGGTAGGACATGTTCTGAGGCATCAAGGGATCACAAATTTAGCATTGGAGGGCAGCGTGGAGGGTAAAAATCGTAGAGGGAGACCAACAGATGACCACACTAAGCAGATTCAGAAGGATGTAGGTTGCAGTAAGTACTGGGAGATTAAGAAGCTTGCACAGGATAGAGTAGCATGGAGAGCTGCATCAAACCCGTCTCAGGACTGACGACAACAACAACAACAATTGGTACATTGCTTGAGAATAACGTTGAAGAAGATGAATTCCAGAAAATTATATACTTTGAAAAGAACACACCCAAAAATTTGAGAAGTGCATGCCTCACGCTATTAACTTAAGAACTGTTAGCAGTAAACTTTCACATCATGGGTTTACACAAAACAAAATCGATGTGTCCACTCACAATTATATTTCTCTAAGCATGACGATTGTGAACAATGGTGTGCAAACTATGGCTGTGTTGTTGGGTCTTATTCCGAAGACTGATTTGATGCAGCTCTCCATTGTATCATCCGCAACTTCATGTCTGAATAACTACTGCGATCTAAATCCATTTGGACCTGCGTACTGTATTCATGCCTAGGTCTCACTCTACAGTTTAGACCCCCCCCCCCCCCCCGCCCCACACACACTTCTCTCCATTTCTCCATAACAAATCTAACTACTCCTTGATGCCACATGATGTCTCTTATCATCCAATCCCATATTTTAATCTAGTTGTGACAAATTTCTTATTTCCTCACTTCGAGTCTGCCTGCTTAGCTGAGAGGTAACGTGCTTGCCTGCCATACAGCGCGCCCGGGTGTTGTGTTGCCCTCATCCTGGCGCAAGTTGCCCAACGTGGCGTCACCTGAACAAGACTCGCACCCGGCGGCCGAACTTCCCCGGACGGGGCCTCCCGGCTATCAACGTCACAAGATCATCTTTTTCCTCAACTCAATTCAGTATATTCTCATTATTTATTCAACCTACCCATTTAATATTGAGCATTCTTCTGTAGCAGAACATTACAAACCTTCTATTCTCTTCTGTTAATCCTGCACGCTTCACTTCTCTACAAGGCTACACTCCGGACAAATACCTTCAGAAAAGACCTTCTAACACTTGAATATATATTAGAAGCTAATAAACTCTTCTTTTCTGGAAAATCTTTTCTTGCTGTTGCCAGCCTACACTTTACATCGTCTCTACTCAAGACATCATAAGTTACTCTGTTGGCCAAACAGCAGAACTCAGCTACATTTAGTGTTTCATTTCCTAATCTGATTCTTTCAGCATCGTCTGATTCTGTTACATTCCATTACCGTTGTCTTACTTTTCTTGATTTTCTTCTTACACCTTTTTTCAAGACAACAGCAATTCTATTCAAATGCTCTTCCGACTATTTTGTACACTCTGTCATCATCATACCATAACATTTTTATTTCTTCTCCCTGAATTTTCGTTACCAAACAAACCTGTGACCATTGAAGGTACTTTTAATTTTACTTTCACATTTATATTTTTGTTCGCCCTTTCAGTCAACGCCCTCCACGAAACTATGAGCTATGTACTGAAAAAGTATTTTTTTCTCCACTAGACAGTGCCAAAGATCAGCCCAAAGTGACGTAACACATAAATGCCATATTAATCCCCATAAATCAATAGTGATTGGCAACAGAAAACTTTTGTTTCATTTAATATCAGCAAGAGTGACGGTACATAGTAATCGAAGCCATTCGCATTTAAGGTAGAAGTATGATTAACAATGCTCGTATCTACATGCCTGATGGGACTTACTAGTCCCATTTCGAAAAATTATTTTTGAATATGAACAGATTTTGGGAAAGAAAATCCACGGCATATGTAGGCCACCTTTAGAAAGTTTACAATGCCCAAATGGAAAAAAAAAAATTATTTTTCTTTATGCTTTGGTTAGAAAAGGTTAAAATAACACGGTAAATACCATAGAAAACAACGCTTGTAAGCCATTCTCCTACTGCATATCTACCAGTACGAATGGTTGGTCGAACAGCACGCTTCTGTCGCTTACAGTCAGATGGGAAGCCCCCATGCTATAGCGTTTCCACCGACTTTACTTGCTTTCGGGCTGTATGCAATGTCACCAGGAGAGAGGGGAGGGGAGATTTGCTGTCCCCCGCGTTATGCTGAAGTTATGTTCTGCAGCTCTTCTTCCACACATTTTTGGATTGGAATTTCTTTTGTTCTGTGTGGTTTTTTTTAGGTCTCTTTTCCTGTTCCCTCGGATCTGAATTATCGTTACTTGACTTTCCCGTAACTGCTGGCATCATCCTCAGCTCTCTAGGGCTTGTGGCCTTATCGTATTTTTGCACAGTAGTGCCAAAAACATGACTGTGTCTACCTATAAAATATCACTTTCGTAATGCTATCTTGTCAAAAATTGGCATGCTGAGAGGCGTGGCTGTAGCACAAATTAAAACGTTTATAATTTAAGCAGCAATCAGCAGCAAGCATGGCTTAAATATTATGGTGTAAGTTAAATAATCTTTCGTAGTTTTACTTTACCCAGAACTGTGTTGCTTACCGAATGGCTGGGTCTCAGAATAATTCTAACGAAGACCTACTACAGAACCTGAACACCTATGGAATGCCGTGAGTGGCGTATTGTTTCGACATACCACGATTATGCGATGTTCTCTGATGCTCTTTTCTTAACGACTTGAAACTAGTGAATATCTTCCCGGGGCAAAAGCGTAGTCATATTATGGCCAATGGCTAGACACTACTTTTTTTTAATTGTTTCGTTTCGTTAGTAATCACTACTCGCATTCGTAGCCAAGTTCGAAATGTATGCTACTGCGATAGCGTTCGATTCTAGGGTCGCTGATTCGAATCCCAGTGGTACCAAAATTTGTCATTTTCAACGAGATGGTGAGAGGAGGTGACCTGAAGTTCCTAATCATTAGACTTTGCGCCACTTTTCTGGATTCAGTTGCAAATTCCTAACCAGGGTCTCATGGAGCGAGGGCGAGCGCCGCTTTTGGTGACGATCTGTCCATCGTATGGAGATAAGCACAGTGTCTCTGTGCCTGTTTGTAGAACGAAACTATTTTCTTCCTCCGGCTTTCGAGTGTCAGGTTAGCCGGCAAATGGCGTTAACTGGAAAATCTATGATCAGTCCGTGAGCGAATGAATGAAATAGGAATTTCTAAGGGTTTATCTTTTTTGGTTATTGCCGCCAGTTCTTTTCCTTCCTTTACACATTGCAAGACGTTGTCTGCAAATAAAGATATTTATTGCTTTTTTCTGGCAAAAATTGGACATAATTTTCATTTTTTTACTCGTAATATAGAATTTACGATTTATAGCAGAAGAGAATCTTAGACAGATAGAAGTTTCTACTTAATGGACGATGCCCAGTTTTTAAGTAATTATACCACTCTTTCTTGCCTCTGCGTAGAGGCAAACTCTCACTTATCTGGGTTAATATAGATCCGAAAGCGCAAAGATAACCGAAAAGCACAGATAGCTGAAAATACACATTTTTTTTACGGGAAACTGCTACTCACTACATTTACAAGACGTGCTACCAGCAATATTTGAAAGCTCACTGCGTAAGTTATTCTTTCCTCGTCGGAAACTAACTTATTTGGAAAATTACACATTGCTTTCCGTTCACTTCCAGGAAATAATCCCTGATTTCTCTCTGTTACTGTTTTTGATTAAGGTTTTCTCGATTATGGTTGTCATTTTTCGGAGAGTCAAAATATTGGTGTAATCAGACGAATTTCGTCCTCCACCGTCCAATAGCAGATCAAAGCGTTTCGTTGGAGTGACTGTCAAAGATCTTTTATCTCCACCTTTAAATGGGTGTACATACCTTCAGTAAAATAACCCTCAATAATTATCGGTGGCGAATGGCATTTAAATCGTTATACCTGACGAGGAAATCCTATTGATGGTGCTGGAACGTCTGGAAGAGAACTATGTTTTCACCTACAATAGAAGGGAATATGTAAAGAAGGCACATAGGGTGTCGGCATATAGAGACAATTACGAAGAAAGGCCAGATAACTGAATTCATTCGATACAATTGAGTAGCCGCCGAAAAATTCGGACGAGCGGTAAACATGAAAGGAATAAAAGCTGTCATCCGACTTCCTGCAGAAATTAGAAATATTTTGAGCATCGCGAAAGATAGCCTTGGGCCTCGTACATCAGTGGTCTATCGCATACCTTACGAATAGGTCAAATCTTACGTCGGACGGGCACACAGTAATCGTCTGTTGCTCTGAACACATACGCAACGTAAGGTCCGGAGAGTAAATCGGCATTGACTTAGCGCAGCTTAACGGAGGATCACACATTCGGTTTTGAGAAGACGCCTGTTATCTGTCCAGCGATTGGTATCTGGGACAATATTATAATGGAGCCAATGGAAATATGTGTGACATCGAATTCTGTGATCGTCATATGCATTTTGATCTCAGTGCACCTTGGCAACATGAGTTGGAACTGGTAAGACTGGAGCGAGAGCACGCTGTATTTCGTGGGGCAGCGGCGGGCAGCGATCAGCAAGTAAGGGCTCCCGTCGACGTAAACACAGGGCCGAGCGGCGGTTAAATTGCTGTGGAGCGGCCGTTGCGAGGATTTTGAAAGTACAGCGCCGCCGATGAGTATGTAAGTGAAATGGCCAGTGAACAAGGTGTTGGCTAGTGGTAGGGCTAAACCGTTATAATAGCGCACCCGATTAATATGGTAATTGGATTTTCAGTAATTCGATGTTTTAAAGCTCGAGAAATTAATGCGGGAGAGCAATTCTATTGGCTATGCGTGTGTCGTGGAAAGACAATGTTATCTGACATAGCTGGAAGCAGTTGCAATGCATTACCGTGTTCGTCGTCGCTACTCTAACGAAGTGATGCACAACTGTGAATATTTACTTTTGAAAACTGGCATTGGACTTCGTTTAAATTTAAGTGAAGAGGGATTCTGCATTGACTGTACGATAAGCACTAAAGACGGCAATAGCGGCAGCCAGTCAATCCCATCACTTCGTTAGGAGCAAAAATCGTTAAGTCTCATGAGACTGAAAAAGAATAGAAAGAACATGTAAATCTTGTTACAGGATCAACTTCTATAGGTGGTGTGAAAGAAGTAAGTTCAGATGTGGATTTTCAGTGATTTAAAGATCATTTTGGCTTTATAAACTATTCATTTTTTTAGTCTGTCTTAGCACTCTAATAATAAAATTGGTAAAAATGTTATTTTTTTAAACTGTTTAAAAATTAAGGTGCTTCTTGTAAATACGACACGGCAAAATTTATCATAAAAGCTGGAAAGGCTCTGATGAAATAAAAGATAATGTTCTTAAATTTAGTTTATTCAATTTCCAAACACAGAAAACATACCTAATTGTATCGCACTCATTCACATTCAAGAAACTGACAATTTAAAAAATCCATGTACTCTAAAACACTCCACTACCATCGTTGTCAGCTCGTTACTAATTTGCTAACTTGAATTCTAGACGCAATACGCCAATGCCCAGCCAGCGGAAAAAGGCTGGCGCTGCAGAGAGTTGTAGAAGCTAAGATCGCCAGCTACTGCCTACTGTTAAGTAGTTTGCTGGCATGTATATCGATCACCGTGTCCTTATAAACGAAGCTGATAGAAGAATATAAATATAACAGCTGCTTGTGGGACAGAAGAGCTTCACAGCACAAATGCCGAAGGAAAACAAACATCGTTAGTAGAAAATTGTCAAATCACTCAATGACCCAACTTGAGAAATACGATAAATTCGTTGGATGCTCCCACCGGGCGGGAAGGAAGCGAATAATCAAAAGTTTCGAATTTCTTTTGGTGAAAAAGTAACAGCACAATAAAATTTCGTTGAAAGTAAACAGAAAAGAATATGTTGGCCTATCTGTTAAGGTGATTAATGTTAAAAACGCGCGGAAGATCTTATTCTCATTTCTCATTGTTTACGTTCACGGAAGCTTTAATTGCATGGCTGATGTGTCACTTATTTTAGAGATGTTTGATGTAATGACCGAATAAACAAAAAAAAATCCCACGATTAGACTTAAGTGCTCTCTAGCAAACACTGAAACGTTCGTTCCGTCCGTTCCTCGGAGCTCTCGTAGCCTCGCACCAAGTCACAGTCGCAGCCGAGACCAGCATCTACGCAGTCTTCGATGTGTGCAGCGCGCGAGACAAATTACGTGAGGTGGTGCACCACAGACTTAATTCGAAACGTTTTTTGCCACACACGAATTAATTGTCTGCTTTTCCACACTAGCAATCACTCTAGATAAACCACACCAGTCTCGCTATGACCGCCAGACTGGCTTAAACTTCTCACTACTCCATTGTCAATAATAAAAGCCCTGTAACTGACGAACCAGTTTCGGGAAGGATCACGATATCCGACCACTCAGTGGGGTGTGTTCACCGCTACACTGCGTCCAACTGATTCCTAGCAATTCCCGCTGATAATCACCACAACAACATAACAGGAATACAGTTCAAGGTCAATAGGGAATGAATCACACAAAAACATCACTCTTCAGTTTACACGGGAACAAATATATTGCCATGAATTTACCTGTCACTTCCATCCCGCACCACCTCCAGCCAGATAATGGCTGCACGCTCTGCTCTGAGGCCCCTCTTCATACCGAACAAGTCCACGCTCAAAAACAAGGAAGTGCCCAAACAGAATTCCGCGCTCCCGCCAGGGAACGCACGTCGGATTCTTTCCGTATTTCGTACTGCACTGAGTAACTTCCCGTGTTAAGGAGGAACGCTTTGACATTAGTGACTCCACGTTCAAGACGACATTCGTAGTTTGATGAAGATCGTTTGATGAATATCTTGATATCTTAGAATCACCTGCTCCGACTCTGACTTCAGTGTTTTTTTTATTTTTATTTTTTTTTTTTTATTTTTTTAATCAGCCCCCTGATTGGTTTGCTGCGGCCTGCAACGAATTTCTCTCTTGCGCTAACCTTTTCACTTCAGCGTAGCAAATGCACTCTACGCCCATCATTGTTTGCTGGATGCGTTCCAATCTTTCTTCCCCCCACAGTTTTTACCCCCTGCAGTTCCCTCCAGTACCACGGATGTTATTCCCTCATCCCTTAATATTAGGGTGGTGCATAACTTCGTAGCGTTTTTGGCTTGCATGTTGGTATTCCGGTTGCTATGCGTTTTTTTATCCATTTTATTTTTTTATTTGCACTTCACTACAGCTATTTTAATTTACATGTTGTCATTTGGAGATAGTGAGTGGAGCTGTGGACGCTAGAAAATAGAGTGCCAAGTGGAGAAATCGGAAAATTTGCGACATATTCTTCTGTTTGAGTTAAATAGAGGGATGACAGCAGCGGAGGCAGTCAGAAACATTTGCGCCGTGTATGGGGATAATGCCATTGGACACATCACGGCAAGAAAATGATTTTCCCTTGTTAAGGAGGAACGTTTTGACATTAGTGACTCTCCACGTTCAAGACGACCTTCGGAGTTTGATGAAGATCGTTTAAAGGCATTAGTGCACAATGAGCCACATCATTGTACTTGAGAACTGGCAAATGTGATGAACTGTAATCATTTCACCACTGAGCGCCATTTGCATGGAATGGGGAAGATTCAAAAATCGGGTTTTGGGTACTGTATGATCCAAGCCAAAATCACAAAAAGTAGCGTGTGGCCGTGTGTGCATCTCTCGTAGCTCGTCATCAACTGGCTCGCAAATTACACTGACCATCCCTACCCTGTATCGTTAGTATCGACGAGAAATGGTGTCTTTATGCTAACATAAGGAAAAGTAAGAAGCGGTTGCGCCCAAATAAAGCAGCAGCTCCCCATACGAAGACCTGCGCGCACTCACAAAAGATAATGTTATGCCTCTTGTGGAACAGTGACAAAGTGGTGTACTACGAATTGCTTCCCCGAGGTATAACCATTACTGCTGACATTTATTGTCAAAAGCTGAGACGTCTTGCGGACGCAATCCAAGAACAACGGTCAGGAAGACTGCCTGAATTGACGCTGCTTCACGATAACGCCCGCCCGCCTTCAGCTATACTGACAAAAAATGCTGTCTGCAGTTGGGTTGAGAAGTCATTCCGTAGCCACCTTATTCATCTGACCTTGCGCCCTCAGGTTTTCATCTCTTCCGTTCTCTATCGAACAACCATCAAAGAACTTCCTTTCCGGATGTAAATGCGTTCCGAACATGCCTCGACGAGTCCTTTGCCTCAAAACCACGTGATTTCTACAGTCGCGGAATCGAAAAGTTACCCCATCGTTGGGTGACTATCGCTTGTAATGAGGGAGAACACATTACTGATGAGTGAAGGCTCTGTTATTAAACTTACGCAAAAAACGCTACGAATTTATACACCAACCTAGTACATATCCTACCAACCTGTCCCTTCATCTTGTCAGTGTTTTCCATATGTTACTTTCTTTCTTCGACGATTCTGCGGAGAACGTCGTCATTCCTTAATTTAGCAGTCCACCTAATTTTCAAAATTCTACTGTGGCACTACATCTTAAATGCTTCGATTCTCTTCTGTTCCGGTTTATCTACTGCCCATGATTCACTACTATACAATGCTGTGTTCCAAAGGTACATTCTCAGAAATTTCTTTGACAAATTAAAGGCTATGTTTAATACCAGTAAACTTCTCATGGCCAGGACTGCCCCCTTTTACCTGTGCTAATCTGCCTTTGATGTCTTCCTTAGTTCGTCTGTGGTGGGGTGTTTTGCTTCTTGTTCCACTCTTGAACCTTTCTTTTATTTCTCTCATTGCTTCTGCGATGCACACAGTAAACGGTAGAGGAGTAAGACTACATCCCTCCCTTACACTCTTTTTAATCTGAGCACTTCGTTCTTGGTCTCCCAGTTTTATTGTTTCTTCTGTTTTTTTGCATATATTATATAATACCCGTCCTTTGCTATAGCCTACTCCAGTTTTCTTTTCCATTCTTCTTGTAAGTAGGCTGTTTAGGTTTTTTATTGGTAACGCCACTTAGCGCTCTGTATTAAAATCACTGGCTGTGCTGTGTGCAGTCTGTGGCTGGGTGGCATTGTTGGAATAGTCGCTATTGTAGTGTTGGGCAGTTGGCTGTTAACAGCGCGTAGCGTTGCGCAGTTGGAGGTGAGCCGCCAGCAGTGGTGAATGTGGGGAGAGAGATGGCCGAGTTTTGAGAGCGGATGGTCTGGACGTGTGTCCATCAGAGACAGTAAATTTGTAAGACTGGATGTCATGAACTGCTATATATTATGACCTTTGAACACTATTAAGGTAAATACATTGTTTATTCTCTAGCAAAATCTTTCATTTGCTAACTATGCCTATCAGTAGTTAGTGCCTTCAGTAGTTTGAATCTTTTATTTAGCTGGCAGTAGTGGCGCTCGCTGTATTGCAGTACTTCGAGTAACGAAGATTTTTGTGAGGTAAGTGATTTGTGAAAGGTATAGGTTAATGTTAGTCAGGGCCATTCTTTTGTAGGGATTTTTGAAAGTGAGATTGCGTTGCGCTTAAAATATTGTGTGTCAGTTCAGTGTTGATCAGAATAAGTAAAGAGCGAAATGTCTGAGTACGTTCAAATAACGTAAGGGGTTAACCAGCATAGTATTTCATAAATTTTTCTAAGGGGACGTTTCATATGTCGACCCTTAGCCGAGGATACCTCACTGGAATCTTCTGATTTTTTCTTGTAGTTTGTGTAATTAGTGTAGCTATTGTTTATTGCTAGCACGTAATTATAGAGAGAATTTCCTTTGTAGTTGCAGTCTTTCATTGCTGTACAGTAAAACAGTTGTGGCATGCATGTAGATTTGCACCAAGTATTTCACAGCTGCCCTTGCAATTAAGTAGATATTATTTTCAGTGCTATGTTAATGTGTTTTCTTATTTTGCTCTTCAAATTGTGCTTTTCTGTGTTATCGTGTGAAATACGTGATAATTATGGCGTGTGAAAAACGTAACACTAGGCTCCAAAGTAAACTGAGAAATAATAGTGACGACGAGCTTAGCTTATCAGCACAGTAATTCATTAATTTTTTATATGTTACTGGCAGCAGCTTCGATGCATGAGCTGTTAAGTTGATTGTGCGATAGGTTTCGGTATTATCTGCCCTTGCAGTTGTGCGAGTGATGTTTTTTCCGAAAAGCTGTTAGTACTCTGCAGTCTCATAGATTGTATACACCAACGCGAATAGTCGTTTGGTTGCCACTTCCCCAGCTATTTTAGGAATACACAACAAAAACTTCACCTCCGGCACAGATGACACACGACCACTACACCCCACACAGGCAGTCGGTAAGCTCTTCGATTTCGCGACATCCCAAAACATTACACGGAATTATTTGACATTTACTCTTTCAGCTCATCGAAAGCAGGAGCAGAATGTAAACATTTTGATTGGACGTTTCTTTCTCCTGATAAAAGGCCATTCAGGAAGATTAGGGAAAGACCAGCTTATCACCTCCAGTCTGGAGAACACTTCCTTACTTGCGACACTGGCTCTGACAGACGCAATAGCCACCTATCGAGAACACAGGTGCGGCCACGAAATGAGATGCTCAGGCCTATGAAATGATAGTCTGTCAAGTTCACATTTTATGAACCCTACTTTATTGGCTTTATCTTCCTTATAAACACTTAAATAAAATCCTTGAAGTGCTTTGCATATGTCACTGCATACATCGGTGGATATTTAAGATCAAGCAGCTACTGAAATGCGAAGCAGTTACTAAGATAAATGTCTCTAGTTTTTCTTCAAGTTATGTCGCTGGTTTTACATCTCCTTCCAATCTGTAATAAGAAGCCAGTAAAAAGTGCCATCCGACATATGTGCAAAGTTTGGCAATAACGCTAACGTAACCTTGACCTGAAATGGAATGTTAAGTCACTACCTTGATGCGTTTCACGCATACGTACAGATTCAGGCACCTGCATTCTGCTTTTACTACGGCATTTTGTTCGCTTCGTCAAAAATAGAGCATTCACAATGTAAAATACTCCTATGTGAATATTACAGGGTTGCCTCGGGGTTGTAACTAGTGTTGCGACGGCATTTATCGAAAAAGGAAACAAAGACAGCGTCGCTAGGTTTCGCACGCTATGCTCATCTCTTTCGTTACTTACCATGTACACGCTTTTTCAAAGGTTCAGACGAATGGGAGCGAGCGCAGGCAAATCGTATGCGTATGTTCGTTCACCTTAGTTCACTCTCTGTGGCGTCAGCGAGGCTTAAGAGTTTGTCAGTACAGCGTGTTCGAAAATTCCCTTTACAGATTTCTAGGACTTGTAGAGGCCAGTGATTACATCATATTCTGAACTCGTGTCCGGAAACCTACCGTTTCCGTTCTACGACGCTTTCAGTTCAGATGTTTCACTTCTGCTTGACGAATTAGGCGTGACGCAATAGTCATTAGGTAACAATTCGAGAGGAAACAACGAAACATCCATTTATTACCTAGGCACATTCGTTTGCATTAACATTTAAACATTACGAGTTTAAATCATCTAAAACAAAAAAGATCCCAGTATACAACTGCTGTTGTTGTGGTCTTCAGTCCAGAGACTGGTTTGATGCAACTCTCCATGCAACTCTATCCTGTGCAAGCTTCTTCATCTGCGCATAACTACTGCAACATCCTTCTGAATATGCTTAGTTTATTCATCTCTTGATTTCCATCTACGATTATTTTTACCCTCCACGGTTTCCTCCAGTACTAAATTGGTGATCCCTTGATGCCTCAGGACGTGTCCTACCAACCGATCCCTTCTTCTAGTCAAGTTGTGCCACAAATTCCTCTTCTCCCCAATTCTATTCAGAACCTCTTCATTAGTTACGTGATCTACCCATCTAATCTTCAGCATTCTTCTGTAGCACCTCACTTAGAAAGCTTATATTTTCTTCTTGTCTACACTTTTTATTGTCCATGTTTCACTTCCATACATGGCTACACTCCATTCAAATACTCGATATTAACAAATTTCTCTTCTTCAGAAACGCTTTCCTTGCCATTGTCAGTCTACATTTTATATCCTCTCTACTTCGACCATCATCAGTAATTTTGCTCCCCAAATAGCAAAACTCGTTTACTAGTTTAAGTGTCTCATTTCCTAATCTAATTCCCTCAGCATGACCCGATTTAATTCGACTGCATTCTAATATCTTCGTTTTGCTTTTGTTCATGTTCATCTTACATACTCCTTTCAAGATACTGTCATTCCGTTCAGCTGCTCTTCCAGGTCATTTGCAGTCTCTGACAGACTTATAATGTCATCGGCAAACCTCGAAGTTGTTATTCCTTCTCCATGGATTTTAATTCCTAGTCCAAATTTTTCTTTTTTTTTCCTTTACTGCTTGCTCAATATACAAATTGAATGACAACGACTCCCTTCTCAGTCGCTGCTTCCCTTTCATGCCCCTCGACTCGTATAACTGCCATTTGGTGTCTGTACAAATTGTAAATAGCCTTTCGGTCCCTATGTTTTACATTTGCCACCTTCAGAATTTGAAAGAGAGTATTCTAGTCAACCTTGTCAAAAACTTTCTCTAAGACTAGAAATGCCAATATACTATACGTACAGAATAATACTGATGCATTACAACAGCGACTGGATGTGGCGACCACCAACGTTGTTACAGACGTACCTACGAAGCATGTTCTGGTACAAACTCTCCATCCCACCTGGTGTCTCTTCAGTTTCTATTGCAGCGGCCAGAACTCGTGGCAGCAGATCTTTCTCTGTCTTTACAGGAGTCTCGCAAATTAAACTTTGCATACGAACTCGACTAGAAGAATCAGTAGGATTTAAATCCGGCGATCGTGTTTGCCACCAGCGTGGACCACCACGGCTTAGCCAAATGGATCAAATGGCTCTGAGCACTATGGGACTTAACATCTGTGGTCATCAGTCCCCTAGACTTACAACTACTTAAACCTAACTAACCTAAGGACATCACACACCTCCATGCCCGAGGCAGGATTCGAACCTGCGACCGTAGCGGTCACGCGGTTTCAGACTGAAGCGCCTAGAACCGCTCGGCCACAGCGGCCGGCCACGGCTTTGCCATCTTTCACCACATCGTCTGTTGGAATGTCACCGAACCGCACGTGAGATGTGGGGTGATGCACCAGCTTGCTGAAACCACATTTCCTGATGGACATTCAGTGGCACAGCTTCCAAGAACGGGTCCAATACGTTTTGTAGAAACTCAAGAATGCAGGACCAGTTAGCTTGAGCGGAAGCAGTTCGTCCAGAATGCCTGCCCACACGTTAATACCTAACCGGTGCTGAAGTCTTTGAACATGCGTGACACTAGGGTTTTCGTCTGCCCAAACATGGCTGTTTGCGAGTTCAGAACACAACCCCTTGTGAATTTGCATTCAGCTGTGAACAGAACTCGACGTGGAAACAGCGGTGCGTCGATGTAGCGTTGCAGAACCACGTGCTGTAGGCAACGCGTTGTGAGAAATCGGCTGTGCCCATAGGGTTTACCATTTGTAAGTGGTACATATGTAATTGATGCTAACGCAGAACGTCCCAGACGACACTGCAACAAACATCCGTTACACGCGCAATTGTTCGATTAGTCGTTGATTGGTTCTCCTAAATGCGATGGACAACACCTTCTTCAAATTCTGGAATGAGGCGTTGCCATGGAGCACCGCAGTCGTGCCTCATAACGGTGAAGGCACCTGTTTCTCGGGCCCGGTGCGTAACTTGGGAAGAAAGCCGGTGCGATGGTGTGCTAAGTTGCGCAAAACGTTCGTGATACAACCGACTAGCAGCTCATCCGCTACCTCGAGCTTCGCCATTCACAAGAATCATGTCTGCTACTCCGAAAACGTGTACCGAACCATGCTTACTGTATCGGAGACGCAAGGGCATCGAAGAGGTTTCGCAGTAAGCCGGACGGTAAGTGACAACAGACGACCGTCTGACGTCGTACACATCATCTTGTCTACCCTATCGCATACCAGGGTTAGTAGCTCCGGGATTTATCTCTTTCCCTCAGAAGATGTGGACGCGTAACACATCTGAATTGAAACCGTCGTAGAACGGAAACGGTACTCACTCCCTTGTACAAGTCCTACAACTTTGTAATGCAGATTTCCGAACGCACTATATTTACGACGTCCATGGAAGTTTTCTGAGCTGCCAGAATCTCTAACATTGCGCAGATCTGTCGCTGTGTAACAGGTCAGAATTTACGCTGAGGGTTAGCAGTCATTCCAGCTCAGTTGCTTCAAATGGCTCTGAGCACTATGGGACTTAATTTCTGAGGTCATCAGTCCCATAGAACTTAGAATTACATAAACCTAACTAACCTAAGAACATCACACACATTCATGCCCGAGGCGGGATTCGAACCTGCGACCGTAGTGGTCGCGTGGTTCCAGACTGTAGCGCCCAGAACCGCTCGGCCACCCTGGCCGGCAGCTCAGTTGGGTCCACGGGGACAACAGCTACACATCTGCTGGGAGGCGTGGCCTGCCTCTGCGAATTCAGGTTAGTTAGACAGCCTCTGAACGCTGAGGTTCAGTCACCAGGGCGTGGGTGTCGGTTTTAAAGGTAGCGCTTCTCTGTAGGTTCACGTGTTCACCTTGGAACACGTCTCCTGTTACTGTGTCATATACCGATTTAGCATACCCTCGACTGAATTTTTTGAGCACTTTCTTACGGCAATCATTCTCTTGATTCATTTCTCCCAAATATTTAAATTTATTAACCCTCTTTATATGTCCAGTATCTGTTACTAAAATTTCTGGAGGATTTTTTAAGTTTGTCATAAATTTTGTGTTTTCTACAGAAATTCTTAAACCTGCTTTGTTAGGTATTTCTTATAAGAAATTGATTTGTATATCTACGTTTGTTAGTTTTTCAGAAAGAATGGCAAAATCATTCGCAAATGCTAGACAGTGAATTGCAATACCTTTTTCCTTAGTCCCCAGTTTTATTGGTGATAGCTTACGCTCTTTTAGTTTTTGTTGGTAAATTTCATGTTTATTTCAGTTTTTCTTCACTTGAGCTAACTAATGTATAGCTTGCCCCTATGGACATATCGTGAAAAGATCATGAACGTAAAAGTTAGGCAGTTTCGAGCTTATACGGAGGGTTACCAGCAATCGTTTTTAACAGCGAAATATTCGCGACTGGTTCAGGACGAGGGGGGAACAGCAGAAGTACACAAAGTACTCTTCGCTGCACACCAGGCACGAAAGCGAGTTAATATTGCATTGTCATCCAGTTAAGAGCTATGTTCAGAGTTTCAAGTTTCTGGCTCATTGGGGAGTTAGTTTGAAATCAAATGCAAAAATTTGTACCGGACGGACAGAGAGGCAGGAAAACAAAGAACCCTCCACGACGCACCAAATGCGAAAGCGAGTTAACATCGCATTGTCATCCACTTCAGAGCTATATTCAGAGTTTCAAGTTTCTGGCTCATCGGGTAGTTAGTTGAAAATTAATTGTAAAATTTGTACGGAACAGACAAAATAAAAAACGTGTTAAAGTAAAACTTTGCATCCCGATTTTCTGTGTGTCTCTGAGACGAGAGAGAGACAGGCAGTACTTAACACTATTCCCTCTATACAGTAGTAGTTTTGGGCAGTTTTAATTTTAAGGCAATACTTATTAAGTCGTAATTATTGGTGATCACCGAGATGGCGGTGACAGAAGCTCGCCACCTTCTTAGGATCAGCTAGGTAATGGCAATCTAAAAGATTTGGGAGAGTTCCCTCTGCACTCGCTGGTAAGACACATATCTTTTTGTGGGTACGGCTCTGCGACCGAGTTTTTAAATGGGACCCAAAATTGTCACTCAACCAGTCAGTGTTCTGGAGCGGTCAACACGTAGCGTCCGGTTACATCACAGAGTGATAAAGTCTGCAATTATGAACACAATTTATTGGGCAGAATACAGAGACACAGTAGAGATATAAACATATGTAAGTTTTGCGTGACACAAACAGAATGCAGCTGGCCGGAAAAAGAAGACGTACAAAGTCCGAAGTCGAAGCCAATTAATAGATATCGGCATGCGAAGTGAATGTTCCATGCAATCGTTCACAGGAGGGAACTGTCACTCCGAACTGCGGCAGCACAGTGAGTTATCGACAGCCGGTGGCCACCTGCTGACGCGACGCGTACTCTGAGAATGTGGCTTCTTCCAAGAGCGCCGCTTGCGGTGACTACTTGCAAATCGCTGCACCACGGGCGTGAGTGCTGCGAGTAGGGGGTCGATCTCCGACTGATGTAACAGCTGTAGATCGCTGTCGGAGCTGTTACAGCACAGAGGACCTCGTGGAATACTGAAAGCCGCTGCCAGCAAAACATCGCGAGATGCTACGGTCTACAAACTAGGTAACGCACAACCATTCTCCACTGGTGCTCCTCATCTCTAGCACTTCTCTCTCGCTCGTCCCAGCCTTATAGGGGGTTTCATTCATTGCAATTTTGCAACTTTGATTCCAACAGATGCTCGTACCCTGTGAGTTTGATACTGACTTCTCGTGCTTGATATTGAACACTCTATCCTCCCATTTTCAGTGTTTAATATTCGTTTTATGCTACCTTGCTAATCTGGAGTGCAGAATTTATCTCAGTTACGGGGTCGAGTTTTGACTCTTTCCCATAGTTAGGATTGTGATACTGCCGTTCCTGTTGATCTACATCTCCACGTTTATGTGACAGCTTGATTCACGCGTGCAAGTAGAATCGTCACATGCTTCCGTGGCCGCACGGTATGGCATCACCTTCATTGGGTGCCATGTGTTAGTGGAAGCAGTGGGCAGGAGAGGTGTAACACCACAGACTGAATTTGGCCGACCTTCATTAAATTCGTCTCTGACGAAAGTACGACCATACAGAAATTCAGCAGACATTTTGTGAAGAGCATTTTCTGAAGGTGGGCCGGCCGCTGTGGTCGATCGGTTCTAGGCGCTTCAGTCCGGAACCAAGCGGCTGCTACGGTCGCAGGGTCGAATCCTTTCTCGGGCACGGATGTGTGTCATGTCCTTAGGTTAGTTAGGTTTAAGTAGTTCTACGTCTATGGGACTGATGACCTCAGATGTTAAGTCCCATAGTGCTTAGAGCCATTTAAACCATTCTGAAGGTGTTATTGTACCAAAAGTTGAACAGGTGACTCGAGACATTGTTGTTGATCTAGATGTTTACGGAAATAGTAATAAAATGATCCGACAGTCTTTCCATGTTTCGGAACACTCTTTCTTTAAATTTCTTTTTCGTGTGCGTTCGCCCCAGATCGACACAGGGTCGTCATGATTATTAATGGATTTGGCATGGTTGTTTGGATATACGAAAAGTGCTCTCAGTGAAATTTGTACCAAGCAGAAATCTGTATAATTGGCATCCGGGTTATCGGAAAACTACCTGCTCACTACGTCGTAGCCTACCTGCATCCCGAGTCGTCGCTCACTCGCTCGTTCACTCCGGCCGCAGAGTCGAGCTGTGCGGTTCTGTCGGGGACGCTTCCGGTTTCAAGGGGAATCTAGTAAGACGCTGTCACAAATGCAAGCAAAGCAGTTGAAATGTGGTACCATCCAATAGGTATGCAACACACGTAACATACGAGTAACGCGGTTATGACCATAACTGACCAAGGCCAATAGGAAAAATACTGTGGTGTACGCTTACTAATGGTAATCTGTAGTAGGCAGCAGTGGTTTCACAACTCTAATATGCCCTTTTGGACATCAAATACATCGCTCCGTTTCCGCATTACGACGACGACTGCACTGTTCCGCAAGTGTTTGTTCCCCCCCCCCCCCCCCCCCCCCGTCCCCCCGTCCCCCGGACGCGGACGCACTTTACACACCATCCACTACTGGTGCTGCTACCTGCCGTCTGTGAGTGGTTAGTCCACGTTGATGTCAAACATAGGCGGCATTAATGTGACTGGACGGTGTATTATCTTATTCTATCACCCTTGTCAGTTTTCATTATTAACTGTGGTAGACACTGTGTATAACATTTCATATATCTTCTTGTATGCCTTGTTAATTCTCGTTGTTTAGATGACGAATTACATGTATGTATGATCATTGTTGACGCATTTCGATTTTGTGTTGCGTAGGCACCATGGGCGACTATCTGAAGTGGACCAGGAGATCAGCAGTCGGACACAGTGTGGATCATCTCGACCTCGCGGCATGCTGAGTCATAACTGGATCAGCAGGCCGCCGTGCGCGGACCTTACGCCGAGTTGCCTGTCAGCGGGTGCGATCCGCGGCCCGGCCGGCAGACAGACGGAGACGGGCGGGCGGCAGCGGGCAGGCATCCGGGAGACCCGCTCGCCGTCGCCGCGGCGTCCACTTTCCCGCCCTACTTGGCTCGGCCCGACTTTCTTCTGCACTTTCCTTCCGTAAAAGCTGGGCGTGGCCGCCATTGTTGCGCCTCCAGCAGCATCCTCAGCAGCAGGCTACCTCCTTGAACTTTACCCCTGTCATCTTGCTGGGGTTAGCTGATACCGTCTCTGTTTCTCCGTGCCTACGAATTAAATTTGTATTTTTATGAATCCTCCTTCTTCAAAACACGAAAATTTCCTTCTTCATTGTTTACTCCAACAAATGTCGACACTCACACGTCATTTTCAGTGGATCTCGTTTAATTTCAGTACTCACACAGCCACCATAAACTGCTTTCATTCTCTCATGAATCTCCTTTGGAGTGACACCTTCTGCTGTCAAGAATTCAATGACTGCACGTTGCTTAAATCGCATTGACCGACCGTCTGCGCAGGGTTCCATACTTTACACTGTATCCATACAATCGTTCAATGCTAAGGCTTCCCGCCAACTGGAGATGTAGAGTATAGGCTACGGAACAAACCAGTACCTGCCACCTACTAATGCTGCCAACTGTTGGAGAGTTACGAAGGCGACAGTTGCATGTAACGCTACCCAAAATTATGGGGACGGCTTAAGTAAAGCTGTCCTCAACTCGAAGGCTTGTTTCAACACAACAGTCCTCCAGTGGATACGGCGCTTGCGTTCTTCCGACTTACAAACTGGCTTGCCAAGCCGGTTATAGCTGCACCGACAGTTCAACTTGGAATGGGAACCATAATGATACTTATCAGTTTTCTACACGCAGTAGACGCGAAACGAGAGAGAACCGTCAGGTAAAGCCCTATGATGGATTTAGAAGCGGATGTTTGGACTTTCATATTTGTGCAAGCTGTGAAGTTCCTGTGCTCAGCAAGTAGGAATCCGTGTGAGCCAGCGTATATGCCATAGGCGTATTCTTAATTGTAACTTCAATACAATGGAGGGCTGAAAATGGATATAAAATTCAGACTGACAGCAGCAAGAAATGCGTTTCTAAAAGAGAAATTTGTTAAGATCGAATATAAATTTGTGTAGTATGAGGTCTTCTCTGAAGGAATTTATTTGCAGTGTAGCATTATAGGAAAATGAATCGTGGACAAACAGTTCATGCAAGAAGAGGATAGAATCTTTTGAAACGTAGTGCTACAGAACAAGGCCGAATACAGGGTGAATCAGGAGAAAAGGTACATGCTTTGAGGGCTTATAGTATTGGCGATTCTGAACAAAAAGCTTCAAATGAACACATGTCCTTCTCTTAACCGTATCCGACGTTCAACTGTATGAATAACACGGTGGCCAGTCTTGCTGAAAGTACGTACGGCGTGTTGTTTGTAATGTCTCTTGCAGCGGTCTCTCCACGATATTTTCAGAAATTTTATAAATTCTTTAAATTTTAGAAATATTAAATGTTGTCAAAGGAATGCCAGCCAAGTATCTCGTAACACATTTTAAAGGAAATAAAGGTACTGTACTCCAGTAAGGCTGTTCCGTAGAACAACTGGACGGATGAGTTGATCAGCAGTATACCGCACCACACGTTCACTGAGAAACATCCTTGAAAATTTGTTCCAGGTTAGTGTGCAGATTTCCATCTGCCCACATGTGAGAACTTCGCGTGATACTGATTGCGAATATATGTTGACTCATCAGTGAACATAATACAAGGAATACAACGTTCCGCATGCACTTTACTGCAGTAATGGTGGCAGAGGAATACATTTAACTGACAAAAGTTAAGTGATAGCGATGTGCACATATACAGATGACAGTAGTATCGCGTACACAAGGTATACAGAGGCAGTGAATGGGCGGAGCTGCAGTTTTCACTCGAGTGATTTATGTGAAAAGATTTCCGTCGTGATTACGGCCGCACGACGAAAATTAAAAGTTTTGAAAGCGGAATGATAGTTGGAGCTAGACGCATGGGACATTCATTTCGGGAATCGATATGTAATGCAGTATTCTGAGATGCACACTGTCAAGAGTGTGCCGACAACACCAAATTTCAGGCGTTACCCTTCACTATAGACAGCACAGCGGCCGCTGGCTTTCACTTAACGACCGAGAGCAGCGGCGTTTGCGTAGCGTTGTTAGTGCTAACAGATGAGCAACATTGCTTGAAATAACAGCAGAAATCAATGTGGGACGTACGACGAACGTACCCGTTAGGACAGTGCGACGAAATTTGGTGGTAATGGGCTACGGCAGCAGACAACATTGCGTGTAGCATCCCCCCTGACCTCGTGACCATATCGGCTGGAGCCTACACGACTAGAACACTGTGACGTGATCAGATGAGTCCCGATTTCAGTTGGTAAGAGCTGATGGTAGGGTTCGAGGGTGGCACGGACCTCACGAGCCATGGATCCAAGTTCCCAACAAGGCACCGTGCAAGGTGGTGGTGGTGGCTCCATAATGGTGTGAGCTGTGTTTACATGGAATGGACTGGGTCTTCTGGTCCCACTGAACCGATTATTGATTGGAAATGGTTATGTTCGGCCATTTGGAGACCATTTGCAGCCATTCATGGGCTTCACGTTACCACACGTCACCAGGCCACAACCGTATGAGATTCTGGAGAAGTCGAGAGAGTGATTTGGCTATCCACTTCGCCCGAGATAAATCTTATCGTAGATTTGTGGGACGTAATCGAGAGGTCAATTCGTGCACAAATTCCTGCACCGGCAGCACTTTCGCAATTATGGACGGCAATAGAGGCAGCATGGGTCAGTATTTGTGCAGCGCTTCCAACTTTTGTTGAGTACAAGCACGTCGAGCTATTGCACTGCGCCAGGCAAAAGGAGGTCCGACACGACATTAGGAGGTATCTCCTGACTTTTGTCACCTCAGTATGTATTAGTCCAGTTCAGCAAGAAAACCAATGTTATACCGAAATTGTCACATTTTTTAAAATTTTATTTCATTCCAGAAGAGGACAGAAACAGCAAGTGCTTGATGCTGTCATGCTGAGTTCTTCTGAGCACTGCTGCACTTGGCCATCAGTAGCAACGCTGCGCTAGAAGTGAAAGATCTTCGGTCAAAGGAGGCGAGCTTTCGCTGGAGCTATCCAGATGTGGTGGGATGGGAACCTCGCGCTGTTTAGGAGAAAGCGCCATTCGCACTCGAAATCAGACGGCGCCGACTCGGAAAGTCTGCGCTTCTAGGGAGCCACGGCAGACGACTGTTCGGGGGCAGCGTCCTTAGCTCCACCAAATAGGATATCAGAACTACTGATTTGTTGATTGGACTCTGTTTACATGTCCGCCTGCTTAGCTGAATGGTGATGTGTTTGCCTACCATGCAGCGGGCCCGGGTTCGATTGCGACCCAGTTGGAGATATTCTCCCCGCGTTGACTTGGTGTTGTGTTGTCCACATCATGACCGACGCGCATGTCGCCCAATGTGGCGTCACCTGAAATAAGACTTGTACCCGGCGGCCGAAATTTCCCGGATGGGGCCTCCCGGCCCTCAATGCCACACGATTATTATTTTTCCCCCGTTTACATGAAACGACTGTACAACAAGATAAAAAGCAAGAAAACCTGGCCAAGACATTACTAATTAGTAAAATTCATTAACTACCATAGGAAGTTATGTTGAAGAAAGAAACAAAGCCAAACAGATAATTGCAGCATCCAAGAAGAAATCTTGGGAAGACTTTGGAAACAGGTTGCAGACTATGGGTCAAGTTGCTGGAAAACCATTCTGGAGTGTAATTAGCAATCTTCGAAAGGGAGGTAAGAAGGAAATGACAAGTATTACGGACAGGTCAGGAAAACTGCTGGTGAATCCTGTGGATTCCTTGGGCAGATGGAGGGAATATTTTGAAGAGTTGCTCAATGTAGCTGAAAATACGATCAGTAATATTTCAGATTTCGATGTACAATGGGATAGGAATGATGATGGAAATAGGATCACATTTGAGGAAGTGGAGAAAATGGTCAATAGATTGCAGTGCAATAAAGCAGCTGGGGTGGATGAAATTAAGTCGGAACTCATCAAATATAGTGGAATGTCAGGTCTTAAATGGCTACACAGGATAACTGAAATGGCCTGGGAGTCGGGACAGGTTCCATCAGACTGGACAAAAGCAATAATCACACCACTCTTTAAACATGGAAACAGAAAAGATTGTAACAACTACAGAGGTATCCCTTTAATCAGCGTTGTGGGTAAAATCTTCTTAGCTATTGTTGAAAGGAAAGTGCGGGTATTAGTTGAGGACCAATTGGATGAAAATCAGTGTGGGTTTAGGCCTCTTAGAGGTTGTCAGGACCAGATCTTTAGCTTACGGCAAATAATGGAGAAGTGTTATGAGTGGAACAGGGAATTGTATCTATGCTTTATAGATCTAGAAAAGGCATATGACCGGGTTCCTAGGAGGAAGTTATTGTCTGTTCTACGAGATTATGGAATAGGAGGCAAACTTTTGCAAGCAATTAAAGGTCTTTACGTGGATAGTCAGGCAGCAGTTAGAGTTGGCGGTAAATTGAGTTCATGGTTCAGAGTAGTTTCAGGGGTAAGACAAGGCTGCAACCTGTCTCCACTGTTGTTCATATTATTTATGGATCATATGTTGAAAACAGTAGACTGGCTGGATGAGTTTAAGATATGTGAACACAAAATAAGCTGTCTTGTATATGCGGATGACTTAGTTGTGATGGCAGATTCGATTGAAAGTTTGCAAAGTAATATTTCAGAGCTAGATCAGAAATGTAAGAACTATGGTATGAAGATTAGCATCTCCAAAACGAAAGTAATGTCCGTGAGAAAGAGATATAAACGGACTGAGTGCCAAATAGGAGGAACAAAGTTAGAACAGGTGGACGGTTTCAAGTACTTAGGATGCATATTCTCACAGGATGGCAACATAGTGAAAGAACTGGAAGCGAGGTGTAGCAAAGCTAATGCAGTGAGCGCTCAGCTACGATCTACTCTCTTCTGCAAGAAGGAAGTCAGTACCAAGACTAAGTTATCTGTGCACCGTTCAATCTTTAGACCAACTTTGTTGTATGGGAGCGAAAGCTGGGTGGATTCAGGTAACCTTATCAACAAGGTTGAGGTTACGGATATAAAAGTAGCTAGGATGATTGCAGGTACCAATAGATGGCAACAATAGCAAGAGGGTGTCCACAATGAGGAAATCAAAGAAAATCTGGGAATGAACTCTATAGATGTAGCAGTCAGGGCGAACAGGCTTAGATGGTGGGGTCATGTTACACGGATGGGAGAAGCAAGGTTACCCAAGAGACTCATGGGTTCAGCAGTAGAGGGTAGGAGGAGTCGGGGCAGACCAAGGAGAAGGTACCTGGATTCGGTTAAGAATGATTTTGAAGTAATAGGTTTAACATCAGAAGAGGCACCAATGTTAGCACTGAATAGGGGACCATGGAGGAATTTTATAAGGGGGGCTATGCTCCAGACTTAACGCTGAAAGGCATAATCAGTCTTAAATGATGATGATGGTGATACCACAGGAAGACAAATGTTCTACATTCTCAACAGATGAGAGCCGCTTTCAGTAGTTCTGTTTAACAGTATGATTATACATCCTCTTTTCTTGTTTATTCTAGAGTATAAATATACTCACTTAGGTACCTTTGGAAAGAATAACCCGGAAAGATTCTAAAGATTGCCGAAGGTATGTACCAAATTCTGTTATTCTTTCATTTTTCATCGTATTTTGAAAGACATGTCCAACTTCAATAAGTAGCATTATCTTACAGCTCAGTTAGTTTATGGCCACAGTAATCATACAGAGATGAGTAATTCTCCTCCCCGTCGGTGTAGCTCTTCTGTCTCTAATCTGGTCGTAGGTTGTGTTCCAGAAATGAACAGCTTAGAGACAGAAGTGATGACACTTTCTGCAGGACCTGACCATCATTTTGCAGGACAATGCTCAAGCACGTACAGTGCCAGTTGTTACTGATTTGTTTGACTCATGTGGCTGCTAAGTGCTGTACCACCTACTGCAATCCCCTGACTTAAGCCCTCGTAAGTTCAACTCGATTTCTGAACTGAAGGACACACTTCACGGCATTCGCTTCAGAACTGCTACAAATTCGTCGAGCAATGGACCACGCCGCTCGAACTGTCAACACAACTGGCACTGTTGAAAGTACCCTATGACTTCCACATCGCGGCGACGTGTTTTACACAATGCTGGTGACTACTTTGAAGGTCAGTAAAACTGTGAAAGAAGTATCTATTCTGTACGAGTTGTAAATAAATAGTTGCCACTACTAAAGTTCCAACCCTTGTAGTTAGCTACAAAACATTTAATTATTGATTTTGAAGTTTAACTAATCCTGCCTCGCGGGTCATAGAGAGGCTGCTGGCCCATATTTAGTGTGATTTTATACCGCAACATCCGGGTCCTCGAGCAAACGTTTCAGATTAAATGCACGCAGTGCGTCGCGTAATTTGCTCGCGCGGCTTCTGGACGTGGCCGCAAGTGTGACGTTCCGCTTTTGACACGAACAAAAAAGTGCTATCGCGATGTAAATCACTTGTTTTGCGGCCATGCGGTGGCAGTAGCTGCCGCACGTGCTGTTGGCGGCGTGACGTGTCGGTGTTTACAGCGGCCGGCCGGCATACCAGCGCGGCGCGGCCACCGGCGCGCGCATCGCACAGCGCCGCTTCCGGCGCGGGACGCCGCGCGTGAGAACGAGTCCCTACCTCCCCCCTCCCCCCAGCCGCTACTCTCCAGCGCTGCGCGGCCTTGCCAACCGGAACGGCAGCCAGCCCCCACGCCGCTCCGTTCCTTCGCTACAAGGCTACGTGCAGCCGCCGGCCTCCTCAGCTGCCGGATATCTCTGCTTGCGCTATGGATCTGGCGTAAAACCCCTTTTATACGATAGACTTTCTTGTCTCAATTGGCTACCCAGATAAGTGAGTCTACCGCAGCGCCTCTTGCGTTTTATTCCTGTACTGAGTCTAGTCTGTTTGGTGTTGTCATTTTCGTTCACATATCAACGCCAAAATTGTATGTTGTGAGAGCTGTTTCCTGTGCGGATTGGCATCTTTTTTAACGAAAAAATGGAAATATAGTGGCAAAATACTGGAACTCGCGATCATAATATAGTTTATCAATGTCCAGAGCAGAGTTCACAGTGGAAATTCTTGTCAAAATTCGCGTGGTGATAAATTCTTTACACCCTTGACAACTGAAAGAAAAGGAAAACTGCCATCCAAACATTTCAGAATATACCGGTACACATTTACTGGATCTAGAAAATTTATACTTGTCAAGTGTGAACACATCAAACAATATGCAGCATGCAGTAAATAGCGTCTTGTTCTTTATCCTTCATACCGCGTTTTCCTACCAAGTGCCACGCAACAGCGAAAATTATTTTTCTCGTCAAATAACTCTGACTTTTCACGGTTGAAATCATTTTCATGAAAACACTTGATCTATTTGCATTCTTATTTCTGCATAGTGTAGGCCTTTTCTCTGCATTGCGTAAATACCTTTTAGGTTTGAAATATTTCGTCTATGTTATTAGACAACACTACCAGAAAAAAATGTCAGGACCTTGCGTAATTTTTGAATGTGCCACGAAAACAAAGTAAACAACACAGTAAAGATTAAGGAGACACGAAAGCACAAAATCCATTTCTATAATCGGATTGAGCTCTACCAGAATAGGTTAACTTCCGATGTTAGCAGGCGCTCCTATAGTCCGGTGTTCCTGCGCATGCGCAGTGTGCAGTATACCTAGAAATTAAGAACTTCACACTCGGTACAATCTGTAGATCACTGACGTCATGGACACATTCGCGACGTGGCTGGTCGCTGATTTACACTAAAGCATAAAAGATGCACGCACTGTGAGTAGTCGATTTTGACGAGAAAGTCGCTCGTGTAAAACGGGCTTAAGAAATCAGTTCGGGACTCCCCAATCTGCACAAGCCACGTTATCATGTGCCATGGCAGACAAAATTAATGCGGAGTATCGTTTTAATCTCTAGACTGATTATCAGCTCGTGGGCTAGTCATTAGCGCTTCTGGTTGCTGACTCATACATCGCAGGTTCAGTTCACGACGACCAACTCTAATTTTTCTCAAGTGGAAAATTTTGCAAGTCATTGTCTTCGTGAGGTCAGTAAATGACCAGCGATACTGAACTGCAAACCGTCTAATAGCGTCAATCGAAACAATATGTTAAAGGGAAAGGATTCTCGTTTTACCGAGCGAGGCGGCGAGGTGGTTAGCACAATGGGCTCGCATTTGGGAGGACGATGGTTCAAATCCGCGTTCGGCCATCCTGATTTAGGTTTTCCGTGATTTCCCTAAATCGCTTCAGGCAAATGCCAGGATGTTTCCTTTGAAAGGGCACGGCCGACTTTCTTCTCCGTCCTTCCCTAATCCGATGGGACCGACGACCTCACTGTTCGGTCCCCTCCACCAAATCAACCAACCAATCACATCTCGATATCTGTGTGGAATTGTACAAACTTTGCTCTGTGTACGGTCGTGTTTTAACTCTTTGTGTATTTTCGCGGATTCGATCCTGGTCTGGTTCACATTCCTCTCTCGCGAGACAGCAGTTTAAAAAAGTTTATAAATCATCGTTTGATTTAATCAAACTTCCAAAAAACATATTTGTGGCTGGTTGCTGCTTTTAAATCTTAAATCTTAGAAGAGGATTCTGCCTTGAGCAGGCATATTTTTTTTAAATTTTTCACTCATACATGTTTCGATGAACTTCAGAAAAATGAATGCGTTCATTTCAATTTCTGTCGAGTAACAGGTTAAAATTGCTTGCTAATGCATACAGTTCTGGGAGTGTGGTCATTACATTCAAAACTTTTTAAGAACATAAGTAACATAAGGATACATTCCGTTGGTTATCTAGCTCTCTGTCGTTTGCAGTGTAGCTAATATTTCGGTACAATGTGACATCTGCAACTAATACGTATTTCTTTGTAGTACGTAGCTCGTATCGGATGTTAACGTTGTCCTATTGCTATTAATTATAATTTACTGTTTGCTATCAACACAACTTTGTTTATCACCTCTTAACGTTTGTTTGGTAGGTTACTGTAATTATTTTCGTAAATGTTTCTACTTGTTGGTTGTGAGGACGTATTACTAGTTGATAGATAGCTACAAGAAAAACAGTATGAGTTGTTGAAACTCATATATTGTTAAAATATTTTGAATGTATCACCACAGTCCCAAAACTGTATATATTATCATGAAAAATTTAACTGTTATTCAACAAAAATAAAATTAATCCATTGATTATGGTGAAACTTCACTGAGACTTGTACGAGTGAAAAAGAAGAAAAATTGTGTTTGCTCCAAGCAAACACGGACACAAAAATTGAGCTCTGATCTCAAGAAGTCAATCGAAAGGTTTGCCTTCATACAGCTAGGAGCCACAGGACACCGGGGGACATGGCAGAAGCCTGCTCTAAATTTAAGACTCGGGCGACCCATAAGCATCGTTCACACACCGGAAAACTCTTGGAATCAGGGGCAGAAAGAATAAACAGTATGGCGACGGGCCACCGTCGCAGCGAATATTTTCTAATCACAACCGAACACAGAAATTAATTTTGGAAACCGTGGGGATATCAGAATGTGAAATAAAAATTTTTACATGGAATTTATCTTCAAACTTTCGAATCTACTCCCGGTGTCCACGCCTTATGCGATGATTAGACGAAAAAATTGTTTTGCTTATTTTGTTCGTTCCACCTAAAAGTGAGTTGATTGCTTCTTAATTTCATTTTATTCCTGGTCTCATGTGAGAAATTTTTTTACGATGCCAGTCTTAGCCTGGATACTGAGGCAAACCTGCCTGAATTTTTAGCAGTCGTCGCGTCTTTAGTTTCTTGTTAGGTGGAATCTTCATTTGATTTCTCTTCTTCTAGATTCTCTTCCACAACAGAGGAGTGCACTGTCAAATTTGTATCCTCTGTCTTCGTTCATAGTCAGTGATGTAACTGTAGGCGTGTTATGGACGTTCAAATCTTGTTGCCCTGGGCCGCATCAGTTGTTTACCTGGCCGACAGTTCTGTTTTGTTGTTAGTCTGCTCCCAGGCGTTTCCCGTAACTGGCAGATCTGATTTCCGATTAGACGCAAGCAAAGTGAGCGCAGGGTCCGCTGCTTTACTTAAATCGGATTCGTCTGTCCTTGTTGATTAAATTATGTGTCCCTGAAATCTTGATTGCGTCATTTATTAGACTGTCTCGCAGGTTGGGAACAAGCAAACGAAACTGATATCTTCCAAAAAACGCGAAGGAACCTTAGAGTTTAACGTAGTGTCGACGATAAGGAGATATGTGTGGGCGCACAAACCAAACACGGTGCTATTATTATTATTATTATTACCTTTCACCTTAAGACCTTGCAGCCGTTTCTGAGTATTCTGGAATTTTCGAGAATGTTACAGGGTAAGATTAAATTTGTTTTAAAAGTTCGTAATTATTTTTAAAATTAATACGTTACTTTGGTGAAGGAGAGCTGCTATATTGATTGGTAATGCTTAATAACATGTGATTAATTGTTGTATGAAATCAGTTTGCTGGTTTGCAAACAATTTACGTTCGCAAAAAGATGTGACTAATATCTCCTAGTGTTACTGCAGCACATTCACACTACGGATTACTTCGACGTATATTCGGTGAAGAGGGCTGGGGAATGATCAATGATTAAATCTCTTGTGAATTACAGAACTTATAAATCAATTATAAACCACAGCTTCGAGCGAATGTTTGTCTATAATACTTCACTTTACTACGTATTGGTAATTGATAATTATCTTCCCATGACGGCTTGTTCTTCTACATAAAGTAGTCTTCAGGTGTGACAACGGAAATAAGACGTTTTTTAATGTGCCGATTTGAGAGGAGGTCTTCGCTAAATCATCGACTATATCGTTATGTTTAATGTGAGCGTGTATCTTGATCCACATAAATTTTACCTTCTTCTTGTGATTTTCGTTTCCTTTGGTGGCTTTCATGATATCCATTACTAGTAGGTTAGTTGAGAAGGGCAGGTGTCCGGATATTTTGCAGTAACCTTCCACAATCCGTTAGAATCAAAATGTTTTGTACTATGGGTTTCTGCAAGTGATGTAAAGCTACAAGTATAGCCGTGGCTTCTGAGCAAAAACTAAGTTCCATTGCGAAGCGAAATGAATTCCTTGTACCCTGTGGTTGGACACTGGATCGCGCAGCCCACTCTGCCATTAGCTGTAGTGCTGGAGCCGTCAGTATATATTTTGAAAAACTCTCTGGGAGCAGAAGAACTACTCCATTATAGCGGCTTCCAACACTCAGCCACAGAGCTCCTCCTCTGTTAAGAAGCTCTCTTGAAGAAACGTTCGAAAATAAAGAAATCCACCCCCCCCCCCCCCTCCCAATTAGAGCAGCAGCTTGGTGATAGCAACTTCACTATTGACAGCGAATGGGGTGAAACATGGACCACGAATGCTCCATCAAGGGCGAGATCTTGTTGCCCCTCTACAGAGACCGAAGACCTTTAAACTCCGACCGAATGAGTGGAAGAATGAAGATCACATCCGAACAGGACTTTGTAGTGTGTGCATGCAGCCTGCACA
Source organism: Schistocerca americana (assembly GCF_021461395.2). NCBI lineage: Eukaryota > Metazoa > Arthropoda > Insecta > Orthoptera > Acrididae > Schistocerca > Schistocerca americana. The sequence continues at coordinate 336,873,266 of NC_060123.1, read as the reverse complement.
AATGGGGTAAGCAATCCAGTGACTGTGGAGCAACGAAACAGAGCTGGGGGCACTTCGTCGAGGAGTGTAAACTGAGAGCCGGCCGCTGTGGTCGAGCGGTTCTAGGCGCTTCAGTCCGGAACCGCGCTGCTGCTACGGTCGCAAGTTCGAATCCTGCCTGGGGCATGGATGCGTGTGATGTCCTCAGGTTTAAGTAGTTCTAAGTCTAGGGGACTGATGACCTCAGATGATGAGTCTCATAGTGCTTAGAGCCATTTGAACCATTTTTTAACGTATCATTTGTGTTCATGTCTTGTTTGTTGTTGTATTTTTGATTATATTTCACGTGTAGTGATATAAGCTAAATAAATGAATAAATAAGTATAAAAGATATCTCGCAATGTTTCACAGTGTAATACGGGCCTACGTCAGTGATGGGGGCCTGGTACAGCAGGGCAGGCGGTAAGCGGAGAGCCGGAAGCGCCAGTTAGTGACCTTGCGAGGGCGGCGACGGCTGGTTTTCCTCCTGCCAGGCCTCCAGGTCTCAAGAAAGCTGGCTTCTTTGCCGTGCATCGTCGCCGGTAAATTCGTGTTTAACAGCCAACACGTCAGTCGATGCCTCTTATTACGGACGCGTTGGGGATTCGTACTAGGAGCACTTCCCTTGGTTACTTCTACCATAAAAATGCAAACTATGCAGTCGTAACAGGAGATAAGCTGTTGATTCGAAAGGACTGAACGATCTAAGTCGAATTACAAATTGACTTAAGCGGAAACTTCGTAGTTAATTTATGACTCAAGTTAAACAGCGTTTCCTAGTATTTCGCTGATCTGACTGTGTGTATAGCTCAAATGCGGGTATCAGAACCTGTACGACAGCACAGTTGTCATAAATATATCTCGGCCAACTCTCCTCTTCAGAAATTTGGAATGACACCATTACGTTGGAAATGTTATCACCGATTTCCGATGAGCCGACGGCTACCATGGAGAAAAGGCTTACAACTCACTGAATTTTAGGATTTTGTTTATTCATTCGTGTATGAACTATACCATTATATATATATATATATATATATATATATATATATATATATATATATATATATATATATATCAACTGAAAAAATCCAAGTACATAATTCAAAATAATTACGTTTATATAAAAACATAGGATCAGATACAGAAATACATAATCAGAATTTAAGATATACCATATTTCACTCATCCAAAATTCGGTGTAGGCTGCAGCTGTCTCGGTATATTGGGAATTGTCTTGAGTCCATCAAAAAATGGTTCAAATGGCTCTGAGCACTATGGGACTCAACTGCTGTGGTCATAAGTCCCCTAGAACTTAGAACTACTTAAACCTAACTAACCTAAGGACATCACACACATCCATGCCCGAGGCAGGATTCGAACCTGCGACCGTAGCGGTCGTGCGGTTCCAGACTGTAGCGCCTTTAACCGCTCGGCCACTCCGGCCGGCTCTTGAGTCCATCCACTAATGGGTGTTTTAGAAGGTGTTGCACTGTTTGTGTTTCACCACACTAACTCTTGTCACTGTCTGTGTAGCCCCACCTTTTCATAAGTTGTTTTGATCGCCTCGTGCCTGTATTGGGCGCAGCCCCGAATCCTCCCGAAACCAGGTAGGTAAGCAGGTAACAGGACGGAATCCTCCCAAACTGACACATTGTATGTTTTATTATAGACAAATAATATAATTATCTCTGCCCTGTTCCTTATCTCCTTCTCCTACCCCTTCCATCTTTTTTTAAAAAAAATTCTGATTCACTTATGCACGCTTTGCGCGTGACCTTGCGCGGGACTTGGTCGCTGGCGCTGTGCCGGCTGGACTTTATCTCAATAAGATAAAAGATAAAACTTTTCAACATACAATACACGCGAATTTTTTTAATGTCTTCTACTGTAACTTCATATGCTTTCCTTTGCCTGCTTGGAGTATTCCTAACGTCTAGAACTGCCACCTGCTTGAAACGGGAGGATTCGATCGCATCGTTTTTCAGACCCTTGCGGGCTTGGGAGGATTCGGTACCATTTTTCTGACCGCGGGAGGATTCGGGGCTGCGTCCCCTCCCCCCCCCTGAAAAGGCTCACTAACCACTTCTTGGCATTTTCGGACAAATTGTCAATTATTTCATTCCTGATGTCGACAAGTTCAGCAGCTTTTCCTGTTTTCAACTTCGTTATGGCCGCTTTTAGTTCTCCACTGAAAACCTACAATCGACACGTTTCTTTTCTTTGCCTTATTGCTTTCAGGCTAGACACAGCTGCTTTGTTTTTTCGGTCAGTTTTCTCATCTAGTAAAAGCTGGTTGGCTACTTGGTTTGGGGTTACTTTAACGTGCGGAGTTCTTATGATGGGGTCATTTGATAATTCTTTAACGAGCCCCCATGCTTTCCTACTACTGTGAGTCATGATCCATGCCCTCAACAGTCTTCATCCAGGCCTTGCGCCTATTGTCACTTAAAGCTGCTAGTAATACCTCGCCAAACACGACTGATTCTGTGGCGAGCGTTTTTATCGAAAGAGATCACAGTACCATTCGTATGCAATTTGTTTTTTTACTGTAAAACCAGTTATATTCTTTGGCGTGCATCGTCTTGGGATTGTCTTTAGAGAGGCTTCCTTAATAGCTTGCTCAAAGTTATCATACTGCTTTGGTTTGGGATGAATCAGTCTTAGCAATTCGTTGAGTTTATTTCTGAAAACCGCCCTATTTGCTCTTTTAGGTGGTATTTCTACGGGTTGGACAGCAGGTCTTATTTACAGTTTAATTGGTATGTGTTGTGATCTCGGAGTAGGATTCAGAAATTCTTAGTGACTTAAGGAGTCGAGACCTTACAAAAATCAGACCAGGATCGTAACCCTTTCGCCATCGTCCGCTATTATAGGATGGTGATTGCTTCGGGTCATGAATCAAACACATCTGTTTATCCACTGCCCATTACTCAACGAAGTCGGCGTCTTCATTAGCTTCACTATTTTACAACAATGCCAGGATATTCAGTCATTCAGAAAACTGTCACTTTCTTCTGTTCTTAATGCTATTAGAATTGGGCTTTTAAGTATATTATGCTTATCGATTAAACGTCCGCTAGTCCAAAGTGGGTGTGACGTAAGGTTTACGGAAATCAGCAGAAAAAGGACTGGTAGATATTATAAAGTTACTGTTTGTAAGTGTTAGCTCCTAACCTCGATTTTAAGGCGCTTATTTTAATGTACTCTGGTGCGTCGTGTGAAACGGAGGAAGTTCATTATCTCGCGTGAACCACAAAGGCAATCAATCTATTGATAAGACCAGCAGCTATCTGCACGGGGCAGTCCTCTGTGCGAGTGCGAGACGGGCAGTGACGCACAGCGAACATCTGCAGGAAGCCGACTTGCGTCATTTGCTGGCAACTTAAAAGCATCTTAGCGACCGCGTCAGCTGCGTTTCGAGTAAGAACTTGTGACCTTAATGACACTGAGAAATGTAGAATCCTTACAATTCCGATCTGAAGCACAAATGCAATACAGTTAGTTATTTGCGTTTTCCGCGAACCTGTGGCTAATACGTGGAACGAGTCAGTTTTGCTACTACAAACCATTTTTCTCAGTGAAAAACATGGCAACATGCTGACTATTTTCAGAATTATCATGTTACACACACACAATATAGTTACAAACTCAGAAACTCTTCAACGGAGTAGAAGTTGTCAAGCAGATATGTTTTCAATTTATTATCTATTTCAGTTTATTGTCTATTAAATTCTTCACTGACTAGGGAATCAAAGATTTTTATGACTGAATACCTCTCTTTTTTGTGCCACGCTGAGGCTGAATGATGGATGGTGTGTTTCATTTCGCCTTCTAGTATTATATTTGTAAACCCACAAGAGCGTGCACAGTGGACAACAAGCATTATCCTAAAAAAAAAATTATGCTATTCAGCAATTACTTTTTTTCCTCAATGACGCTTTACTCCAGAAAATGATGCGAGTGAAGGAAAATAGGAAAAGTAAATCAACTTATTGACAGTTTCGTCTCCAAAATCTGATATTATCCGTAGCTTAGACAAGTTCTGTAACATGTGACTTTCAGTACAGCTTCTTTTTAATATGAACACCTAAGAATTTAGAATATCCTGTTTCATTTCTCCACACAGGGACCAGTAAGCTATCTTTCTACAAGCGAGGCAATATACATGAAAGGCCGAACATAACAGGCAAGTGGATAGTGGAGCTAACAGGGCTGCTCGCATTACTAAGGAACCATTTAATGTTTTAGTTTCTTGACATTCAAATGTATTGTTTTGCTGAGACTAGTTCCATAAAAATCGAGTAACTCAATGGCAGGGGAGAATCATTTTACGACAGACGTGTTCGTTCAACTTGCTGAAGTATCACCTCTCTCTTTTCTGCATGCCACTTTACGTCGTTTCCAAGTTCCTTTTCCGTCGGTCAATACCGCTACTTTTGAAGACGCACATGGAGTCTCAAAATATATCCATGCTGGTACACTATCTGATTAAAAGTAATAGGAGTAAAGTCGTATGGCACGAATGCCTGGCATTGTCAGCTGCCCAGCTAGAAAGATTTTTCTTATCCTCCGCGCCTGCAGGCACCTTTCTTCGGGAAGTATGAGAGCTGTGTGTATAAGTGTAGCTGTTAAGTGTAGGCAGAAGGGTTTCGAATTTAATCCAGGATATTGGCGCAGATACTGGCGATCAAGGACTTTACGCTACCATCCTTCCCTCCTCACTCCTCTGACGTAAAGGCAAAGGGAAAATTGTCAACAGCTCGCGGTATACCCGGACTGTCACCCAACCAAGTATTGGCCACGCCCGAAGGTGCTTACTTCGATTATTTGATGCGAACGAATGTATCCACCTCCGCACGGCCATTGACAAAAGTAGCCGGCCAACCCCACGTAATGCGGAATTGACCACTAGATGCCACCATAGGCAAAACAGCAAATAAGGTTCTTGAACGACTCTTTCTGGTGAGGCTGAACCAGCAGGTCAACAGACTCAACATCACGCCACCAGATCAATTGCGATTCCGGGCAGGGCATTCTGCTACACAACAACTCCTCAGAGTTACCGAAGAAGTGATTCTTGCATTCAATCAAAGGGAATTTTATGGCATCGTCCTGCTAGACGTCATAAAAGTCTTTGACATTGTTTGGCATCCGGGCCTTCTCCATTAATTCCACAAGTGTGGTTTCCTGAGAACTTACATCCACCTGAAGGCGTACTACCTCAACTGATGCACTTTCGCCGTTAGAATTGGGGACCAGCTCCCTTCCGATTGACCGGTTCTGGTTGGGGTCCCAGAGGGATCGGTGCTGGGCAGTCTTGTACAGCTTCCATACAGCTGAACATCCGAACACACCACGTGTATGCACTTGACACAGCGATTTTAACGAGAAGCAGATGGTCATACTTCCTCCACAGGCATCTTCTGCATGTGAAGAATTGAAGCATTGGGCTGCGAAGAAGTGCATTAGCTTTAACGCAAGCAAAAGCCACGCCTTACTTCTTACAAACAGACCATTCAATTTGGAGAAGATACCTGCTGGACGACCTCAGGGAAATATTTAGGAGTCACCATTGACATTGGCCTCACATGGAGATTCCACATTGAAGAAGTATGGAATAAGATTCAGCAAAATTTGGGCGCCCTCTACCCTTTCTCAGCCATTCACCTCCGCTACCCATGCACAGTGGATTGCGCTTCAGTAGATCCTGCATTTGTCCCATTATGGACTACGCTTGGCCTGTTTGGAGAAATGAGCCAGCAGGCTTATCCAGAAGCTCCAGTGGGTTCAAAGTAAGGCTTTGTAACTTGTCTTCCACATCCCGTATAACTTCCCCGACCAGTATCTGTATGAAGTGGCAGAAGAACTCTATGTCATTGACAGATTTCTACGAAACATTAAGGGCTGCAGACAAACCCTCATCAATCAACTGGGACGTCCCAACAATGCCAGCGACCGCTACAAACGACCATCAGTGGTCCTAAATCAATGAGCTAGAGCCATCATTGGAAGAGAACAAGGCCAAGAAAGCATCAAGAGACGAAAACCCCAATGAGAGAAGCGCCTAGAACAAGCAACAATACAATCTATTGGGCGAAACCAATAGGGTTAAAACAACTTCAACCCATGACTTTAATCCTCAGAAGATACACAAGAGAAGCAGTAATAGCAGAATGGGTCAGCCAGCATACAACAATGACTTCAAACGTGGACTAGTCAGTGGATGTTGTGCAGGTGTAAGCTGTCGGCAGCACACCGGTCAACAAAGAGGTTGCAAGAAAATCGATAATAGGCGCTGAATCAAGTGCGCCTATCAGGAGAGAGACCAAAGACAGACTCGGAAGCAACGCGCCGCCAACACCCTCTCGACCGCGAGAATTTAAATCGCCGCCGCGGGCTGGAGGGCCCAGTCTGTCACCGACAGTAAGCACAGTCGCAGACAGAGTCAGTCACAGTTGCAATCAGCTCAGTTACTAGCTCAGTCACTATTCTAGCTGGCATTCGTCAGTTCACGTCACCAGCTATGAGAGTATAGTGTTTATAGTGGGACTTGTAGTTCGCCAGCAGTGAGGCTAACGTGGACTATTACGGAAGAGCTTGTATCACAACTTGCTTAAAGATAAGTAGCTTCTTGTTCTTGTTAATAAAGAACACTGTTAATAAATGTGTGCAGCTGTGTTGTAGAAAGATGATACTGGCTACCAAACAACATCCTCTCCCTTGGTTCCTGTGGTACAAGACTCTACAGTGGCAACTACGACACAAATGGTGTCATTTAAGTAACAGATCCATCAGGGGCATTTCAGCACTTCTGAAGTTGCCAAAGTCAACTGTTGGCCGTGTACTGTGAAGTACAAAAGCGAAAAACTGCCACTGCTTAACCAAGACCAGGTAGACCTCATGTACTGACAGACAGGGACCGTAAAATATTGCGTAGTGTGGTTGTAAGAAATCGCATAAAATCAACAGAAGGAATCACTCGCGAGTCCCAATGCTACCAGCAGTCCAGCTAGCACAGTGACTGCGCATAAAGTGGAGTCCAATGGTCGAGTAGTTCTTCATATGCCACACATTTGTATAGTGGATGCCAAGCGACGCTTGAGATGATGTGAAGCACGATGCCACTAGACAGTGGATGACTGTAAACGAGCGATTTGGTGTGATGAATCACGCTATACCCTGTGACAATTGGGATTAACAAATGCGTGGAGAATGATACCTACCGCCATGTGTAGTATCAACAGTGAAGTACAGAGGAGATGACGTTAACGGTGTGCACATGTGTTTCGTGCTTAGGGTGTGATCCCTAAATTGCACTTAACAAAACGCTAAATGTGGAATGTTATGAACAAATTTTACAGCATTCTGTACTGTGGACAGTAGATGAACAGTGCGGCCACGATGATTGTTTGCCTCAGCATGACAATGCACCCTTTCAAAAGTCGGAACCTAAGAGGCCATGGTTTGTGGATAATAACATTCTTGAAATGGACTTAACCGTCCAGAGTCCCGACCTGAACACGATGGAGCACATTTGGGATGAGCTAGAACGTCAACTTTGCTCCAGACCCAAACGCCCAATGTCATCACCTTCTCTGGTGCCGGCCGCTGTGATCGAGCGGTTCTCGGCGCTTCAGTCCAGAACCGCGCTGCTGCTACAGTCGCAGGTTCGAATCCTGCCTCGGGCATGGGTGTGTGTGGTGTCCTTAAGTTGGTTAGGTTTAAGTAGTTCTAAGTCTAGGGGACTGATGACCTCAGATGTTAAGTGATTAGAGCCATTTGAACCATTTGAACCTTCTCTGGTTTCGGCTCTTGGGGAAGAACGGGCCGCTAGAGTTCAAGCCGTCATAAAGGCTAAGGTCGGATATACGACTTATTAATATCCATTAATAGATGTCTGGATACCGTTACTTAGATAGTACACGTTCAAGATCAAATTTAACCCATAAGTGGGGAATGGAGATAACGACACTGCCCCAAAAAGGAAGAAGACTGCTTTCATTAATAAGGAACTATTTAGTCGTGTCTTTCAATGCACGTCTGTTTTCCGCCCTAAAAATGTGTTCTTCTGCTGAGATGGTTCAAATGGCTCTGAGCACTATGAGACTTAACATCTGACGTGATCAGTCCCCTAGAACTTAGAACTACTTAAACCTAACTAACCTAAGGACATCACATCCATGCCCGAAGCAGGATTCGAACCTGCGACCGTAGCGGTCGCGCGGTTCCAGACTGAAGCGCCTAGAACCGCTCGGCCATTGCGGCCGGCGCTCTTCTGCTGAGACTAGTTTAATAAAAATTGAATAATTCGGTGTTAGTGGAGGGACACTACTACAGATGTGTTTGTTAGACCTGTCGAAGCATCAACTGATTCTGGAAGTCTCCTTTTCTGTTTGCCACTTCTCGTCGTTTCAAAGTTCATTCTCTGTCCGTCAACACTGCTCGTTTTGGAGACGCACACGAATTGTCGGAACACATCTGACCAGCTACGTCATCGGACCTGAAGCTGGCGCTCGTGTTCCAGGGCCGCTGTGATCCTTGCTGGATCGTCAGAAGAAACAAAGGCTCTCTGCCTCGCCTCTCTTCGCCAGGAGAAGCCGGCGTCAACGAATGCGGAAGCGCCCAATTGCGCAGGCGCGCGACTACGTCACGAGAGAGACCGGCCGGCCGGCCTTGGCGAGAGCTCTGCAGCGCCACGACGCAGAGGACGGAGCCGTCCCGTCATCAAGCCACCACACCCCACCCACGACTCCCTTTCGCACGGTACTCTGCGTTAATTCCTCTTACAACGACACAGCTGTACCACAATGACTGTGAACCAGCTCATTAATTTTACTGCTGCATTTCTTTAGAATATATTTAATTAACAGTTTCTTATTCTTCTTTTAAGTGAAAGTAGTGAGAGAAAAGCAACAAGTATTTAATACACTCAAAGACAAAAAGAAGAAGAAACATCAAGAAGGAAGTATCCGAATAGGACTCAAATCAGTAGGTGCGATGTACATGTACATACAAACAAATAATTGCAGCCGGCCGGAGTGGCCGAGCGGTTCTAGGCGCTACGGTCTGGAACCGCGCGACCGCTACGGTCGCAGGTTCGAATCCTGCCTCGGGCATGGATGTGTGTCATGTCCTTAGGTTAGTTAGGTTTAAGTAGTTCTAAGTTCTAAGGGAATGATGACCTCAGAAGTTAAGTCCCATAGTGCTCAGAGCCATTTGAACCAAATGACTACAGTTTCAGAAAACTTGAATGATTTATTCAAGAGAATGAGCTTCAGAAAGTCAGGAACGTGTTGGTCCATCTCTAGGCCTTACAGAAGCAGTTATGCGGTTTGGCATTGGGGGACAGAATTGCCAAATTCTGTCAACCTGGCGCGTTAGGTCGTCAAAATCTCGAGCTGGTTGAAGGGCCCTGTCCATAATGCTCCAAACGTTCTCAATTGAGGAGAGATTCGGCGACCTCGTTGGTCAAGGTGGGGTTTGGCAAGCACGAAGACAAGTTGTAGAAACTTTCACCCGTGTGCGGTTGGGTATTATCTTATCTTGTTGAAATGTAAGCTCAGGATAGCTTCTCATGGGGAAAAAAAAAAAGAACTGGTCATAGAACATCGCCGACAGAGCGCTATGCTGTAAGGGTGCCGCGGATGACGACAAAAGGTGCCCTGCTATGAGAAGAAATGGTACCCCACACCATCACTCCTGGTTGTTGAGCCGTATGGCGGGGGACAGTCAGATTGGTATCCCTCCCTTACTGCACGGCGTCGATATTTCTACGCCCTGTTTCGTTGTCCTTCAGGGCAAGCCGTCCTGTCCTTAGATTTCAGCAAGATAATACCCGTCCGGACACGGCAAGAGTTTTTACTGCTTCTTGGAGAATTATGGAAAAGGCTCTGCAACCTGCTCCGGCTTTTGACGATCTAACGAGAATTGGACAGAATTTGGCGCGATATCCCACAGAATGAGACTCAACAACTCTATCAGCTAATGGCAAAATGGTTCAAATGGCTCTGAGCACTATGGGACTTAACTGCTGTGATCATCAGTCCCCTAGAACTTAGAACTACTTAAACCTAACTAACCTAAGGACATCACACACATCCATGCCCGAGGCAGGATTCGAACCTGCGATCGTAGCGGTCACGCGAACTAATGGCAAGCCGAATAATTGCATAAGGGCCAGAGGTGAACCAATGCGTTATTGACTTGCCCAATTTGTGAAGCGCTTTCTCTTTAATAAATCATACAAATTTTCTGAAATAGTAATCAGTTTGGCTGTACATATACATTATACCTACCGATTTCTGTCCCCTCGGATAATTCCTTCGTGAAGCGTCGGTTTTTTTCGTCTAAGGTGTATTAACCACAATCATTTTTTTAATTTCCTAATACATCGCAGGAAAAGAATTATGTCTACGAATATAATTAGGAAAAAGCAACAGGAATCATTGGAACGTTCCATTAACGAAATTGAAAATGAGATTCATGGCCGGCAGTCAATAACTTGAAAATTAATGACACACATGAACCAAAAGGAAAAAAAATAAAGCCAAAATAAATATAATAACTTTTGAATTGTTGGAAATACGTTATAACAATCTCTCGGTTGACGATGTAGTAGTGGAGGAATTCTGTGAAAACTGCGCGTTCGGCAGATACATAGACTTCATCGCACTGAATGAATTTGATTTAGGGATATAAAAACTGAAGAACAGAAAGGCATCTGGAACAGACGGAATAAATACCAAATCGTTTAAATACGGAGATCTTTCACCGAAGGAACTTATGCTACATCTCATTAACCTATGTTGGACTGAAGGTGATGTACCTACGCAGTAGAATCTGGCTAAAATTTTCTCCATATTTAAGATAGGCAACAGAAGCGACCCAGAGACTACTGGCGATACAAAATGTATAGCATTATCTTAAATAAGAGACTGCGCCCTATCTCCCATACAGTTGTTTTAGAAGAACAAAGAAGTTTCAGAAAAGGACGATACTGCACGATGGTATTTTTAGTCTATCAGAACTGTTCCGAAACCCACAGCTTTTCTCGTTTAACCAGTTGTCGATGGCCAGTAAAAATTACCATCTCTCCACAAAAAAGTCTGTAGGTAGTGTAACACAGCACAACTGAAGACAATATACGTCTATTTTTGTACCGATGATGTGCTTTTTCATAAGCTAGTGACCTCATGTTATAAAATTAATGAACCACTGTTTTAGAATTCTCTCTCAATTGCGTCTTCATAACAAGGTAGTGAAGTGACGCTGTATAAACTCCGCTGTGTTTTGGCAAGAGAAGCAAATCTGAACACGGAAACAAGAGGAATGGAAAACTCATAACGCTTCTCTGAAAGTTACAATGGTCAGCAAGCCAGGTGGAATTCTTTTTAGATACTAACCAAAGCAGAGGTGACAGCAGTGCTTTTTGAATGGTCACCATGCAAGTCTGGGCTTAAAGGGACTCCACTTTATACGAATTTACAAAAAATGTGAGCCTGAGCTTAAGGCACTTCCCCTCCAGCGCTCATTTCCCCTATAGCGCCTACCCACAACTCCTACCATTACCGCTCTCCCCATGCCTGCCCAGCCGATTGCGCATCTACTGGCCACGATATCCTCTGTGCACTCTAACATGATGATCGCAGTGTGATAGCCTGAATTGTTGAGGGTTAGAGTGGACAAACGCAAAATGTGAGGATTTCAGGCGAAACTGGATACCACTTGCTTTCTCCATTGTTACTCAACAGCAACCACTGCATCAGGGGGTCTCATCCACGTCTCATATTTCAGAAGGGAAATTTTAGATATGTGGCAACGAACACGCAAACCTTCTTCACAGAACAATGGTAAAACTGCCTCTTTGGCCTGCATAGTCGTCCCACATACCTGAGGCAACACCGACTACTTAGCAAAGAGCAAAAGATACGCCTGCACAGGACAGATCAGCGTGAAGAGTTGCATACAGTAAGTCGTCAGATTGAAGGCCACAACAATATCGGGTTTCGAACATGTCTGGAATCTGGTTTGTCAGGAACTTGTTTGACAAGACTCTTAACCAACTGTTAATGCTACATTGACCAATATATGTCGATTTTTTTTTTTTTTTTTTTTTTTTTTTTTGAGTCATCAGTCTTCAGGCTGGTTTGATGCAGCCCACCACGAATTCCTCTCCTGTGCCAACCTCATCTCAGAGTAGCAATTGCAGCCTATGCCCTCAATTATTTTCAAGATGTATTCCCATCACTCTCCCTCTAGTACCATAGAAGGTAATCTCTGATGTCTTAACAGATGTCCTATCATCCTGCCCCTTCTTCATGCCAATGTTTTTCATATACTCCTTTCTTTGACGATTCTGTGGAGAACCTCTTCATTGCTTACCTTATCAGTCCACCCAATTTTCAATATTCGTCTGTAGCACCACATCTCAAATGCTTCGATTGCCTCTGTTTCGGTTTTCCCACAGTCCATGTTTCACTACCATAAAATGCTGTGTTCCAAACCTAATTTCCTTCTGAAGTTGTGGCCTATGCTTGATGCTAGTAGACTTCTCTTGGTCAAGAATGCCCATTTTGCCAGTGCTTCTCTGCTTTACTCCATCTTGTTCGGTCCATCATGGGTTATTCTGCTGCCTAGGCGGCAGGATTCCTTAACTTTGTCTGCTTTGTAATCCCCAATTCTGATGTTAAGTTCTCATTCCTGCGACTTCTCATTGCTTTTGTCTGTCTTCGATTTACTCTCAGTCCATATTCTCCACTCCTTATACTGTTCATTCCCTTCAAATGGTCCTATAATTCTTCTTCAGTTTCACTGAGTATAAGAATATCATCAGCGAATCTTAACATTGATAGCCTTTCACTTTGAATTTTAATCGCACTCTTCAACCTTTCTCCTATTTTCGTCATTGCTTCTTCGACATATACATTGAACCGTAGGGGCGAAAGACTACATCCCTGTCTCATATCCTTTTTAATCCGAGCACTCCGTTCTTGGTCTTCCAGTCTTATTTATATTTTCCTCTTGGTTTTTGTACATATTGTATAGCAGCGGAGATATGTTCCTATCGGCGCACAAGAATGCTAAAAGACTCTGAAAAGTGGGGTACCAGCTGACTCATTCTACTTTCCTCAGCACCTTTAAAAATTTTGGCATGCTAACACATTCATGCTTTTTTTTTTTAACATGCAGCTCACCTCAAACTCCCACAACCTCCGCTAACTGTAACTCACTCACACCCACCAGTCTATCGCTGTAAGTCGCTCATTCCCATTCACTACCAGCTGCGCTTATCACGCACTCTTTCAGCCTAACTCATTGTCATTATCTCTTTGTGTCTCTTTGTCATTGTCTCCGGTGTCACACCCTCAGCCCCCTTCATTATGTCCTACTTCTACAGTTTCGTCTCACTGCCACTGTTTCCCTCTTGCTCTCTTACTTTTAATATCTCGTTTCTTCCTTCTTACTGCTGCTGTCTCTTCTCACTGTCGCTATCTCTCTCTTCCTCGTTGTCAATGTCATATACTCTGTCTCTTCATTATCACGGGCTCACAAACACTTCCACTTTCTCTTACTCTTTTTTCCACCCTCCACCCCCCCCCCCCCCCCCCACCCCCCGTCCCCTTGGCACTGTCCCTACACTCTTTTGCGAGCACTGATCTGTTACTGTGAGCTGTGTTCCGCTGTCCCTGTGTCCCTCTCTTTCTCTCACATTGCTGTTGTCTCCTTCGCTCTTTCTATAACACAACCACTGTCAACTATCTTCCAGTATTTATTACTTTTCCGTCTCTTTGCCATACTTCTCTCTCAGCACAGAAACTCGCGAATATGTTTGCATGCCAAAATTGCAATTGGCACCCTACTTTTCGGAATCTTTTAAATTAATAGTAACACCTTCGCACTCCCAGAAACCTGATGATTATGGAGACCGCATTCCTTTGTGCTACATCACTTTATAAACTACGTTTTCGCCTCACGTCGGATTTTACGTGCATAGTTTATGTGTACAAGTAGGGCAACTTTGAGCCTCCGTATCTCGGAAACGGATAAAGATATGAAGATAATTTTAAAGTTTGTTTGAGATCGCGATCTTAGCAATATATCGTAAAAGTTATAGCCATTTGCCGTGCACAGCCGTTTCGGAATCCGTGGCTGGATTTTGGCACCCACAAACAAGTTTTTGGAATGTTTCTCGATAACGGATAAAGATTTCTGAAAACGTTGAGATGGTTCCTCTAGGTAAATGCCTAGAAAATATACCATTAAAATGTCAGCAGTTTGCTGCGGTTATTTATATTTAGATTCAGCCTCATACCGGATTTTGCGTGTAGAAGTAGGGTACAGTTGAACCTATGTATTTAGCAGTGCAAAGCCGTCTGGGAATCCTCGGCTGTATCTTGACCCGCTGGTGACGGCGAAATACAGGGTGATTCAAAAAGAATATCACAACTTTAAAAATGTGTATTTAATGAAAGAAACATAATATAACCTTCTGTTATACATCATTACAAAGAGTATTTAAAAAGGTTTTTTTTCACTCAAAAACAAGTTCAGAGATGTTCAATATGGCCCCCGCCAGACACACGAGCAATATCAACCCGATACTCCAACTCGTTCCACACTCCCTGTAGCATATCAGGCGTAACAGTTTGGATAGCTGCGGTTATTTCTCGTTTCAAATCATCAATGGTGGCTGGGAGAGGTGGCCGAAACACCATATCCTTAACATACCCCCATAAGAAAAAATCGCAGGGGGTAAGATCAGGGCTTCTTGGGGGCCAGTGATGAAGTGCTCTGTCACGGGCTGCCTGGCGGCCGATCCATCGCCTCGGGTAGTTGACGTTCAGGTAGTTACGGACAGATAAGTGCCAATGTGGTGGCGCTCCATCCTGCTGAAATATGAATTGTTGTGCTTCTTGTTCGAGCTGAGGGAACAGCCAATTCTCTAACTTCTCCAGATACTGTAGTCCAGTTACAGCAGCACCTTCGAAGAAAAAGGGACCAAAAACTTTATTGGCTGAAATGGCGAACAAATGTACAACTAAATGAAACTTTATAGCTCCCTTAATTCGCCGACAGATAGTGCTTAGCTCTGCCTTTTGTCGTTGCAGAGTTTTAAATTCCTAAAGTTGTGGTATTCTTTTTGAATCACCCTGTATACTAAAAAAAAACCTTTTTTGTCTTTTCCGAGAAAACGCCAATGAACTAATGATGCTTCCACAAGTCCCATCAAACCTGCCGTAGACTGCATAAAATGGAAAAAGAACCAATCGATTTGCTACATTTGTCTAAGCGGGAAGTAAAGTGTGGAATATTCCTACTTTGAATCTGTATTGTAGGATAGCGACATTAAGACGATCCTTCTGTTGGGTACACAAATGGTCCCTAGCCCAAGGACTATCCAAAACATCTGACCCTATCTTTTTATTTTCAATAGGACCGGAGGTATGAACACCGGAAAATCCCGTCTCTATGCACGGCGTTTTGGACCATATTAGATACGCATGCTGTCGCATGCTTACCGATTACCGTCTTTCTCCATAGCCTACTGAGGAATAATTCTATATCCTATTTTGAATCGATACTGCGACTCACACCATGATTCCACATAATTTTGAATTAGTCTTGATGCTAATGTAGACAGGAAAACCGGCCAGGCCTTATGAGATCCTACCAGAATTCTTGACGGAACTGTGAGTTTTAGGAAGAATATTGTTGGTCAAACTCTGCATGAATGCATCAGAACGGGCGCACTCCCCAAGATCTGGAAAGAAATCATCGCTCTGCTGAATCCCAGGAACGTCAGACCGATATCCTTGTATGTACACTCCACAAACTATTTGTGAGAATGTTATTGATCCGATTAACTCCATACATCGAAGCTAACATTTCCACATACCAAACGGATTTTCGAGCAGATAGAAATTGTTGCCCTCAAGTAATGTCCTCAAAACCTATGATGAGAAAGGCCTCCAGAACAATATGAAAACCGGCCTGTTTCTCATAGATCTTACAACAGCTTACGGTACAGCATGGATAGAGTGGCTACTGCTTAAGCTAACTCAAATAATCAAATGTAAACAGACTTACACGTTACTCTAAACATGGTAACAGACACGAAAATCAAATATTCACTTCATGGCATGGACAGCAAGAGTATGGTTCTGAATAATGGCCTGTTACAGGATTCGGCATTAGCAACCATTCTTTTCATTCTATATACTGCTGACATTCCAGACACTAAACCACGCAAATCTGCATAGGCGAACAACCTGGCCATTGCATACCAAAGAAATTTTAAAGATCTCAACAAAATATTGAATGCAGACCCGGAAGTACTGAACACCAACTGCTCCACCTTCTACTCCAGATCCTAATAAAATGACCAGCACTTAAACAAGAGAGATAGAAATAGAACACTGTGACTCTCTGTGAATGGCCAATGCATCAGCCGTGAGAATAAGCCTAAATACTTTTGGAGTGAAATTAGATTACTTACATCTAAGAGATACAGAACAGAAATATAAGCCTGTAATACTACCCTGTCGAAACTGGGTGGAACGACGTGGGGTTGTGGACTGAGCACGTTGAGGACTTCAGCACTAGGCCTTGTTACAACGTGGCTGGATGCTGTCCACCAGTCAGGATGAAAAGTGCACACGTAGCTAAAGTTGTTGGCCAACTGAAAGAAACAATGAGGATAATCTCTGGAACACTCAGGACCACCCCACGTTCCTGACGCCCCGTCCTAGCAAACATAGAGCACCCTGAAAATAGGCGATCAAAGTTAGCCACAAGAGCATATAGAAAAATCCAAGACAACCCAGAACTCCCTGTACACTAAGACTTTGTAACTATGAACATACTTAAATCCACGTCATCTTGATGGAAAATCGACGTAGATCTCCAGGCCTTCGACTCGAATACAGACTGGAAATAACTACAGGCTGTAAGTGGACATTGGAACCAATATTTGGTGGACGATCCTTTCAAGAAGATTGAAGGATTTAAACTCCCGAGGAAACTGTGGACAACTTTGAACCGTGTCAGAACAAGTGTTGGCAGATATAAACAACTGATGAAAAAATGGGATCTGTCAAACCTGAATATAAGTGCAGTGAAATCCAATCGATGGACCATTTACTTGTGTGAAGTGTATGGCTATGAGAATGAACTAAAGGACATAGACATCCTCTGGCACATACGAAGAGTGCCTCAAGAATGTTTGTAACATAGCAGATCATAATAAGAATATACGCAAGGAATATTGTAATTCAGTATATATAACTGTAAGAATACTGTAGGTAACACACGAGTGCCGAACGAGTAAATAAATAAGTCTTTGTAAAGGTTAATTGCCGTCTTTAGCAATTAATCTATACAACTTGTATATGTGCAACTGCGAGAAAAAGAGGCCAAAAACAATGAAGATAACATATAAATTAGTCTTTATTTGGTGGTATACTGCGCTACCACCACTATGCCGAGATACAAGCTCAAATTATCGAGAATGGAGAAAAGAAAATTGGTCCGTGAAGGGGAAGGAAACCGAACTTGTCTTTAACCATCTCGGTACCTTCCTCTTAAACGATTTAAAGAAGTGACGTAGATCTGTACGGTGGCACGGGGATTTGAATGCAGGTTTCCCTGGACTGTATCCATTACTTTTACCACTGTGTCACCTCGATTAGCCGACACTAAAGTGTCTCCCCCTGCACCGTCGTGACGGGGGCGGAGATTCTCGAGAAGTGACACATTCAAATGCCATCTATTTTGTAGCGACTTTTTGAGTTTCCACGCACTGTACTTGCTTATATCACTGTAGTGAGCGTATACCAACGGATGTGGTAGTATATTCACCCTTGCATTAGTGAGAGTGAAAGAACTGCATAACTGTATGACTGCAAGGAGTAAGCCCAAGGACATCTGCTTATCTCGGCAGCTCGCAAAATCAAAATTAGCGTTACAACAAAAAGATTACAAACCAAATCAAGTAACACAAATTGTGTGGCAAAGAAAGTAAATAACGAACTGCGCAGAGTACGCACAGGGCTACCAAAATTGCGACGCTTACATTCTTCTAAACAGCTTCCGTGCGCCGATCAGCACCAAACAGTGGCCATAGATGACCTCCTCTTTGCAACAGCCCTTAGCAGAATGCCTATAACGTAAGCTCACAGCCCTGAACTCTCTATTTTCAATAAACTCTACATGGAGTGGACGACCCCATGCAGTTGCCAATGTGATGGGTGAAAACTTCTTGCCAAATTAGTGAAAAACCAGGGGAAAGCATATGAAACTTCCCTCCTTTTGCATACAAGCTGCACATTTTTGAACACCAAATTATTTTTTTCTGGGCCAAAGCAGTGTCTTCAAGACCGGTCAATTTTACACTCCAAGAACACTGTCCAGAACAATACAGTACAGTTGGCTGAGTCAATTTATTAGAGTGAGCGCTACTGACTTTCTCACACAGGTCGGATGGTGCAGTGGAATCTGGTTCTTTGAAATACATGGAGGAAGGCTAAAATTTCATGCTCAGTTATTGTCTGGGGGCTTCAGCGTGTCCGTGGCGTTCAATGACTACAGGAAGTGCAGGCTCCTAGTTGGCATTCAACAACTGCAGGGCTGATCGCTTCTCGACTCCCGCGAAACTGCCCATGTCCC
Organism: Schistocerca americana; assembly: GCF_021461395.2. NCBI lineage: Eukaryota > Metazoa > Arthropoda > Insecta > Orthoptera > Acrididae > Schistocerca > Schistocerca americana. The sequence continues at coordinate 336,854,582 of NC_060123.1, read as the reverse complement.
CAGAGGAGCCTCTCTTGACCTAAGAGGATACACAGACTGCCTTCTTCCCCCAAAAAAGGCCATAGAGACGTTCCCGGCGTCACATCACCCCATGGCGGCGAGTGCAAGGTTGCCTTTCCAAACAACTGCTCCAGCATCCTCCCTAAACAGCCACAGGAAATAAATTAATATTATTATTATAATAAATTAGTTACGTGACAGCAATGCAACATCGTGACAGTACTGTCACAATGAATTAGTGTGCCGCGTATTATGACTATTATTTTTTTCATTGAAATGTTCACTATGGGTCATATCTAGAAATCACATGCAATATTACTCGAATAAGAGTAAGCGACTGTCACAATGAATTAGTGTGCCGCGTATTATGACTATTATTTTTTCATTGAAATGTTCACTATGGGTCATATATAGAAATCACATGCAATATTACTCGAATAAGAGTAAGCGACTGTATTCTGCACATATAAATCTGCAGAGAGAGATTCAAAAGGAGAAATAAGGCCATTCACGAGGAGCCTTCTCCAAATTCGCCAGTTTCCATGAGAGGAAGGAAATGCTGTTAGAGTGTATAGTGGTGTCATTACAAAGTTTTCTGTCTCTTGCAGTGTGACAGAACAACTCTTACGCTTTTGTGTAATAAACTCTCACTACCTGTTGTCGATACACAGAAGTGACAATCTTAACAGACAACGTCTCTCCTTATGCTCTAGCAGCTAAATACTTCATGTATTGTAACAAGGAGCAGATCTTAGTCCGTAAGCAACTTCCTATGCTGTTTCACATAGGGTGGAATTCAAGCACCAATTAACTTTAAACAGTGGTTAGTCACCAAAACATATTACCAGTTAAGCTTCTTACGACGAATATCACTTGTAATTTAAGTAGCAGACTATACGTCACCTCCTGAAGCGTCATGCAGCTCGTGGTCTAGCGGCTGGCGTTGCTGCCTCTGGGTCACTGGATCCCAGGTTCGATTCCCGGCTGGCCCGAGGATTTTCTCCACCCGAGGACTGAGTGTTTGTGTTGTCCTCATCATCTCATCATCATTCGGGCAGTGCTGAGACCTGAAATGGAAAGATTTGGAACTTGTACTGGCGCTGATGACCACGATGTTGAGCGCTCCACAAACCAACATTGTCATCATACTGCTGCGTCACGAATTTATAAATGTGTGCAAATGCCCCGATTGTTTCAGCCCAAGATGACTTTACTTATTAAGTTATTAGAACAGTGCAAACAATTATTTACGTACACGAATGTGAGTCGACAGTGATTAGTGATCAGAGATACCAATATTCTAGCACAATTTGTTTGTACTTGTAAAATCGCAAGTTTTGAATAGATCCTAAAGTTAAAGGTAATACATCACTGTATACGCTCCTACTACTATGACTTTACGCACGTAACGTATACCCTTATAACAACTACACCACTAGTTATACTGAATGCTTTGCATATAGCGAATGAGGCTATGCGCACTGCACTGTCATTATTAACACGACGTACATCTCACAATAAATATTTGTGATTACCTAACAGATTTACAATTATCAATAAATTTCCCATCATCTTCACACTAAATAAACATTCTTAAATAATGGCAATCAGAAAGTGCATCTACGAACGCCATTGATCCATTCGTAACAGCGGTGCCTACATTGAAATTATGTAAAAACAGAATAGCGCTTACAGCTGTTTACAAAGCTAGCAAACACGTTCTACTTACGGTTATTTGTTATTATCAGGTATATCGTGTAAATAAGTAATTACCTGCGATACAGGTTTATAAAAGGAACATAATTTATAATAGGAATTATATAATAGGAATTTATAATAGGGATTATATCTGTCGACAAATTAAGATCCAGAGATGTAACTGGTTGCTCAGCCAACGATATAATATTGCCTTGAACAAATTGTTTCCGTTTTGTTACGAAGTGGTTCCTTCATCTTCGGAATCAATTGTTATTTACTCTTCAAATAAAGAATTCAGGATTATTCTCTTTGTACCCCTGTCTTTAAGATAATCGAACTGCTTTGAAAATTTCGCGAATTTAGTTAGAAATTATTTTCTGATTTTCTTGGTGTTCAACTACTACATCTCTGAACTATAGTTACTTTCCAAAATAGAATATTAGCACCAAAGAACATCTCTGTCTGATAATATTTAGTGCGATTTCCTTTAATTAATTTTATTATTTGGAATTCAATTAACACCCTTACTTTCTTTGGGGAGAGAAGATTTTTAACTATTCTTTTCTGTTATGAGGGTAATGTCAATTCTTTCTTGAAATTATGAGTCGGAACTTCTTTATTTCCGTTTAACGCAACTTTACTTTATTAAACTTTCGTACACATAAGAAGTCGATAACAGTGAACGAGTGACAGCATGTTCTAACCCACTACAAAGCGATTCGATATTTTAAAAAATATATAAAAAACCAGTGTGCCAACACCACTTTATGTCATACCATTTAAACAATTGGAATAAAACTAAGCATCTTCAGGCGTTGGCTGATCGCGACCCACTATATTCTCCTACTTTAAAAGTTCACTCTTCACAAAAAAAAGTGATAGTACAGCCTTTACCTATATGAGTAAACGGTTCCAACAAGTTATTAATTGACTTTCGAGAGGAGATCTTGGTAATGAGTGGGCGAACAAATCAATTATCACGCTCCAAAATTCCTCAGGGCCAGCATAATACCAATCATCGGTAATTGAGTTCCTATTACTCAAAACAAAAATAAATCGCCTTTTTACAACAATAGCGCACCACACCACTTTTTCAGTGAGTGCATAATTCTGTAACCCTCCATGTCGAACACTTGATTCTGCCAGACTGTACCAAATTAATACACCAAACTGGAACAATAATACGAATTAAGAGAACCATAGCAACGGTCACAGGTTCGAATCCTCCCTCGGGCATGGATGTGTGTGATGTCCTTAGGTTAGTGAGGTTTAATTAGTGCTAAGTTCTAGGCGACTGATGACCTCTCAGAAGTTAAGTTGCATATTGCTCAGAGCCATTTGAACCAAGAGAACCATTTATATCAGCATGTGATCCCCATTTACAAATACGACTCATTGCCTAGAGCCTACTTTCCGTGCAGTCTGAACCATAGAAGTCTCGCTTCCAATGAAATGTGTTACCCACTTTTCACTATCAAATAGCCAGGTCTCCTTCGTTACTCAACTGTTCACCACATTAATCATGTCCCAAGAATTCTCAAGAGGAAACGTGCAATATTTGTCCTTCAACTATTCCGAGTCAATCAGTACTGCTACAAAAAAAAAAAAAAAGAAAAAAAAAACTTAATTCACTCCACACTACAGATGCTACTATTCCGCTGCAGCTGGCACCAGTATAGTTAGCAATGTCACCTCTACCGAAAATACACTGTTCAGCCAGGTGTAGCGTTGACCGTACCGCAAGAATAGTTCAGCCACGACTGACTAAATCCCAAGAAAACCATCTAGGAACCAATCACCAAACACATGTAGAGCGACACTGTGACCTTTAACAATTAATTCAATTTCTAGATAGCGTTCGCCTCTTCTTCTCATGGACGGCTGTTATCAAAGCAATCTTTGCTGCTCGAACCATTCACACAGCCTGCGCACGGTGTATAGCACCTTTGCTGCTCATATCTGAATTTCGACCACGCATCAGCATTGGTACACACTAACATATGGTTCGAAAGGACATATTTGAGCAATATATAATAACGTCAAACAAAAATTTAATATGTCTTATTTAGAATCCAGCCACTGTGTCCATATGTTAAGACGAAACAGACTGCCGGTGCTTCAGCCCGGAACCGCGCGCGGCTGCTACGATCGCAGGTTCGAATCCTGCCTCGGGCATGGATATGTGTGATGTCTTTAGGTTAGTTAGGTTTAAATAGTTCTAAGTCTAGGGGACTGATGACCTCAGATGTTAAGTCCCATAGTGCTCAGAGCCATTTTGAACGAAACAGACTACTGTGCCAGCACTTCAGATACTACAATGTCCTTTTAACTCGTCACATTGTATGTCTCTCTCTCTTTCCTTCTCTATGCACATACTACGGAAGAAGTTAGATTTATTGTATTCACTGACATGACATCATTAATTACCTGTAATAAAATGTTGTGATCCGGACAGTGTTTGTTTATTTATTATAACAATAGGGATCATGATTCCTAAGTCATGGCTTCATTTGTGAAATGCTCCAAGCCTACAGGCAGGAGTCCAGCATTAGCATTGGTGAGTCACAACTGTGACTAGTGGCGAGGCCGGATGCCAACATTTGGCTGGTTATGCCGGATTCCGGCCTGACGGCTTTGCTAATGGCCGGTACGATTGCCTCAGAATGGGACTCCAAATAGTCCCAAAGGACGTAAGATACGGTAAAATAAAGCCTATGGCGCAAACCCGTGACCTGATTATTGGCTTGTATGCAGGTAGTGTGCAGCCTTTCTTCGCCGTGGCACTAGGAGGTGGAGGGTGACGGGTCCATCGCCCCGGCCGCTTTTTATCCTTCGGGAAAGATATCCAGCACTCATTTGATAGGGTGGTGAGTGACCTGGGGCCGTATGGAGGGGCAGGAAAGAGGAAAAATTGACGCCCCTATGAGGGAGTCAACTCGAAACCTCCAGGGCCTGGACTCTAGTGCTCTACCCCATTAGAACACCACGGCCACAAAGAACGAAATATACGAGGTGTGTGAGAAATGTAATAAGACTGCAACACCAAGACACATCTGCCAACGCTGTGTTCTTCTACTTTCGTAGACGGGTGCGGTCATCCATTCCAGATGCTCAGTCCGAGTTTCAGCTCCTTATAACGATCACGTGAATTCTAGGAGTCCCATCAGTGAAGTTGTTTGTGGCGTATTGCGAAAATGGAACAGCGAAGTTTAGTGAGAGGTTATGCCATCAAGTTTTGTCTTAAACTTGGAGAATCCACGCGTGTGATTTCGAAAAGTTGAAACAGGTCTATGGGGAACATACCTTATCATGAGCACAGTTTTCCGCTGGAAGAAATAATCTTTGCAAAGGCGAGAACAGGTTGAAAATGACCCTCGTTCAGAGAGACCTTTGACTTCAAAAACCGACAAAAACTTCGAACGTGAAAACCGACATTTAACAATAAGGGTGATGGGTGACCTGTTAAACTTAAACAGTTTCACCGTCCATCAAATTTTGACAGAAATTTTTCACACGTGAAAGGTTTGGGCCAAAATGGTACCGAAAAACCTCACAACTGAGCAAAAGGACAATTGAAGAAAAGAGAAGAAGATTGCCAACGACCACGAATGTTTCAGGAATGTGATCAGAGGTGATGAATCCGCGATTTTTGAGCACGATCCTGAGGCAGAAGCAAACTGTGGTTTGGCACACTGAGCATCTCCTACATCGAAAAAACTCGAACGGGAAACTCAAAGATCAGAACAATGCTGATTTGCCTTTTGACACAAGAGGTATGGTGGGTGGTACAGTAGTTCCCAGTCCCATCGACTGAACAGAGCAGCCACAGCTTGCGCTGTATGCGCCCACGAAATGTCGTGCAAAATGATGGGTGGGTTGCGCAGGAAGTGTCGCCGCTTCTTTCGCAAAGCTGGTCGCAGGTGATGGTGACTTACTTTGATTTGATTCCGAAGATGAAGGAACCACTTCGTGTCATTGGCTTCAGAACTGTTCCAGAGACTCGACAGGCAGTAGACCGCTCCATTATCACCATCAACAGGCTCTGCTAACGGAATACTACGCGATCCACATCGATGGCAACGGGTTCTACACAACGCTGGTGACTGCTCTGAAGAACAGTAACAGGTGCAAACATGTAACTCTTTTGCGTCGGTTGTGAATAAATAGTTGCCACTGTTTAAGTTCCAACCCTCGTATGTGTCGAAGGAAACTAATTTGCAGGGAACAATATTGTTATTTGAAAAAATAAAAGCTTTGATAGATAAAAAGTCAGTCTCATCACTTTCCTAACACACCTCGTAAATTAAAAAACTTGAAAACAATCTGTAGCTGCATAAAGTCCATTTTCAAAACAAACACTTTATTGATAAAGGACACGCCGATAAAGTTCGCCCTCGAAAGCAATGAAGAATATCATGTACCGTGAACTTATTTAACCACCTGGCTACTGTCGAGTTCGGCAATCGTGTCCGAGTCAGGGATGGCTGAAAGAACCGGTATTTGGTGATATATGCCTTTTTTCAACAGCAATTTAACATTAGTGTTAAAACCGTCCAAAATAACCGATTTCGGAAATAACTGATTTTTGGTTTTTTGTTCGCATTATTTTTTATAATAAGCCCAGAAATCGAATAAAGATTGAAAACTTTTGACTCCTTCAGTTTCAAGATACATAGATTCTAAATATTAAATTAAATATGCAAATAAAAGAAACTTAGTCTGTCCACCGTTCGCTGCTTTTCTCTAAAAGTGCTAAGTAGCTGAATACTACAAAAAAATCACCACAAGTCTCCTATTGATTCTAATCTTTTTAAACTACGTTCAAAAATCGTGCTATGATCGTGGATCATACAACTGTTTGGGCATTACGAATAGTCAGTGCTAAAGGCTGAAAACTGAGGTTGAATAACTATATCTTTCATGTTAATTAGTCCGTTTTCAAAAGCTACCAGCAGATAAGGGCATATTATACAGACACAGGCAACAGATCAGCTACTTTCTATTTTTATTGTAAACTAGGAATGAATTATTCGCTTTATACGCTTTCGCACGTTTTTTGTGGCTCATCCCCCTCTTGACCTCTTAAAACAAACGGGGCATTGTACTTCATTGATACCGCGCTGTGCAAAATATTCACAGACTAGCAGATGGTGCAATTCTGTAATAGAACTAATGTCCGACGACAACATCGAGAAACTACCATATACACTTGAAGATGGGGCAAGTGTCGCTCACTGTATGCACATGCATTTTTTTTTTTTTTTTTTTTTTTAGGTCACGCCGCTTGGTAGCAGGTAAGTTATTGTCTTAGAAAAGCTGTACCAATTCCTAAGCCATTTGTTTGTTGCTCGTTTCTGTCAGCATCGTTATAAAAATAACAGTGATCGCTTTTCCTGTTTTCTATAATAACGAATGTTTCAAAGCAAAGTAAATGTTACGAACAAAAATTACTCGCTTTTTTAATTATTTAAAAACCAAACAATTTTGCACTGCTGCTACGGCTAACTGATAATTCGTTTCTATTAAAAAAAAACACCTGTTATAGCAGAGACAAAACGAATATTTAAAAATCACCTGTAGCACAAATAAAACGCCGGCCGCTGTGGTCGAGCGGTTCTAGGCGCTTCAGTCCGGAACCGCGCAGCTGCTACGGACGCAGGTTCGAATCCTGCCTCGGGCATGGATGTGTATGATGTCCTTAGGTTAGTTAGATGTTAATTCCCATAGTGCTCAGACCCATTTGAACCATTTGGTCCTCTCTTAGTCATGTACGTGTTTCAGTGGTAAATGGTTGATCCTCCGCCGGCCACTGTGGTCGAGCGGTTCTAGGCGCTTCAGTCCGGAACCGCGCGACCGCTCCGGTCGCAGGTTCGAATCCTCCTCGGGCATGGATATGTGTGATGTCCTTAGGTTAGTTAGGTTTAAGTAGTTCGAAGTTATAGGGGACTGATGATCTCAGATGTTAAGTCCCATAGTGCTTGGAGCCATTTAATTTTTGAACAAATAAAACAAATTTCATTTACTGCACATCTAAGGTCACAAATGTTTTGTCATCTGACTACCGGTTTCGATCCATGATGACCCTCTTCCGGTCTGTTTCATGAAAACATGTCCTAATATACTGGAGCCGTAGGGGCATCGCCAAAAGATAGACACAAAATCAGCACCAGCATCGTCAAATATATATAAATAACAGCATATACAAGAATCATCTTGTCAGCAGCACTACTATTCAAGCCGCGCTGGGTAGCCGCGCCGTCTGGGGCGCCTTGCCACGGTTTGTGCGGCCTCCCCTGTCGGAGGTTCGAGACCTCCTTCGGGCATGGGTGTGTGTGTTGTCTTAGTGTACGATAGTTTAAGTAAGATTAAGTAGTGTGTAAGCCAAGGACCGATGACCTCAGCAGTTTGGTCCCATAGGAATTTACCATAAATTTCGGTTCGAAAGTTTGTTTTCAACAGCAGTGCTGCTGACAGAATGACTCTTATATATGCTATTATTTATATATCTTTGACGATGCTGATGCCGGTTTTGTGTTTAGCATTTGACAATGCCACTATGGCTCTGGTATATTAGGACCTGTTTTTATAAACGTATCTGAAGATGGTCATTATAGACCGAAACCGGTAGTCTGATGACAAAAAATTTTCGAACATAGACGTGAAGTAAAAGAAATTTATTCTGTATTCGGGTCACTGTTCAAATGTCCAGACACTCTGTGACCAAAATCGTACTGAAACAGAGGATGTCAGACTTAAGGCCGAAATACTAAATGTCTTTTACCAAAGCTGTTTCACAGAGAAAGACTGCACTGTAGTTCCTTCTCTAGATTGTCGCACACACGACAAAATGGTAGATATCGAAATAGATGACAGAGGGATAGAAAAACAATTAAAATCGCTCAAAAGAGGAAAAGCAGCCGGACCTGATGGGATACGAGTTCGATTTTACACAGAGTACGCGACGGAACTTGCCCCCCTTCTTGCAGCGGTGTAACGTAGGTCTGTAGAAGAGCGAAGCGTTCCAAAAGATTGGAAAAGGGCACAGGTTATCCCCGTTTTCAAGAAGGGACGTCGAACAGATGTGCAGAACTATAGACCTATGTCTCTAACGTACATCAGTTGCAGAATTTTGGAACACGTATTATGATCGAGTATAATGACTTTTCTGGAGACTAGAAAACTACTCTTTAGGAATCAGCATGGGTTTTGAAAAAGACTATCTTGTGAAACCCAGCTCGCGCTATTCGTCCACAAGACTCAGAGGGCCATAGACACGTGTTCCCAGGTAGATGCCGTGTTTCTTGACTTCCGCAAGGCGTTTGATACAGTTCCCCACAGTCGTTTAATGAACAAAGTAAGAGCATATGGACTATCAGACCAATTATGTGATTGGATTGAAGAGCTCCTAGATAACAGAACGAAGCATGTCATTGTCAATGGAGAGAAGTCTTCCGAAGTAAGAGTGATTTCAGGTGTGCCGCAGGGGAGTGTCGTAGGACCGTTGCTATTCACAGTAAACATAAATAACCTTGTGGATGACATCGGAAGTTCACTAAGGCTTTTTGCGGATGATGCTGTGATACATCGAGAGGTTGTAACAATGGAAAATTGTACTGAAATGCAGGAGGATCTGCAGCGAATTGACGCATGGTGCAGGGAATGGCAATTGAATCTCAATGTAGACAAGTGTAATGTGCTGCGAATACATAGAAAGAAAGATCCCTTATCATTTAGGTACAATGTAGAAGGTCAGCAACTGGAAGCAGTTAATTCCATAAATTATCTGGGAGTAGGCATTAGGAGTGTTTTAAAATGGAATGATCATATAAAGTCGATCGTCGGTAAAGCAGATGCCAGACTGAGATTCATTGGAAGAATCCTAAGGAAATGCAATCCGAAAACAAAGGAAGTAGGTTACAGTACGCATGTTCGCCCACTGCTTGAATACTGCTCACCGGTGTGGGATCCGTACCAGATAGGGTTGATAGAAGAGATACAGAAGATCCAACGGACAGCAGAGGGCTTCGTTACAGGATCATTTAGTAATCGCGAAAGGGTTACGGAGATGATAGATAAACTCCAGTGGAAGACTCTGCAGGAGAGACGCTCAGTAACTCGGTACGGGTTTTTGTTGAGGTTTCGAGAACATACCTTCACCGAGGAGTCAAGTAGTATATTGCTCCCTCCTACGTATATCTTGCGAAGAGACCATGAGGATAAAATCAGAGAGATTAGAGCCCACACAGAGGCATAGCGACAATCCTTCTTTCCACGAACAATGCGAGACTTGAATAGAAGGGAGAACCGATAGAGGTATTCAAAGCCCCCTGCGCCACACACTGTCAGGTGGCTTGCGCAGTATGGATGTAGATGCAGATGTAGAATTCACGACCATGTTGCATGAGAAATAAAAGAAATACGAAAAATACCGGTTATTCAGAACTGAAATGCCGGTGCCGGTTTTTCCCATCCATAGACCCAGTACGCTCCAGTCGTGAAGTTTAGCAGAGAGGGCGGACTGCTACGGCTGCGAAAAGCGCCGGGCCGGCTGGCGCCAGCTGACGCCGCGGTGCGACCGCCCTGACCTGCCGCAATGACTGCAGCGAGCGCGGCGCAGCGCAGCGCAGCGCAGGGACCCGGCCGGGGTAGCGCCAGCCCGGCCGCGCCGCGCCGCGCGCTGTGAATGGCTGGCGGGCCGCGAGGCTCGAGCCGGCAGCCGCGCCGCGCCGCGCCGCGCCGCGCTGAATGGGGGCTGCCGGCAGCGGCTGAGCCCGCTGGCCGCGCGCCACGGCCGCGCCATTCAGCCGCCAAACAGCGCGCCGGCCTTCACGCAGCGCCACCGCACGACCTACCCCGCACTGCCGCCACAGCCCCCGCCAGCGCACACACTCGCGCTCACTCGGCGGGCGCGTTCGCGCAAAAATCGATGCGGTCATCGACCTCCGCTTCTGGTCGCTCGCTAGTAGGGACGGTGGTTATCGCTGCAACAACGTTTTCGGTTATATCGCTTTTTATCACGCCAGTTTAATCTGAGTAATCAGAATAACATGTTTGTGAAATAACCTGTTTTCTATTACTGTTATTTCCTCTAATAAATGTAGAAATGGAACAACGATAGGAAAATTTTCGCGCTCTCAGTTTCAATAAATACAGAGTCAAAATATTAAAGTAAATAGGCAAGTAAAAGAAACTTTAAATGCCAACATTTTAGGTTAGGCTTTGCCGTGACTGTTATTGATATTAAATGAAACAAGTTTACTGTTACCAGTCAACGTTTTATTTATGTCCACGACCCGTTTCAAAGGTTTAAACCTCCATCATCGGGTGGATTTACATTAGTTAGTATGACATTTGTGTATGTGTTGTGTTACGATTTTTTGGAGGAACTTGTGGCACTGCCTAGTGGACAAACAAGAGACTATTTCAGAACATGGTTTTGGATTTCTTCTCACAAAAAATTAAACTGATATGTAATGGTAAACATAAAATAAGTAAACTAGAGTACCTCCAGTGGTCACAGGTTCCTTTCGCTGTCGTAACACATCACATGTATACTGTCACATTTATAAACAAATATGGCGTCTGGGTGCAAGGTTCGTATAGCAGAAGAGAAGAATTCATGTTTAATTTAGTCTTAATGGTACGTGTAAGGGCTTCTTCTTTTTTCTTGTATGCTGGGAGTGGTTTTGCAATTTCCTTTTTAATGATTTCGTTAATTTTGTGGCAGACTGCTATTCTGTCATTTTGCTTCTAAAAGGCGATGGTCGTGACAGTATACATGTGAAGTGTTACGACAGCGAAGTTGAAGGACTTCCTGAGCGAGTTTCATTTTCAACGTGTTCTCGGCATTCGAAAAATGAGTAGTGCAACGAAAAATGTGGGCTCTCGAAAAGGAATGTTCCACATAGGCGTGTTTCAACTTTTCAAAGGTCTCACTCGCGGATTTCCAAGTTTAACTCAAAACTTGATGCCATAACCTCTACATTTCGCTGTTCCATTTCGTAACAAAAACTCAACTTCACTAATGGTGTTCTTAAAAATCACATGATGGTTGTAGGGAGCTGAAACTCAGATTGAGCACCTGGAAGGGTTGGACACGCAAGTCTACACAAATAGAACAACTCAGGGTTACCAGATCGCCACAGTGCTGTCAGTCTCATTACTTTTTTCACACAAATCATGTGCACGTAAAGAGGAATATATAGAGCATCCGGTCCCGGGAGGATTCGCATTTTGTTTCTTTGTCCCCCACTCCACACAAATATGAGTTTGTGACCGTTGTGCAGATGACACTTGTGCAGAGGGGGAATGTGTTCACATTTCTGCAGTCCATGACACTTCAAGTCGTGTTTTCCTTTCACGTTCCTTCCCTCCGCAACTCACAACCAAACAATCGCATACCAGTAAAATCTAGACCTCAGACTAAGCTACACATCAGTCTGTCATCACAACCAGCCTTTTTACTAACACATATGGCGGTTTCGCCAACACACAAAGGACTGTCACCTTCCAACCTTACCTATACCACGAGCTAAGCTACAGATCAGTCTGTTGTGCGCAACCACGTCTTTTGCTACCACATTCGTTGGCTTCAGCAGCTCGCAACCAAACAATTACATACCAACACACTCGAGACCTCAGGCTAAACGACAGATCAGTTTGTCACCACAACCTGCTGGTTTTTTCCTCTCGTATTCGATGGCTTCGCAAACTCACAACCATATTTCTGGTTTTACAGTCATCATATTCAGCTACAAGAAGCTCTTTTTAGAGCAGTTGAGAAGGCAACAATGGGAAAATGACGTAATATGGTGTAGGGTACCGACGATAGATGGTTTATTCAGTACGTGTATCGTGAAAAAGACCGCCTAAATTGTAATCCTTCTCTGCGTTCGGCTGCTGCATTTGGAAGTAGTGCGCCAAAACGATAAACGTCCGATGTTAATATTAGCTGGCCGATGTGGCCGAGCGGTTCTAGGCACTTCAGTCTGGAACCGAGCGACCGCTACGGTCGCAGGTTCGAATCCTGCCTCGGGCATAGATGTGTGTGATGTCCTTAGGTTAGTTCGGTTTAAGTAGTTCTACGTTCTTGGTGACTGATGACCTCAGATGTTAAGTCCCATATTGCTCAGAGCCATCTGAACCATTTTTTGAACCATTAACTTTCAAATATTACAAATCTGGGTCAACTGGTGCTGACGAATCACAAAAAAATTCTAACAAATTCATATTAACATCTCAGACAAGTGACTTAAATACGCGCATGCCAATAAAAGTAATAAAATTTACCTTACAATACATGGCTATGAACTGCGCTGTACCAGCGGCAGACTACAATTGCACTGTAGCAGCGAGCGACTGCATCAACTGCCGAGACTGCTCTGACCTGCGACTCTATTGCAACAAAGATGTTTTCTGTCGCAGGCAGCGCATGAGCAATACATCGAAATTACATTTGCTCCAGCAGGGTGGTGAATCCTTTGCATAGTTGAATTTACGGCCTTTACAAAAAATGACTCTGAGCACTATGGGACTTTACATCTGAGGTCATCAGTCCCCTAGAACATAGAACTACTTAAACCTAACTAACCCAAGGACATCACACACATCCATGCCTGAGGCAGGATTCAAACCTGCGACCGTAGCGGTCACGCGGTTTCAGACTGAAGCACCTATATCCGCTCGGCCACAGCAGCCGGCACGGCCCTTACATTTGACTGATTTATTATTAATCAGAATGCTGTAGAAATAAATTTGGAAAATGAGAACACTATTATAGCAGATGCGTACTGTCATTTGGCCAGCAAAACAACTTACATTGGCCGAAGTAGAGAGGATATAAAATGCAGACGCAACGGCAAGAAAGATAAATCGTTAACTTCTAACATAAACTGAAATGCTAGGAAATATTTGTTTGGAGTGTAGCCTTGTACGTAAGTTAAATGTGGACGCTAATTAAAATAGACAAGAAGAGAATGGAAGCTTTCAAAATGTGGTGCTCAAGGAGAATGCTAAAGATTCGGTGGGTGGATCGGGTAACTAATGAAGAGGTACTGAATCGAATTCAAGAGAAAAGAAATTTGTGGCACAATTTGAGTACACGAAGGCATCAGTTAATAGGACATATCTTGAGGCGTGAAGGATTAATCAGTTTGATAATGGTCAAATGAGTGAAGGGTGAAAAACACGAAGAGTGACCAACTCTCTCTCCGCCTCCGAAGCTGGGAGGTCAGTGCGACTGAATGTCAACGTGGAGCACCCGAGTTAGATTCCCGGTACTGCTAGGGATTTTTCCTTGATGGGAGGACTGGAAAGGGGTGCATTTAGCCTCGTGATGCCAATTTAGAAGCTATTTGACCGATTAGTAGCGGCTCCCGGCTACGAAAACTGACGACGGGTGTGAGAGCGGTTTGTTGATCCCATGCCGCTCCATACCGTATCCAATGACGCATTGGTAGAGGATGACGGTCGGTACGTACTGACTGGCCAGTGCCTGTGGATGAAGTTTCCGTTGCGATCATGGCTGCAGTCATTATGTTGAAGTAGGTGTAGGTTTCAGCAGTTATGCAAAAATGAAGATGCTTGCACCGGATAGACTAGTGCAGACAGCTGCAATTATCCAAACAGTATTCAGACTGAAAGCAACGGAAACAACAATAAATGTAATAAAATGGTTATATAATACAAATTGTAGCAAAATGTATGAATAAACTCATAATAATGATGCCGACATCAGTGCTTAGCACATCATTTTAGCGTAATTTACCAGAGATTCAGAAAAACAAAGCATTGCGAAAGCACAAGTCCGAAAATTTGAGATATATATATTGCAACTGATTTAAGAACTGTAACAGCAACAACTCCAACAACTGTGAGAATGCCATAAGTCAAACATAAAACTGTATGCAATCACTATTATTAGTACTTCACTTAGCGCTACATTTGTAAACACAGGTGTGCAGACTGTGGCTGTGTGAACGTCTAGATGTGAGGAGTGCTGTTTCTGTCAGTCCATTCTGTCCCTGTTTGGTAGTCAGTCTTCCTTTTATTGTTTACTTAGTGGAAGATCTTTCCTTGTCTGTGTTGCCTTACTCGGTTTCCTATGGTTTGCCGTCTCTACTATTGTATGGACAATAGGTACGGTCAGCCTCTTGAAGGGCGTGGTCACTCATGCAAGCAACTAAAAAAATCCTGTGCTCTAAGTAGCTTGTAGATCCTAGAATTCTTTGCAATATCCGAGACTCTTACTTTTAATGCTATTGTATTTTCAGTAAACTAACAAAGAAAGATTGAACTTTATGTATACAGTCCGTTTAAAACAAGCGTACGTATTCTAACAGCACGTATTATTGGTCAAAACTACAAAGCCGCGAAAAAATTGCAAGGCCAAAAATAATTAATATAAAGTAATGAAATTTCGGGGATTCATTTGTCCAGGTAACATTCTTAAGTGGTTAACTTTGCAATATCACAGGTTAATGTAAGCGTGGGATAATCCCTTGCTAATGTATACGCTTATACATTAATAACATGTGAAACGGCCAGAATGTTGAATGCAAGCATGCAAACGCGCATCCATTGTGTTGTATAGGTGCCGGATATCTGTTTGTGGGATGGCGTACCATGACTGTTATACTTGGGTGGCCAATACAGGGAGGTTTAATGCTGATTGTGGATGACCCTGGAATTGTCGTCCGATGATGTTCCATATGCTTTCGATTAGAGACAGACCTGGTGACGAAGCATGCCAACTCTGTAGAGCAGGTTGGGTTACAACAGCGGTATGTGGGCGAGTGTTATCCCGTGAAAACAACCCCTGGAATGCTGTTCATTAATGGCAGCACAACACGCCGATCACCAGATTGTCGCGCAAATTTGCAGTCAGGGGTGCGTGGGATAACCATGAGAGTGGTCCTTACTGTCAAACGTAATCACACCACAGGCCGCAGTTCCAGTGTGGGTCCACTGCGTCAAGCACACATACAGGTTGGTTGCAGGCCTTCATCTGGCCTCCTCCTAACCAACACACAGCCAACACTGGCGCCGAGGCAGAACCAGCTTTCATAAGAAAACACGGCAGACTTCCACTCTGCCCTCCAATGAGCTCTCATTTGACCCCACTGCAGTTGCAAATTGCGGTGTTTTGGGGTCAGTAGGTGTGGGTTACAAGGTGTCGGGCTCGGAGCTGTAACAGTTCGTTGTGTCACTGTGGTGCCAACTGCTACTCAAATTGCCGCTGCAGATGCAGTATGACGCACCAGAGCCATACACCGAACACTATGGTCTTCTCTCCTGGTAGTGCCACTTGGCCGTCCGGAGACCGGTCTTTTTGTGACGGTACACTCCCGTGACCACCGTTGCCAGCAGCCATATACAGTGGCTACATTCCTGCCAAGTCTTTCTGCAATATCCTACAAGGAGCATCCAGCTTCTCGTAGCCCTATCACACGACCTCGTTCAAACTCAATGAGGTGTTAATAATGACGTCTTTGTCCCTTAAAGGCATTCTTGACTAACATCAACTCACCATGACAGATCAAAGGTAACCAACGCTCACGACCGTTATACCGTGTATTTAAAGCAAACCTGATTTGCATGTGGTGCTACTAGCGCCACTCTTATGCGACTGGCGCTAAATCTGAATAGATATCGTCTTTCATATGTAGAAGCAAGCCTATCAACTTTCGTTTATGTCGCACAACTCCTGCTTGGTCTTGCGATTTTTTTTCCTGGGAATTTTTACTTTGACGAGTAATGTATAGTATTCAGTGGTGCAGGCCGTCTTACTTCTCACAAGAGATGTCAGCATATTACCACAATACACCCGTGTTGGCAAATCCTCGAGTACTCAGATATCGCTTCGGTATCAGGTTATGGGCCTCGCGCGGAAGCCGCCTTATCACGGTCCGTGCGGCTCCCCCCGTTGGAGATTCGAGTCCTCCCTCGCGTATGGGTGTGTGTGTTGTCCATAGCTTAAGTTACTTTAAGTTAGATTAAGTAGCGTGTAGGCTTAGGGACCGATGACATCAACAGTTCGGTCCCATAATACCTTACCACAAATTTCCAATTGCAGTTTATGGGAAGGAATTGTCAGTAACAGGCTGGTAAGGAAATACACCTTATTAAACAGATTCTGTGTACAGCGCTACTGGGGAACGTTTCCCTTACGGAAAGAAGATGACTGTGGCTTGTGCGCGACGGGGCACCACCGCATCTTCTAAGTATCTTGCGACTGTGCCCCACCGCAACATTTCATGGGCGATGGAGTGATCGAGGCGATCCATTAGCACGGCCTCCCAGTTCACTGTATATGAAACCTTTGGATTTATGGTTATGGGGAGTTTAATGCTTTTTGTATATACCCAACCCACTGCCAATGTGACGAAAACCGAATGGAACCAGATGTATTTGAAAGAGTGCATGATTCACTGCGAAGAAAGTCTGGAGGACGAAGTTTCAGCAGGTATTGGTTTTCAGATTTATCGTTATAGGGGGGAATCAGTGGGTCAGTGTCCCACACGAAACTTATTTCTAAATGACGGCGAACAGTTGAAGGTACCTACTACATCATTCACAACACCGAAAATAGTTGATTTTTTGTCGTGGAAACGTGTCAGAATCACGTCGTCTTTACGCGAATTGCTGTCGTTGTCGTGGGCTTCAGTCCCAAGACTGATGCAGCTCTTCACTCTATACGGTGCAAAACTCTTCAGCATAAATTTTTCAAATGGTTAAAATGGCTACGAGCACTATGGGACTTAACACCTGAGGTCATCAGTCCCCTAGAACTTAGAACTACTTAAACCTAACTAACCTAAGGACATCACAAACATCCATGCCCGAGGCAGGATTCGAACCCGCGAGCGTAGCGGTCGTGCGGTTCCAGACTGAAGCGCCTAGATCCGCTCGGCCTAGTCGGCCGGCCTCCGCGTAAATATTACAACCTACAAACAGTTTAATCTTGAAACTTCCTGGCAGATTAAAACTGTGTGACGGACCGAGACTCGAACTCGGGACCTTTGCCTTTCGCAGGCAAGTGCTCTACCAACTAAACTAACCAAGCACGACTCACGACCGTCCTCACAGCTTTAATTCCGCCAGTACTTCGTCTCCTAAGGACATAATCTTATTATATCTCAGAATGTGTTCTATCAAATGATCCCTTCGTTTTTTGTCCCATGAATTTCTTTTCTCCCATATTCAATTCTGTAGTTCTTCATCAATTATCCGATCTACGTATCTAATCTTCAGCACCCTTCTAATGCATTCCATCTGAAAATTAGAATTCTCAATAAAGTTTATCGTCCACGTTTCAGCTTCGTTAACGCAGACGAATTCTTAGCCATTATAACTTATGTAATAGAAGACGTGTGACCATGAACCCGCACATGTGTACATTTACATCGTCTCCTGGGTTTCGTATCAAGTGAAGTCTCGATTCAAGTGTCGCCTCAGCAGTGACTTAGTTGTAGCTCAATGAAAACGCGTGTATACGAGTCTCAAAAATTACTCGTGTTATCGACATGATTTAGAAACTATATACAAACTTATCACGAAAGCAGGAGATGTAATTATTTTAGAGAGTGAGTTTGTTGTAGAAACTACGTAGTTTAAATTAAAAACGAAAAATGTGTAATTCAGTGTTATTTGCGTAATTACATCATCTTTGCATAATGTTTCAGAGCTCCAAACATTTCAGATACTGCTTGGAAAATAGCGTTCTTTGATATGAAGCATCGGTATATAATTTCTGGTTCTCTAAAACTGATTTCCCTAGATTTTTGTATTGCTCTGATTTAAATGGAACTAAGATAGTGGCCTGAATTTCAAAATTGGGTGACAGAATCTTCCCAAAATTACAGACGTCTTTCTTATTCTTCTTGAGCAGTAATTTATCCTGGCGAAGTCATCTGCAGAACCTTTCTGTCAAACAATGATTACGTGGGAGAAGTCATTTCACGATAATTCTTGATTCTTATTCGTCTGAACCCGATGGCTAACGCCATTTGTGAGCAGTTTTTAAAACCTTTTCAAAGACGGACATATCGTCGCACTGAAAGGCCGCGATCGCCGTCAAACTTTTACTACAGTTATTTTCAGTCATTGATCGCACATAACCTATATTACGATTACCTGTTTCGGCGTTTGCCACCTCCAGGTTTGTTACAGAAAATGTAAAAGAAAAATTGCCACATAAAAAAAAAACTTATTAAACTGCAGCGCACATTTGTGTAG
The DNA here is from genome assembly GCF_021461395.2 of Schistocerca americana. Lineage (NCBI taxonomy): Eukaryota > Metazoa > Arthropoda > Insecta > Orthoptera > Acrididae > Schistocerca > Schistocerca americana. The sequence continues at coordinate 336,835,649 of NC_060123.1, read as the reverse complement.
CCTCTACGAGTAAGGTAGGCTCAATGTGCAAATATCCCAACTTATCTCACTGTTCAACACGAAATACATCATGTCTAAGTTTTTTTGTACATCATGTACATGCCACTTCTTAAAAGTGCTCCGAAAATTGGTCTGAATATTCATTTAGGTAACAATTGTAACAATTAACACTACTAACTGAACAGCACAGGAATTTACTTTATTTTACTCTTCATAATGAAGGAAAACAGAAGGTTTCGGCCATGTTTTCTTTTTTCACCAATATCTACATTCAGGAAGCTACCTCTGTCCCACTGGCATACAATCAAAGTTCATGAAACACAAGAATAGCTATACGTATATAAATATCACTGAACTACTTCAGCACAGTTCTCCTGCATAATATAACACAAAATCCAATAGCTGCAGGCGAATACCAAGGTCTTGTACTGGGTGGTTAAAAATTAACTGTATACATTTCGTGGGTGTAATGTAGGGATCAAAATAAGAGTAAAATGTTAAATCATGTTTTGTCTGAAACTGCTTTATTTTCAAGTTATGAGCATAACGTCATTTGCGATAGGCATTATATTATGGGCCAGTATAGGCGTTTGGCGCGTCGTCTTCGTGTGCACATCGACTGATGTTGCTTTGTCAACAGTGCCCCTGCACATTTCTGTCGGGAGGCAAGAGAATATCTCAGTTTTGTTCATCCCGGTGAGTGGACGGGTATTGCAAGAACAGTTGATCGGAACGCCAGATCTCCGGATATCAACTCCTGGACGTCTACGTTTGAGGCCGTCTCATGGAGTTCGTGTACAGTGTTGCTACTGGGAATGTGGCACAAATACAGCAATGAACTCATAATAGCTGTGCAGAATGAGATGAACAGAGCCTCCGACCTACCGAGAGTGGTAACAGGTGGAGCACATCACTGTCTTGTTCTACATGGACATCAATTTGAACTTGTCCTGGGGTAAACGTACAGTATGCAATGGACTCAATATTCCTTCGTGTCGCTGCTTTCTGAGAAGAATTAATATTCTGTTGTTTGTGTTGCACATGTGATCCTTCTTTACTGCATAACTCTGAAATAAAGCAATCTCAGACAAAACTTTATTCAACATTTTACTCTTGTTTTGATGCATGCATTACACCATCGAAGTGTGTAGAGTTACTTTGGAATCACTGTCTGTAGTTTATCACATTACTTGGCACTGTCAAGAAATCTTTGAAAGAAGCTTCGTAGGCGCGTGGGGACATGATGCAACAAGAGGAACTACTGTCGGTAATTCAACACCATAGTCACAAAATGAAGATGAAGATATATCCCACTTGTGGAGAGTATCTGCATATCTTCGGTTGCCCGTTAGAATATGATACAGTGTAGACTAAATTCTAGAGGTTGGTCAAGTCCAGGGACCTTCTCCTGGATGCTGGGCAGTTTCAGGCATTGTGGAGGGCATTCGGGAATGGCGCATGCAAACAAAGCTTGTTGGTAGGTCTCTTTGTGAACTGAAATTTCTGTAATTTTCTTGTCGCGGCCACTTCGCTAATGTATGTTTGAGGAAACAATCTCCTTGAAACATACACCTTCCGAATTTCAACGGTAAACTTCTCCATCACGTACAACGCCCCTCTTACAGCGTCTGCCACTAGAATCCGTAACGCTCTCGCGCTTCCTAAACGATCCTGCGACGAAATATGACACTTTCCTTCTCTTCTTGCCTTTTCTGTCTCTTCTAGTAAACTAGAATTCTAGGCCTTGATTGACGAGCAATGCATAAAACCGATGTACGAGTGTTTTGTAAACCGTTGGTATTTTTAATCATTTGTATTTCTTTAAGACTCTTCCAATGAATCCCAGCCTATCTGTCTTTTCTCCTACAAATTTTATGTGGTTATTCCACATTAGGTTGTTGTGGGAGGATTTTTTTTTTTTTTGAAGTATACCGTCATTCACCAGCAAATGCTTAGCAAAAAACGTGGAAAACGCAAATCAGTAAAACTGGGTCAGGTAAAGCCTATGTTCTCTTTATATAATAGCTTTCGCAATGAATTTTAGTTACTTTCAGTAGCACAATCAAACAAACGACTGTAATGTAGTCATAGATAAACTGTGTTTTCCACTATTGCATTAATGTCAGTCATAAAAGGCCCCCTCCCCATCAATCAGATCACTTTTCCCATTGCTGTTATTCCCATCTATCCCGTTAGAGAATCTTTGGTTGCGAAGCTTGGAAGTAGTACCTAGGAAAACACAGTGACATTGAAATCTTGAGAGATGTGTTCGTGTGCCCTAATCGAGAACAGCAATTATAGGCGTTCAGAAGTATAAAACTATGCTTCCGTAATTAGCACATAAATGTTTCCCTTGATATGCTTATTAACTGGTTCTGTACTTTGCACGTGGAGTGGAGTGAAACAGTCCTAAATAAAATCCTTGTTCCGTCAAACAGCTCTTTTGCTTTAGAAGGCATGTTCTGCGCTGGCTTAAGCGACGTTTGTTAGTTCTGCTTCCAGTAAAAATCTGACGATGAAGAAAACAGTACACATTCTACATCAAACTAACATGATACGCACATATGTGCATACATGAACGCTTCTTCCGCAGTTCTATTGAGACCACAAGTTCCATTTCGATTCAGCGAGAAGCAGAGAATGGGCGAAACAGACGTCAGGCTAAGAATAGCAAAATATATATTTCGATTTTTTCTGTTAAAAACGAAGAGAGAGGAATGTTTGGTGAGTTACAGAGTTCTCCTAGCCTTGGCGAGACTATGGCTTCAGACTGACCACTTTGTTGATGGATACCATCCACCACTCCTGATTAAGTTATCATACACAATTATCGCTCTTGCCCCAAGATTAGCAAATAAAGTTTGTATTAAAGACTAGAATTCATACTGAAATACATAGCTGCTAGTGCTAAGGGCAATTACAAATAATTACAAAAACAGTATACATGATGTTGAATATTCTAGAAGGGAGTTATAAGAAGATTAACGTCGTGTGTGAAACAATGTCGAATGAAAGTTTCATGAAGCGATCTTGAAAAAACGAGATATAATGGATGAGTATGTTCCGTGAAGAGCAGTGGCTTAGCTATGTGGGTCGGTTCGAAGTTTAAACGTCACCCCCCCCTCCTCCCCCGCCTATCACCCATCACCCACATCCCACAAAACATCACATAATTATTCTCGGGGAAGCAATTTCTTTGCACATAAGACATAAGATTAAGTGTGCAAAGTATAACGATAATTATTTTGTAAACAGTTTTTATGAATGGTAGAAAAGAAAGTAAAACGTATTTTTATAATTAAAACAGTTTAACTGATTATTACTGAAGCATTGCAACTAACCAAGGACTTCCTTATTGATGAAGGACTTCAGTATCTAGCTTAGAATCTCTTCCTTCTAACTTTTCCCGCTGCAAATTTTGAAATTGTGTCAACACTATCAATACCTTCTGTTACACTATTTCGACTGACAAAATTTCCTAACTAGACGATCGTGCTTGACTCATAGTGGATCTAAAATAGTTCTTATTTAATTTGAGTTTTGAAAAATGCATCTCACATGGCGGTACCGAAACACATAAAGTTGAGTAAAATCTTAACGGCAAAATTTTATTACGAACAGATTCGGGAGATTCATATTCAACCACGAAGTGTAAGAATGTTAAAGATGTCAAAATTCGGCAGCTTGAGCTTGCAGAACTCTTCTTAGGCGTGGAATTTTTGCAAGGATACCATTTTCAGAAATCTGATTACAAATGTCAACGAAAGCTTTTAAAGTCGTGGGGAGTTCCGTTTCTGGGTTTTTAATCGAATTGCTGTGCTCTAAAACAGCAAAACGGTCTAATACAATTTTCCATGGTTTTGCAACGTGTATCGATTTATTGTAGAAGCCTATCGATGACCTTCTCAGTTCCTGGTGCAAAAGCAGCGTCCACAAGATAATTAAGATGCCTGTCCCAAATACTGAGTGAGGATAATTTTTGATTTTTCTGTTTACACGCTATTTTAGTGCTAATATACGTGTATAACTGCAGAAGTGTCAGACTCAGTCCATAAGCTCTGTAGTAGAGTGTCAGAAATGAAACGACGAAAAAAAGGAATATTTTCACAATTCATGCTACAGAACGCAGCAAGTTTTTTCCCCACGACGCACATGGAACGCGGTGCAAAATGGCTCTGAGCACTATGTGACTTAACTTCTGAGGTCATCAGTCCCCTAGAACGTAGAACTACTTAAACCTAACTAACCTAAGGACATCACACACATCCATGCCCGAGGCAGGATTCGAACCTGCGACCGTAGCGGTCGCGCGGTTCCAGACTGTAGCGCCTAGAACCGCTCGGCCAACCCGGCCGGCAACGCGGTGCAAATTGCACCCACTGGCACCCCACGAGCTACGCCACTGGTGAGAGGAGCAGACCCTGGACGCTCTTAACATAGTCACGGTGGAACGTGTTCAGAGTCACGTGTTACCATGCGAAATATGCTGCTTGTTATCGCGGCGTGTAAGTAGGGGAAAGATAAAGGAACGGCGCCGCTGCTATACCGGTACGTCAAGTGATGTAACTGCTCCTCTTGTCTCAGTACGATTCGGCGTTCCATTGCCGTCACGTGGAAGATCACAGGAGATAATGGACCGTCTGACGACAATGGTATCGCCGTAAATTACTGCCTACGCCGAGACCCTCGTACCATATCGATATTCCGTTGTTCTCGCTAAAGAGTCGAGCCCACATTTCGATATCTGAAGATAGCAGCCGCAGATAATGTTCCAAATCAACGTCGGTGTTCATAAGCGCACGGGCTAGATGCAATGGAACAAAATCGTTCCGGTTTAGCTTCTACACAATACCGAAAATCCATTATCGAGTAATAGCAGTGTACTCATTAATAAGCAAATATTAGGCGAAGAGAAAAAAACATGCTGTATGAAAAATTGTCAATAAAAGTGACTCAAACACAAGAGCGTGGAAATTAGTGAGCAGTATTGAAATAACGTGAGCAATTGCCCTTGGTAGTTGAAATTATAGGAAATGTTACTTACACATAAAATAGGGCACAGATTACTGTGCAGATAGTAAGCCTTCAAATTAATAACGAAAAGGAAAACTTTAGAACGATACTTATCTGTATGGAGTATAGAGAGACACTTCATCGCTTTTCGACACTATTTCTGTAACGTATGTGGTCGAGGTGTGATATTAGATTCCATTCAATTACAGTACACAGAGGAACGGCGTCAGCATACCCCAATTTGTTCGCGAGTATGACTATAGTATAGCATTGGTGATACGCCCAATACAATCAGCCATGAAAACTAACATATCTATTTTTTTAATATTATAGTGAAATAAGATGTCATAAGAAGCACAGAGTACTTATATTTTACAAGCATCACGGACGGTCTTAAGTAGTGTCCCATCCCTATCCTGCCGCGTGACGTGTACGGGCATGGAGACAACCTCATGCATCCAAGGCCCCTATATGTCAGCAGAGGACTGTTCAAGCTGGTGGAGGCTCTATAGTGGTGTGGGGCGTTTGCCGCTGGAGTGATATTGGACCTTTGATACGCCTATATACGACTCTTGACAGGTGACACGTACGTAAGAATCCTGTCTGATCATCTGCATCTATTCATGCCCATTGTGCATTCCGACGGACTTGGGCAATTCCAACACGGCAATGCGATGCCCCCTATGTCCAGAATTGCTACAGAGTGACTCCAGGAACACTCATCAGAGTTTAAACACTTCCGCTCGCCACCAAACTCCCCACACATGAACATTATTGAGCATATCTGGGATGCCTTGTAACGTGCTGTTCAGAAGAGATCTCCACCTCCCCGTACTCTTACGGATTTGTGGGCAGCCCTGTGGCATTCACGGTGTCGATTCCCTCCAGCACTACTTCAGACTTTAGTCGAGTCCATGCCACGTCGTGTTGCGGCACTTCTACGTGCTCGCGGGGCCGCACACGATATTAGGCAGGTGTACCAGTTTCTTTGAGTCTTCATTGTATGAGAACTAGGTAAAACATAAATCACTGTCCGTTCGAATCACCATGTTGCAGTTCAGCTCATGGATCAAGGATTTGTTGATCTACATCGTCGCTAACTGGAGGTACATCCATGTTAGAAGACGGAGACTGGAAGAGAACTACTGCACCACACCGACTTCAGAAATAGACTGTCCTAATTCGCTTACGTACACCAATCGAACAGACGTGAAACAGTTGTGTAGATTTTAAACATCTTGTATCGACCACGATAGCAATTGTGATAACTATTGTTCGTTCTTAAGACACTTTGTCGCTCAGTTATGTGGTTTCTCTTGTTTGTGAAGTAATGGAGCTAGATTTTATAGCCATTAATTTGATTTCTGCTTTGTAATAAGATGCCTCGAAAACAGTTAAGTAAAAAAATTTTGGTGCATTAGAAGCACACTTTCATACTTTAGCTACCTTTTCGAGTTTTAGGGCTACATTTTGCAGTTTAGATGCGTAAAACATGTACGAGGTCATTTAAAAATGAATGAGATAATATTGTTGAATCCGTTTGCAGCAGTCACACACTTACAGTTTATTCTTTCATTACCGATTTGAGAATTTTGCATCCACCTTCAGATAGCGCATGTTCAGTACAGCTAAATCAGTTCAATGCACGTTATTGCAGACTTCTAACTAATAATCTACCAACATATACTCTTAATTTAGACACGATTTGCGTCAACCGTACCAAGATCTACAACGCTAAATTCTGTGTATTTGGACATTTAATGAACTACTTTAAAATTGACAGCAAGTAGCAGGTCCTAATGATGGGTACTATGAAAATAAGTATAAAATATTACTTAAAATAAAGTGTTCTTCAAGTGTAAGCGATTAACATCTGGTAAGGTTAACGGGAAACATCAGATTTGTACAAGGAAGATGTAATCTCCCCACGGAAAATTACCCTCTACCACGCAATAATTAATAATGGTCAATCAAATCATCCACATTTATTCACTTTTGAAAAGTATCTGATCGGATTTTCTAGTAATATATGCGCCGACAGCTCGTCGACGCCAAGGTATTTTTCTAGTACGTTTATTCTTTGGAATAACAGAGATACATATATGTATTCTCCATGGTTATTATAGACGGGTAAGAAGGACAGCTTCGGAAATATCTGTTGGAAGATTGACGGGCTTCAAAAAGAGACATATTTGCTTTTCTTCTCGCTAAAGCGAGCTATTAACGTTTGTGCCACTAGCGGGTTATTTGAAGAGAGAGAAAGACTGTAAACGCAAATTAAGTAAGACTTGGAATCAACAGAAAACGGAACATGTAATGGAGATGGATTGAATATACAATTTTCCTCAGAAGTAAGGTTTGTGACCCTTTTATTCTAGAGTGAATGACGAATGAGTTCTCTGTCTGAATCATTGATGATTGTCTTGGCCCTGTAATTAGTGGGGAAGTTTCAGCTGTGACGAAGAGAGCCTGCAGTCACCGAGTTTTTATAAAATCGTCCAAAAAGGCTTCGTCCACATCTGAAATTCTAAATCTGTCGTAAAATGAACGAATTGTTCAAACGATCGATTTTCCCAACTGAATGCAGCGCTTAACAATAATAACAAATGTAAAGATCTTTTCCAGCAAGCCAGCCGCTGAATATTAAGACGAAGGGCTCCACCAGAGATTCTATTGGGCTGAGGTCACGTAATGAAATATTATATTTAAAACTGTATATAGATAAAGGACAGAGAGAGAGAGCGAATGAAATTAGAGAAAATACGCAGAATCCTCCATTAGTATAATAGTTTGCCTGTCTTATCACGGATCAGCCTAAAGATAAAACAGGAGGCCCTAACTTTATTGTACCGATTTATGTGTGAGAGTGAAGGGGTAATAAAGGCGACAGATACACCTCTGTACAGACAAAACATTACACCAAGTTAGCGGCAAGCTGCATTCACATATATTCATCAGTCAGTAATATAGATATAAAGATATTCCCCCAATAACATTATATAATTCATTATAAAGAGCAGCGTAAATTATCAGAGACTTGTTTGGCAGGCTGCAATGTGCAACAGAAATGTTGCAATATTCTCCACAATAGTCACATAAAGATTTGTGAATACCTGGTTACGAAATTTCAAACTGCCGTTTTCGCAGTGTAATACATATTGGTAACGACGAGACCAAGAAGTTGAAATACAATTGCGTTCTGTAAAAGCTCTCAAGTAACGGAAACAAACCTTAACAATGGTAGAATAAAGAAGTATTTAGTGCCCCGCACTTAACAGTGGCTTGCAAGAACATGGATGCAACTTTTCGAAATGGAACTTTTGATTCAAGAATCAATGTATATTCAGCACTATATAAGTGAAGAATTTATATAATTGTTCTTATGGTTAATCTATGGCAGCTACTGCATTTATGTAAACCACTGTTAATCACCTAAGCACCAAAGCCACGAGTATTGGGCAGCGTAATTCGAGCTGAGCAGAGTAACATCATCTTCGTGAAAAATTCCTTAGTATCTTCAAATATTGTTGTTGGTACAGTGCCATTGACTTCAGGCGATATTCAAAGAAAGCGAAGAATTACGGTTTTAGTCAAAATGCTTAGTACGCGAGAAAGAACACACGGACTCGCACACCGAGCCAATCGAGCTCCGTATCTCCTGATCTCGAGAACAAAGCGAGGAACGTGATCACCTGGTAACCAGCGAGTTACGCAACTAGTTTCGCGGTTCACACTGTATCTGATGTTGGCTTTATCGTTCGGGTGACTTTCCGATAAGTGTTCGCGCTAAGATGGGCGGGCGACACGAAGGTCAAACGACGTGCGCCAGGTGCCAGGCATCTCCTGCCGCTGCCTAGCAACGGCGGCACGCGTCCCTCCACCTCGCTCATCACGCCATACCGCCAGTGACGTTTGCGAGGCATCGCCTGATAAGGGACGTGCTTCCGCATACCGAGACGGTGCGCGTGTTTTATCTCCCCACAACACTTCCTTCCTCTAGCGGTTTTAGCATACAACTACCTCCGCCCTGTACTTCAGTGTCTTCCCAGCTTCCGTTCTCTTTGTATTCCTAGAACAGTATCGGATTGGCGCTTGTCACAGCATACGAATCAAACGTGGAATAAGCCTTGTACCATTTACACGGTCCAGTCACATTAATGCGACCACCATCTGTGTTCGATGACAACGTGCAAACAGAGAATGACAAAGAGTTGGGCTCACAGACGGCAAGGGGCGGCAGTGGTAGTGGAGGGTATATAAAGCGTGTCCGGCGGAAACGGAGCGATTATCTGTCTAATGAAAGCCCATCACAATTGGCTTTCGGACCAAAGGTGGAAACGTCTCCGAAAAGACCAAGTCTGTAAACTGATCGCGTACTGCGTTGGTTAAAGAATACGATGCATTGCAAAGTGGCGCTATCCAAACCCGGCGCTGAGGCAACTGTGGTGCATCATTCCCATAGACAATAGGGGTGAAAGGCAGCCGCGGAGTAGGGTACGGGGGGGCGTTTGAAAAGTCTGTGCAAAGTCCGAAAGATGACACCACCGGCGCGTATCGAGGTCATGTTTAGTTGGTAGCATCTCTGAAAAGAACTGTAAGATGGCAAGAACTCTGCCCCTTACATGTAGCCATTAAATACCATTAAATATCACCTAACTCACGTTGAGCGCTGAACAAAATGACTGACAAGGCACAATGCATCTTGTAGAGGGTATAGTATGGACTTATTGGAATAATTAATGTCAGGTGGTGGTTTTAAAGTAATTCACATGACATGAAACCTTTGTGGAAACGAGTCGATTTACTGGACGCTAGTTTACCCCAGGGAAGTATTTAGAGTTGACCGTGGCCGGCTGGGGAACGGCGAAGGGAAGTGACAATAGGCAGCTTAGGGCGGCTCCAGCTCTGAGAAAGCGGTAATGCGGCGCGGCCTCCAGCCGCCTTAAGATGAGTGAGAGCATGGGTGGTGACCCCGACCCCATGCTGGTGTACTGGGAAGCAGACGGAGAACTTGTACGCCTGTTGATAAATGTCCGTCGTCCCGTTTTCAGGGAAACATGCGAGAAAGCCGCGCAAAGCTACGGTGGAGTGGTCAACAGAAGTCAAAATATGCGTGTTCGTGACTATAGCAACTTCACGCTGAATTCACGGTCCGCAGAGTCTGAAGCAAATCAAGTGAAGAGCGACTGAATGAAATACACCGGCCTCCGTGGGGAATGTACGACCGAGGAATTTGAAGTACTCTCCTAGGAGTCAGAATTCCGGAAAAATTGGTATTTGTGCAGACGCTAACCTTGATGGGCGGCCTACGAGGAGCTAAATAACAGAAGTTGAGAGGAAGGGAAATTTTGTGGGAATTTGCTCACTTCCAAGAGCAGGCATTGGTCGGTGCTGGGAAGCGACGCATAAGTAACGCGACTTGCGCTGCAATTGGTGTAAATGATTTTGCTTGAGGGGAAACCGAGGCGAAGAGCGGACTATGAGAAGTCTCCATAGAGGTCTTCCGTTCCCAGCTTGCCTAGAGTGGAGACGTGGCATTCTTTACTCAGCTTGCCTGTTAAAGAGTGAGCATCTCTGCAGTTTAGGACCTAGCAAATGGAACGATTGAGCTTGGAGATAGGAAGTTTTGGTTCAGCTATATACTGAGCAAGATAGCTAGGAGTGAATAGACGAGCGCAGCCTTGCAGCACCACGAAGTCGGCCGACGTCTGCACAACGACGGCGCTCCGCCACGCTGTATTCGGTGATATTGCGCCTTCTCTGGCCACTGACTAATTTGTTGAATCACTTCGGTAAAGTTTCCTCGAGGGTTTCATGGGCCGTGTATTGTAGAATTCTTCTCGTACTTGTCCGCAGCTCGTGGTCGTGCGGTAGCGTTCTCGCTTCCCACGCCCTGGTTCCCGGGTTCGATTCCCGGCGGGGTCAGAGATTTTCTCTGCCTCGTGATGACTGGGTGTTGTGTGATGTCCTTAGGTTAGTTAGGTTTAAGTAGTTCTAAGTTTTAGGGGACTGATGACCATAGATGTTAAGTCCCATAGTGCTCAGAGCCATTTGAACCATTTTCTTCTCGCACTTCGCATTACGCCTGGGTCAGTCGATAGGAATTATTTTTGAGTTATCGCGCTTTACTCCACCCAAACGCAATTTATTACCACTGCCTGATAGGAGAGTCTTGTAATGTGACGATTGAAGGTCGGGAGTTAAAATAAATTTGTGCTAATTGACTGCATCTGTTTTCAATCAAGTAGTTGAAATCCCAAGTCACTTTCTTAATTAATTTTATGTTCAACATTTGCATCTGGTGTTCAATAGCTGAATATAACATCAATGTGCACCCCTTTTTAATTAAAAGTGATCAATTCTGAATAAATTAATGTCAACACTGCCACCGCAGTTCAATCAGGGGTCACAGGGCCATATTACTTTTTTGCGTTATCCGATATTGCGGCAATTTTGCACTCTCTGTTGATCTGTTAGTCAATTAGTTGGGGTGAACACACGCCAAAACCAGCTAAGTGACGGGTGGAGTGTTACAGAACGCACACCAAGTTTCAGCCATATTGGTCGATTTCTTTGTGTTTGGCACTCGTGTGAATCAAGGAAGTCGAGTGATTGTCATAAAATGGACGAAAAAGAATTTCATGTGGTGACCAAACATTACTTTATGAAAGGCAAAACGCCTCAGGAGACTGTAGAGAAGCTTGATAAACATTACGGTGACTCTGCACCTTCCATTAGAACAGTTTATGAGCGGTTTCAAAATTTTCGGATAGGCCATATGGGCACAAGTGATGCCGAACATTCTGGACGCCCTGTGGAGGTTACGACTCCAGATATCATTGATAAAATCCATGATATGGTGATGGATGACAGAAGAATTAAGATGCGAGAGATTGCTAGTGCTGTGGGCATCTCGAATGAACGGGTACATAATATTTTGCATAATTCCACGATTGCTCACGCTTGACCAAAAACGGAATCGTGTGAAGTGTTGCAAGGAAGGTTTGCAGTTGTTCAGGAAGAATCCGCAGGACTTCAAGCGTCGTGTCGTCACTGTGGATGAAACATGGACATATTACTATACTCATGAGACCAAAGAAAAATCTAAACAATGGGTTACCAAGGGAGAATCCGCACCAAAAATGGCGAAGACCGTTCCTCCCGTCGGAAAGGTTATGACTACTGTCTTTTGGGATTCGCAAGGGATAATCCTCATCGACTATCTGGAAAAGGGTAAAACTATTACAGGTACATATTATTCATCGTTGTTAGACCGTTTGAAAACCGAACTGCAAGAAAAACGCCTGCGATTGGACCGCAAAAAAGTCCTTTTCCATCACGACAATGCACCAGCACACACCTCACTAGTTGTGGTCGCAAAATTAATGGAAATAGGATTCCAAGTGCTTTAACATCCCCCCTATTCTCCAGACTTGGCTCCATTGGACTGCTATTTGTTTCCCAATTTGAAGAAATGGCTGGCAGGACAAAGATTTTATTGAGATGAGGAGGTGATTGCAGCAACTAATGGCTATTTGACAGACTTGGACAACTCCCATTATTCGGAAGGGATCAACAAATCAGAACAGCGCTGGAGGAAGTGTATAAGTCTAAAAGGAGGCTATGTCGAAAAATGAAAAAGGTTTACCCCAAACACGTAAGTAGTTTTTATTTTTGCACGGATTTTTCAAACGCCCCTCGTACAGGCGAACAGACATCCAACTGCTAGGCAACTGACCGCGCAGGTGAACCAATGGGATGCCAAAAGAGTCTCCTGAACGACCGTTCAGTGAACGTAGCTGAGTACGGGGCTCCGCAGCAAGCACCTGGTTCATGCACCCATGCCGAAGGCTGTTCATCGGCGACGAAATCTGGAATTTGCACGCCAGTACCGCAACTAGACTTCCAGTCATCCTCCAACAATCGACGGAAGGGTCCACGCCGGAGGAAGAGGTATTATGGTCTGAAGAATCTCATGTCGTCATTTTGGATCAACACAAATTTGCATCTGTCCTTCGGGACCATGTTTTTCCTCTGTACCATGACAGAGTGTCATTAATGTGTGATACAGCTCATGCGACACATGTGTGGTTCGAAGAGCACCAGGATGAATTTACCGTACCCCCCTGGTCACCAAACTCACCGGATGTAAACCCAACAAAGAATCTGTGAGGCCACCTCGATTGGAATCTTCGCGCCATAGATCCATAACCGAGAAACCAAGTGCAGAGGGCCACAGCATTGGAGTCGGCATGGCTCCACATCCCTGTTGTTACCTTTCAGAACCTCACTGACTATTCCTGCACGTCTCGAAGCGGTCCGCTATTCAGGTTTTAACAAGTGGTGACATTAATTTAATGGACAGTGTAGTATGGTTATTATCAAGTATAGATTATTATTTTTTTCTGTACTAAGTGTGCTGCAGTTTAAGAGAGTGTTACAACAGAAGCATTTCGCTTTTTGCCGCAGTATCATAATTTGTTTTTTATTTTTCCTTTACTTAAACCTGCGAGCCAAAACATGATGACCACCTGCTTAACAGCGTCTTGGTCCACCTCTGGAACGCAAAACATCGGCGATTCTGCGTGACGTGGATTCGATAAGTACTTGGTAGGTTTTCGGAGGAATGTGACAGCAGCTGTCTCCGCACAGACCACATAATTCCCGAAGTTACGTGCCGATGCTTTGTGGGCATTGAGTTCACGCCCGGTAGCGACCTAGATGTTTTCCATCGCGTTCAGATCAGGAGAATTTGTTAACTAACACATGAATGTCAGTTCAATATCATGCTCCTCAAATCACTGTTGCACGATTTGGGCCTTATGACAATGGCAGATATCCCGCTGGAAGTTGCCATCGCCTTTGCGGAAAACATCAAGCGAAACTATGATTGTCTTCCGCAATGTTCACGCAGTCCACAGCTGTCATGGTATCTTTGATTACTACCACAGATTCCTCGGTAGCCCAGGCGACTAGCGTGATATTGTCCCCCTCGGCTTGCGTCCGTGACGGGGAGCGCTGCAGGCAGCCGTTTGCGTCCATGATGACGTATCCAGACACAATAGACGACTTGGTGTTGACAAGAAACGTGATTCGTTAGACCAACATGGGAACACGTAGGGGTCTTCTGCTGCAGACTCCAAATCAACCATGTGCACTGAATGGTGAGATCTGATACGTGAGCCGGCCTCTGTGGCCGAGCGATTCTAGACGCTTCAGTCCGGAACCGCGCCACCGCTACGGTCGCAGGTTCGAATCCTGCCTCCGGCATGGCTGTGTGTGATGTAATTAGATTAGTTAGGTTTAAGTAACTCTACGTCTAGGGGACTGGTGACCTCAGATGTTAAGTCCGATAGTGCATAGAGCCATTTGAACCATCTGATACGTGCATGCACCAGTACTGTATTTGTCGTCAGATCTGCTACAGATCCCCCTCCTGTACTGCTATACGAGCATCCACGTTCCGTGCCGCACCCTGCCATCACTCGTCGTGTCGCCGTACTTCAGCCACTTTACAGAGATGCCCACAACAGCAGCGTGCGAACTCCCACCCAGGTGCGCCGCTCCCACATGCTCGATGCTAGGCACCGGACCATTACAATCTACCCTGTCTCATAGTTGCTTGCGTCACTTCCCCATTTGCAGCGTTTATCTTCTTTAGAATGATTCCCAATTCGTTTCCGTCCAGCTTATACTTCTTCATCATCCGCGTAGTGCCTCCCACGGATTGCGTCCTTCATTGGGCCAAACATATGGAAATCCGACGGTGCGAGATCGGGGCTGTAGGGTGCATGGGGAAGAACAGTCCACTGAAGTTTTGTGAGCTTCTCTCGGGTGCGAAGACTTGTGTGAGGTCTTGCGTTGTCATGAAGAAGGAGAAGTTCGTTCAGATTTTTGTACCTACGAACACGCTGAAGTCGTTTCTTCAATTTCTGAAGAGTAGCACAATACACTTCAGAGTTGATCGTTTGACCATGGGGAAGGACATCGAACAGAATAACCCCTTCAGCGTCCCAGAAGACTGTAACCATGACTTTACCGGCTGAGGCTATGGCTTTAAATTTTTTCTTGGTAGGGGAGTGGGTGTGGCGCCACTCCATTGATTGCCGTTTTGTTTCAGGTTCGAAGTGATGAACCCATGTTTCATCGCCTGTAACAATCTTTGACAAGAAATTGTCACCCTCAGCCACATGACGAGCAAGCAATTCCGCACAGATGGTTCTCCTTTGCTCTTTATGGTGTTCGGTTAGACAACGAGGGACCCAGCGGGAACAAACCTTTGAATATCCCAAGTGGTGAACAATTGTGACAGCACTACCAACAGAGATGTCAAGTTGAGCACTGAGTTGTTTGATGGTGATCCGTCGATCATCTCGAACGAGTGTGTTCGCGCGCTCCGCCATTGCAGGAGTCACAGCTGTGCACGGCCGGCCCGCACGCGGGAGATCAGACAGTCTTGCTTGACCTTGCGGCGATGATGGCACACGCTTTGCCCAACGACTCACCGTGCTTTTGTCCACTGCCAGATCACCGTAGACATTCTGCAAGCGCCTATGAATATCTTAGATGCCCTGGTTTTCCGCCAAAAGAAACTCGATTACTGCCCGTTGTTTGCAACGCACATCCGTTACAGACGCCATTTTAACAGCTCCGTAGAGCGCTGCCACCTGTCGGAAGTCAATGAAACTATACGAGACGAAGCGGGAATGTTTGAAAATATCCCACAAGAAATTTCCGGTTTTTTCAACCAAAATTGGCCGAGAAAAAAAATATGTTGCATTACTTATTGAACTGCCCTCGTATGTAAGAGGCGATCAGAAAGTTTCCGTTTGAGGACGCTGCTGCAGCATATACGCAAGGTAGCGCGATTCCGATGCGGGTATATAAGAGCCAACCTGTAGGCAAGGGATTAGTGTGTCATTCGTAACTTTCCGACGTGCGTGCAGTAAATTCGGAAACGTGAACTTTATTACGGCTCCCGAAGGACACACACCGGCAGATGTCCTTCGGACACTAAAGAGTGTGTGTAGGGCAACATACCACCGCTGTCGAATGGTGGGCAAAGGGATGCTGCTGCTTCATGGTGACGCACTTCCCCATATCGCAAATGCCATAACGCAGATGTTACGCCAAATAAAGTGGGAGACGCTCGAGCACCGGCCCTATAGCCCTAATCTCTCACCATCCGATTATCACGCTTTCGATCCCTTAAGAGGCCCGCCGAAGGGTCGAAGATTCCTGTCGAACGAGGATGTGCAGTAGGCAGTTGCGCACTTTTTCGTGCAACAGAACACGGTGATTTGCCAAAGTGGTATTTTGAATCCGGTGCATCGTAGGATAATTGCCTTAATGCTCGCGGTGATATTGCCTGATGGGCATGCCGATTCTGATCTGTATGATCTTTGAACGGAATCTTTCTGATCGCCCCTTATATTTTCCTTAGCATTTTACATACCCGGAGCGCCAAAGGCGGTGGCCAGAATGTTGTGACCCATAAACGTGTTTTAAGTTGACAGGTTTTTCCTTCGTTGCTAGCAGAAATTGTAGACGAAATAGCTTCATCTCTCTCTCGACTTTTTTTAAACCAAACCACTTATCCTTTTGCTGAAATTACGTTATGGCCTTTCACGGCACTTTTGTAAGACTTTGCACAAGTCGTGAACACTCATAACACACGCGACGAAGAAGTGAACATACAGCAGAACTGTGACGAGTATTAAACAAGTGACTTAACTTTTGTATTCTGCCTTACGGAAGGTCTTGTCATGGGGGAAGCCTCGTCAGAGAGGTCCACCGCATGAGCGTCTAGGGAAGTGATTGCAGTGGTGGTTTCCCGTTACCTTCCACTGATGATGATGAAATGATAATGAGGACAACACAACACCCATTCCCTGAGCGGAGAAAATCTCCGACTCAGCCGGGAATCGAACCCGGGCCTCTTGGCGTGACAAACCGCCGAGCTGACCACTCAGCTATCGGGGTGGACTAACAAGTGAAGGCACAGTGAAATTTGAATAACGAGCACGTGTGCGAAGTTTTACAAAAGTGAAGTCAACAGCAACGAACATAAATGTAGCAAAATGGGAAAACAAAGGAAAGAAAAAAATGTGAAGGCTAAAACCAAGTTTTTTCGACCGAAACGAGGGAAAAACTTGTCGACTTAAAAATTTACTAAAAGAAGTAATAAATATCAACCATGACTGATCATGCTTCGTTAATAAAAGAGAAATGCGCCTCGTGTGCGACTCTCTTAAACTGCGTTACACTGAAGACAGAAAAAAATAGTGTAAAAAAGCTACTTAATTAATTGGATAATTACGTTTGGCTCATTTGGCACAGACCCAGACGTAATAAAATTGAAATTACATTTATGAGCAGACTTTCTACAGAGGCCGTCGTCGAAGACCTCAGAGAAGACCTCAGAGAAGAAATCAGAGAATACAGGAGGAAAACGATGTTTTAGTCACACTGTCGTGAGGGGACGATTATGAGGCGATAGACTGAAATGATAACCAAACCCCATTTCGTTCCTTTTTGTTTATTTACTTCCCTTGCTCCACCAAATAAAAAATGTTCAAATGTGTGTGAAATCTTATGGGACTTAACTGCTAAGGTCATCAGTCCCTAAGCTTACACACTACTTAACCTAAATTATTCTAAGGACAAACACACACACCCATGCCCGAGGGAGGACTCGAAGCTCCACCAAATGTGTTGGCGCTTTAAATGAAACGTTGTTGCCCTCCTTAATACTTTATCTAAGTTTTCCCAGTAGTTCTCGGAACACTTGCAATATATTTACTGTTTCCCTTCCTCTTCAAATAGCATCTCAGTTAAAAAATAATGACTCTATGATCCATTGTATGGAACACATTTTATGACAGTAAAATAATGATTTGCGATATATTTTACCTTTTCTGTCATAGTGCCGAATTAAGTGACTCTTTTCTTTTTACAGGTACCATTGTGAATGAGCCATCATCGAGGAGAAACAGCGACAGACGAAAATTTTCATTATCGAACGTCTCCACTCGATAACTTAACAACAAGAGGTTCTTAACTTGGAATGTTTGTTCCAATTCCAGATATCCTAAAATCGGAAGAACGTATACGGAAAATGGCACTGTTATGCTATCATAAAACGAAAACATGAGTGTGATTAAGAACTTAGGAATACAGAAAAATCAGGTGGTCATGGACTGTGCGGCTGGTCCCGGCTGAGGTTCGAGTCCTTCCTCGGGCATGGGTGTGTGTGTTTGTCCTTAGGATGATTTAGGTTAAGTAGTGTGTAAGCTTAGGGACTGATGACCTTAGCAGTTAAGTCCCATAAGATTTTTAAAAAAAATCAGGTGTCGAGGAGAATGGTTAGAATATGCCAGTTAATGGACGATGCTGTCATTTCAGACACAACAGTAGCTCTGTAGGATAAAGACGAGGAAGAGGGCAGGGGAAAAGCGTAGTGAGCTCTACTGTGCGTGGGTGCGCGGAAGATGACTGAGGAGTCAGTACTGTCGCTACTGGTCTGGCCGTCCCGCGGTCTGGCCGTTGCTGCGCTACTCTGGCGTAACCGGCATCCGTCCTGCCAGATCTCGCAACGGCCGCCCCTGAATAATACGTCTCCCCTTCAATTAATTCAAAAGCGCGTGTGGCGACGCGCCGGCTCCTGCAGGCGCTGTTGCCGACTCTTCTAGCACGTCACCCAACTGACGAAGCCCCCTCACTCACTCACACGCTACATCATTTGCCTTTACAGATTAACACCAACAAGGGGCTGCAAGCAACCTGCTCTACATTGCTTCAAAACACTCACACGGTTACACGGGCTATTTCAGACAGACAGCTGAATGGTTTTCGGCCTGGCGCAGAAGTAATGGGTTGATAGTAATGAAATTCTGTTTTAACATTAACCGCATTTTCCGTCGGTGATCGGTAGAACATAATAACAAAAAAAAAGGTTCAAATGGCTCTGAGTACTATGCGACTTAACTTCTGAGGTCATCAGACGCCTAGAACTTAGAACTGATTAAACCTAACTAACCTAAGGACATCACACACATCCATGCCCGAAGCAGGATTCGAACCTGCGACCGTAGCGGTCGCTCGGCTCCAGACTGTAGCGCCTAGAACCGCACGGCCACTCCGGCCGGCCATATTAACAGTATTAAATAGAAGACACTTCCTAACGTTCTGCAAAATTATATTTATTTGGCCACGAACCGGCTTTCAGGTTCTTAGGTCATCGTCATATGGCAACTTAACATTGCGAACACAGATGAAATGAAGCGCGACTTGCACAAATATTATTTGTAAAGAAGATAAAAAAGATACAAAAGTGATGACAAGTAGACTTTTTACATAGGAGAGTATTACATTTTTTATGTCACGGAGAAACAATTACATTAACTAAAAGAGTAAACAAAATTCTTTATGTGGTGAAACATTCAACAGCTGATGAAACACAAAGGTGAATTTAGAATTTTAATCTAGTATTTGTTGTGACCAGATGAAAATCCTTTCGTCCGGCCGGAACTGTGGGTTCTTTGAATGCTCTGGGGAGAGCCTCATCAAACTATAAAATATGCAATATTAGTTCACTCTATTACACGAATAAATTTGACAGAGTTCTTCGCCACAGGATTCCTTGATAATTTACAGCTGTCATTGAGTATGAAAGCATCACTTGATGCGCAGGTTAACAAATTGTTCTCTTCTAGTACAAAATGCAACATTTACTAAAGTCCATTTCATCGGAAACTTTAACTGCCACTGTTCTACACGACGATGCTGACAGCTGTGGCTAAGACCTCGAACAGGGGCTGAGCTCTTGCATGCTCGACACTATATGGCGCTGCTTTTGTGTTAGGGAGGGCGTGTCTTCGGGAGTGTCTTCCATTGATTGTCGTGGATTGCAGCAAGCCCTCGCTAATGTCCGTGGTATAGATTCGCGTTGCCGACTGTGGTGTGGCATAGCGATATCTCGACGATAGCACAGTATTTGTAACTAATACTTGATTTACCGGAGGGGGGAAAGGAAACTGAGTTTAGTTATTTGATACTAAGATGGCATTCTGTGTCACAAATTTGTTGATTTCCAGTGTTTATTCTGCATTATATAAGTGGTTTTCTTTTAATAAAGAAAGTAAAGTTGTATGGCATGAATGGCTGGGAGATCCCAAAAGACAGGTTCAGCTGCTTCGTTGGAAAACATTTTCCTATCCTCCGCGCCCGCATGAGAAGCATAAAAGCTGCATGTGTAAGCGTGTAAGTTAAGTGTAGACTGCAATGGTGTGTAACTTTCCTGGCAGATTAAAACTGTGTGCCGGACCGAGACTCGAACTCGGGACCGTCGCCTTTCGCGGGCAAGTCCTTTACCGACTGAGCTACCCAAGCACGACTCACGCCCCCTCCTCACAGCTTTACTTCCGCCAGTACCTAGTCTCCTACCTTCCAAACTTTACAGAAGTTCTCCTACGAACCTTGCAGTACTAGCACTGTTGAAAGAAAGGATATAACGGAGACATGGCTTAGCCATAGCCTTGGGGGTGCTTCCAGAATGAGATATTCACTCTGTAGCGGAGTGTGCGTTGATATGAAACTTTCCTGGCAGATTAAAACTGTGTGCCGGACCGAGACTCAAACTCGGGACCTTTCCCTTTCGCGGGCAAGTGTTCTACCAAGTAAAGCTGTGAGAACGGGGCGTGAGTCGTGCTTGGGTAGCTCAGTTGGTAGAGCACTTGCCCGCGAAAGGCAAAGGTCCCGAGTTCGAGTCTCGGTCCGGCACACGGTTTTTATCTGCCAGGAAAGTTTCATATCAGCGCACACTCCGCTGCAGAGTGGAAATCTCATTCTGTAATGGTGTGTGTTTGGTGTAGTGTAGTGTTCATGTTGGGAGATGATGAGAGAAGGGAGAGGGTGAAACCTGGTGCCGGCACATAACCTGTTACTTTCGGATACACCAAGGGCGCCGCCGAGCTTAACGTTCCCATCCGACGGACGCATCACCATCAACATTGTCGGACGCCTTCACTTCATGACACACAGCGGAGAGGTTTGAAATCTAATTCAAGGCACTGGCATGAAGAGTGGTGGTCAGCGACTTTACGACACCACCCCTCCTGTCTCCTCTCCCGGAAAGGCAAAGGGAAAATTGTAAATAGGAAGCGGCGTACATGGACGGTTACCACTCCAAGAATAAGTCACACACGAAGGTGCGCATCTCGACACGGCCGTTGACAGTTTATATATGTTCGGCAAAGTTCAAATCTTTCTTTCTTAATCTACAGTTTCTCTCGTGTTCAGATAACCTAACTGCCTCAGTGCTACCTGACTCACCAATAAGTGATCCTATACAGTGCTTGCAAGTGATTTACACACATCGCTCAGTGCAAATGGCTGCAGTCTGTCTTTACCATTGAATAAAAAATTTGGATTTGATCTTGTGTTGTTGCAGTTATTCTTGTTATGTCCGTGCTTGCTACTAGAATGGGACGAGGAATTCACGCCTTATGCAATACACCTTTTTGTGTTTTGTTTCACCCAGACATTTTTCAGCACTTTTTGTGCTATCTTCAGTGGGTTATTTTTATTTTCTAACTGTAAAATTGTTGTTACATATTAAAAATTAGCTAAACTTTTGGTATATAATAATTGCAATTGTGAATTAATAAATGTTGTAAAATATTCTACATCATTTGCCCATAGTTCACAGTTGAGATATGTTTTAACGACCTGATGCACTGCGTGTTGTTTATAACATTATGTCAAAGTTCTATTTATAGTTTAATTGGCAAAAATGGTGGATGCATGCATTATTTTACGTACCTTACATGATGCTATTAGACATTTATTTTGGTAGATATTCTGCTACGCAGTCTACAACTTCTCATCTGCAAACAGCAAATTACGAAGGTTGGTTTAAATACTGAACTAGTTTATTAATGTGATCCTATTGCAGATGGTATGCACTGGCCTTCCTCCGATTTTTGAACTGACTTCATACTACCAGTTATAGATAAGACCTACAGTTTAGCACGGATGACGATTCAGGGCATATGAGTGCAGCGTCAAGGCACGTTCATATAACACAGACTCCAGACCGCCTGCCACGACCCCGCGTCGTTGGTGGCAAAGCGGCGGATGGTGTTCAGTGCAACCTGTGTTACCAAGCACTCGTCATAACCAGGTGTCCTCATCCTAGGAGGAGCTCTGTAATGGCGAAACTTCCCAAGTACCACAGTGTCACTGTGGACGGAATGCTGAACTGGCACCAAAATGTCGAAGAACTGGTGTCAAAAGCGTTGAACAGACGGCGTAGGCTGTACTCACTACGAAACTCGACGTCTGACTTCACTGGACCTTGTACGCGTAGTTGTTCTGAACAAGACGCTGATGTGCCCATTTCCACAGTGTTCATTAGTAGTCTAGGATCGTGCGGCTGAGGCATACATTGACCGCTTACAGCTCTCAAACTCGTTTTGCACCTATCTCACATTTCTCCGATGGCCAAACTCCATCAGGCAGCCAGAGTACCCACGGAAGAAATTCTTCGTTAAAGATAGAGTGCCGTAGAGCCGATACATCATAACGTAGACACAAGGGTGCACCACAATACTTGCTGGTGCACTAGATTCGTTCTTCCATCATGTTAACATTAGACTTTCTTTTGCTATCAACATCAGCGAAATCGTCGAGAGAAAGAAACTTACCGTGCGAGGTGGCGCAGTGGTTAGACACTGGACTCGCATTCGGGAGGACGACGGTTCAATCCCGCGTCCGGCCATCCTGATTTAGGTTTTCCGTGATTTCCCTAAATCACTCCAGGCAAATGCCGGGATGGTTCCTTTCAAAAGGCACGGCCGACTTCCTTCCCTGTCCTTCCCTAATCCGATGAGACCGATGACCTCGTTGTCAGGTCTCCTTCCTCCAACCAACCAACCAAAGAAACTTAGCATGCACCATCTAGATCGTCTGGAGGAACAGGCCGTTGGACTAAGCCTACAGAGAAGAACAGGAGGCAGGAAGATAGATCTCGAGGCAAACTGTGCTGAATACAACTCTGAAAGGGCTACGTTCTACCATAATGGACCTCCCGTATTGTATCTACCTTTAACGATATTGTTGTCATGGGTTGGTAAGATGTAGATCAAAATGTTGTTCCCTCGTACAAACACTACGTGTGTGCATTACATAGTGTCTAGCATTCTTCCTAGTGTCTGTTTGTTCTAAGTCGTGTCTCCCTACCACTTTCGCGCAACGACGCTCTGAGCGTGTTTTTTAGGGAAATGACTAGTTTGAACCTGGGACCTGTTGCTGGTAAGGAGACGTCAGACCACACATGACATGTAGAGTTCAGAAGAGTTCAGTGAGACTAGCGATGATACAATCAAACACTTAATGATTTCAGCGTCAGCTCCACTGCACTCCCTGTAAAAGAATCTTAATACTAACTAAATTTAGTGGAAGGGGTTCAAGGCTTTCCTATTTTTAGTTAGCTGGTAAAATAACGTCGAAAAAGCAGTTAAGTTTACCATTGGAAATTTTATTCTACTCACAAAACATCGTTTATAAATTGCACTATTGATAAAAGGAAATGTTTTAATACAGGATGATAAGAACCAACTGCGTTCAACAAAAATGTGAACGAATATTCTCTGAATGGGTTTCCAAGTTCTACAATGGATCGAAGGATCATCTATGCCATATCACATCTATAATCTAGATTTAAGTTAAGTTTCATAAAAGAGAAAACTATCAAAATGATATACAGTGACCCTCAATTATCTTTAATTACTTATTTAACTTGTTGTAAATTACAGTGGCTGATGTGGCTTCTCAATAATTATATAACAGAAGAATCATCGCGTTTCAGATTTTAACGTCTAGTAGCAAATGTGAATACCACGAAGTTTACTTGACGATCGACACTAGTATTACGTAAAAAGGGGATGTAACAGATGATACTTCTGCAGTTCTGAGTGATGCCTTATGCGCTATCGCTTGCGTTCATTACCTTGTCGTTGGTTAGGCAGCGTCAGCGGACGGTGGGCGAGGCAGCTCCACACACCTCGCCATCTCAGAAGCAACTCTTCTCTAACCTCTCCTTACTACAATTTACCGAAGTTGGTTTAAAAAAAGGTATCTGGCTGTGTTTTCAACTGACCAATCAGGGTCTCAATGTTAACCTTAAGCTCCGCCTACAAAAATTCTGTCTATCCAATGAGAAACGTTATACTTTTCGTGGTGGGACAATGTTTTTAGCGTTTGCGACGTAACAGAGACGCGTATAGTCTCACGCTAAAACTTGCAGCTGGTGTGGCCATTTTAGTGTTATCGTAAGATCTATACTGTTCTTCTGGAGGGCTCTAGCGTTTAACATGGGCTGGGAGCTGCTCTTGGCGTTCGGCCGGCGATGTGGGTGTCCGTCCCTTATCGTAGGGCCACTTAGCCTACACAGCTCTGCTCTTGGCTTCTGTTCTCGTTTC
The DNA here is from genome assembly GCF_021461395.2 of Schistocerca americana. NCBI lineage: Eukaryota > Metazoa > Arthropoda > Insecta > Orthoptera > Acrididae > Schistocerca > Schistocerca americana. The sequence continues at coordinate 336,811,155 of NC_060123.1, read as the reverse complement.
TCCCCACAGAACTGCGTCTGTTTCACGTTGGGAAGGTATGACATGCATTTAGGCGTTCTTGTGTTAGTCTGTGGTATTCCATTTGCTCACTCGTTGATCATATTACTTTGGTTAATTTAATGTCAGGATTTATTCAGAGCTGTGTGACATACTGCCAGATTTGCTATCATGTCAGGGTTTTCAGGGAAGTTGTTGGATTTTCCTGACACCTTACAAGTGCAGTGGCTAAGACACTCGTCTCGTTTCTGGAGGAGCGTATTTCAAGTCCTCTTCCGACAGACCTGCTTTGTAAAACACCAATCGATAACGGAGCTGTATTAGTATCTTCTCTGTTGCTGCTCAACTTGGAGAGATTAGATAAAACAAGAGTCGATCACACAAAGAACTCTTCGGCTGAAGAACATATCTTTTATATCCCGTGCTGCATTACAATCGTTCATATATAACTATAAAATGGAACGGTCTTGCCGCAGTTGATACACCGGTTCCCGTGAGATCATCGAAGTTCAGCGCTGTTGGGAGTGGCCGGCACTTGGATGGGTGACCATCCAGCCGCCGTGCGCTGTTGCCATTTTTCGGGGTGCACTCAGCCTCGTGATGCCAATTGAGGAGCTACTCGACCGAATAGTAGAGGCTTCGGTCAAGAATACCATCATAACGACCGGGAGAGCGGTGTGCTGACCCCACGCCCCTCCTATCCGCATCTTCCTCTGAGGATAACACGGCGGTCGGATGGTACCGGTAGGCCACTCGTGGCCGAAGACGGAGTACTTATAACTATAAAATATAGAAAATAGTTATCATGTGATGTTCTTGACTGCGATCTGTTCATATTTTTAACATGGTAAGTATTTATTTATTTGGATCCAGTGAGCATCTTCATCCTAGGAGTGTTGTGACAGTTGTTATTGCTTCGTGTAAAGGAGTTGTTGTAGGCTGTAGTGACGCATTTATCTTGTTGATGGCAGGAAGACAGAATGAACTCCAGCAATTCACATGGCTTATGCTCGAATATCATCAAGGATCTGAAGGACCTAACGACCCCAACAGAAGTACGTGTCTCTACCATTTCGTGAGAGACCGCGAAGACTCAGGTCACTGACGCAGAGTCTGTTGATTAGGAGCTTCGCGTAGCACGTCTCCTCTCCTTGGCCTCCAAGTATTGGCGATGAAAAAAAAAAGCTCAAATGTGTGTGAAATCTTATGGGATTTAACTGCTAAGGTCATCAGTCCCTAAGCTTACACACTACTTATCCTAAATTATCCTAAGGACAAACACACACGCCCATGCCCGAGGGAGGACTCGAACCTCCGCCGGGACCAGCCGCACAGTCCATGACTGCAGCGCCTGAGACCGCTCGGCTAATCCCGCGGTGCATTGGCGATGAAAATTTCTTTGACCTCTAGTATTCGAACCTGCGTATCCCGGTCCGAACATCGTCGCACAAGTGAGCAATAACGATCTCGAATACAGCGGCAAGTGAAGGGATATCAGAACACTTTGGGATTATTTGAACGGCGAAGCCGATAAAAAAAAAAGTACAAAGCCTGCAGGACCCCTGTCGAGGAAGCTGTAGCGTGGGAATTAATCCACTCCACTGATGTGGTAGACAGTAACAGTCCAGCACAGTAGCTTGTTGGTGGACTAGGCGAGGTACAGCCATTGTGTTCAAGCTCGACAGCTCTGCATGTCGAGGGGCAGTAGAGAGCAACCTGAAAAGAGGCCGGGAAAAAGGATTCCGTGAGTGGGTGGCCTCTTTTGGATTGCGCAACAGGTGTCAACGGGAGGCGGGTGTGCGGACGTTTGAACCGCCGGCTGGACTGGAGCGCCCGTTGCTGGGACCGGTAGGGTCTCACCTGCCCACGAGCGACAGCCGGTTACCGCGCGCCCCAGCCGGCAGCTGCAGCTGCGTCTCGTCGCGCACCGGGACGCTTCCAGAAGAGCCGAGGGCCGCTGCCGTACTGCGGGCCACAGCACCCGCCCACGACACAGCTAAACAGGTCCATCATCTTAGCACGCATGTTTACGTATTTTAGCAACCAGCTAAAGTTTCCTGACGTAGTTTCTTCCTCATCTTCTTCTTCTGCTTTGACAGCCTCGTTGGATCACTTCAGTCAGTGGGTTATCTTATCGAAATGACTTCTGTATTCATTCTGATCTTTTTTTTCGTTCCTCATTTGTAAATAGCCTTTTTATTGTCTGTCGTTTGTGAATTTTTTGGTTAAGTCTCATTTTTGTGTTTTTCAGTTTCTTTAAATTTTCTTTGTTTTGCAAATCGCCCAGGGTTAATTCTAGCTCTTTCATACCTTTCCTGATTTCCTTTATCCACCCTACTTGCAGCTTCATGTTCCCAAGTTTCTCTATAATTTTTCTTGATAATCTGCTTTCTGGTGTCCTCATAACGTGACCCAAAAAGAGATTCTTTTTTCCGTAAAGTATCTATAATGGGCTCCAGTTCAATGTTCGAGTACACCACGTCATTTGGCACTGTCCACCATCGTCCATCTTTTTGATGTTACTTATGCATGTTCTAACTATTCTTCTCTCTGCTTTTAAGATTTTGTCGATTCTGTTTTTCTGGGTGACTTTGAAAAGAGTCTTATAAGTATTTAATTGGCAGACATTTTTTATTGTATGTAAAGCCTGTCAATTTTTGAGCTTTCATCATTTTGTTAGTTTGTAGTTGTCATGCAGGTCTCTCGACTTAGTTGTATGTAGATTCCTGGTGACATACTTTCATAAGACATTATATGCAGACTTTTACGACGGTGCCAACGGCCTTGCCGCAGTGGTAACACCGGTTTCCGTCAGAGCACTGAAGTTAAGCGCTGTCGGGCTGGGCTAGCACTCGGTCTGCCGAGCCCTATTGGCAAGCGGGGTGCCTCAGCCCTTGTGTGGCAAACTGAGTAGCTACTTGATTGAGAAGTAGCGCCTCCGGTCTCGGAAACTGACATACGACCGGGACAGCGGTGTGCTGACCACATGTCCCTCCATATCCGCATTCAGTGACGCCTATGGGCTGAGGCTGACAGGCCGGCTGGTGTGACTGAGCGGTTCTAGACGCTTCAGTCTGGAACCGTGCGACCGCTACGGTCGCAGGCTCGAATCCTGACTCGGGCCATGGATGTGTGTGATGTCCTTAGGTTAGTTAGGTTTAAGTAGTTCTAAGCTCAAGGGACTGATGACCTCGGATGTTAAGTCCCATAGTGCTCAGAACCATTTGAACCACTTTTTGAGGCTGACACGGTGGCCGGTCGGAACCTTTGGGCCTTCATGGCCTGTTCGGGAGGAGTTTTACGACGGTCGTTACCTTCTCAACTTGCATAGTTTACTATCCGTCCAAACTTCTTCCTCTAGGTCCCTGGTCATCCACGTTGTCTTCGCTCAGTTGGTGTCTATTCAGAAGCTCTTCTTGGCCATCAATAACCGTTTACTCGTTGAAAGGTGGCGATACCAAGTTAATATTTTTCTGTCTATGGCATCGAGAGCACTGTCTTTTTCTCCTATAATTTACGTATTCTTTCCTTTCTGACATTTTACGAAATGGATATTCGACAACTTCACCAAAAACCCATCTCTAGGGACATCAATTTTTCCCCGTTTTGATTAGCTCCCATATTTCAGTGCAATGTGTGTTGAGTCTAAGATTCACTTTTACAGCAAGCTCTTTGTTTTTTTTTTTTTTTTGTTAATTTTGTAACTCCATATCAAGGAGTGAAGTAGGTCAATTACTCTTTTTTTCTTTTTGGACAGTTTCGTGAAGTGTCGCCCAAGTCTTTGAATGTACAAACATTTTTAATTTTGCAGAATCCTGCATCCATGTCTCCTCGTTGATCTTATCACTGATTGTATTAGACTGAAAACGGAAATGTAAATGACATTGTCTGTTAGCTTTTGCCTCGGGTTCTTCGGCCGACGTTTCTGTGTCGATTTTTTTGACGTTTCGACAGCACGAGTGGCTGGCGTTGTAAGAGCTTCACTGTCCATTGCTGGTGGTGGATTACGATTAAGGCTTAAGCCTTGACAATGCTAGTCACTCGTGTTGACAAAACGTCTGAAAAATTGTTAAACAAAAACGAGACCGATGCCAACAGGCAATATCAACAAGTGGCCATGAAAGGTTTAACAATTTTGAACTGAAAAACTCAGACGTTAGAGTGGACAACGAAGTGGGTTAGATGGTTTCTTAGCTGTAGCAAAAACTTATTTTTCCTACAAACAAGACTTGTGATAACAGGCCACATGACAAAAATGGAACTGCACTGAGTAATGTCAACTATAACATTTACAATTTGAGAAATGCCTCAACTAAGTTCAGCGGATCAAAAATTAGTCATTTGAAGAAAAATCATTAGAAGCATCAGTTAATGATGACTAGACTTGATAACCGACTAGATTCGCTTCGGACCGGGGGTAGTCAACCTTTTCTACGTGTCGCCTACTTTTGTATCGCTGTAAATAGTAAAATTTTCTAACCGAACACTGATTCCAAAGTAAGGATGATCCATGAAGTAAAAATTATAAAGCTGAGTTAGAGCATATGATAATAATTACATACCAAATATTTTAGATCAAAATTTTGTGAAAACTTAAAGAAAAGTTCTTAAAACCGCTATCACGTACGGCTGCCATAAAAAATGGAACGCTTATTAATGGGCGGTAGAGGCCAGATTACTACCCACTGGATGAGGAAGTGAGTCGACAACTTTTTGCAGGTGCATCTCATCCAGGTTAAGCCACACGCTGAGGATTCGACTCTTAAGTTACACCAAGTCGGGCACATGCTGATATCGGCATTTTACCCACTGTTCCAACATGCCCCGTAGATATTCTATGTGGTTGAAGCCAGATGATTTTGCAGACCAATCGAGATGTAATAATATGGGAATGCCCAGAAAACCAGACACGTATTCTTCCAGACTGATGTAATTGCTGTTGCCGTCTTTATGTGCCACTGTAACCAATGGCAGCTTGCTAGGCGACAAACACCAAATGTGCACTGCATGCAGTTCCCGTGGCAGTGTTCTCTCGCAGACAAGTGGGGTGGACCTTCATTCTCTGCCTGCAGCAATTCCTGTCGGGTTTGGAAGCGGTTTTGTCTCGCAAGCAGTGAAACACGTGTCTGGTCCCTCTCAGTAAGGATATTTCTCCTACCACAATACTGACATAGTGTTTCGTGGCTACGTGTGTTACACCGCTGCCTGTAGACACGTTGAACATTCCGATGCGAATCATCAAGTCCCGCAACTTCATGGGCAATGTTCATGGGCACGGCCAAACACGATTTTCCCTTTTTGCCACTCTGTCTCGTCCTTACGTTTACCCGTGTTTACGTACAACGTTCCCTTGAAACACAAATGTCTCACTGACCGCTACTGCCTTGTGCTCAAGTAGACGCAGCCCACGAGCTGTTCAGCATGTGACTCGATCGCTGCGCCATCTGTAAAGGCTTAACGATTCATCCTTGCGTGAACACTGAGGTGACATTGTCCACTGAGCTTAAATTCATACAACAGATAAGGCTCGCTACGAAACTGGACAGAATAAGAGTTGGGAAATGTAATAACCTGCTGCAGCAGCAGTAACGATTTGCTACGTGACGGTGTTATAATGAAAATTGTAGCCGCGCGGTCTAGGGTTCCTTATCACGGTCCGCGCGGCACCCTCCGTCGGAGATTCGAGTCCTCCCTCGAGCATGGGTATGTGTATTGTCCTTAGCGTAAGTTAGTTTGAGTTAGGCTAAATAGTATGTAAGCTTAGGAACCGATGACCTCAGCAGTTTGGTCCTATAAGATTTTCCCACAAAATTCCATTTTGAAAAATGTACTTTACGGGACAAAATATTTGACACATTAGCAGTTTTACTGTGAATTTTGTTTTCTTCTTGTTTGCACAATTCCTCTCACAGATAGTTAACAAAAAGTTTTCCCCATCCTAATAGGAAGTTTCACGTTTTATTATTATTTTAACAAAATACGATTTCCAGGTACGTTTTGGCCGTAGAAAATCGCTACATGCCCGTGTAATTGAAGTAAAAGTAAATTTGCATTCTCAGTGCAGCATTTTGATGGGACGCGTAGTGTCTGCAATCGTGAACGAGACTACGTCGCTCGTTTTCGTTGATCAGCGTGTCAACGTGGCTTCGTGGTAATTTCAAGTTTAGACCACGCGCATTTTCAATAAGCAAAGCACAGTACGTTATCTGTCGAATTTGCGTACTCCACAGTGCCGTCGTCCATTTAGCCCTCTCACGAAACACAAAGCAGTGAAGATCTGCCTCGAGGTGGTCTTCAGCGGTCAACGATCACAGCAAATATCTCCACATAATAAATTTGGCTACTAGGCATACATTGCGAACAACAGTACAAACTTCCCAGCATAGTGATGCGGCAAGATGGTGGGCAAGGCAACACCTCAAATGAAATGGGTTCGGATTCGCTTCGCTGACGAGTGCAGGATTTGTCTGATGTCTGATAATCGTCGTAGAAGAATGTGAAGGTGGACAGGTAGAAATGCACCTCTCGCACATGCAGCACGGACGTGGGTCAGACGTGTATATGTAGGCATGCCGGATTCCTCTCACCGCTATCGAGGGTAATTTGAGGGCTGTGAAGTATCTGGACTAGACCTCCAAATTACTGTCCAGCTTACAGTCAAAGTTGCAGCGATGTACAATTTTTACACTGCGTTGGACCAGCAACTACACTGTTCAACAAAATTAAAGGATAACTTTTTCGAAACCAGGTAATTGTCTCCCATTGCAACGCATTAGTTTCAAATTTGGCTCAAAGGTGCCTATAGCCTTCCTCTATAATGGCGAAAAAGCGTGGCGTCGTGTGACGTCACCCTCGAGCTAGGCGATGCCTCAAACAGCAAGGTATCGACACATGCGAAAAAAAGGCCACAGCTCGAAAGTTCATGCGTCGTGTAAGGTGGGTTAATGATATCACGTTGGCACCGAATTTCAGCACAATTCTGTCCAATGCCACCGTGGATGTGTCACACTATGAGAAGGCCGTCACAGTCCCTCTCACCCACATTCACCCCTTCTTTTGACGTCTCTGTAATGGTGGTCGGAACCGCGACACTCAGCGCTGAAATCGTACGTTTTTCTTATGGGTGGCCGAGGAAAGCATTTCAGACACACAGTAGCTCAGAATCGACACAAAAATGCCTCAGGGCGTGTCATAAAGGGCGTTAACGAAACCACCCTTTCGCTGGGGAGTTGATTCCCACACATTTCGCGGCTGAAAACGACAGTTCACAGTGCGATGAGCAGCACGGAGATGGTCTTCACAACCCTGTTGACACCCTCGGACGTTTCAACCCTCCTGTAACGACGTTGTGGGGCTCCAACCATATAGAACTTCATCGCACCCCTTTGGAGTGCAGCACGACAGAAGTTTTTGTTGGAACCACTAGGGACCGTTCAAAACTATTCAACAGAATTTGAACTACATCAGAGGCGGCAAAGGGTACTTATGCTTTTCTAACTCTCCTGTGTTTCACCCTCCTGTGGCGCGATCACGCGGGAGTGCAACATCAACAAGTACGTGAATAAAATGACAAAGGATTCCTCTAAGAACCCCAGTTCGGCAACACCCTTGGTGCCACCCATGCAAGTTTGTTGTAGAGGTTACAAATATTCCTGTCAGAAACATCGACATCAATTCAGTCTAAGGGCTGTTCTAGCGCCTGAAAGAAGGGCAAACCCAGCCGAAGGAGTGTCGAAGGGGTTGCCTAGCCCTCAGATGCTAGAGCAGCTGCGGTTTGATTTGGTGTCGAAATTTCTGATGGTACGTGCAGGTATGATATAACGGTTGTAATAAACTTCTGTGATCTGTTTGTATAGTATTTTTCACAAATGATGTACGTTTTGGTTCAGGTAATGGTTCGAAAACGCAGTCGTTCGAAACTAGTCACCATCAATGGCTGTTTAGGTAACTGAGGCAGGAAGCCAAATAAATATTTCGGCAATGGATTCGTTTTTCAAGACGACAATGCACATCGCATGTACATTGTGAACACTTTCCTCTAGAAGGCAGCAATCTCACGCGTGGAATGGCCTGACGTATCTGCTGATGTGTAGCCCAGTGAGTACGCTTGGGACCAGCTGAACCTTGTGAGTCTTGGAGGAACCCTTACCACATTGCATTGTCGGGGGAATAGTTGCAGTATGTTATGCAGTGATAGGTATGTATACACGGTGAACATTAACAAAACCGACAAACTGGTGGGACGGTTTCCTGATCGGAAGTGGAAAAAAAGGTGCTATGGACATGTATCCTGAAATGGATCGTTGCCACTGTAGATGTCACTGACGAATGACAGTGCCTCTGGCCACATGATAAGTGCTTCTTGTGTGTTGTAGGCTGTGTGATGGATGCATCGTGCTGTAAGCAGCAGAATGGTCTGGTGTTCATGTCGGGAACAAATCGAGGTGGAGAAGGTCGAGAAGCAGCACGGCTATACCGAAACAAGTCAAGAAGCACGCAGTTAGAGGAACTGTCATCCATCAGCACCATCTGCTGTGGCAATTATGCATCACCAGATACATGCTGAAAGGACTTTTATTCCTCCATTTCGAGTCAGGAATCCGTCTTACAGCTTGTCGGTTTGATCAATGTTCAGCCTGTACAGATTGTGATCAAGCTTCGCTGCTCCTTGGAGATGCGGCTGCTACTTTGCTTTTCCCACCAGATGACGCCTCCCTTGTAGCCGACCAACTCGTAGCTCTCATCATCGATACGAGATGTCACTCAAAACGCCAGTAAATATGGAACAGATAACTGCACTCATCATTACTACAATTATAACTTATACACAGAAACCTTCCTCGTGATTCAGTCTATCTACTAGTGAAAACCGTATCAAAATCCGAATCAAAAATAGAAAAACATGGGAGGGGACTTTAATTTACTAAAGGTTCCACTTGATTACGATGGCGTGCATCGGAGTGATAAACAAATGCACAGCACATGATAACCCTTCTGCCAATCTTGTGGCACAGTAAGCGTGGAAGAGACTTTTACAGGAGCTTTGAAGATGAGAGGCTTTTTGCGTGCCTTGACGAGTTTATTTCGTTGGAACATTAGTACCAGTCCGGTAGTCGATGGAATATTGTTGCCGAATGATCGGTACTGAGGCTCCGCTCGACGCGCTCACGGGTTTCAAAGACGGCGAGCGAAGCCGGCGGTGGGCGCCGCGCGACCTTGGAGGCTGGGGGCGAAGTGGACCAGACGGCTCGCGGACGCTCCTGGGTCGGACGGCGGATCCGCCCGCGCGGAGAGCGACCCAGTGACACGTTTCCGGGGCGACACTTACCCCGCGATGGGGAACACGCGGCCCACTTGCCCCTGACGTCAGCCGGCCGACCGGGTTAGCGCTCTGCGCCTCTGCGCTGTGCTGTGCCGTGCTCTGCGCTCTCGCTCGCTGCCACGGGCGATCGCCCGGCAGGTGGACTGCGCCACGCGAGAACAAAGGCGCGCGTGGCGAGTGTGTCTCGCTGCAGGCAGGAAAAAGCGGACAGGAACGGCTGGGCAGCTGCACAGGAGGCCACAGGTGCCGCCTCGGCGCCTGCGGAATTAGCGCGTTGTCGTCTGCCATAGGATAACCGACTAAGAGAAGTCTGTCCTTCCTAATAACAAACAAGACTCTTCTACGCGACATGTCTCTAGTGATTTCATGAACGTCGTCGCCCAGCTGAGATACTGCGTAAAGATGGTGTTTTAAACATATTTCGAGTGTCAGATAATAATTTCAATTCCTCTTCTTTCTGTGCTGTTTCCTGATTTTTAGTAGTCCACTCATTCATCTTGTCTCCATGCTGTGCTTACCTTTCATCTTGTAAGGTGTCAGGCAAATCCAACACCTTCCATGAAAACCTTGACATGATAAGCAAATCCAGTAGCATGTCACATAGCTCCGAATAAATCGTGACATTAAATTAAACAAGGTAATACGAGTAACGAATGAGCAAATGGAATACCACGACTAACACAAGAATGCCTAAATGCATGTCATACCTTCCCACCGTGAGACTGACGCAGTTCCGACAGGAGAAACGAGAACAGAAGCCGAGAGCAGAACCGTATTAAGCTAGAAGGCCCTACGATAAGGGACGGACTGGACACCCACGTCGCCAGCTAACCATTAGGACCACCCCAGCTGCAAGTTTTAGTCTGAGACTTTTTCGCATCTCTATTACGTCAGGACCACCCCCCAGCCCATGTTTAAAGCTAGAGCCCTCCAGAAGAACAGTATAGATCTTACCATAACACAAAAAGGGCCACACCCCAGCCGCAAGTTTTAGCGTGAGACTTTTTCGCGTCTCTGTTACGTTGGAAACTTTAAAAATATTGCCCCACCACGAAAAGTATAACGTTTCTCATTGGATAGACAGAAATTTTGTAGGCAGAGCTTAAGGTTAACATTGAGACCCCGATTGGTCAGATGAAAACACAGCCAGATAGTTTTTTTTACCAACTTCGGTAAATTGTAGTAAGGAGAAGTTAGGAGAGAGTTGTTTCCGAGATGGCGAGGTGAGCGGAGCTGTCCTGCCCGCCGCCCCCCGACGAACACCGACAAGTTAATGAACGCATGTGATGCCGCATAACAGCGCATAAAGCTTCACTCAGAACTGCAGAAGTCTCATCTGTTACACCCCCTTTTTGCGTAATACTAGTGTCGATCGTCAATTAAAGCTCATGGTGTTCACATTTGCCACTTGAAGTAAAAATCTGAAACGCGATGATTTTTCTGTTATATAGTTATTGAGAAGCCACATCAGCCACTGTAGTTTACGACAAGTTAGATAAGTAATTAAAGATAATTGAGGGTCATTATAGACCATTTTGATAGTTTTCTCTTTTGTGAAACTTAATTTAGACCTAGATTATAGATGTGATATGGCACAGGTCATCCTTCGATTCATTGTAGTACTTGGAAACCCATTCAGGGAATATTTGTACACATTTTTGTTGAACGCAGTTGGTTTTTACCATCCTGTATTAAAACATTTCCTTTTATCAATAGTGCAATTTATAAACGATGTTTTGTGAGTAGAATAAAATTTCCAATGGTAAACTTAACTGCTTTTTCGACGTTATTTTACCAGCTAACTAAAAATAGGAAAGCCTTGAACCCCTTCCACTAAATTTAGTTAGTATTAAGATTCTTTTACAGGGAGTGCAGTGGAGTTGACGCTGAAATCATTAAGTATTTGATTGTATCATCGCTGGTCTCACTGAACTCTTCTGAATTCTACATGTCATGTGTGGTCTGGCGTCTCCTTACCAGCAACAGGTCCCAGGTTCAAACGCTCAGAGCGTCGTTTCGCGAAAGTGGTAGGGAGACACGATATAGAACAAACAGACACCACGCAGAATGTTAGAATCTGAACATTCTACTCTTGATTTCTTTTTTTTCTGACTTGAAAGCACACTGGACTCGCATTCGGGAGGACGACGGTTCAATCCCGTCTCCGGCCATCCTGATTTAGGTTTTCCGTGATTTCCCTAAATCGCTTCAGGCAAATGCCGGGATGGATCCTTTGAAAGGGCACGGCCGATTTCCTTCCCCATCCTTCCCTAACCCGAGCTTGCGCTCCGTATCTAATGACCTCGTTGTCGACGGGACGCTAAACACTAAATCTCCTCCTCCTCCTCCTGACTTGAAAGCCTTATACACGGTCCAGTCACATTAATGTTTGGACGCGCAGAGAGACAGTGAGGTTCTGGAAGGTACGGACATGGATGTCGAGCCATGCCCATTCCCGCTGCGCTAGGTTTCTCCGTTGAGGATCCACAGCACGAACAGCACGACCGAGGTGGTCCGCCAGATTCTCGTTTGGGATTACATCGGGGAGTTTGGTGGCCAGGGGAGAACGGTAAACTCATCTTATGCTCTTCGAACCACGTGCGTAGATTGCGAGCTGTGTGAAATGTTGCATTGTCTTGCTGGTAGAAGCCATCGTGCCGAGGAAAAAGAAACTGCATGTAGTGGAGGGCATGGTCTCCAAGGATAGATGCATACTTGGGTTTATCCATTGTACCTTCCAGAATGACTAGATCACTCAGAGAATGCATCGGAAACATTCCCCAGGCCATAACGCTCCCCCCTCCGACCTGGACCAAAAAAGTGGTTCAAATGGCTCTGAGCACTATGGGACTTAACATCTGTGGTCATCAGTCCCCTAGAACTTAGAACTACTTATACCTAACCAACCTAAACCGAGCGAGGTGGCGCAGTGGTTAGACACTGGACTCGCATTCGGGAGGACTACGGTTCAATCCCGCGTCCAGCCATCCTGATTTAGGTTTTCCGTGATTTTCCTAAATCGTTCCAGGCAAATGCTGGTTCCTTTCAAAGGGCACGGCCGAGTTCCTTCCTTGTCCTTCCCTAATCCGATGAGACCGATGACCTCGCTGTCTGGCCTCCTTCCCCAAAACAACCAACCAACCAACTAACTAACCTAAGGACATCACACACATCCACGCTTGAGGCAGGATTCGAATCTGCTACCGTAGCGATCACGCGGTTCCAGACTGAAGCGCCTAAAACCGCACAGCCACAACGGCCGGCCGACCTGGACCCTTCCCACCATTGTTGCAGAATTTTTTCTTTCACACGTTTCATGCCGTACACGCCAACGACCATTTGTCTGACGGAGCATGAAACGTGATTCATAAGGAAAGGCCACGTGTCGCGATCAGTGGACGTCCAGTTGCACTACTGGCGTGCAAATTCCGGTCTTCGTAGCCGATGAACAACGATCAGCATGGACCAGACGCCTGCTGCGGAGGGCCACACGCAACAACGTTCGCTGAACGGTCGTTGAGGAGACACACCCTTGGTTCATCTGGGCGGTCAGCTGTTCAACAGTTGCATGTCTGTTCTCCCGTACACATCTCCGCAGGCGTCGTTCACTCCTGTGATCTATGGCTCGTGCTGCACCACAGCTGTCTCGGCGTCCGTTACTTTAACTACGGCACAATGCAAATAGCGTACAAACTTTGCCGTTTCGGACATGCTTCCACCCTTCGCCCGAAAGCCAATGACCAGGCTCTTTTGGACGTCAGATAAATCGCTCCGTTTCCCGATTACGACAACGACTAAACTGTTTCCGGCACGCCTCCACTGCTAGTGCTGCCATCTGGTCGCCTGTCAGTGGTTACTGCACACTGATCATGCTACTGTTGACTTTTTTTTCAAAAGAATATTTGTTTCTTTAGCCTCCAAACAGATTAACGTTCACTTTTTTATTACTTTGGCATTTTCTGTATATTTTGATATACCTCCTCATTAATCGACATTTCTTAACTATCTGTGGTTTGTATTGCACTCACTGCCCGCCCCTGGTACCTGAGTAATGCCGGCACGGTAGCTCAACGTGTACGGTCAGAGGATTAGCTGCCCTCTGTAACAAAAAAAAAAAAACTAAGTTATTGGATCAACGATAAACTTGAACAAGCATCATAGTACGCCCGCCCTGAAAAATTACAAAGAAAATTAGATCAACAAAAAAAAAAAAAGTGGTCAGCGCAACAGAATGTTAATCCTAAGGGCCCGGGTTCGATTCCCGGCTGAATCGGAGATTTTCTCCGCTCAAGAGACTGGGTGTTGTGTTGGCATAATCATCATCCCCATCGACGCGCGGAAGTCGCCGAAGAGGCGTCATATCGAAAGACTTGCAACCGGCGAGCGGTCTACCCGACGGGAGGCCCTAGTCACACGACATTTACATTTTTATTGCACTCACTGTATTTCTTATAATCTGTCTTTCAAGAATTTCAATTCCATCCAGTTCAGAGCTCTTTGTCAAGCATAGACAGGCATTTAAACATTCTTCTCTTACCACTGACGTGTCTGTTAGTTTTGCACTACAAAAGATGCATTTCTTGCTGTAGGTTCTTAGTTAGATTACACTACTGCCCAGAAGTTAAGTATAATCAAGCAAAGAGGACACATTGCGGTGTAAGAAAGTATGAAGAAGGATTACTGAACGAGCTATAGTTTAATCACACAACATTTGACATACAACAGTGTCCGAAACACAATGTTAAAAAAGTTCTGATAGCTAAGGTACATATTTGTATGAAAATAACACAACTGGGAATTGTTTTCCCCAACAGAAGGGATATGATTGCCCCTAAGGGCCACACATGCTGCACAGCGACGTGGCGTGCTCGCTACGAGATGGTTCCAGATGTCTGTTGGCAGCCGATACCGTTCCTCAGTAACAGCGGTACGGATGTTTGGAACTGTCCTTGGTGGAGCCAGACGGAATTCAGTTTGTCTCCCTAATGCATCCCAGGCATGTTCTTTAGGATTCACACACGGGGGACCTTGCTGGTCGGTCCACGCAACGACTATCTTCATCTACAAGAGATTCATCCACCAGAGCGACTTGATGCGGACGGGATTTATCGTCCATGAAGAGCAAGTGTGGACCAACTGTACCTCCGGAAAGCCGATCATTGATAGCTGTAACTCATCTCTGTACCTGTAAGCGTTTACAGTATTCCTCCGACCACCAATTAAGATGAGCAGCTTCGTACTGCCGTTCAACATGGTGCCTCTCTACACCAAAGCGGTCTCTGTGCACGATATTCCAGCAGTTGTATCTGCTACGAGGGTCTTTCGAGAGTAATATGCGACGAGAATCATTTGGCAAAATTAAGCGCGATTCTTCTGTGGAGAGCACATTCCTCGAGTCATTCATGGTCTAATTTTGATGTTGCCGACTCCACAATACAGGGGCCCGTCCTTGTGCTGGAGTGATCCCTGCTGCTCTTCTGCTTTGGTCCATGTTTTAAATTTTTATCACGAATTTCTTTTCAGCTGAAATTCTAAAACCAGCTCTATATCAACAATGTTTCAAGAAAATTTATTTGAGTGTGTACAGATATTATTTATTCTTTTAGGCCGCGACGTAGAAAATCACATATGATCACTTACATAAGATACATAGAATGAAAAGAGTACGAAGGTTTAAATAAAAAAAAAACAAAAGGACGTGAATCACAAAATCGGTTGTATCTGGGGTCGTGGTGAAGAAGTCAGATATCGGACAGCTGGGCAGAGTATGACCATAACGGATATTCTGCTCTAATGTCTTTCCTCGTCTGTGCAAAGAGTCCGCGTATCTGGCATGATCTGTTCTTTTCCTGTTGGAGGAGCTGGTCCTTAATTTCCGGCATAGGTGTAAGTACAATCCTGGGATTTTTTCTGTGGGTAGATATTGGCGAGAACTTAACACGCATTTTGGTGCGCATCGGTGATAAAATTTTTCTAGCTTTCAAGTAAGGAGAGGTTCTGGAGCGCAGTCGATTTCCACATCTTTGCAAAGCGAATTGGGAGCAAACGATTACTTGGTATTTTAATGTATTTTTTTATAAGAGCATGGTCGTATTTGAAGTGGGTGAATGTGGCTGAGCGTAGGGACCCAACAGGAGGTCGCAGATACCTCAACAGGATCACTACTGAGCCACACAGGTGTACAATATACTCGTACTGTAGCACAATACATCACATTCAGAGACAAAATTCGGTGAGCAGAGGTCGAGCATCCCCATTGAGAAGTTCGAGATTTTCTCCTATTTTATTGGTAAGAATTTCAAAATACGCTGGTGTCCAAAATTAAAGCAACAAACTGCTATTTCCCCGTCCTATGTCTAATTCACGATATAATCATACAAACTATCAATAGATGTCATTATGATCGTGTCCTGTACGGAAGACGGTATTCCGATCAAAGGACAACCACGCCAGCAATGAGGTCAAGGCACATATTACGCGGGGTAGTGTTTGCAGGGTAGTCGCACATCCACAATCGCTGTGTACACAGCCTCAGACGGTGCAGTATGACACAGAGAAGACGCTTACAGACTCTCTGCTGTGGAGGGCCATAGGAAGAATGGAAACAGGAGAGTTACAAACTGGTGTGGCCCGATGGCTTAATGTGAATCGTTCTGTTGTTTATGGGGTGAGGCGACAGTTTATAGAGACTGAAACTGTATCCCGCAGACTAGAAAAGGGCCGACCACGTGCGACATCAGAAAAAGTGGACGTTATCTGGCTGTAAGGGCACGACGATACTGCCTTACCATTGCACTGCAACTGGTCTCTGACCTCTCAGCATCCTCTGGACGTGTTGTATCGAGGCAAACGGTGTACAGAAGACTTCAGCAGAGTGGCCTATATTGTTGAAGACCTTCTGTCTGTTTACCTCTGGCGTGTCTTCACAGAAAGGAGCGTCTAGAGTGGAGCCGTCGACATGCCACCTTGATGGTCGAATGGTGGGCCAATTTCCTTTTCGCATACGAGACCCGGTTTCATCTGGAGAGTGATTCTCGACGGATTCGCATCTGTAGGGTAGGTGGAACACTATTTAGGGACCCAAAAATTGTGGAAACAGACCGATATTGAGGAGAATCCCTAATGGTGTTGGCAGTAATTATATTGACCACCCCAACATCTCTTCATGAAATTGTACAGGTGGATCAGCAAGACTTAATTGCTGTCAGGTACCGTGAGGAGATCTTGGGATCTCGTGCGCGGTTGTAGCGAGATGCTGTGTGTCGACCTTCGTACTGATGGACGATAGTGCTTGACATCATAGAGCACTGGTGGCTGATGTTTTTATGGAAACGGAAGATACTGCATGCCTGTTCGCTCGCTCGATTTCAATCCCACAGAACATGTCTGGAAGGCACTAGGGAGACGTGTTGCATCACGTCAGCATCCACCAACTACTCTCCAAGACTTGTGAGCAGCACTGCAGGAACAATGGGCGTTATTGCCTCAACATGAGATTGATAATACCATTCACAGCGTTTCCCATCATTGTAAGGACCGTACTGGTGCCAGAGGTGGGCACACCCCATATTGAGCACATTAAGCAGTTATCGGAACAAGAAATACCAACGTCTCCAACGTGGTATAAAAAGTAATAACATCAACATATATTGAATCTTTTTGGTAATAGTATTTTGTGTAATTGGTAGACTGTCGTAATCTGGATACCAATCTCACATAAAGACGCATGCTAATCTCTTATTGATGTATAATCAACGTGTAATCAAGTCCGATTGTAACTCGAAGTTGTCGGATTACTGATTTAGTAAACGTTGGCGTCCAACCGAAATCAAAGATGATTTCATCCAGTCGCGAGTTCAACGACTTCAACAGGGCAGATGTGTAGGTTAATGGTAACACATTTATCGACTGAATTTTAGCACTAGTTTCTGCAGAAGATTATTCCTAGTTCGAAGTTTCATTGCGCTCTTCGTTAGACGTTCCCTAGAGTTTAAAATATTTTCTGGGTCACCCCGAAGTATGTTGGAGTTTCGTTGTAGGAAACAACGGTGTTATCAAATTGTACTCTACGTTTCTGGTTGGCAAGTCTCTTGTTTAAGCAATAATATCTGACCACTGTTTTGACTGGCCAAGGTTGAGGACTCCATTCGCGAAAGTATTGTGCAAGAATGCTTCAGTCCTTCGCCAATGCATTGTCTACTGTTTCCGTGCCAATATGTTGGACAGCTATCGCCCACTCATCTACGTACTCGCATTTTTATCTGGTGCATGTCGATGCTATGATGAGAGAAAGGAAGTAGGGCTAGAAAGAGTCCGTGACAGAACCCCCTGTTACGTTTCCTTAATTTCTTATAATGACATAAGAAGATCTGTTGTTCAACATCTCGTTTAGTGGTGCACCTGTTTTTTGGTAGCGTAAGGTGTACATACACGCCCACATCGAGAGAAAAAGAAAACAGCCATGTCACATGTCTCTACTATGCCTAAAAAATACGTTTGCAATTGTAACGTGATTTAAAATCTGAAAGTAATGATAGTTGCTAGGCTCATTTTCTGCAGTACTTGGCTATAGATGCTTACAATGATACGTTATAGTTTACATTTTTAAACAATTATCTGTGTAGGGCAACGTCATCATATAGATACTGCTTCTCAAGACAACAGTGGTTGTGTAAATAGTTAGCCGTGTTATGTAACGTCATCATATCTCGCGTGTTTCGTAAGCGAATAGCTTTTTATTTTCACACTATGTGTGTAGCCGTGATTTGTTCCTCCCACAAGCAAGCTCATCTAGCTCACTGACAACGTTTCGAATGGTAGTTTAATTATTTAGGGTTTATTGCAGACATTCAGAGTGAAAGCTAATCAGAATTTCAGAATTTCACATTAGTTAAACATCTCAGTATCATCTACAATAATAAGTGAAGCATAGTGACACACACACACACACACACACAAACAGACAATACATACAAATACAATTATCTGAACAGCTGGCCCACACCCCTGACATTCGTCAGATTCTTCTACCCTCTATAAACTGAAAACAAAACGTCTGTAAATGAGTCCGCTATCATGTTATGGCACTTTATTTGTGAAGGTCCGTCCTGTTCACATAAACTGCACAGTTCACAATTACCGGTTTCTGCCACTGACACCCTCAGATCATAAAAATATTCCGACGCATCAACGTCAATCTATACACTAGGTACGTCGATCTATACATGTAGGTATGTATACCTAGGTACATAGACACTTGTATCTAGGTGCACTTACTATGTACCTTGATTAGTAGATTGACATTGATACTTGCATCAGAATATTTTTATAATCTGAAGTTGGCAATCGCCGAAATCGGCAATTCTTCCATCATAGTTAGAGCGCTGCTGTCACAATACCAGGTGTATAATGCAGCCAGTGCCGAGGACGGAAATTTTTCAGTCTCAACAATCTCCCCAGAATCTACAGTAACTACAAAAGCAGAAGCTACATAAGAAGCAATACTTACTTTACTAGCATCGGCAGCAAGTACACTTTAGGGTCACCAGCAGCTTACACTCTAGTTACAGTTCCACCTTCCTGGTGTAGCTACAATAGCAACATTTCGGCAGCAGCAACCAGCAAGGGAATTGTGACGTAGCATCTAATGAATACGGAATGACTTACCAGTGAAGCAACATGGTCTAGAATGAAAGCGCTTGTATGTAGGTCTTACACTCCGGTAACCTGTAACGTGGACGAAGTACTGACTCTACACACATCTGCGACTGTGGCGTACCAACAAGTATTGATTACTCTCGAAGTCAACAGCCGATACCGTCACAGATCGTAGGCACGAGAAGTCGTGGGAGTTTCGAGAAAAATATCAACAAATACTTAGTACGTAAGTTACTCTACTCGCACGGTTGTAATTTAAAACATTCCTAAACTAAACTCCGTCCGAACAGGTCTCGGGATGTCCAACGGTACTGACCGACCGTCGTATCATCCTCAGATGATAAGACACGGTAATGTCAATACCTGTTTTTTAGGCACAACCAGAGTCAATGTAGAATGAAAGTCAAAAGCAACAGCCAATAATTTGATAGACTCAACAATCTCAAAGACAAAGCGTAGAAGTGTATATCCCAAACTTCCTATCATTCACGTGGCAGTGTTCAGGTCACAAATGATGCCATCCAGCTGTGTAGCAGAGTCGCCCAAAAACAACTTCTGGCATTTCTACCACCTCACGTACGAGGGCAGAATCTGTGTTCGACACATCTCATGCGGCGGACAGCATTCACCCACACCTGTGTGGCAAAAATTCAAATGGCTCTGAGCACTATGGGGCTTAACATCTGAGGTCATCAGTCCCCTAGACGTAGAACCACTTAAACCTAACTAACCTAAGGACATCACACACATCCATGTCCGAGGCAGGATTCGAACCTGCGACCGTAGCAGCAGCGCTGTTCTGGACAGAGGTGCCTAGACCCGCTCGCCCACAGCGGCCGGCCCTGAGTGGCAACACAACTAATATTCTCGCACCACTTCGGACAGCAGCCCATCACAGAAATATTTATGCAATGTGAACATCGACGTGCAAAACCTTCTGCTGTCCTGCAAGGGTATACGGAACGACACGGATCACATACTCAGCGGCACTAACAATAAGAAAAATTCCCATGCACCACACTCAATCCGAATTTCCTCCTTTACATCAGTTCAGCAAACAACGCCAGTGTACCAACAAAATTTCACTGAAGTGGTGCCACCGATATCGTAAGACCAATGGTTGTTCAATAACAGCAGAACGTCGCTAAGGCAGTAGACAGAACCAGTCCGTTAATCGATACGAAATATTGACTGAGATCGCGAACTTATCTGAGAAAGTTGATTGAAAGGATTCTCTTTAATCAATTAAAAACATTATATCATTCACAACGTTCCCCAAGAGCCTTACCTACCATAGTGTAGTAATTCCTTGTCACCGCCCGTCAGTATAAACTCCTGTATTATATACAACAGTAGCTGCATAACCGAAATGTTGTTCAAGCCGTGTACCATCGTTAAGTTCCAAGTGTATCAAGTGCGACGAAAATGACAGAGGAGGTGGAAAGTGAGCAACTGATCTTTTAATCTAATAATTTCCTGCAGCATGCACGAATAATACAAAAATCGCGAACACTGAAAGCTTACGAGCCATAGCATTATGGCTAATCACTTCAATAAAAGACGTAGTCATTGCAGCCTAAATTTCCACTTATACATAAAACAGTCCGTGCAAAGAGTTCCGAAACTGATTTTACTCGTGGCACATAAGCGATGTCAGGGCAGTAACTAACGTTTCAGCGTGAGCTAACAACTACAAATAACAGATGTGCATTCGACCAGTCAGTTGTAAGCAAGCAGCGTTAAATAGTGGAGGTGCAACCGTAGTGCGTTAACGTTGTCGTGTGACAAATCGCAATGGAGCAACGAACTAATCATCAATAAATCAAGTGTTTGAGATATTCTCCAGAATGTCATGAAGAAGAGAGAAGTTCGTGCATAGTTTGTCCCGTACACCTTGACTGCTGAACAAAAGTCGACCCGTGGACGCCTCCTACGATTTGATCGAAATAAAAAACACGGACAATTCTCTTCTAAAAAAAAATCTTTATGGGTGACGAAACTACCGCAAAACGACAAAGTGCAGAATGGTTTTCTGGTGGTTCGCTAAGAGCTAGTACGGTGCGAATGTGATGTGCGAGTTGAACAACTTCCCAAAGAAGGACTTTTCTGGCAGTTTCACTTGGGTGCATGAACATTCTGTACGTTGTAGTTAAGTGGCGGGAGAGACTATACAGAACACCTGAAGCATTAAAACCATCATCTTACCTTTTCCCTATTTTTTGTTAATGCAGTACGAAACTTTTTATGCCGACGAGACAGACTATAAGAATGGTTCGCAATGGTGCCTTTATTGTAAACCCCTTACATTTTTTCCCACGATTTCAATTTACGTAATATAGTCTGGTGTTGTGAACTGACGAGATTAACACCGTTGTAATACGTTACGGCTCTCCTAGAGTTCTTTCAGAACTAGGAGAGCGAACCTCGGCAGTTGATTTCACTTTGTGCTAAGCAAATATGTCTGCGCATTTTGAGTGCTTAACTGTTCCTTATTATACGGAACGAGAGCATCGCGTAATTACACTGGTGTCCAAAATTAAAGCAACACAAAGAAATTTTGCAAGGCTGCATTTATTTTTCAACAAAGCAGTATAAACAGATAAAGAATGTAAAAAACAACTGCAACATGCATAACTGTAGGCAAAAATGTTCCTCGTTTTTTCTAACTTAATGGATTTGCACACACATTCCGACATCTGGTTAATGTGCTCAGTATGGGGTGTGGCCACCTGTGGCACCAACGACAACCTGACAACGACCCTGACAACTTCGGGGCATGCTATGAATGATGTCATAAATCTCATGTTGAGGCAATAACACCCGTTCTTTCCGCAGAGCTGCTCGCAAGTCTTTGAGAGTGGTTTTTGATGCTGGCGTGATGCAACCTACCTCTCTAGTGCTCTACATGATTCAAATCGAGAGAGCGAGCAGGCCACACTACCCGTGCTCTGTGAGGTCGAGCATTATCGCCCATCAATACAACGTGTGGGCCCACAGCACCTCGCAACAGCCTCACATAAGTCCCAAGATCTCGTCACGATACCTGACACTAGTTAAACCTTATCAGTTCACCCGTACAATTTCATGAAGAGGTTTGCGAGTTTGTGATCAACATAATCGCTCCCACACCATTAGGAATCCTCCTCGATATCGGTCCCGTTCCACAATGTCTTGGTCCAGAAATCGTGTTCCAGGTTCCCTCTAGATGCAAATCCGTCGAGAATCACTCTCCAGGCCAAATCGGGACTCATCTGTGAAAAGAATGTTGGCTCACTGTTCTACCGTCTAGGTGGCATGTTGCCTCCGCTTTAGACGTCCCCTTCTGTTAAGAAGCATCAGAGGTACACGTACAGCAGGTCTCTGACAATAAAGGCCACTCTGGTGAAGCCTTCTGCACACCGTTTGCCTCGATACAACACGTCAAGTGGACGCTGCGAGGTCAGATGCTAGTCACCGTGCAGTACTAAGGCGGTATCGTTGTACTATTACAGCCAAATAAGGGTCCTCTCTTTCTCCTATCACGTGGTCGGCACTGCCCTTGTCTTCGGGATACAGTTTCGGTCTCTATAAACTATTGGCACATCCCAGAAACAACAGAACGATTCACATTAAGCCATCGAGCTACATCAGTTTGCAGCTGTCCTGCTCCCATTCCTTCTGAGGCCCACCACCTTAGAGAGTCTGTAGGCGTCTCCTCTGTGCCATACTGCACCGACTGTCACTGTGTACACAGCATTGTGGATGTGGGACTACCAGGAAAACACTATCCCGTTCGATAGGTTCAAAAAAATGTTCAAATGTGTGTGAAATCTTATGGGACTTAACTGCTAAGGTCATCAGTCCCTAAGCTTACACACTACTTAGCCTAAATTATCCTAAGGACAAACACACACACACACCCATGCCCGAGGGAGGACTCGAACCTCCGTTCGATAGGTGCCCTGACGTCATCGTTGACGTGATTGACCGTTGACCGGAAAGCCATCTTCCGTGCAGAACACGATCGTACGGATATCTATAGATAGTTCGTATGATTATATCGTGAATTAGACACAGGACGAGGAAATAAAAATTTGTTGTTTTAATTTTGGACACCAGTGCATTATATCAGCCATAATACAATTCCATCACATTCTCAAAACCAATCAATAACCGGAACGTCGAGAAAGTCGATTGGTCAAATTACTCTAAGATTATGAAGTCCAAATTTAGCCGCCATTTAACATGCAGTCGTCGATAGAAAGATCCGTTACTATTGTATGGGATTAGCTGAAAGAAGTATCATCCCTTTCTACCCCACAGAAGGGTACGCTAGTAGCCCCAAGCTGACAGCAAGTACCTTGTTGAATCAAGAGTGTTCGCCATTTGCTGGGAAAAGAAACAAAGCGTAATTGAGAAATATACAACATGGAAGAATTATCTTGCTTATAATGAGACGAATGCAGCTAGAAAACGAATTCTTAAGGCCTGCCAGAAGGAGCATTGAAAGAAATGCTACGAAAAACTGTAGGAAAACATTCCACATAGTAAGATTCAAGCAATGGCTTCCACCCTGAAGAAGACATTCATGCACCCAAAGTTGATTTGTAGCTGGACAGAAATAAGCTAAAAGCTGATCAAATTTAAATCGAATACTGCCCCTGTTTGAAATAATAACAGTTTAACAGAAATTTCTCTGTTGTTGAATTTCACAAAAACCGGAATGCTTCGACGGTTACTTCACCAGGTTATGATCACATGCATTCTGCTGTAATCAGCAAGTAGTAACAACAAGCCCTAAGCGTTGTTGTGAAAACTGGAGTGATATTTGGAAGGATCTCAGTTACTACAAGACTGCACAACACAGATCGTACTGCCTTTTCGAAAAGATGGGTTACTCCTTCGAAACATTTCAGTTTGTAAACTTTACACTGTTAAAGGTGCTTGAGCCTACGATTGCAATATTGTCATTTCTGGAGAAGCACCGGTTATAATAGTAGCTAGAAAATCACGTACAGGGTCACGCTAAAAAAAGTAATTGACACACTTGCTTCGGATGGCATGATTTTTTATTGAAACCAAAAAGTGCACAAAATTACCCAGAGACAGCGCTTCTTATGATATAAAAGCAATAATTAGCATAACAATTGCATTTTAGCAAGGACTATGTTATGTTTGTTTCTATATAACTTTTCTGCTACCAGTCACGGTTTTCTTATATTCATATCGTGTACGACGCGTTTCGGGAAATGATTCCTATTTTCAAATGTTGTTTCTCTTTGTGCTATGCCATTTTTACGTAATGTTTGTTATGTATGAGGTCTTGCTTTGTTTTGTTGATTTCACTGTAATGTACAGAAAACGCACAATTTTTAGTTATTTATCGATTCTTATATGTAGTTAGTGGGGAAATTTAGAAGAACTTTTACTTACAGTGTTCTTATTGTGCATCATCACACACAACTTTCAATGCACTGTAGACAGTCCGCAGTTCGTGGTCGTGCGGTAGCGTTCTCGCTTCCCGCGCCCGGGTTCACGGGTTCGATTCCCGGCGGGGTCAGGGTTTTTCTCTGCCTCGTGATTACTGGGTGTTGTGTGTTGTCCTTAGGTTAGTTAGGTTTAAGTAGTTCTAAGTTCTAGGGGACTGCTGACCATAGATGTTAAGTCCCATAGCGCTCAGAGCCATTTGAACCACTGTCGACAGAGTATGATAAGCTTTTGTACAGAGGTTATTTATCTTAGCAATATGGATCATAATTTGCTTATATCTATTTTACAACGATGTCAATTTCTGTATGTTACTAATGTTACATAAGTATATTGGCAAAGCATCTGAAGAAATTCAATAATTCACTTTCAAGTTTTTCGTTTAACATTTTGTCCTCATATTTTCTGAAACTGGAATATTCTCCAGTTCTTTTAACAAATCCAATTTATGAGCTTTATTTACTCGGTGGAGTATTTCGACATTTTGTGCTACTTTTCCAAATGGGTGTCCTGTATTATGTATGTTTGTGGCTATTGCTGATGTCGTGTATCAGTTGTGTGTGTAGGCTTTAATGTGCTCTTAGTACCTGGCGTTGAAATTTCGGCCCGTTTGTCCTAGGTAGAACGTGGAGCATTCATGGCATGTTACTTTGCATATTCCAGAGTGTGGGTATGGCTCATGATCACACTTTATATTACATATTAGCTTTTGTTGTAGTTTATTTGATGCAGAAAACCTAACTTTTACTCTGTGATTTCTGAATATATTTGCAAATATTTTGTGATATACTGCCAATATATGGGCTTCTAAATATACACCTGGCTGAAAATGACTTACAAATTCGTGGCGCCCTCCATCGGTAATGCTGGAATTCAGTATGGTGTTGGCACCACCCTTAGCCTTGATGACAGCTTCCACTCTCGCAGGCATACGTTCAATCAGGTGCTGGATGGTTTCATTTTTCACGGAGTGCTGCACTGAGGAGAGGTATCGATATCGGTCGGTGAGGGCTGGAACGATGTCGCCGTTCCAAAACACCCCAGAGGCGTTCTATAGGATTCATATCAGGACTCTGTGCAGGCCAGTCCATCACAGGATGTTATTGTCGTGTAACCACTCCGTCACAGGCCGTGCATTATGAACAGGTGCTCGATCGTGTTGAAAGATGCAATCGCCATCCCCGAATTGCTCTTCAACTGTGGGAAGCAAGAAGGTGCTTAAAACATCAATGTAGGCCTGTGTTGTGGTAGTGTCACGCAAAACACCAAGGGGTGCAAGCCCCCTACATGAAAAGCACGACCACATCATAATACCACCGCCTCCGAATTTTACTGTTTGCACTACACACGCTGGTAGATGACGTTCACCGGGCATTCGCCATACCCACATCCTGCCATCGCATAGCCACATTATATGCCGTGATTCGTCACTCCAAACAACGTTTTTCCACTGTTCAATCGTCCAATGTTTACGCTCCTTACACCAAGCGAGGCGTCGTTTGGCACTTACCGGCGTGATGTGTGGCTTATGAGCAGCCGCTCGACCATGAAATACAAGTTTTCTCACCTCCGGTCTAACTGTCATAGTACGTGCAGTGGATCCTGATGCAGTTTGGAATTCCTGTGTGATGGTCTGGATAGATGTCTGCCTATTACACATTATGACCCTCTACAACAGTCGGTGGTCTCTGTCAGTCAACAGACGAGGTCGGCCTGCACGCTTTTGTGCTGTACGTGTCCCTTCACGTTTCCACTTCACTATCACATCGGACACAGTGGACCTAGGGTTGGTTAGGAGCGTGGAAATCTCGCGTACAGACGTATGACACAAGCGACACCCACTCATCTGACCACGTTCGAAGTCCGTGAGTTCCGCGGTGCGCCCCATTCTGCTCTCTCCCGATGTCTAATGGCTACTGAGGTCGCTGATATGAAGTACCTCGCAGTAGGTGGCAGCACAATGCACCTAATGCGAAAAACGTATGTCTATGGGGGGTGTCCGGATACTTTTGATCACATAGTGTACATTTGATTTTGTCCTTTCTTCTGTGGTGCATTTTGTGTTTGGGTCTTTCTTCACTTTATCTATGTGAAACAGATTGCAGTTGCCAATGATTATACTGCTTCCATGGTTGGCACAGTCCTAGACAGCAAAAGCGCATCATACTCCGTGTACTGCGCACGTGCACTAAAGTTGAGTGCGACGTTGAACATGGGCACATGGACCATAACAACATTGTAAGTACAAGTTCATCCAAATTTCACCACTAACTACATATAAGAATCGAAACTAACTAAAAATTGCGCGTTTTCTATACATTGCAGTGAAGTCAACAAAACAAAGGAGAACCTCACGCATCGAAAACATTGCGTAAAAATGACATAACACAAGGAAAAAACACACTTGAAAATGGGAATCACTTCCCGAAAGGCGTGATGTAAAACACAATTATAAGAAAACGCATGGTTTTCACAGTCACGGCCTTTCACAAAACCATTTAGAATGGACTCAATCAGAAAGACGATATTTTTTTAACGAATGATCAGCATATCGGTCGTAATTCATCAACAATACCTGTAGTCGAAGGACAATGTTGTGAACAGCACTGTACAGCATATCAGTGAATATGTTGAGAAATTGCCGTTGGATTGTCTTTTTTAGTATTTCTAATGAGGTCGCACGATTAAGATAGACTTCCGACTTCCGGTGTCTCCACAACGAATAATAATATTAAAAAAATGGTTCAAATGGCTCTGAGCACTATGGGACTTAACTACTGAGGTCATCAGTCCCCTAGAACTTAGAACTACTTAAACCTAACTAACCTAAGGACATCACACACATCCACGCCCGAGGCTGGATTCGAACCTGCGTCCGTAGCGGTCGTGCGGTTCCAGACTGTAGCGCCTAGAACCGCTCGGCCACATTGGCCGGCTGAATAGTCGCAGGGATCAAGGTCTGGGGCACTGGAAGGTCATGATGACGGAAGCGGCGGCTCAGCATTCGATCCTTACTAAACGATCTGCGCAAGATATCATTTGGCGCCCCCTATCCTCACTCTCACCTTTTCCTTTGCACACTTTTATCCTGGTCAGTTTTCGCCACTGAATGTGCTGCGCACTGCGTACAAATCTGGCACTCGGATTTCCTTGGCGCCCCTCTCAGCCTGGCGCTCCAAGAGGCGGCTTGTGTCGCTTCGACCTTAAACCGGCCCTGCATGTGTGTCATGTGTCAAGTTTTGCCTCTCTACCCACATTATTCAGTGAATTTTCAATTTTTCAATTTTTTTTGTAAGCTTCTATGGGACCCAACTGCTGAGGTCATCGGTCTCCAGACTTACACACTACTTAATCTAACTTAAACTAACTTACGCTAAGGACAAGACACACAACAACGCCCGAGGGAAGACTCGAACCTCCAACGGAGGGAGTACATTCAACCTGTCCTCGAAAATACCACAGGTTGCAACATCAACATCCCAACAGCACTTATTATCCAAAACGTTTCACTCAGTGGAGGCGTAGGAAACCACGAATGCACGTAGCAATACCAGCGTAAATCATAAGTAGTAAGGTTCTTGAATTATACGCGTATTTACAGGCATCGATGAAGGTCAGAGTAGATAAAGACTTCAATGCCAACAAGATCGTGGTCAGAGGAGTTTGTCAGGGAGATACGATATCTGTCTAGTTGTTTACCCTAGCCGCGGAAGCAGTACTCAGAGGCTTAGAACCAAGAGAGCGGATACAAATCGATAGAGGTACGAGAATGGTACTGAAACAGAGGATGACAAACTAAAGGCCGAAATACTAAATGTCTTTTTCCAAAGCTGTTTCACAGAGGAAGCCTGCACTGTAGTTCATTCTCTAGATTGTCGCACAGATGACAAAATGGTCGATATCGAAACAGACGACAGAGGGATAGAGAAACAATTAAAATCGCTCAAAAGAGGAAAGGTCGCTGGACCTGATGGGATACCAGTTCGGTTTTACACAGAGTACGCGAAGGAACTTGGCCCCCTTCTTGCAGCGGTGTACCGTAGGCCTCTAGAAGAGCGTAGCGTTCCAAAGGATTGGAAAAGGGCACAGGTAATCCCCGTTTTCAAGAAGGGACGTCGAACAGATGTGCAGAACTATAGACCTATATCCCTAACGTCGATCAGTTATAGAATTTTGGAACACGTATTTTGTTCGAGTATAATGACTTTTCTGGAGACTAGAAAACTACTCTGTAGGAATCAGCATGGGTTTCGAAAAAGACGGCCGTGTGAAACCCAGCTCGCGCTATTCGTCCACGAGACTCAGAGGGCCATAGACACGGGTTCACAGGTAGATGCCGTGTTTCTTTACTTCCGCAAGGCGTTCGATACAGTTCCCCACAGTCGTTTAATGAACAAAGTAAGAGCATATGGACTATCAGACCAATTGTGTGATTGGATTGAAGAGTTCCTAGATAACAGAACGCAGCATGTCATTCTCAATGGAGAGAAGTCTTCCGAAGTAAGAGTGATTTCAGGTGTGCCGCAGGGGAGTGTCGTAGGACCGTTGCTATTCACAATATACATAAATGACCTTGTGGATGACGTCGAAAGTTCACTGAGGCTTTTTGCGGATGATGCTGTGATATATCGAGAGGTTGTAACAATGGAAAATTGTACTGAAATGCAGGAGGATCTGCAGCGAATTGACGCATGGTGCAGGGAATGGCAATTGAATCTCAATGTAGACAAGTGTAATGTGCTGCGAATACACAGAAAGATAGATCCTTTATCATTTAGCTACAAAATAGCAGGTCAGCAACTGGAAGCAGTTAATACCATAAATTATCTGGGAGTACGCATTAGGAGTGATTTAAAATGGAATGATCATATAATGTTGATCGTCGGTAAAGCAGATGCCAGACTGAGATTCATTGGAAGAATCCTAAGGAAATGCAATCCGAAAACAAAGGAAGTAGGTTACAGTACGCTTGTTCGCCCCCTGCTTGAATACTGCTCAGCAGTGTGGGATCCGTACCAGATAGGGTTGATAGAAGAGATAGAGAGGATCCAACGGAGAGCAGCGCGCTTCGTTACAGGATCATTTAGTAATCGCGAAAGCGTTACGGAGATGATAGATAAACTCCAGTGGAAGACTCTGCAGGAGAGACGCTCAGTAGCTTTGGTGAAGTTTCGAGAACATACCTTCACCGAGGAGTCAAGCAGTATATTGCTCCCTCTTACGTATATCTGGCGAAGAGACCATGAGGATAAAATCAGAGAGATTACAGCCCACACAGAGGCATACCGACAATCCTACTTTCCACGAACAATACGAGACTGGAATAGAAGGGAGAACCGATAGAGGTATTCAAAGTACCATCCGCCACACACCGTCAGGTGGCTTGAGGAGTTTGGATGTAGATGTAGATAGTCAGTTCTTGTAGTCACTCCGATTTGCGGACGCCTTCAACTATGATTCAATAGCTGAAAGTTGCCTCTGCAGCAACTGGTTCGGTGATGAAAGTGGTAAAAGTTAAAATTCCAACCAGTTAAAATTCTTTATGTACCAATAGATCATCCTTGCCCTTAAAATTCAGCTAGAGAAAGCCGGGCCAAAATTTAAAATTCCATGAGCAGCTCCAGTTCATCTAGACCAACAAGGATGATCCAATGAACTTAAAAAGAAAAGTGTATATAGTACCCGTGTTCTACCAGTAACAACCTAAGAAGAGAGCCTCTGACGAAATGGTGCGTTCATGAATTACATTGTGCACAAACAGTAATGGAGAGGCGGACGCTAGTCATCAGTCTGAAATATAAGATCAAGAACGTGGTCATCAGAAGGAATACGAGTACACGAGTAACAGATAACTTCGGAAGAGTTACCAGGCTGCAATGGAAATAAAAAGATACTGGAGACCTAGGGGTCACAAAATATACATTGGAAGACCTGTTTAGACGGCTTGATGATACTGAGATAATTGTTGGAACGCAATGGTACCTGATATTACAGAACCAAGTGACGTCGAAGAACATGGAAGAGGTATTCATTCGGAGGGTAATAGATGATCGATAAGGAAGAGGAGGAAGAAGACGCTATAGCTGTTGAACAATGAAAAAAAATCTCTTTTTATAACAACTAAATAAGAACTTTTTCATAGACAACTCGAGATATTGCGACAGTCTCATAGTATCTGTATAAGAAACTGATGTTGGTAAATATCTCTGACACAAAATTTTATTAATATACGTGGTGTGTTCTGCTATCATACATAGATTACCACAGAAGAAACAACACTGATGTTTGGTGTCCCATTTATTGACTAGGTATCCCATAAAATTGTAAGAATTCTAAAAAGAGAGCAGAAAAAAGATTGGATGGATTCACCCACATAGAACTAACAAGAGATATAACTACAAGCTAATGAGAGTTTACAAGATTATATGCAAACGCTGTGAGAATTACTACTTTGGTCAAATAGGAAGAACTTCCTAAATGAGTTTTAATGAATGTATAACAGCACTTCAGTTACATAATCCATATAAATCATTTGTGCAAAGCACGTCTGCATCACTAGGTATGGATTGTAACATATTTTACACACACACACAGTGAAAGAAGCATAAACCACGCTCAATGAAAAAATGAAATGTTCATCTAAGTATTACAGTAGTGTTTCAAAAATTTCACAACCACATAGAAGATTCCACGTAGAACTAATGAAAGAGACTTCTGTGTATAGTTTGCTTACGTCACTATATATAATATATATATAACGTGAAGGCTTTTTCTAATGAAGATATAATTTATATGTAGTTTTCACTTAAACTAATCTCCACAAGCAAGTAGACAGGAATTACTCGCATGTTCATTTATCTGCAAAACCTGCTACAAAAATCATACTAAGTTTAGCTTATTAAAAATAAGGTTGAAATTTATCTCTATGCACATCAAAAGAAATAAACCTTTGCACTTAATGATTATCTATGAAGAAAACTGCGATTTTCGCGAGTGTAGTTCTTCAACTACTTCACGAGTGGACATGATACAAGTGACAACATTGTTTATGCGTAGGTCACTACAATAAAAGAACACCTGCCTTGATTCAACTTTTTCGATTTTCTCTGTCGATCCTGTCTGGTAATGATGCCGTATTGCACAACAATACTCCATAAGAGGACGGACAAACGAAGTGTCGACAGTCTCTTTAATAGATCTACAGCATCTTCTAAGTGTTCTGTAACACAAAGCAGTTTTGTGTTACCTTAACCACAACAGTATCTATGTCATCTTTCCACGTTCTCAGCTGTAATTCCTAGATATTTAGCTGAATGCGAAGAAGCGCTGTTGGACTACAAAGACTTCCCAAGTGGTTTTGAATCTCATCAACGGAAACAGTATAATGGCTTTTTCTGATGCGGAAGAGCTGCCGTTGAATCTCTGACTTGCAATCCTGATTTAAGTTTACTCTGTTTTCCGTAAACTGCTTGAACGACTGATGTGATGATTCCTTGAACATGGTCACGCACACACTTTCATTCCTCTAGCTTGATCCGTTCGAATGACCTTGGCTTTAACGCATCGTTAGGGTTTATCGCCATCCTGTGTCACACAGACCACGCTTCTGTTTGCTACTCGGATCTGTGGAAAAGACGGACCCAAAACTATCTAAAGACGCAAATTAGTGGTGCTCTCGTTAGGGAAATGTGAAACCTTTATTGGGATTTGTATACACCTACACCTAACCAGAAGTGCAATATGACGAATAAAAGTTCTGAGTTTACGTTCTCTAAGCAGCTTCCTATTTTTTAGGAACTTCCCCTAGATCACTAAAGCAGTCTTATCTTTGTTGGCTCGGATTTCACGATTTATACGACAACTGCTGTCTCAATTGGTCCGCATCTATAGCTGAGTGATCAGTGCAAGTGGCTGCCCTGTGGACCTGGGTTCGATTCCTGGTACTGTCAAACATTTTTCTTGGTGAGAGGACTGGTACGGGGTGCACCTAGTCTAGTGATGCCAATTGATGAGTTGCTTGATCGAGTAATACAGGCTTCACAGCCTGGAAAACCTGCAAAACGACTGGGAGAGAGAGGCGTGCTGCCAATATGCATCTCCATACCGCATCTGGATGACGACGTTAGGTAGAGGAAGACACGGCGGCCGGTCTTCACGGCCTGGACGAGGAGCTCATTTACTCAGTGGAACCAAACCAAGGTCACCAACATATCCTCCAACATTACGCAACTCGTTCAATGATATACGCTGCGGAATTGCATCGATGGTCGCCAGTTCCTTCTCTAATAAAACGCTGGAAAGCGTGGATGACGCGTTATCACCGTGACTTAACACTGTGGGTAGGTTAGAGACCTTTACATTTTTGCCTTTGCTCTCGATTTTCTTACTAAGACTTGTATGAACGCAATGAAGACGCCTGTGACAGTAAGTGCATCTTCTCTTCTTTCTTCCAGTTTTGATGTGTTTCTCTGGAACTCATGAATAGCCTGTTCAGCATACGAGATGAGGCCTTTTAGCACGACTTGTAACACGTTGTACTTTCCATATATGAATGAAATGGTGATAAGAACTATTATTTTTACATCCCAAATTTGCAACTGCTAAAAATGAGTATAAATTTTACCAGACGCGTTTAGTTTTATTCATTTAAAACATCGTCAAAGGTCTGTAATCAAACATGTTTGCAATTTCGATTTGCTTCTAAAACTAAAAATAGTTCGTTGTTAGAGCTGTTTAAGTGCGATTTTTGCTTATTGAATTTTCTTCCAATATCCGCTTACATTTAGAAGTGTCATCTACATGCACATTTTGCTGGTATTCCCGCATTTGGGGCTATTGTTTTGGTCTATTGTCACTTTTACTGGCAGTACCAAATATTTTTTGCCGTAAAACACGACTAAATGTTACATTAATAATGTTTATTTCCGTTCTCTTGACTAAACGTTTGTACGTGTATTTCCGTTTATGGTGCTGTCAACTTACTCGGATTTCACTTTATCTTCTTATGGCCAATGATTTATCATATGTGTTCTCTGTCATTTTATTTATCTTGATACATATATTTATTTAGTTGCTCGAGTGTGATGAACGGGTGGTATGGGAAGGAACGATATTGAGACAGCGTGGAGGGAAGGGGTTAAAGACATGTGACTGGACAATGATTAGATGATTCGGGGAAGGGAGATTCTATTGGTTAGGAGATGGAGAAACGTTGGAGAGTGACAGTAGAGGCAAAAATAGGGAGAAGTAGCAGAGACAGAGAGAGAGGGAGAGAGATTTGTTACTTTCCCGTATTCTTTTACACTCTACAGGTTGTCTTATATTCTGGCACAACATGGATACTCACTGAAAACAAATGCTTCACTCCCCTCAGAGCCGAGTTCGAAAGTCACCATTCAGGGTGTTTACAAAAAGTATTATTCAGTATGAAGCGCCATCCATTTGATCAGATCAAGCAACATTCAAAACACGCCCATTTAAATCTATCCAAGACATGTGGGAGCAGAGGATACACTGTTCCTCACTGTCCGTGACTAAAGGTATTAACCCAATAAAAAAACTTTGTTTTTATCGCTGATGTTTGTCCCCGACTTTCGGTCGAGCCGAAGCCTTCAGAGGAGGATGACATTCTCATTACTTAATCAGTAGCACGTACACATTCATCCAATGATCCAATTTACAAATAGTTCAAAGCCTTTCAGAACACTGCAGGTAAGCAATCTCTAGCAAGTCGCAGCCGCGCGGTGAGAGTATGACGTAACTGCAGCCAGCTCTTGTCGACACCAAGCTCATGCAATGAAACCACTTTCACTCCGCCTCAGAATGCCGCCCATCTGCCTTAAGAGGAAAGCCAGACGACATTACAGCCAAACGAAATACACTCCCTGCTGTAATCGTTACGGTTCATATTTCATTTCCCTACAGATGGAAGAGTGCATTAATTGACCATGTTGTTGATTTATGCTGTTGTATCTCAAGTCAACTTTGCTGAGATTCGCTATTCTTCACACTGTAACTCTTCTGTCTGAGACAGATGCGTCGTAGATAAAAAGAATAACAGTATTAAATAAAGTTTCTGTGTTGTTTCAAAAATTACTCAACGACTAACATTGCTTGCTATCATGTGAAAGCAGATATTGACCGAACAACAGGCTTTCTAAAACGTGACAGATGATTTGACGAAACTGATGTATCCGCATATTAGAGATGATTTCACGTGATGTGTTTCTTTTAGAATTCCCGTGTATGTGTGTGTGTGTGTTTTCACATTTGAGCTCAAGACGAAAAGTTCTTGGTCTCAGACAGAGCTACCATTAACATGTATTTTGTTTTTATTGAGTTGGTGTATGTTGCGCAATAATGTGTGGCACTCATCTGTGGTATATTTTTAATACAGCTTTTAAGATAGGGTGTTTTGTTGAAATGTAAAAACTGGAATATATTGCTACCATAAAAATCTTTATTTTTATGCTTCTATAACGCTGGTTTATATACAGTCTACCCTTTCAGTTTGAACAGTTAGGAATTGGGCGACTGAATTCAAACGCGTTGCTTACTCTTGAAGACGATCCACTCAATGACGTCTTACAACTGCAACCAAAGATGTAAACACCGAGAAAGTAGTGAGTATGATAGTGGGAATCGCCAATTAAAGGTGTATAAACAGCTAACGGCATAGGCATATCGACGGAAAGAATGACGTACATATTAGACGAAAAGACGAATCCTATTAGAACGTTAGAACATACTTCACATAACAATCATACTTTTACCATTGGGGAAGCGTACTGCCAAGTGCTTTTCGTAATACATTATTACGGTATGTAAAAAACAAGTTAGGTTGGCATGTTCTCACTTTCAAACAAAGAAAAGGCAAGAACAGTTTCCAAAATTGCAGGGGATGTACCAATTGAAGATATAAGTTTCTACTTCAATTTGTAAGTAAGAATAGCTACCGCGGTCTCAATGATATCTTGCATTTACAGTCTTTTTACGGTTTTAGAATAGTGTTCTGATAATACTACGTTTATTATACTGAAGTGCAAAGGATGTATAATTTTGTACATTTAACTAGACAAAATTATTTTGCGTACGTGGTCGTCAAATGAATAAACGACTCAAATACAATGAGGTCAATAAACAAATCGAATAAGATGAGGTAAGATGAGACTTATCCACAGGTGCGCAGCCAATAAACCCGTTTCAGTTAATATTAATGAACACACACAATGACTGGGTGTTTGCAGACCATTTATGTGTGTGTGTGAAATCTTATGGGACTTAACTAGTAAGGTCATCAGTCCCTAAGCTTACACACTACTTCACCTAAATTATCCTAAGGACAAACACACACACCCATGTCCGACGGGACAATCACCGCACTCAGACCCGATACGTCCACGGTCTAGCACAACAGTCTTAAGACAACAGTCGCGTTTCTCCGTCTGGTTAGGCCCTATTCACACGGGGAGACTTAAATCTCAGAGCGACTGATATACTCTGCAGATAGATGGGGTCGTTCAGACGGGGATACTTCAGTAGCGGCGTCCCAGAGACGCCGCAACTCGGATACTTCGCGACCCGACGTGCTAGTCGCCGAGTTTTGCCAGTCACTCAGTTTCATTCCTACCATTGGGTTGCGCATTGTACGAACAAATGTTTAATTTGAAATTCGTGGGAGAAGTGGAGAAATAGCCGGATCTATAAAATTACAAATTGAAAGGGTATTTACGGAAGGAGGTGACGGAGAGAGCAGTAGCCAAGGAGGTTGATCTATCAGGTAAATTCATTATCAGTAACTAAAATTTTTGATATTAAATAAATGCGCCCTACTCACTATGCTTTAATATCGTTTTCACTGAAAAACGAATCAACAATTTATATGCATCCACTACACAATAAATGTAATCAATACGTAACTAAAACTTTTTAATTACATTTTAATACTTAAACAAAAACTACAGAAATTCATTTACAAATTTTACAGAAATACACATCAGGCATAAGAAAATTTGTAAAGAAAGACAGCTCCTGATTATTGTTGGTGCAGTACTTTCACTGCCTTGGAAGGGAAGCATGAAGTGTCAGAAAGTAGTTGGCTAAATAGTTACTTACTTCACAAGCAGTAGAATGGGGATGCAGTGCAATAATTTTCCTAGGCTGTATTCGTCAGAAAAATCATTAGATGAACGTCGGCCGAAGAACCCGAGACAGAAGCCAATAGGCAGTTTGTCAACAAGTGACCACGAAAGCCTTAACAATTTTGTATTCTGACTGTTGGCGTTTCGGAGCTGTTGCATTGTTGTTCACCACAGCTCTATTGTTCATGTCCACGAATGAAATTATGCAGTATGCACACGGATTTTATTATGTCGCCACTCTTTCTGTAGTTCGAGAACGAAAAGGACTGCTCAAGACTTGGAACTTCTGGGTCAGCATTCCTAATGCGCATCCCATTGCTTTTGTTCCTCTGCCTAATCCATGGTAATAAATTCTCTTCACATTATCGAGTGTTCTTTGTGGGTACGGTCGCATCATGTAGCATGATAATGGACACACTTCATCTCCTGCAAACTAATAAGGGAAATTATATTCATTTTTATCGTCTGGTACTCTCGAAGGCAATGGCAAGTTTAATCTTCCATTGTAAACCAGTGTTTGATTGCTGAAGGACGACATATCATCGCTATTTCTACCTGCATAATCAGTTTCAATGATAATGAATAAACCATCAGCATCACTGCTGCCAACAATACTGTGGTGTGGTACTGCTTATAATTGAAGTTAGTTGAATCCGTCCCAGGTAATTTTTCAGTGCAGATATGTTTTCCGTCCAATACACCAAGCAATTCGGCAACTTGTAACCTACAGTTTACATTATTCTCAGTGTAAGTATGAACCCACAACTTTCTCACTTTTCTCTTTCCGTATCGGCGGTAATAACAATAATACTATATTCTAATATCATTATCGCTAATAGAGTCACTGGACAGTGTACTACTGAGGCCACGGCACACAAAAAAGCGCGCTACATACGTCCTTTGCCCACAGGCAATAAAGTTGATTTAATTTTCTATTCACAACGCAAGTGACTTGGCAGTACGTGAGACTTGAGTCGTGGCTGTGTGAACGTGATCGGCTACTCGTGTCGTCCAGTCTCCCAGTCTCTTAGTTGTCAGGTAGCTGGAGACCTGATTTGAGTATCCCCGTGTGAAAAGGGCCTTACTGTTTACCCAGTGCAATAGCAGCGCGCCAAGCGGCCAGCAAGTGACACTTCTCAATAGGATGTCGGATGAGTCCGAACACCATTATTTACATTAGTTTGTAACATAGTTTTTGGCAGTAGAGAGCGTATTTGCTGCCACAAAAATTGGCAATAATTAAAAAATAAGACCATATCTGTCACTCGTTTCCTAAGAACTTCGGTAATAAGTTTGCCATATCTAGCTGGGACATCGTCGGGACACACTGAAATGGGGTTGTAGAAATGAAGTTAAAAAAATATTCAATTTAATTACCATTCACATAGAACACAATTACATGGAACTTGTTGCAGTGGAAGTAGTTGGTACACCGTATTTTTCGGAAGATTTCACCGTTTTCAGGAAGTCTTTTTCTCCTTTTACTTATTTATAAAATTCCGTGCAGGTAAGCTTCTAGTTAAGCAGGATATGCAACATGCAACGCCATCTGTGAGACGAACTTGTCAAAGTAAACTTATTGACATAAATAAAAGTAACTGAGGCTGCATTTACATGTTGCGCTGGCAGATGGCTTTACTTCAGTACTTGAGCCAAGTTCGTAACAGTAGTTTGCAAAATCGGGACAAAATTGGGTCTTGTCAGGATTTCGGGACAAGACGGTGTGTAACGGTGACGGTTCCGATATATCAGTACGGATGGCAAACCTACCCAGGAGGCATAAAACAGAAAATTACATTACCTTCTCTACGATTCCCTTTTAATATACAGATATTTACTGAAGGAAGTCGTTTTCCTTTAACAACTAAAAATTGCTAGTAACACCAAAAGACTTGACCTTTTGCAGAAAGACGTCGTATATCTACCCAAGAATGCGAAGTTTTGTTCGCTAGACTTGCTGCAAAACCAAGTGAACGTGCAACATAGAAAACATGTATGGAATGCAGTACCAGCGTTATTTAACGTACCAAACATGCCAGTATCTATAGGTGAAGGGAAAACCATTTAGGCGTGATAAAAAGCGTCAAAACCAATAAAACCATGTCCCAACACAGTTGCAACCAATTCCACAATTGTTGCTACATCTGAGTCACAAACGGCAAGACTTTTCAACTCATTGGCTTTTGAAGGAAAGGTAATTACATTTGCGAAAATATTCGTGTATTACAAAGTCGAGTGATGTGTAAGAATGAGCGAGTCATTAGTGTCAAAAAAAAAAAAAAAAAAAAAAAATACGTGTCGAGGAAAGTGCTTCTCGTAATAAGAAAAGACAAGAACAGAAATATATGCTGCTCATGCATGAAATATGCTTTTATAATCTTTTGTTTTTAACGAAGTAACCTGTAACTGTACTTTTATTCGAAACTATTTCTTCATGGATATGTGATAGCTTATGGCATTGAATCAGTGAGATTCAGCTATTTTTAAATCTTTTTCACGATAATTCATGCCTCTTGGTAATTTACTAACGCGTGGAACGCAACAGTATACGAACTATTTCGCTCATTAAGTAGAAAAATAATTAATACAAACAATATCCTTAACATCCATGTGACGGTCTCTTTTATCACCGCTTGGAGTGCTAGTGTCGCTCTAGCTGTCGAATGATAACTTTTGCACCAGAGAGTGTCGCGACTGAATGCATTACACGGTGATACGACCACGAAAGTCGATCGACATCACCGACGGTCGAAACTACGTATAGCCATGTCATAGTGACGTCATACAGAAGTGTTACCGTGGCGAGTCCCTGCGCCTCCCTGTATAATGTGACTGGCGCACGCGGTAGCGGGGTTCTTCCCGCCTTGCCGCGCCGGCAGCCTACTGCACCGCGCGAAAGCAGCGCCGCGTGTCATTGGTCGGTGGGGCGGACGGCAGCCCGCCGGGAAGGCCGCTTTACCACCAAGCCGCGCGTCAGCAGTGCGTCAGCACAGCCCGCGTCACCATTAACGTCAGCGGTGCTCCCCGCAGGTTTACACAGCGCCTGCCGCTGCCTCCGCAAGGACTCGCGATCGCAGTCAAAAAGCGCGCCTCAGTGAGCCAACAAGTGCATCCCAGTACAGCGAACTCTCCGAAAACTACGACACTGATTCTCCGACTAGAGGAACGGAAAGCGACGCCACCATCAAATCGTGGTGAATTCATCCTAGATGCAACGTCGACTCAGCTTCACTTCGTATAGCCAAGCACCGGACGGTGAATGTGCGGTTACGTTGTGCCATCCGAGGGACTAGCAATGATAAAGTACATTAATAGCCCAAGCAAAATTCATAACGGATATTGTTGAAAGAGTACCATGATAAACTACTGAAAAGTGAAGCAACAGGAGAAGTGTCAATATATGCGGATGTCTCCTAAGACACGCGAGGCGCATTTTATCTGGTGTTTCGGCAAATATTTGCAATTTTGTTTTTGCATTGTGTAGTTGGTGTCAGCTCAAACCATTACTGTTCATCACGCCTTTCAGGCGACGTCACCAGAAAGCTTCAGTTTGTTTCCCATTACATACAAAATTATTTTTAAATCCGAATTTTACGTTCCCGTTCGCCAGAGCGCTCCCAAATTATTCTAGTCCGATATTCGTTTTATCGACGTGTATTAGCAGAAACAGTAAAACAAAAAGAATGAAAACAATCCAGCAGCGAGTCAGTAGGGCGGCACGCTTGGCGACAGCTATCGCTGCTCAGGTACTGGTTATTCTTCGAACTTTGCTGTCACTCTTGATACATATCGGAAGAACAAATATTGCACTAGGCTAATCTGGAGCCGCTGTATACAACGGCCATGTAAAACAAACCGACGCTTTCCGTCGACAATGGACGTCACAAAAGACGTTTGGGCGGACACCAACTACACAATGCAAAAACGATATTGCAAACATCTGCTGAAATACCAGGGAAAATTTGCCTGATGACTCTTAGGAGACACAGCGCATAGCTCTATCTTATTCAAGTTTTTTGCCTAACTACCAAATAATGGAAAAAAGAACTGTATTTTCTCCTTCCACAGAACTGACGTTTTCAGCGTCAAAAATTATTTAATGAAAACTGTTTCAGTAATTTATGTTCTTATTTAGGTAATGTGTAGGGTTCTTCCTTGTCCAGCTATTGTAAAACCTAATCATTTTTTCTTTTTGAGGTAACTCTTTTGGCCGGCCGCTGGTGGCCGAGCGGTTCTAGGCGCTTCAGTCTGGAACCGCGCGACCGCTACGGTCGCAGGTTCGAATCCTGCTTCGGGCATGGATGTGTGTGATGTCCTTAGGTTAGTTAGTTTTAAGTAGTTCTCCAAGTTCTAGGGGACTGATGACCTGAGATGTTAAGTCCCATAGTGCTCAGAGCCATTTGTAACTCTTTTGTCGAAAGAAACTACGGGAAAAAAAATCCTGAATCATGTCCTCACTATAGATCAATCGAAACGAAAACTACATCGCACCTAATCTAATCTTAGTACTATAACATAGGGACACCACTCCCTAGGCAACAACGCTGCTTCAGTTTTAATTTTCCAACTTTGTCTTTTTCGCTAATTCACTTCTATTTAGCGTCTAGGTTTTTCCTTCAGTAGTGTCATGTCAGACGGTACAATGTTAGATGCGTCGAAGATGCGTACTTCCGTTTATGATACAATCGCTAAAAATGAACATTACCGTGCTTCACTACGCATCTATCATCAACTAGGAATGTGCTTTGGTCTCACTATAAGAAGAATTGGAAAGGAAGGTCTGATTTTTCCGTCATTGTCATCACCCATTTCATACTGGTAACTTCTGCTTCTTAGGGAAGTACAATAGTGAAACGGCTAACAATAAGGTTTTAGTACACAACAAAGTAAGCCTTCTGTTCCTGAATTTGTCTGATAATGGGACTGGGTGATTTTTAAATAAACTGATATGAACTGAAAAATATTCCGTGAGATTTTTTATTTCCTGTGAGAGCTAGCTGTGTAACTGATTGCCACAGTACCTCGCATAAATACATGTACGATAAAGTTACGAATTTCGAAATGTTGTCTCCTATCTCATTGTGTATGTCAAAAGAATCTTCGCAGAAATCGAGAGCTAAAGATACCACGACGTAATTATCAATCTGCAAAATGGAGACAATATGTCATGGACGTTAATAAGATAGTACAGATGGTAGTGATGACCAGCAACGAAAAGGTACCTTGTATTGGCGTAAAATGCATCCACTCAATACGCAAGAATTTCAAACATTCAATACTTCTGTTCCCACGAAGCGTCTAAAAACGATTGTTCACTGTGACTGGAAAATTGTAAATTGTGTTGATACCGTCTTTTGAAGGCTAACATCACAATAAAAAGTAATATAAATTCGGCACAGTGTCTGCTTAACTTACGACACTGCTACCCCTGTTGTTCTGTCGCACCGTGGATAGCACAAGGAACCAAAATGCAAAGCAAGTCCTGTAGCTACCCGCTTCTAACAGATATAGTTCACCAACACGTGATTCCGTGACCGCGAGAAGCGCGTTTAAAGGAGGAAGCAAACAGGACTTTGCACCGTGACCGCATCGCTCTTCGCAGCGCTATCATCTGGTAGTACGCAACCAGCGCGCTGACACACATCTGCATCTAAAGCACAGCTTTTTCCTTTCGACATGTGTCTCTACATGTGACTCCTCGCAGTCTGTAGCTAGGTTTTTCTATTTTTCTGTTCGTGTATCGTTGGCTGCGATACTACAGCGTGTCCCACACAAAACTGGTACGCCTCATGCCTGAGATTCAAGTGACAATGAACTAACAAAAAAGAACAGATAACAGTAATTTTTAAAAAAATGTAGTTACCTGCTTATAAGAGTTGCTGGAAGTGGTGACCATGGGCACCCAGGCATCGCTGACTCCGTGTGACGACGTTACCAGCAACACGCTGTAATTCTGCATGCGTAATGTTGTTAATTTCTTTACTAATCTTCCGTTTAAGATCGTTTGTTGTGCGAGTATTATCAGCACATACTTTGCTTTTCCGTGTGTCTCACAAGTAAAAATCACGCGATGTTAAGGCTGAGGACCTTGGGGGCTGACACATCTGTCTTCAGGGAACACGTTGGTGATGTTGGCCATACGTTGGTTGGATGGGTGAGCAGATGCTCCATATAATTGGAATACTGCGTATAGCTTCCCTGCACCTGTTAATTGTGCACTGAAAGAATCCAAGATCTCTAGATATCTGGCACTGTTTAAGGTGTAACTGAGAAATATGGCTCCACTGAGTGGTTCTTCACGCAGAGTATGTGGGTTGCCCTGCGACCTGTATCTGAATTCTGGGAAGTTGTACAACCTGAAAAATGTAACTAGGTCTCATCTGACATGAAGTAAAGCAAGGGGTCCAAGTAACCGTTAGCAGTTGATGTTAATAGAACTCTTTCTTCCTGATCCTCAAATTTCAACTCTTGCAGCACACTGACACGATACACTTTTAATTTCATACCTTCTAGCACATGATGACGCGATGTACGACATACACCATCCTGCTTCGATACCCTCCTCAACGATTTGTGAGGACTTCTTTT
This sequence comes from Schistocerca americana, assembly GCF_021461395.2. Classification (NCBI taxonomy): domain Eukaryota; kingdom Metazoa; phylum Arthropoda; class Insecta; order Orthoptera; family Acrididae; genus Schistocerca; species Schistocerca americana. Next base: position 336,767,985 of record NC_060123.1, on the reverse strand, counting down.
AATGTCCATGCGAATTGTGTCTATAGCTTCAGGAGTCCTCACTATCGGTCGCCTGTTCCTCTGCACATTCTGAACGGACCCGAAACCATTCATTTCTTATACAGATCTTGAACAGTGCTGATACTGCCATGATACTTCGTTTGAAACATTTCTTTACATTCCTTGTTTCTCAAGCAAACTGACCCATTTCTGTGACAACTCAAAAATGCGAGCTTCTCACAAGTGACGCACGAACGTACAGCTGCACTCAACTTTCCGATAAAATGTAGTGTAGCCAAACTTTCGAGACTGTGTTGCCACTTCACAAGCAAGTCAACTAGAGATGATTAATTGGTACCTAAGGCTGGCCGGTTTTATGTGGGACGTCCTGTATTAGACAATGAAACTATGAGCTGTCAACTATCCTCAGCGGTTGCCTGGACTGTGATGTGTACCAAGAAACATCAATTTCTATTTGAGGTAGTTTAAGAGAAACAACTGAACACTTTTTTTCCCTCGCTTCACTTGCGAGTGGAACAAGAAGAGGAATGACTACCGGTAGCACGAGACAACCTCCGCCATGCGCCATATACACTGAGGTGACAAAAGTCAAGGGATGCCTCCTGATATCGTATCGGACCTCATTTTGCCCGGCGTAGTGCAGCAGCTCGACGTGGCATGGACATAACAAGTCGTTGGATATCCCCCGGAGAAATATTGAACTAACTCTTTAATCCCGTCCATAACTGCGGAAGTGTTGCCGGTGCAGCATTTTGTGCACGAACTGACGTCTCGATTATGTCCCCTAAATATTTTGTGGGCTTGATGTCGGGCGATCTGAATGCGTATACACTGGTTTCTGACTAACACAATCTAGCAGACTGTGGTTCCAAGGATCGACCGACAGGGAAAGAAGGCAGTAGTTGGAAAAGAAGGGAGATAGTATTTTAGCTTATCCGCATGTTACTCAGTCTGCACTTAGAAAGTAGGCAGCGAAGGGAACGAAGGAAAAATTTCGAAAAGAAACTGAAGTTCAAGCAGAAGTTGTATTCCGTTAGAGACTTCAGAAGACTTGGAATGTTATTTGAACAAAATCAAGACTGTCTCTTAGCACGCCTACCAAGGACACAAAAATTGCATATTGGTTACAATACATTTGACAACGTTGTTCGGCAACATTGTGGCCACACGAAATGCAGTATATGTACTACAACCTTATCGGGCACTAATGCCCGGCAATCTTTGATACAATGTATTTCTTTGCCAGAAATGTTTACACAAGCCACACTATTACAACAAAATTGACGAACACGAGCTAGTGTAAGTGAGTGCGGTGCTACTGGATTTACATCACACAAGAACTAAAGTTAGAAAGAAGAAGAGAAGTTACTCTTTGTGGATACGTTCTTTTTTAGGTAAACGGAATGCCACAGAAAACTAAACTTGTGAAATAATACTGGATACATATATTTTTTCACAATTTTACCAGTGTCGAATTTAGAATACCTCGTACAAGCTACTGATCCGAGAATTGCTAAAACCGATGCAAATTTGAGAAATTACCTATTATAACTTGACTGACGATCACCTTTGTGGCTCGTACGGAAATTTAACAAACCTCTTTATAGAGCAATATTCATTAACAAGCCTCTTGCTAAAACGACTGGAGGATTTCAGTAAGACATGTTTAAAATAAGACTACAGTTTTTATTCATATTCTCCATTTCTTCACCAAACACGGAAACACACGTTATAACGCTCACAAGAAAATCAAGCGTGATCCCGACCTCATCGCCAACAGTTTTTTCATAATGCGATATTTGTACACATTACTTTCGGCGTACCATACGCATTTATAAAATTCATACTTCTCTCGTGTCTTCACTCCTCCATTACTGTACAGAAGCAACAACCAGCAAAATAAGTGGTTATCCACTACTGGCCATTAAAATTGCTACGCCAAGAAGAAACGCAGATGATAAACGGGTATTCATTGGACAAATATATTATACTAGAACTGACATGAGATTACATTTTCACGCAATTTGGGTGCATGGATCCTGAGAAATCAGTACCCAGAACAACAAGCTCTGGCCGTAATAACGGCCTTGATACGCCTGGGCGTTGAGTCAAGCAGAGCTTGGATGGCGTGTACAGGTACAGCTGCCCATGCAGCTACAACACGATACCACAGTTCATCAAGAATAGTGACTGGCGTATTGTGACGAGCCAGTTGCTCGGCCACCATTGACCAGACGTTTTCAATTGGTGAGAGATCTGGAGAATGTGCTGGCCAGGACAGCAGTCAAACATTTTCTGTATCCAGAAAGGCCCGTACAGGACCTGCAACATGCGGTCGTGCATTATCCTGCTGAAATGTAGGATTTCGCAGGGATCGAATGAAGGGTAGAGCCACGGGTCGTAACACATCTGAAATGTAACGTCCACTATTCAAAGTGCCGTCAATGTGAACAAGAGGTAACCGAGATGTGTAACCAATGGCACCCCATACCATCATGCGGGATGATACGCCAGTATGGCGATGACAAATACAAGCTTCCAATGTGCGTTCACCACTATGTCGCCAAACACGGATACTACCATCATGATGCTGTACACAGAACCTGGATTCATCCGAAAAAATGACGTTTTGCCATTCATGCACGCAGGTTCGTCGTTGTGTATACCATCGCAGGCGCACCTGTCTGTGAAGCAGCGTCAAGGGTAACCACAACCACGGTCTCCGAGCTGATAGTCCATGCTACTGCAAACGTCGTCGAACTGTTCGTGCAGATGGTTGTTGTCTTGCAAACGTCCCCATCTGTTGACTCAGGGATCGAGACGTGGCTGCACGATCCGTTACAGCCATGCGGATAAGATGCCTGTCATCTCGACTGCTAGTGATACGAGGCCGTTGGGATCCAGCACGGCGTTCCGTATTACCCTCCTGAACCCACCGATTCTATATTCTGCTAACAGTCATTGGATCTCGACCAACGGGAGCAGCAATGTCGCGATACGATAAACCGCAATCGCGATAGTCTACAATCCGACCTTTATCAAAGTCGGTTCTCCTCCTTAAACGAGGCATCACAACAACGTTTCACCAGGCAACGCCGGTCAACTACTGTTTGTGTATGAGAAGCCGGCTGAGGTGGCCGAGCGGTTCTAGGCGCTATAGTCTGGAACCGCGTGACCGCTACGGTCGCAGGTTCGAATCCTGCCTCGGGCATGGATGTGTGTGATGTCCATAGGTTAGTTACGTTTAAGTAGTTCTGAGTTCTAGGGGACTGATGACCTTAGAAGTTAAGTCCCATAGTGCTCAGAGCCATTTGAACCATTTTTTTGTATGAGAAATCGGTTGGAAACGTTCCTCATGTCAGTACGTTGTAGGTGTCGCCACCGGCGCCAAACTTGTATGAATGCTCTGAAAAGCTAATCATTTGCCTATCACTGCATCTTCTTCCTGTCGGTTAAATTTCGCGTCTGTAGCGCGTCATCTTCGTGGTGTAGCAATTTTAATGGCCAGTAGCGTGTGTACGTGCACAAACTTTCGAACGAAAGCGAAACGATACTGTTTTCGCGCAGACACGTGACTGCAGCGCTGTCTGTGAGAAAAGTAGGAAACGAAGTTGAGAGTGAGAGGGAACCATTTACAGGCAAGGACAGAGAGATATTGTCCTGCAATGCGTAATGTTCTTCACCCTTGGTGTGCAACACCGACAATCCCTCGGAAATACACTCCTGGAAATGGAAAAAAGAACACATTGACACCGGTGTGTCAGACCCACCATACTTGCTCCGGACACTGCGTGAGGGCTGTACAAGCAATGATCACACGCACGGCACAGCGGACACACCAGGAACCGCGGTGTTTGCCGTCGAATGGCGCTAGCTGCGCAGCATTTGTGCACCGCCGCCGTCAGTGTCAGCCAGTTTGCCGTGGCATACGGAGCTCCATCGCAGTCTTTAACACTGGTAGCATGCCGCGACAGCGTGGACGTGAACCGTATGTGCAGTTGACGGACTTTGAGCGAGGGCGTATAGTGGGCATGCGGGAGGCCGGGTGGACGTACCGCGGAATCGCTCAACACGTGGGGCGTGAGGTCTCCACAGTACATCGATGTTGTCGCCAGTGGTCGGCGGAAGGTGCACGTGCCCGTCGACCTGGGACCGGACCGCAGCGACGCATGGATGCACGCCAAGACCGTAGGATCCTACGCAGTGCCGTAGGGGACCGCACCGCCACTTCCCAGCAAATTAGGGACACTGTTGCTCCTGGGGTATCGGTGAGGACCATTCGCAACCGTCTCCATGAAGCTGGGCTACGGTCCCGCACACCGTTAGGCCGTCTTCCGCTCACGCCCCAACATCGTGCAGCCCGCCTCCAGTGGTGTCGCGACAGGCGTGAATGGAGGGACGAATGGAGACGTGTCGTCTTCAGCGATGAGAGCCGCTTCTGCCTTGGTGCCAATGATGGTCGTATGCGTGTCTGGCGTCGTGCAGGTGAGCGCCACAATCAGGACTGCATACGACCGAGGCACACAGGGCCAACACCCGGCATCATGGTGTGGGGAGCGATCTCCTACACTGGCCGTACACCACTGATGATCGTCGAGGGGACACTGAATAGTGCACGGTACATCCAAACCGTCATCGAACCCATCGTTCTACCATTCCTAGACCGGCAAGGGAACTTGCTGTTCCAACAGGACAATGCACGTCCGCATGTATCCCGTGCCACCCAACGTGCTCTAGAAGGTGTAAGTCAACTACCCTGGCCAGCAAGATCTCCGGATGTGTCCCCCATTGAGCATGTTTGGGACTGGATGAAGCGTCGTCTCACGCGGTCTGCACGTCCAGCACGAACGCTGGTCCAACTGAGGCGCCAGGTGGAAATGGCATGGCAAGCCGTTCCACAGGACTACATCCAGCATCTCTACGATCGTCTCCATGGGAGAATAGCAGCTTGCATTGCTGCGAAAGGTGGATATACACTGTACTAGTGCCGACATTGTGCATGCTCTGTTGCCTGTGTCTATGTGCCTGTGGTTCTGTCAGTGTGATCATGTGATGTATCTGACCCCAGGAATGTGTCAATAAAGTTTCCCCTTCCTAGGACAATGAATTGACGGTGTTCTTATTTCAATTTCCAAAAGTGTATGTCGGCAACTACCTGCAACATCCGTAATATTGGCCGGCCAAACTGTAAAAATGTCGCGTATTGCAGCCACACTGCAGTAATATTGACGACAACAGAACTGGAACTCAGCATTGCGTAAAACACGGCCCGTGTAAACGCACCTTAATACGAATGTCGGTACAACATAGGCAGTGAAGTGCAGTAATTTTACAGCAGGTGGTTCTGGTGATGGTGAGTGGGGGACTTCTGAGGTCATCCGTCCCCTAGAACTTAGAACTACTTAAACCTAACTAACCTAAGGACATCACACACATCCATGACCGAAGTAGGATTCGAACCTGCGACCGTAGCGGCCGCGCGGTTCCAGACTGTAGCGCCTAGAACCGCTCGGCCACCCCGGCCGGCGATCCGCACATTGTCCACTCTTTGCAAACATATATTGTGCTTTGTCCCGTACATCACTGATTATAAAAGCGAGACATATACGTAACAAATGCCAAATAGCTCAAGAAATGGCTTCTACAAGTTGTAGGTAGTACCTGCGGTAGTCCAGAAGCTGCTTCATTACTCGCTTCGAAACAGATACATGAATTATTCGACAGCACGAACAGCAGTAACTACATAAGAGCTACTATAGTGCTGACACAGTATTATTATTATTATTATTATTATTAGAGTGACTAGACACAAAGCATTAACAGACTGAAGTTGTGCAAATTCTGCCAGTTCAGCAGTAAAGAGTGCAGCAACGAAGTGATTTGCGAACAGTAAGTGTAGTGCACACACCTGAACTTTTTTGATTTTAAATGGGGTTGCAGTGAGCTGGTCAAACAAGCGCCGTAATGGAGAGGAGTAATGTAGGGGAAGCGTGTTTTGTAACAATTGTGTATCCTCACTGTGGGTAGTTTGCTTTCTTTTGTGAGAAGGAGTTGTGGCTAGCACTTGCGATGTACCACGAATTCCTTGGCCATTCATTGTGACACACACACAAAATGTTCAAATGTGTGTGAAATCTTATGGGACTTAACTGCTAAGGTCGTTATCCCTAAGCTTACACACTACTTAACCTAAATTATTCTAAGGACAAACACACACACCCATACCCGAAGGAGGACTCGAACCTCCGCCGGGATCAGCCGCCACACACACACACACACACACACACACACACACACACACACGGAAACTCAAACTAATACATACCATTCATCTTTCATCATTGTAAAAATAAAAGTTTTCAAGAAAAATTGTTAATTGTACATTTCTGTTAGGTGCTAAAGTTGGTGATAATGTGGGGGAAGCGAGGGACAACAGATGACCGGGGTGGTGGGGGTGGGGGAGGGAGGGCATCGGCGCTGGCTGGCTTCTGATCGCACTTAGGGGTAATGGTCTAAGAAGGATTGGGAACGATTGTTCTAATACAAACATCGTAAACTGTCAAGAGGAAAGTAAGCAACAAAAAGGATCTTACGACTTAACAACAGCACTAATCTACCATTTATAACGCGTGCGGCGGGAAGACGTTAACAACAGCTCGTGACATTACCGGTCTGAACAAAATAAGGCCACTGACGCCACCTCCTCTTCAAGCCCCCGTGACGCGACTTGTTAATGACAGACACTTTCTCAGTTGTTGGCTTGCCCTAGGGCCAAGGTACTGGAATACAGGGAAGAAAGCTTTCCATCACGCGACGTGATTACGAAGTCAGATCTCCTTAAAGGCGTCAATCTGTTCCACACTTTAAATCTGTTCCCTTTGGGAAAAGATGGAAGCCTTGTGTCGCACAGAGTGGCGCGTGCCTTTAAATCGGCTGGGCAGTAAGTACGTGGCTGCTGGCCGAGGCGCAGCCGCGAATGCACCTGTGAGCGGTGTCGCAAGACGACAAATCAGGTCTGAGCGGCGCGGCGCGGCGCGGCGTGGAGCGGCCTGGCCAGGCGGGGTTGCCTGACTTACGCGGCCGGCCGCCGCTTTCTAATTCCGCGCGAGAGCGGCGCGGCTCGCACAGCCGCGGAAAAGGTGCGCGCGCGACCTTCGGTGCGCTCCGCTCTGCACATTCCGGCCTCCCGCCGGATCCGACGCCTCGCTCGCTCCGTGCCGCTGTCGCCTGTCCTCGTTCGCCGGTGTCGTCGGGATGTTTTGCGGAAACTGCTTCCTGTTGACACAGAACTTAGCCGCAAATAACCGTAAGAAATTAAGGAGATGGGACCTGGATAAGGTAAAGAACCACAGGTTGTTGAGAGTTTCAGAGGGGCGTAAGGCAACGGTCGACTAGAACAGGGCAAAGGAATACAGTAGAAGACGAATGGGTAGCTTTAAGAGATGGAATTGTGAAGGCATTTGGGGGCCAAATAGGTAAAAGGAAATGGCCTAGAGGAAATCCTTGGAGAACACAAGAGATATAGAATTTAGTTGATGAAAGGAGGAAATTTAAAAATGCAACAAATGAATCAAGCGAAAGGAAATGTAAATGTTTAAAAAATGAGATTGTCAGGAAGTGCAGTATTGCTTAGCTCGAATGACTAGTCACTCCACGACGTGTTTCAAATGTTTAAATCCCCATCATCAGGAGGATTTACATCTGTTAATATGACATTTGTGAGTGTGTTGTGTTACGATTTTTTGGAGGAACTTGTGGCACTGTCTCCAGTGGTCACAGGTTCCCTTCACTGTCGTAACACATCACATGTATACTGTTATATTTAATGTCAATAACAATCACGGTGAAGCCTAACTTAAAATGTTCGCATTTAAACGAATGACTAGAATACAAATGTAAGGATTTAGAAGCATATATCACTAGCGGAAAGGTACATACCGCCCATGGGAAAATTAAAGAGGCCTTTTGGGGAAAGGAGAAGCAGTTGTATGAATATCAACAGCTTAGATGATAACCAAGTCCTAAGCAAAGAAGGGAAAGCTGAAAGGTGGAAGAAGTATATAAAGAGTCTATACAATTGCGTTGAACTTGAGAGCAACAGTATAGAAAGGAAAGTGGATGTAGATGAAAATTACATGGGAGATATGATATTGCGAGAACAACTTGACAAAGCTCTGAAAGATGTACGTCAAAACAAGGCCCCGGGGTAGACGACATTCCATCAGACCTACTGAGAGCCTTGGGAGGGCCAGCAATGACAAAAGTCTTCCATTTCATGTGCAAAAGTATGAGACAGGTGAAATACGCTTAGACTTCAAGAAGAATGTAGTAATTCCAATACCAAAGCAATCAGTGTGAAAACAATCAGTTCCGTAAGTTATTGTCGCAAAATACTAACACGAATTCTGTACAGAATAATGGAAAAACTGTTAAAAGCCGACCTCGGGGGAGATCTGTTTGGATTTCGGAGAAATGGAGGAACGCGTGAGGCAATACTGACTCGACGACTTATCTTAGAAGACAGGTAATAAAGGCGAACCTAATTTATAGCACTTGTTGACATAGAGAAAGCTCTCGACATGTTGACTGGAATATTCTCTCTAAAATTCTGAAGGTAGCAGGGTTAAAATTCAGAGAGCGAAGGGCTATTTACAACAGAAACCGGACGAGAGTTATATGAGACGAGGGACATGAAACGGAGGCAGTGGTTGAGAAAGGAATGAGACAGGGTTGTACACTATCCTAGATGTTATTTAACATGTACAGTCAACAAGCAGTAAAGGAAACCAAAGAAAAATTTGGAGAAGGAATTAAACTTCACAGAGAAGAAATAAAAACTTTTGAGGTTTGCTGATGACATTGCAATTCTGTCAGAGACTGCAAAGGACTTGGAAGAGCAGTTGAAGGGTATGGACAGAGTCTTGAAAGGAAGGTATAAGATGAATATCAACAAAAGCAAAACGAACACAATAGCGTCTAATCGAATTAAATCAGATGATGCTAAGGGAATTAGATTAGGAAACGAGCCACTTAAAATAGCACATAGGTTTTTGCTATTTGGGCAGCAAAATAACTGATGAAGGCCAAAATAGGGAGGATGTAAATGTAGATTGGCAGTGGCAAGAAAAGCATTTCTGAAGAAGAGAAATTCGTCAACATCAAATATAGATTTAAGTGTTAAGAACTCTCTTCTGAAGGTATTTGTCTGGAGTGTAGCCATGAATGGAAATGAAACATGGACTATAAACAGTTTAAACAAAAAGAGAATAAAAGCTCTCGAAATTTGGTGCTACAGAAGAATGCTGAACATTAGACACATCCACAGTGGCACTGAGAAGAACTGTAGTGAAATTTGGTGCCTATGCGACGTCATAAACCCACCCACCTTGCGTGTCACACGAACTTTTGAGTTGTGTCCTTTTTTCGCAAGTATCGACACCTTACTGTTTGAAGCGTCATCGAGCCCGAGAGTGACGTCACAGGGCGCCACGTTTTGCACTGTTACAGACGAAACTTGTAGGCACCTTTGAGCCAAATTTCACACTTAGGCGTCGCAGTGGGTGTGAATTACGCGGTTTCGAAAAAGTGATCCTTTAATTCTGCTGCGCACTGTAATATAATTGCGAACTACATCAGAATCAACCGTAGCACCCTCCATGGAAATGAGCGCATTGATGAGCGACGTGTCGGCGCCAGCTGACAACACGACGGTATTTGGTGATCGCAATAAACACTCGACTGGCGCTGTCAGGTTGCCGTCTCTGGCCACATTATCACTGTATTCTGTACTACCTTCCAAAGATGCCTGCACATGATCCGTAGACGTTTGGACTGTCCCTGGCTGCAGTATGCTCGATGGTCCAACTGCGTCATCGCTTTGCGCCTTTTTTCTCTTTTCATTTTCGACGCTACCGTAGTTCCCGCATTCACTCAGCGTTGGGCTTTCTAGGCTTTTGAGTTCCTTTCGATAGGCTCTTTGGATTCCTTTCGACCCAAGTTCAGAAGAACGCGAAATCCCGAAGATTGGCTAAAATTTACAGACGCGCGAAATTTGGCACGGACTTCAATACGAGATGTCTTTAATAGGTTCCACAACGAAACATTGTCTCGAAATTTGGTGGAAAATCTGCAGAAATTCTGTTCGTATGTATAGTACACAAGCGGCAAGACGCAGTCAATACCTTCGCTGCGCAGTGCCGATGGTACTGTTACCGACGACTGTGCCGCTAAAGCGGAGTTATTGAACGCAGTTTTCCGAAATTCCTTCACCAGGGAAGACGAGTAGAATATTCCAGAATTTGAAACACGAACAGCTGCTAGCACGAGCTTCTCAAAAGCAGATACCTTAGGGGTTGCGAAGCAACTCAAATCTCTTGATACGGGCAAGTCTTCAGGTCCAGATTGTATACCGATTAGGTTCCTTTCAGATTAGGTCGCACCAGTGTTTAAGAAGGGTAGTAGGAGTAATCCATCGAACTACAAACCTATATCATTGACGTCGGTTTGCAGTAGGGTTTTGGAGCATATACTGTATTCAAAATACCTATCTATTGATACGTAATTAGCATGGTTTCAGAAAACATCGTTCTTGTGCAACGCAGCTAGCTCTTTATTCGCACGAAGTAATGGCCGCTATCGACAGGGGATCTCAAGTTGATTCCGTATTTCTAGATTTCCGGAAAGCTTTTGACAACGTTCCTCACAAGTGACTTCTAATCAAGCTGCGGGCCTATGGGGTATCGTCTCAGTTGTGCGACTGGATTCGTGATTTCCTGTCAGGAAGGTCGCAGTTCGTAGTGATAGACGGCAAATCATCGAGTAAAACTGAAGTGATATCAGGTGTTCCACAGGGAAGCGTCCTGGGACCTCTGCTGTTCCTGATCTATATAAATGACCTGGGTGACAATCTGAGCAGTTCTCTTAGGTTGTTCGCAGATGATGCTGTAATTTACCGTCTAGTAAGGTCATCCGAAGACCAGTATCAGTTGCAAAGCGATTTAGAAAAGATTGCTGTATGGTGTGGCAGGTGGCAGTTGACGCTAAATAACGAAAAGTGCGAGGTGATCCACATGAGTTCCAAAAGAAATCCGTTGGAATTCGATTACTCGATAAATAGTACAATTCTCAAGGCTGTCAATTCAACTAATTACCTGGGTGTTAAAATTACGAACAACTTCAGTTGGGAAGACCTTATAGATAATGTCGTGGGGAAGGCGGGCCAAAGGTTGCGTTTCATTGGCATGACACTTAGAAGATGCAACAAGTCCAGTAAAGAGACAGCTTACACTACACTCGTTCGTCCTCTGTTAGAATATTGCTGCGCGGTGTGGGATCCTTAACAGGTGGGATTGACAGTGGACATCGAAAGGGTGCAGAAAAGGGCAGCTCGTTTTGTATTATCACGTAATAGGGGAGAGAGTGTGGCAGATATGATACGCTAGTTGGGATGGAAGTCATTAAAGCAAAGACGTTTCTCGTCGCGGAGAGATCTATTTACGAAATTTCAGTCACCAACTTTCTCTTCCGAATGCGAAAATATTTTGTAGAGCCCAACCTACATAGGTAGGAATGATCATCAAAATAAAATAAGAGAAATCAGAGCTCGAACAGAAAGATTTAGGTGTTCGTTTTTCCCGCGCGCTATTTGGGAGTGGAATGGTAAGGAGATAGTATGATTGTGGTTCGGTGAACCCTCTGCCGAGCACTTAAATGTGAATTGCAGAGTAATCATGTAGATATTTACGAGTCATATGAGACCAAATCTTTCAATATTTTGGAATTTTCAATTTAATACCAGATTTCTCTTATATTCCGGCCAACATTGTTATTGTCTCTCTTACCGGCCGGTGTGGCCGAGCGGTTCTAGGCGCTACAGTCTGGAACCGCTCGTCCGCTACGACCGCAGGTTCGAATCCTACCTCGGGCATGGATGTGTGTGACGTCCTTAAAAGCTGTGAGTACCGGGCGTGAGTCGTGCTTCGGTAGCTCAGATGGTGAGCACTCAACAAATCTCCCGGGCCAGACGGACTGCCGCTCGAGTTTTATCGGACTTTCCGCGATCTAATGACGCCCTGATGGATCAGCATGTACCAAGAACTGATGACCCCCGGTTCCCACGTGCCACCTGCATTCGTGGAAGATCTCCTTATACCGATACACAAGCCTTCCAGAGGTCGGACGGTCGAGGACTACAGGCCCATTACAATGCTCAACTCGGACTATAAAATCGTCGCCCGACTACTCGCCAGCCGCATAAAGAAGGTTCTGCCCCTACTCCTGACAATGGAGCAAACGACACAGGGCGGAGTGACCAACATGCAAACGGCAACCAGCGAATGCAGGGATTTAACAGCCATCGCCACATGCTGTCGCCTTCGAGCTGCTCTGATCTCCATTGATTTCGACTACGCCTTCGACAGAGTTCACCACAAGTTCCTTCTGTCCGTTATGGCCCGCATGGGCTTCCCGCCTGACTTTCTGGACATCTTTCAGCGCCTTTTCCGTGGGGGTGCATCCCGTGTACTGGTGAATGGACGGATTGCGGGTCCCTTTCCGATCCGACGGTCAGTTCGCCAAGGATGCCCACTCTCCATGATCCTTTACGCGATCGCACTCGAACCACTTGTCGGAGGGTTGAAAAACAGGCTCTCGGGAATGTCATTGAGGGATCACACCTTTCACTGCAGGATATATGCTGATGACCTTCTATTACTTGTCCGATCTGGTGACGAGGTACGATCGGTGATACAATGGATCAATCGCTATGGATTGGCAGCGGGCAGCCTCATGAATGTGGCCAAGTCGGCAGCGATGCCGATTGGGAGAGGTCTACAGGAGGACGCTTTAGCCCCACTCCCACTAGTTAACAAGATCCGGTTCTTGGGCATAACATTTACACAGGATGTGCGCCGCACGGCTGCCATGAACTATGCACGATTACTACAGACCATACGCACAGAAGTTCGCCGGCACTTACTTCGACGGATGGACCTCCTACAGCGTGTGGAATACCTCAACCTTCACGTGGCGACTAAGATGATCCACATGGCCCAGGTCCTACTGATATCGACAGCGATGGCACACAGATTGCAAGCAGCGTTTGGATATTACCTTACCGCCGGACACCTATTCAAAGTCCGCTACGAAACACTCACCCTCCCTCCGCGTGATGGCGGACTGGGACTTATAAATGTACGAGCAAGAGCTACAGCGTTATACTTGTGCACAATGATGAAATTGTGGACCCACAAAGATACTTCCCTTACGGGACGTCTGTTAGAGGAATTGCTGCCGGCGTCTCTTCTGCCACCTGTCACGGTTGCGCACATTACACCTTCACTCTCGCACCTCTCGGCATTTATTCTTGAGTATAGTTACGTGCACCCAGACCTTCCCAACACTCGCACTCCCAAGGCGAGAGACGTTTACAGACTGCTGCTAAGGTCCATACCTCGGAATGTGATTGAGAGGAAGAGCCCTACGACCCTATGGCCGGCAGTGTGGAGAGCGGTCCAGAAGCCGTTCCTCCCCACGCGGGTACCAGCCGCGTGGTACCAGATGGTGAACGGGAAGGTTGTAACACGACAAAGGCTGCACGCTATTGGGATGACGGATTCCCCCCTTTGCCCACGTTGCCACCTCGTGGATACTGACGAACACCGCTTAACATGTGGATCGGCGTTAGATGTATGGCTGCTAGTGCAGAAGATCCTCGCCTGCTACCTACGTACCGCGCCTCGCACAATTGAGCCACGGCTCCTCCTTTGTCCAGAGGATACTTATTTCCCACCTGCGAAGACTCACGCTCTCACATGGTTTAAAGGCATGTCCATATACTACCTCTTTCGAGATAACGAGAAGATGGTGCTTCATTACTGGCAATTTCTCCAGGACAGTCATAGCACACTTGAGTGTACACCCCGATACCGACAACTATTTGCGAACTACTTGCGTAGTGTCTTCGACAACCCCCCTCACAGTTGGGGAGTACCGGGCAGAGGATGACCGCCGACATGGGGCTCCACACGCAGTGAAATGTTGTACCAATTTGGAACATGCAATCTGTACGCAGAGGGGCCATGCACATGGAATGGCGTGCGGGATTTGGTTACATTTTTCTTCCTTTATTATCTATCATCACACTATTAGTTTCAAATTCTTTTTCATAGTTTAGAAGGAACTCTTGTTCGTTTGTTGCTACGGCTGTACTTTTCTAATTTTGTTTGTCGTAACTGAAAGACGCCTTTTGTCCATATATATATATATATATATATATATATATATATATATATATATATATATATATATATATATATATAAAGGTTGGCAGAGAAAGTAATTTCCAATTTAAAAAAAAATTTAAAAAAAGAAAAAAAAGGGGTTGGTGGTCTCTTGGAATGATGATAGTTTCCCATGGTGATGGTCTCGGTTCGATTCCAACTTCTGCCGATTTTTTTTTGATAGGGAGAGGCAGACTCTATTCTCTTCTGGCTACGCCAAGTGAAGAAGGTATAATGGCACTGTGGGAAAAAAGAAAAGTTGGTAGAGCACTTGCCCGCGAAAGGCAAAGGTCCCGAGTTCGAGTCTCGGTAGGGCATAAAAAAAAATTAAAAAAAAAGATGGTAGAGCACTTGCCCGCGAAAGGCAAAGGTCCCGAGTTCGAGTCTCGGTCGGGCACACAGTTTTAATCTACCAGGAAGTTTCATATCAGCGCACACTTCGCTGCAGAGTGAAATCTCATTCTGGAAACGTCCTTAGGTTAGTTAGGTTTAAGTAGTTCTAAGTTCTAAGGGACTGATGACCTCAGAAATTAAGTCCCATAGTGCTCAGAGCCATTTGAACCATTGTCTCTCTTTGTCCTTGTAGCGCTCCGCAAGCTCTTCATAATGAAACCAGAATCAGTGTCCTAATTACGCGCTTCTACATGTTGGTAAGTTTATGCAGTTCTAAATTATGACGACCGCCTACACTGGTACGTGGCGTTCAGAGGTAAAACAAATATTGCGCGGTAAACACCTACAGACATTATCTATTCGTTGTGGGCTCAACCACTGATTGCGCATTACTAGTCTCGAAGTTATTAGTGATCCAAATCTGGCGCTGTTTCGTCACACTAGGAAGGTCAACAGCCCAGCGAACAGACGTTTTCACGTCAAATTTGGATCGGTTTAGACTATTTATACAAATTTGCAGCCGGGTAAGTTTACTTGATAATCATTCTTGGCGAAGCTTTAGTAACATATCTACATTTACATCCATATTCTGCAAACCAATGTGAAGTGTATGGCAGACGGTACTCCCCATTGCTCCACTTATTAGGGTTTGTTCCCGTTCCATTCACGTGTGGATGAACGTAAGAAAAATTTTTTAAACCGTTCCGTGCGTGCTGTAATTAGTCTAATCTTGTCTCCACGTTCCTTACGGGAGCAATGCGTAGGGAGTTGTGATATATTCCTAGATTCCTCAGCTAATACTAACTCTTGGAGCTCTGTAAGCAGGCTTCCCCAGAATAGTTGGCCACTACTTTCAAGCATCTACCAGTTCAATTCAGCAAGTGCAGAGGAGGAAGGGGGCGGGGGAGGGTGGGGGGGGGGGGGGGGGGTAGGAAGGCACTTTTTCCCCCAGACATCTGGAATCTGAAGTACTATAGATTTTTTATTTATAACAAAATACTCCTACACTTCAATTGTCGATGGTGCAATAGGTGTTTTCCTGTCACCTATAAAATTTAGTTCCTTTTTTCACTACACGTCTCGAAACTGACCATCTCATTTGTATATAAAATGGCAATTTTCGGGTCCCATTTTCCCTACAAAACTTTAACAAGATATTGGGCCATGTCTGAATTTAATCCCTCCATTTCCTCTTTCTTAAATGACGAAAAACAAGAAAAAAAACTCCTTACAAATTTTAATCAACTATAGATGAATTTCCTTTGATGACAAATCATTCGAAACAAAGAATTTCACTCCGACACGATATTTCAGTTTATTTTTTTCAACGAAGCCCAGCAGGATTGCTGTAAGCAAAATATTAGCGCAGATGTAGGTGGCATTCGACATGCATTATTATGCAGCATGTACTAACACGGTGAAAAGAAACTTCAGTTTACATCAACATCACCGTCTGCACATTCTTGCTTTGCTTTGCTTCTTGTCCTCGTAGTATCAGAACCTGCTTGTCATCTGCGTGTCCTGTCATCATTTAGCCTTTAGCAGAAAAATTCATATTGCCTTTGGCGATTCACTTTAACAGTTAAACACACTGCCTGAGGTCTTTTAGCTAACTCTCTATAACATTTTCTTGTGGCGTATGATTGCAAGACAGCTGTAACTTTTTCTAACACACTCCCTGATCAAAAAAATGAAGCATTGCAACTTCGCAGATGTCCACACTATCGGAGATACGTAAATCATTAGAGTTGCAGTTCTCTGTGAGAGGTAGAAAGGCCACCACAGTGCATTTGTGTTTGTAATGTTTGGCGTATAGGGAGCACGTAATATCGGACGATAAAAACTTGCACACAGTATTAGAACTCTTGGGGAAGGTTTTTAAAGAGAATGGCTACACTTCACACCACGTAAGGTCAAAAAGTAGCAACGCACTGAGGACACTTCTGACGACTATAAATCAACTGCGTTCCTTCCACGTGCCAAGAATGTGTCTTCTAAAATAGGTAGATTGCTTAGTAAAAATAAAGTCAAGGTTATCTTCCGTCCACTAGAAAAGAGCTTGGCCCTGGTTGGATCCTTTAAAGTCGACGGACAACTGAAAGAAACGGGAGTTTTCAAAATTCCTGTGGGTGCGATGCTGCATATACAGGCGAGACGACAGAAACTGTGCAGCAGCGTTGTACAGAACACGATACTGCCGCCTTCGGCAAAGGTTAAAATCAGTGGTAATAGAACATTGTATTTCTACGAGATACTCGGCGGAATACAATAGAACAAAAACTTTTGCTCCAGTTTCCATTTTTTGGGATTCAGTAAACTAAGAAACGGTGGAAATACGTCTTGCTGACAATCTTATGAATCATGACAACGGCTTTCAGCTGGATAAAAACTGGAATTCTATAATTAAAATTAAAGGAGCACTGGAAGCCCTAAGTCGAAACAAGGCCACAGAAGTAGACAACATTCCGTTACAACTACTGATAGCCTTGGGAGACCCAGGCATGACAAAACTTTTCCTTCTGGTGAGCCAGAAGTATGAGACAGGGGAAATACCCTCAGACTTAAAGAAGATATAACAGTCTCTATTCCAAAGAAAGCAAGTGCTGACAGGTGTAAGAATTACCGAATCATAAGTTTAAAAAGTCACGGATTGCAAAACACTAACAAGAATTCTATGCAGACGAATGGGAAAACTGGTAGAAGCCGATCTCGGGGACGATCTGTTTGAATTCCGTAGAAATGTAGGAACACGCGAGGCAATACCGACGCTACGACTTATCTTAGAAGAGAGGTTAAGGGAAGACAAACTTAGATTTACAGCATTGGTAGACTTAGACAAGGCTTTTGACAATGTTGACTGGAATACTGTCTCTAAAATTTTGGAGGCGGGGTGGCAGAGGTAAAATACAGGGAGCGAAAGGCTATTTAGAATTTGTACGGAAACCAGATGGCAGTTATTAGAGTGGAGGAGTACGAAAGGGAAGTAGGGTTGAGAAGGGAGTGAGACGGGGTTTTCTGAAGAAGAGAAATTTGTTAACATCGAGCATAGATTTAAGCGTCAAGAAGTCCGTTCTGAAAGTATTTGTGTGGAGTGTAGCCATGAATGAATGTGAAACATGGACAGTAAACGGTTTAGACAAGGAGAGAATAGAAGCTTTTTGAAATGTGGTGCTACAGAAGAATACTGTAGATTAGAACTGTAGGTCACGTACTAACCAGGAGGCACTGAACAGAACTGTGAAGAAGAGAAATTTGTGGCACAACGTGACTAGGAGAAGGAATCGATTGGTAGGATACGTCCTGAGCCGTCAAGGGACCACCAATTTAGTATTGGAGGGAAGCATGGAAGGTAAAAATCGCAGAGGGAGACCAAGAGATGAACACACTAAGCAGATTCCGAAGAATGTAGGTTGCAGTAGTTACTCGGAGACGAAGAGGCTTGCACAGTATAGGATGGCATATTGAGCTGCATCAGCCAGTCTTTGGACTGAAGGCCGCAACAACAACACATATTTAAAATTATCTAGTTATAGCGGAATCGACGGGGTCATTCGATACTCAGTGATTAGATGATCTCTCGCTGAAAGGCGTCAGCACATTTCGCTTCGTGAGATTCGCCATAAATACTGTGAATGCACCTGGGCTCTTCAGTAGTTTTCTACTCACCTTAAGACGGCCGGACGTCTCTGGGCCGAAATAACGTGGCAGCATGTCGACCGGATCCGGCTGCACACCCCAATATTATCAGAAGAAGAAATACCCCGAGAAAATTCCAGTAGCTACATGTTTAGTGTTGTTGTCAGACCTGGTAGGGTGTAATTAGAAGGTGCGTGAACAACACTATATGTTGGACTCCATGGCTGCGGTCGACCACGTCTCACCTCCACAATGGAGGAATGCCGTATTGTGCACTAAGCACATCGTAATCGCTTCACATTAGGTCTGCCTTCCGACGACAGGTAATGGTCTTCCTGTAACATTTTGTTTCATGGCGCATCATTGATCAGATACTAGCAGCAGCCGGACTAGAGAATTACGGTCCCATGCACAGGTTGCCGTTAATACCACAATACAAACGACTGCATTTAGAGTGGTGTCATGACCGGGAAACATATACTGCCGATGACTGGCGTCACATTGTGTTCAGCAGTGAATCGCGGTTCTGTACTACCCCATAAGACCATCTTCGGCAAGGATGGAGGCAACCCGGGGAGAGGTCGCAATCTTCCGATGTTTTGGAAAGGCGCAGTAGTGTTACTCCTGGCGTCCTCGTGTGGAACGCCGTCTGATGTTACTTCAGGTCACGAATGGTAGCGATTGAGGTTGCTCTGACGGGCACAACGGTACGTCACTGACATTTCGCTGACATTTGCGACCTCGTATGTTATCTCTCATGCGACAGTATCGTGGTGCCTGTTTTCAATAGGACAATGCTCATTCACACATGGCACGTGCCATGTCTCTAAGAAGTGACTGCATAATGTTGAGTTACTCCCGTGGCCAGCAACATCCTCACATCTGACCCTGATAGAACGTGTGTGGGATCACCTCGGATGTCAACTTCCTCCCAGGGCCACTATTCGGGACTCACACCTTCTCAACCCGTGGAGTTACGTTTCGTATCCTCCTCCCATTCCGGGTGCTTCACTTTTTCGTCGGGCAGCATAGTTCGTGAACAAAGTGTTGCACTTCGGCGATTTCATTTAAATATATTGCCCCTAACATCGTTTACGTTTCTTCAACATTATTCAAGGGGCGCACTGGTAGTAGCCTTCGCGTCGGTTGCCATTGCAGGTGCTACCGCACTGTGCGAGCGAACTCTAGTATCGGCGGCCCTGTCGGGTGAAAGTGGCTGGTTGCGCTCCCCGTTCGCATCAGACTGACCTAAATGGCTTGCTGGCACAGGTACTAGGCGGTACACAAGGGCTGAGATTCCCACTGTAACAGTTCAGCAGTTATCGCATCACAGCCAGTGGCGAAAAACCGCGCACATTTGTTATTGATGTATCGAGTACTGAAAAGTGCAAGGCCACGTGGAGTAGCCGCGTGGCTTGAGGCGCCATGTCACGGATAGCGCGGCCCCTCCCGCCGGAGGTTCGAGTCCTCCCTCGGGCATGGGTGTGTGTGTGGTTCTTAACGTAAGTTAGTTTAAGTAGTGTGCAAGTCTAGGGACAGATGACCTTAGCATTTTGGTCCCTTAGGAATTCACACAGATTTGAACATTTTGAAAAAAAGTGGAAAGAATGTAAGAAATGGCTATTCGATGGTAAAATGCATGAAGGCATTACAATGGAAAGGGGTGGAGAAGTATGTGAAGACGAGATGTGAGGCATGATATTGCGAGAAGAATTTGATAGAGTAATGAAGGGCCGAAATTGAAACATGGCCCCTGGAGTACACGACATATATTCTGACAGTTTGACATCTTTGGGAAAGTCAACTATGTCGAAATTATGCCAGCTGCAGTGGGTATACAGAGGGTGTAGAAAAATATGGAAAAACCACGAGATCTGCATGCTTCAACATAAATGCAGATGCTCAATACGTTGCAAGTGTCAGTCGTGATACAACAGTGCTCTGTGTAGCTGAGAGTGCATTACGTAGGAGTTAAGTGAAGTCGAGCGTGGGCATATTGTTGATGCTCGTATAGTGGTTGCTTCCGTAACCAAGGAAGCCGAAGTAGTCGGTGTTTCAAGCGGCACCGAATCGAAGATTTATACTGCACACAGGAAACGCTGAAAAACATCATCCGCTAAGTCACAAGGCAGACGAAACTGTGTGATGAGTGATTGTGACAGGCAGTCACTGAAGAGGATTGTGACGATAAATAAGAGGACGACAGCTGCAAAGTCACAGCAGAACTGAAGGTCGCACTCGCGAACGCTGTCAGCACAAGAACAATACGAAGGGAGCTGCAAAAGCAGGTAACTACAGGGCGAGCTGGCGTTTCAAAATCGCTTATCAGTGATGCAAGAGCAAGTAACTGTAATACGCGTTGCCAAAGCTATGGAAAAGTCATTTGGTCCGAGTCATGTTTCACGTTATTTCCAACTTGTAACCGAGTTTACGTCCCAGGAGGGAAACATGGCGGGGGTTCACTGGTGACGTTCCAAGATGACAGGGCCCCTGCTGATGCAGCTCGCATCGTCTAGGACTGGTTTTGTGAGCACGAGGATAAATTATCACACTGTCACCTGATCTCAACACTATTGTGGAAAAAAGTTGGAAATTTGTGGTAAGGTCTTACGGGACCAAACTGCTGAGGTCATCCGTCCCTAAGCTTACACACTACTTAATCTAACTTAAACTAACTTACGCTAAGGACGACACACACACCCAAGCCCTAGGGAGGACTCGAACATTATTGTGTCTTTACAGTCTATTTTAGAGAGAAATGTGCTTGATCGCTATCCACCTCCATCATTTGTACCTGAAGTTGCCACCGTTTTGCAGGGAGAATGGTATAAGGTTCCCTTGAAAGTCAGTAATACCATCAGACGAACGTTGGCCGAAGAACTCGAGACAGAAGCCAATAGGTAGTACGTTTCCTTGAAAACCATACAAGACTTTTCCCAGACGATTGGAAGCTGTTTTGAATACCAGAGTTTCCTCCGCCGTATTAGGCTTGGCAATGTGATGTGGTTTTGCTGTCTCCGTATCTTTCACCATCCCCTGTATGAGCAGGTGACATATTCCAAGCCGGCCGCGGTGGTCTAGCGGTTCTAGGCGCGCAGTCCGGAACAGCGCGGCTGCTACGGTCGCAGGTTCGAATCCTGCCTCGGGCATGGATGTGTGTGATGTCCTTAGGTTAGTTAGGTTTAAGTAGTTCTAAGTTCTAGGGGACTGATGACCACAGATGTTAAGTCCCATAGTGCTCAGAGCCATTTGAACCATTTTTTGAACATATTCCAAGACTCTAAGAAGAGTGTAATAACCCAATTCAAAAAGGGAGCCGACAGGTGTGAAGATTTCTGAACAATCAGTTTAATAATTCGTTGTTGCAATATGCTAAGACGAACTATTTTGAGAAGAAAGAAAAGAAACACAGAAGGTCTCCTCGGGGAAGCTCAGTTTGGGTTGTGGAGACATTTTGTAGCACGTGAGGCAAAACTGACCCTACCAATTGTCTTAGGCGACAGACTGAATAAATACGTTCTCCTGTGTGTACTGCAATTGTATTTTAAGAAACGTTGTTGACGGTGTTGGCTGGAGTACACACTTTGAAATTCTTAAGGCAGTAAAGGTAAAATAGAGGGAGGTGTTTTGTCTACAACTTGTAAGGGAACCAAACTGTGGGTCTAAGAATCAAAGAAGATGTAAGCGAAACCGTTGCTGAAATTGGAGTGAGACAGAGTTGTAGTCTATCCCCGATGTTATTCAATCTGTACATTGAGCAGACAGTGAAGGGAACAGAGGAGAAATCTGGGAAAGAAATTAAAATTTAGGGGGTAGAACTAAAAACTTCAAGTTCGCCGATGGCATTTTAACTTTGACAGAGACACAAAGGACCTGGAAGATCAGCTGAAGGAAATGGATAGTGTCTTGAAAAGTGGTTATAATATAAAAACAGCGAAACTAAATTAATGTTAATGGAGTGTGGTCGCATTAAATCAGATGATACCGCAGGAATTCGTTTAGCAAATGCGACACTAAATATAGTAGGTGGGGTTACCTATTTGGACAAAAAATAATTGACTATGGCCGAAGAGGCACGGATATAAATTGAAGACTGGCAACAGCAAAAAAATGGGTTTTATAAAATGAAAAGTAATTAAACATTTACTGTAAATTTAAATGTTAGGAAATCTTTTCTGAAGGTATTTGTCGTAATCTTGGACGGAGGTGAAACGTTGTCAATAAACAGTTCAGCCAGAAAGAGAAGAGAAACTTTTGATATGTGGTGATAGAGAACAATTCTGAAGATTAGATCGGTAGTTCAGGTAAGTAATGAAGAGGCTTTAAATCGAACTGGGGAGAAAGGAATTTATCCTAGAACTTGACTAAAAGAAGGTTTCGGTTTTTAAGTACACATCCTTAGGCATTAAGAGACAGTTTGTTGATGCATGGAAGTGTAGTGGTAAAAACGTAGAGAGAGACTATTGTTTGACTATGGTAAGCAGGTTCAAGTGCATGCAGGATGTGCAGAGATGAAGATGCGTTCACAGGATAGCTTAGCATGGAGAGTTGTATCAAATTCCCCCCATACTGAAGATCACAATAACAACAGCACAAGGCTTGCTAAAAAAAGTTAACTTTTTCTATTTGTCCTTGACGAGGACGACAGTAGATTGTCATTGTTCATCAGAAAAATGATCCAAGTGCACAGCGATTCCTACTAACGAAAACAAATTTCCCGTTCGAAGTTCTTACACGGGAAAATCTCCAGGAGTCAGCTATTAGAGTAAATCAAAAGATAATTTTAAAAAAATTCGATTTTGATCAACTATCGTCGCTGATACGAGCAAGCATCCAAGTGCAAGCGTCCAGAAATGTGGTCACACAGCTTACAGTGTGCGATGTACGCTTCTGTGGGATCATGAAAAGTTAAATACGTTCAGAAGGTAGAAAAAAAGTACTGATGCACGTGGTTTTTTAATTTTTTCTATATATTTGATAGACGTCATCGGTAGATTATAACAAAGCAGTCATCAGCACGAAGACCGATTTCAACACCGCAGTACTTTACTATTCATGGTGCTGTTGGGGAAGGTAAGCCTTTGAATTGACTTGCATAGCCAATTACAGGGGGCACCTACAGTTTATCGTGGATCCCGACCCACGATGCAATTCAGTTTCACGTCAACAAACATTGCCTGAGGCGAGGGAAGTGCTGCGTGAGGGATGAAATTCCTAGTAATTTGTAGTCTCGCACTTCACCACTGGCCGCTGCCAGTAAACTATAGCATGAGCGATGACAAGCAACTACCGTGAATTTTACTGAAGAGAAACGTTCCTTAAAACTTCAAACGAAATGCCGCTCCCTGTGACACTCGTATAAATGAAACTTCAGACAGCCTTTTGTTATTATATGCCACTGCATTACAAAATAAGAAGAAAGCAAGAAATTTTTACTGCTGCTGCCTTTCTTTCCCACACCGGTTGCAGTGTGCGTTCCCCTAAAAGCATCCGTCTGCTCACTATAGTACTGAGAAAAGATTGAACTGTTTGACTTTCAGCACATCTGGCTTATGAAGAATCCAATCTGCAGTCAAGATATCCCCGGGTCTATTGAACGTGCACAGACAACTTGCACTTTCGCAATAATTGGCGCGCGAGATGATTGCCTCTTATGTTTAACAGCCTACGTCAGGATGATTATGCGTAACAGCGGACGCTTCCCTAACCACTCTCGCTATCTAACCGAAGTAATTCTTAAACGGGTCGAAGCTGAAAGCACTGAGACGTGTAGTTGTTACCGCTGTGAACTGACTGGAGAGCCAGTGGCACAGGGCAATCTAGTCCCTTCATTTCTCATGCTGGAGGCGAAAAACGACCGAAGAGGGATTCTCTCGATTACAAAACCCATTGGCATATGGGAAATGTGCAATGTTTTTAGACGTACAGATAACACCTTCGACACCAGGCAAATCTGCCACATACCAGTAGCAATGGATGCTGGTGACAAAATTAGTGCCGTAAAAGAAACAATACAGTGTACTGAGTAATATTTAAAACTATTTTTATGTTACGTAGGAATTAATTAAACGATGCCGAATTCTGGATTATGCACTATTTTCATGTATGCAATTTATCATTCTTTTTATATGAAGTATCGTAATGTGATTCCTTGAAATTTAAAGTTTATTTTACAAAATAATGCAATCTTTCGCATGCAAAAGGTTATGTACATTATTATTATTCTTACGATGTATTTTATGTACTCCACCCCGAAAGTCTGTTTCACGGAAACAACTAGAAATTAGTGGTATTTTTGCATTTTATTTATTAAAGACATTATTTTCAGTACTGACATTTTTGTACAATATTTGGTTTAGTACTCAGCACAAATGAACGAAGTAAATCCCTGTTTTGGTACTGTATAAGAAAAATACGAAATTCAGGAATCTCTGAAAATGTGTTCTGTATCAGAAGAAAATTAAACAGAAACAATGATTAAGTTCATACATATTATAAAAATGGATGTAGGTATAGATGTATGTATGTATGTATGTATGTATGCATGTGTTTATGTTCCACATCTCTTCCTAAAGCAATGGACCGATTTCAACCAAACTTGGTACACGTATCACTCACTGTTGGAAAAGAATCGCTGTGGGGGTCGAGCCACCAATCTACATAGGGGTGGGATTGGGGCTGAAAAAACAGCTGACCCCACGATGCTGGAATACCCATACTTTAGTCAACCAGTGTATGAGAACGAGAGCACTTAGTAATTTGCAAAATAAACTTTACACATAATTTCAGACATTTACGAGACTTTTTCTCGCTGACAACCCTCACAAAATGGTGAAAGGAAAAAAATTTATATTTATTATATTTTCGCTGTTCATACACTACAACTGTCGCATGAAGCATGACCTTTTAATTTATTACTTCTTCACTACTAATTCTATTCGCAACAAATTTTGCGGACAGTATTCACATATACCACTGAATGAACCTAGAGAAACGTTCCACTGTACGACACATAGATCAGGAGATATGATCCCATAAACACTGAGATTCGTGGAAACTACCGCATTATGCATGACTTTTTAGTGTATTACTTCTCTACTATTAATTCTGGTCATAACACATTTCGTATACAGTAGCCACACATACCACCGGAAGTACCTGCACGGTTATATCATTGTACAGCACATAGTTCAGCAGATACAATGTCATATACATAGAGCTGCGTCAAAATGAAACTGCAGGGAGAAATTTGCTAGAATATTTTAAATCCCTGGAATGATTTCAACCAAGTTTGGTTCACAGATCAGTAAAAAACTTACTGTAGGGAAAAGAAGCACCAGTCTCCTCTTGGGAGAGGGCGATAACGTGGTGAGAGAAGTGGACGAGTAGATGGACAGAAGGGGAAGGAGCAGATGGACAGAGGGGAGGAGCATATGGACAGACAGCGTGGGGAGGAGGAGATGGTCACAGAGGGGAGGAATGGGTAGATGGATTAATATAAGAAAAAATACGTATTCGGTCAACTCCGGGTGCTCAGCTATGTTAGAAATAAAAATATACAGGCCTAACTAACTACAGCTTTGTAAACAAATTAGGAGTATTCACGAAATATTGTGCTGTATTGCTCCAACGACTAAACCACTAAATGGACAAACATCAAAGTAGGGAATAGCAGGTTTCGCGAAAGGTTGTTCTCGAAATGGCCAGAGTTTGATAGTAGAAAAAATCTTTGAAAGAAGGAGACATTATCAATTAATTTCATCAATTTTAGGGACATGGCTTATATTGCTATCGCATTAGTATCAGTAGAAGTCTATCTTCAGCTCCATCTGCTTTATCAAGAATGATTCTGCCCACACTGACTGACTTCAACATCGACACTGACGTGAGACACAAGAAAATCTGACATCATTTCTTTTTCTCCTTTACGTTTATTGTGTTATGTAAAGAGGGAAATTGCGTGAGAAACGTGTCACACAATATAACTGTTACCTAATGGTAACAATTAGCAGACAGATGGCGGAGGTATCGGGAAGTATGTCGCGGTTGCAGCGTAGGCTGTGTTTTAACGCATGCATAGTATCTGCTGAACAGGAACCATAAGTACATCTATGTCAATTAAGCTTTATGGTAATAACGAAATCCTAACAACGTTGTACGCCTAGGAAAGACAGAGTTACAACGAAAGTAATCAAAAAGATAAATATTATCTAGAAACCTTGTCTTATGAAAATCTTTCGTGTTGCATTTTATGAGACACTGGTAAGGTCGCATTGTACACCTAAATCTCTTTCTCAGAAAAAAAGTAAAAGAACTTCAGAATTAGCATCCTAGACACATCTTAAATATCCCTGGATTCTAGCACCAAAAAGTCGATCATGATGACCGAGCGAGGTGGCGCAGTGGTCAGCACACTGGACTCGCATTCGGGAGGACGACGGTTCAATCCTGCGTCCGGCCATCCTGATTTAGGTTTTCCGTGATTTCCCTAAATCGCTCCAGGCAAATGCCGGGATGGTTCCTATGAAAGGGCACGGCCCACTTCGTTCCCCGTCCTTCCCTAATCCGATGAGACCGATGACCTCGCTGTTTGGTCTATTCCCCCAAACAACCCAACCCAACCTCGTTTTCCACTGGACGTTAAACATAAATCTTTCATCTTCCTCCTTTCGATTAGGATGCATAATGCGACAAGGGTTTGGAAAACATGGCTGAGTGTGGGAAAGATAATGCAAGATGATTACCGAAAACCTCAGAAGTGTCAACGTCTTATGGTATGCAAGTGAAGTTGCTGCCAGTGACGGGACTAAGATGATCGATAGAACGGAAAAAAAGAAAAATAAAACAGCTATTACAAATGACTGACTGTTTACAAAAAAAATGGCTCTGAGCACTATGGGACTTAATTTCTGAGGTCATCAGTCCCCTAGAACTTAGAACTACTTAAACCTAACTAACCTAAGGACATCACATACATCCATGCCCGAGGCAGGATTCGACCGTAGCGGTCGCGCGGTTACAGACTGTAGCGCCTAGAACCGCTCAGCCACTCCGGCCGGCGACTGTTTACAGGTCATTGAGTTTATAGATTATGTGGCTTCTAACACAGGGCGATTCATCTGCCCCGACCGTTGTCACTTTATGCAACCCGCAATGTTATACCTGGCCTACATAAACAACGCGCAACATTTTCATATTCTCTCGCTAGCTACCCTCTAACTATTAGTCCTACAGAAAAATAATGAGCAGGACCTTTTTAGAGAAAATTTGATGTAGTTAAATATTTCACTGGAATACGTTTTCGCTGGAAGCTACAGTTTTCGAGTTACTTAAGAAAAATGTACAAAAGTGACCTTCAAACACGCCGAAACTCGCACTCCCAGTCCCCTTCGGTGAGGATTTCTAGGGTATTATTCATGGCGCCACTATACAGATATTCGCGACTGCACGAACTGTTCCCCCTATTCCACTTCTTTGGTCTTCATTAACTGGCCTTATTACGCTACCAGCTTAGTCGAGTACTTACAAATTGTAAAATTGATAGTTGTGTAAATTTTACCTAACAATTTTGTAAATTTTAACAACGTAAAATAATTACATCGTTGTATTTGTCAGACCTTCTAACCACGAAACTACTTTGCTTGTTGGGGTTAAGCCTGTGTCGAATTGTCAACGTAATTAGCTTTAGCGTAACGTTTGCAAAAGTCGTTTTTTGTTCATTATCATCACGGGCACGTTGAATTAATACTGTTAACGAAGTAACCGACTATATTAATGGCGTAATAGCCCAATTAATAGAAACCACAAACTGTTGAATGTCGGGAACAGTTCGTATATTGGAAATTTTTGTACAGTGGTAGGAGGGAGTGTCACGAATAACATATTAGAAATCCTGACTGGTGAGGTATGACTGTGGGGATGGACGTGACGATGAAGTTTACTTTTGTAAGTTTTTCTTGAATAACTCGAAAAATGTGGCCTCCATCGCAAACGTACCCCAGTACAAAATTTAACTATATTAAATTCCCTACAAAAATCTTCGGCTCTTTTTTTTCTGTAGGGCTAATAGTTTGCGCGTAGCGAGCGAGAGAACATGAAAATCTTGCGCAAAGTTTATGAAGACCAGGTGAACATTGCAGGATGCATAAAGCGACAGTGATCGGGGCTGCTGAATCACCCTGTATAATAAAATCTGCTCCACTAACCCTTCAGACGCAAAACTATGCTGGGTGCAGATAGTAGTTGAACAAAAGGGACAAGGTAGCGAACCTCCCTTCAAGGATTTGTTTTTTTAATATGTATGTGCCTGCTGTAAACCATGTCCACTGAAAGTGATGAGCATTAGTTGATGGAAGAGCAGGTTCATGTATGCAAGCCTTAAACATGAGGAAGGAAGGTTAGGTATCAGAACAACAGTGAATGCAAAATATTCAACACACATGTGCGAATATATCAGAGATTATAGCAAGTGATTGAAAAGATACACTAGCGATGTTTTTCCGAATAAGTTGTGAGACAAACTGCAGAACGGTGGAATTAATTTCACACAGATAAATGACCACTGTGATAAAACTAAGTTCGATTCTGGAGCTCAGATTTTCTGATTCCGCAAATTAAACATGAAATGGTACCATGGCGCACGCTTTTACGCTTACTCGCTACTATGAGAGAGTTTTGCGTGTAGCTACTGGCGTGTGTGGGGCTAACAGTAGCGTCAGTCCACACTGCATTTAGGCACGAGGGTGGAGAAATAACAACATAGTACCATGGCGATCGATGGAGACACGGTCCAGTCTAATAAATATCGGCGCTATTCCGAATAAAGCATCGCTACTACGCCTCATGATGCGGAACCGCGGAGCAAGCAGCTGATTTCGCCATCGCTCGTTGTTTACACTGGTCGAGGTCATGCGCCAACTGCCGGAAGGCAGTTCGCTGTGGGGGAATACTCAACAGCCATTGCTGTCAGCCAAGCACGAACAAATTTTATAGAAGACGATAGGGCCAACAGCCGACGAAAATTTCAAGTCACATTGTTCGTCACACAAAATATTACTGTAGGTTAAAAAAAAAAAAAAAAAAAAAAAAGAAATTAGACGCTAGATGCTGCCCTTTCGACATGACATGCCTTTGTTCCTACCTCAGAAACAGCTCGAAATATTTTAGGGACAAGTGGAAGTCTAGGAATGGTGCAGCTATATAGTTGTCACGTATAGCAAGTTCTCTTAATGAAAGCAGTGGCTGGCGTCCGAATCAAGTTCTGGTGCCCATACGAATGTGAACCGACATTCTTAGAATACTGGAATGACAACTAAAAAATAGAATTTGCGCTATCTCAGAGTGTGATTGAAAACTGCTTTTTGTTTCTTTCCATCGTTCCTTTTCTACATCTACATCTACATCTACATCTACATTTATACTCCGCAAGCCACGCAACGGTGTGTGGCGGAGGGCACTTTACGTGCCACTGTCATTACCTCCCTTTCCTGTTCCAGTCGCGTATGGTTCGCGGGAAGAACGACTGTCTGAAAGCCTCCGTGCGCGCTCTAATCTCTCTAATTTTACATTCGTGATTCCTCGGGAGGTATAAGTAGGGGGAAGCAATATATTCGATACCTCATCCAGAAACGCACCCTCTCGAAACCTGGCGAGCAAGCTACACCGCGATGCAGAGCGCCTCTCTTGCAGAGTCTGCCACTTGAGTTTGTTAACCATCTCCGTAACGCTATCACGGATGCCAAACAACCCTGTGACGAAACGCGCCGCTCTTCTTTGGATCTTCTCTATCTCCTCCGTCAACCCGATCTGGTACGGATCTCACACTGATGAGCAATACTCAAGTATAGGTCGAACGAGTGTTTTATAAGCCACCTCCTTTGTTGATGGACTGCATTTTCTAAGGACTCTCCCAATGAATCTCAACCTGGTACCCGCCTTACCAGCAATTAATTTTATATGATCATTCCACTTCAAATCGTTCCGTACGCGTACTCCCAGATATATTACAGAAGTAACTGCTACCAGTGTGTGTTCCGCTATCATACAATCATACAATAAAGGATCCTTCTTTCTATGTATTCGCAATACATTACATTTGTCTGTGTTAAGAGTCAGTTGCCACTCCCTGCACCAGGAACCTATCCGCTGAAGATCTTCCTGCATTTCGCTACAATTTTCTAATGCTGCAACTTCTCTGTATACTACAGCATCATCCGCGAAAAGCCGCATGGAACTTCCGACACTATCTACTAGGTTATTTATATATATTGTAAAACGCAATGGTCCCCTGTGGCACGCCAGAGGTTACTTTAACGTCTGTAGACGCCTCTCCATTGATAACAACATGCTGTGTTCTGTTTGCTAAAAACTCTTCAATCCAGCCACACAGCCGGTCTGATATTTCGTAGGCTCTTACTTTGTTTATCAGGCGACAGTGCGGAACTTCCATACGCAATTTCGAACAGGTGATGTGTGCTTCTGATACAGATACGACAGGTTGCTGACGCTACTACACAGTTAAATTCAACATGCAAAGACAATACTTTTCTACTTTCTGAAAATGATGCACAGTGCATATTTAGTTTTAATTTGTTTTTTGATCTGAAGATGATACAGTGAGATCGAAACCAGTTATTAAAGAGGGCAACAGGGCCTGAAAAATAAACGATATTGAGCCGTGTCACGGCTCAGCTCATTTGATTTACCCGCGAGACTATTTCACTTGTTTTCGCCGCAGCGACAGGGGGCGTGATCGCTGAGCGCTGTTGGCTCTGGTGTGCGAAGCAACTGTTTTGGACGGCTCGGTCGGAATAGGGCGACAGGACTGGAAGCGGCGGGGAGTCAACTAGTGCCTGCCGATTAAGGACTGCGATGAGTATGGCTGTTTGCGAGCATGTGGGGAGGACGGAATGCTCGCTTGCTCAGCGTGGTTCTCCATGACCAGCTGTTGCTTGTTGGGCCTAGCACTCGAGTGCAACAGGAAACTGCATTGGTGTGGTTCTCGTCACTTGGCTAAGGCCGAAATTTTCATATACTTTTATTACATTTAATGATCATTACTTTATTATGTGGTTGGTACTTGTAGCCAACATTTTGTGATTTGAAATACTTCAGAGAAATTCATCATGTGCCAGGTGTCTACTGTGAATAATTCTTAATTTGTTTCATAGTGTATGGTACGGTATCCACTATCATCGATCATTTTATGAAAGTTCTGTCCAAATTATTGTTACATTTGCCTTTGTTAAAATTGGTGCGTTTAAATTGCAAATTTCGTAATTCCACTAATATTGCTTGGGATAAACCCATCTATTTCTTGATATTGCAATATTTGTGTATTAAGTTGTGTTTCTTCTCGAGACTGACTGAATGGATTTTGGAACACGTGTGGCGAGTATTGAAATGAAAATTTTCTAGATAACACAACCGTCGTGAAATTGAAAACTTGACAGTGTTTACTCATGTCACCAGTCATTAATGTTATTTCTGTCTTCTAGCTTATTTAACCGATATAAAATAATTTAGAAATTTTGTGTATGTGTTACGAAAGGTGAACTGATGTCACATGAGAGAAAAATAAGTGACATTTGTGTAGGGTTTACGTAAGCTTAAGCAAAATCAGGAGGTAAAAAAAAAAAAAAAAAAAAAAAAAAAAAACTGATTATCATTGCCACATTTTTTTTTAAGCAAGCAGTAGGGAATTTGTTGCACTCTTGCCAAATTGGATTTTTTTAAGGTTTGATTTACATGTAGTACAAATCACAGGTTCAATATTTTTCCGATGTAATTGTTAATATTTGTACATGTTGCACTATTGTACAATATAATATACCCTTTACTAACAGTACCTTTATGTAATGTTTGAGAGTGGGGCTGCATGTTCTTCTAGGGAATGTTTTAAAAAAATTTTATTGCTAAAATTTCCTTTTAAACTGTTAATTGTATTAACTTGGATGTATAACCAATTATTCTTAAATAATAAATTTGTGTCAACAAGGCTTGGACCAAATAAATGTGCCTACACCCTCCCCATCCTGTCTCTGCTACCGTCTGTACATCACAGATATATTAAATTAAAAAAAAATATATCAAAGCAGTGGCTAATCTCTGGCGACTAATATGTCGGCTATAGCGAATTTCGAGCAGTCGACAGGAGCCCATGATTCCGACTGCGGAGAAGATACGTTAAGGAGGTGCTGGCCACAGAAGTTATTTTTAGTATTTCTAGTCAGAAAAAAAACACAGTAGTGTCTCAAGACTAAGTAACCTGTATGATCCACCCAATTTTTCGCTACAGGAAAACTGCGGAGAGCTCCTCTTGCTTCACGTATGCGATGTCTGTTCTTCTAACCGAAACATTGCGAGTAATTGAGCCTCACTCTCAGCCAGACGGGAGGACTCACTGAAACCCTCCCTCTCTTTCTACTATTGATTCAGTAAGGGGATCATTTGCGGCTAATCACATCACTTTTGAGTAACCCCATTTCTGACACATGAAGTTTCCACAACCTTACGTATACACAAATGTCTGATCAGGAAGAATCTCACACTTACAGCGTGTTACATGTGAACAACGAGATGCTAGTGAAGGAAAATCAACACCCTCAAAATAAATGGGCGGGGTCTCCCATACAGTCTACTTTTCCTTTCCTATTGTAATCTGCTACTTAAGTCATGCTAGTCAAATACAGGGTGTTTATAAATGAATATCGGGGTTTTAACGCTTTATAATATTTATTACATTAAACTTACAGTTATAAATGATATGTCAAATGAAAGAGCAACTCAAACAGTTTTACCAAGAACCTTATAAATGTTCAATCTGTGCACTGGCAGAGCGAAGTACGTGACTGGTTGAACTTCACTGTACCCAAGCGCTGGATAGGCCGCAAGGGGCCCAATAACAAGGCTTGCTTTGCATGGCCTCCACGTTCACCCGACCTAACGCCACGCGATTTTTTCCTTTGGGGATTCATCAAGGATCGTGTGTACGTGCCTCCGCTACCAGCAGACCTCCCTGAATTAAGAAACCGGATTGAAGCAGGGGTTGCTACAATCACTGAAGACACACTTATCTACGTTTGGGAAGAACTGGGCTATAGATGTGATGTGTGCCGTGTGACAATTGAACATTTATAAGGTTCTTGGTAAAACTGTTTGAATTGATCTTTCATTTGACATATCATTTATAACTGTAAGTTTAATACAATAAATATTAAAAAGCGTTAAAACCCCGATATTCATTTATAAACACCTTGTATTTTAAACATTGAAGAACAAAATTTGAAACATGAGTAATTTTTTGTCCATGAAGGTAATGGGTGATTGCAGTGATTTGGACTATATTACGTCAAGTTTTTAATTGCTGTGTGCTTCTAGTAACTGGCGATATACACTCAGGTGACAAAAGACATGGGATAGCGATATGCACATATACAGATAGCAGTAGTATCGCGTACACAAGGTATAAAAGGAAAGTGCATCTGCGGATTTGTCATTTGTACTCAGCTCATCCACATGGAAAGCTTTCGACGTGATCATGGCAACACAACGGTAACTAACAGACTTTGAATGCAGAATGGTAGGTGGAGCTAGATTCATGGCTCATTCATTTCAGAAAGCGTTAGGGAATTCATTAGTCCGAGATCTACAGCGTCAAGAGCATGCCGAGAATACCAAATCAGGCATTACGTCTCACCACGGACAACGCAGTGGCCGACGGCCTTCACTTAACGATCGAGTGCAGCGGCATTTGCGTAGAATTGTCAGCGCTAACAAATACGCTACACTGCGTAAAATAACCGCAGAAATCAATGTGGGACGTACGACGAACGCATCCGTTAGGGCAGTGTGGCGAAATCTGGCGTTAATAGGCTACTGCATCGCCTCTCCTGGGTTCGTGACGATACCGGTTGGACCCTTTTTCTTACTGCAGAACTCAATTGGTCTTTCACCTCTCTCATTCCTACGAACAAACCCATATTCTCCTGTAACCCTTTCTTCCGCTCCCTGCCCTACAACCGCATGCCAGTGTCCGACGACTATTAGATTTTCATCTCCCTATACGTACTGAATTACCAGTTCAGTGTCTCAATATTTCCTCTACCACTTCATCCTTTACTAACGACGTCAGCATGTATATCTGAACTTTTGTTGTCGGTATTTATTAGCTGTAGATTCTGATGAGATAACGCTATCACAGAACTGTTCACAGTAACTTACTTTCTGCCCTACCTTCCTATTCATAACGAATCCTACTCCCGTTATACCATTTTCTGCTGCTGTTGATATTACCTATACGGGTCTGACCAGAAATCCTTGTCTTCTTTCCATTTAACTAGACTGAGCTTTAGCATTTCACTTTTCAGATTTTCTATCACATTCGAACTTCTGGCATTCCACGCCCCGACTCCTAGAACGTTACCCTTTCGTTGATTATTCAATCTTTTTCGCATGGTCACATCCTCCTGGCAGTCCCCTCGTGGAGATCCATATGGGGGATTAGTCCGAAATATTTTGCCAGTGGAGAGATCATCATGCAGTAGTTTCCATCATTGCCTTCTGCATCCCCACGCCGTTGATCATTGCTGGATCCTTGACGATTGGAAAATCGTGGCATGGCCAGATGAGTTCCGACTTCAGTCGATACGAGCTGATGGTAGGGTTCAAGTGTGGCGCAGACCCCAGTGAAGCCTTGGACCCATGTTTCAACAAAGCACTGCGCAAGCTGGTGGTGGCTCCATAATGGTGTACGATGTGTATAGATGGAATGGACTGAGTCCTCTGGTCCAGCTGAACCGATCATTGATTGGAAATGGTTATGTTCGTCCACTTTCAGATCATTTTCAACCATTCATGGATTTCATGTTCCCAAACAACGAGACACTTTTTATGCATGACAATGCGCTATGCCACTGGGCCACAGTTGTTCGCGACTGGTTTGAGCGAACGTTCTCTCTATCCACATCGCTCTACATGAATCCCATGTAACATTTATGGGACACAATCGAGAGGTCAGTTCGTGCACAAAATCTTGCACCGACCACCCTTTCGCTATTGTGGGGGGCTATAGAGGCAGCACGGCTCGATATTTCTGGAGGGGACTTCCAGCGATTGTTGATCTATGCCGCGTTGAGTTGCTGCACTACACCAGGCAAAAGGAGACACGATGATATATTAGGACATATCCCATGAGTTTTGTCATCTATATTCGAACCACCTTCGGGTTACAAAAGCAGTAGTCAACTATACGTACTTTATATGTGACTGTGGTTTAGATGTTCCGTTGCAATAAGCGAGCTGAAAATCTAATCATTCGACATAGTCTTCTCTACTCAGGCTGCAAGACGATTGGAACTTTAACATGTGGTCTGTTTCCTACTTAAAACTGTAAACAGTGGACAGACCACATCGTTAAGTTCACTTACAAGGAAGTTTCATAAACTCGACCTCATACTTCAAGGAGGAAAAAAGAATCAGCGCCCAGATTTCGATTCCGAGAGAAGATTTGGGCCATGCTTTCAATAGGACGCAGTTATGACATCCTAAATATACAGTTTTTTAATTTCGCGCACGCCGACTTTTTGTCACCCGCTCCGCCCCTCTGCGGCCATCTAATGCCCGAGCGCCAAGTACTGTACAGATGTACCGGCTGATCAAAAAGTCAGTATAAATTCGAAAACTTAATAAACCACGGAATAATGTAGATAGAGAGGTAAAAATTGACAAACATGCTTGGAATGACATGGGGTTTTATTAGAACAAAAAAAATAAAACTATTGCTAGACGCGTGAAAGATCTCTTGCGCGCATCGTTTGGTAATGCTCGTGTGCTCAGCCGCCACTTTCGTCATGCTTGGCCTCCCAGGTCCCCAGACCTCAGTCCGCGCGATTATTGGCTTTGGGGTTACCTGAAGTTGCAAGTGTATCGTGATCGACCGAAATCTCTAGGGATGCTGAAAGATAACATCCGACGCCAATGCCTCACCATAACTGCGGACATGCTTTACAGTGCTGTTCACAACATTATTCCTCGACTACAGTTATTGTTGAGGAATGGTGGTGGACATACTGAGCATTTCCTGTAAAGAACATCATCTTTGCTTTGTCTTACTTTGTTATGCTAATTATTGCTATTCTGATCAGATGAAGCGCCATCTGTCGGACTTTTTTTGAACTTTTTTTTGGTTCTAATAAAATCCCATGACATTCCAAGCATGTGTGTCAATTTGTACCTCTCTATCTACATTATTCCGTGATTTATTCAGTTTTCAAATTTATACTGACTTTTTGATCGCCCGGTATAACAACCAGCTCCTTCCGATTCGAAGGATGTTGAAGGCGATGGAAGAGGAATAGAGAGGAGGACACATCCATCAAACGTCTCAAGAAATCTTCTTCGAGGACATTCATTATTCTACGCGAAGTACATAATATGTCAACCTGACGATCATACACGTTCTATATTGTAAGGTGGCGTTATTTTACAACTTATAAACCGCGTTTACATCCAATACGACATAAGTAAGCCCCTTCAATGATAGAAAAGACAGGTTTGTGCTCGTTCATTAAAAACATGTATGTGACTGACATCGTCTAGTACACTTAATTTATTGTATAATGTCTGCACGTGGGGTGACTGAGGAACAAGCAGAGCTGTGAAACTCGTGGTAGAGCGGAAGGACACAGAAAGCTCACACATTCCTTCGGACAATACGACGGCACAGCCGCTTCCGGTGCTAATCCCGCGACCCGCCCGTGAGCTGGATCACCTGCAAAACGGGAACGCGTGTCCGCCGGGCAGGCGTGAGAAGGGGGCCTCGTCGGCCAAAAACATCTGGGGAGAGGTATTCGCATACTTTACTACGGACGCAGTAAGAACCTCCAGATACTTCGGTCTGGATTCTAAACTGCGACTGGTCGGCGTTCAGAAACGAGCGCCTTCCGGAAAGATGATTCGTCACCCAAATTTAAGGGGGAGAAAAGACTTTGAACAGTGAAAAGAGGAGAGAAGAAGAAGAGGGTCGTTGCGGGGTCGTGGAACAGGAGACACGTCTTGGAGGTCCACAGCAGTCGGCGGACGTCTTCGGCTGTAATTTTGGTGAAGTACAATTCGCTATTATCTCGCTGAGACGAGAAGTTCTGCGGTTATAGCTTCTGATCATTACGGTGATCTTGCTTATGCACTGGCGTGTAGGAAAGTGAATTTACATTGGTGAATCACGTGTTATACTCCGTTCTGCACTGCTCATTCAGATATTAAGTTCCTTCTTGCTGTTTAATACAACGACGGATGTCAGCCACTCCGCGCCTAATCACAGATCGGGAGTATATTGTAGGGCAGAGCCAGACAGCTTAAGGGCCAGTATTAATACGGGGAGAACCTGAGATTTGTAATCATTATTTAATGTCTTTAAATTGTTCTTATGATGAATAAACTTGTTAAAATCACGGCATTTATCCATTAGTAGATAGTATTTTCCTGATCCAATAATCTTGTCTCTTGTGTACATTTTATACATTTATAAGTTATTTGTTAAAAGGGGGACTGGATTTTGTCGGCTGATCCTGACATTCTATCGTATCCACGGGATATGAGTAGGAAACGGGTAGGTTATCACATGACAATTTATATAATGAATGAGAATAACGTACTCCTATTGGGCTACGTATGGGTGTCAGGGCGACTTCAGTGGAGTTAAAATATCCACTGCGCAAATTATCACTTGTACGTACTCATGGCATCAATAGCCAATAGAAGAAGTAGAGGTACGTTAGAATATTACTTAACAATATTCTCATTTTTTATTCTGCAGGTGTATAAACGCGTCAAAAGGAGGCGTTTAAAGTAAAATTAAGCAACTGAAGAATTATCACGAAGTAAAGTTAATTATTTTCGATTTGTAATTTGATCATGCCGGCAAAGCAGTGAAATCTCTGGCAGAAGCTACACATTTGAAACAGCGAACTTTGGCATAATGAACAAAGCATGTTACCAACATCACAGCAGTATTTCACAAACCTCTTATCCACTCCACTGTACAGTACGTCGTGTTCTTTCGGCGGCTGCTGTGGGGTAGAGCAAGTGACAAACTACCGGTGCGCGTGAAATTTAAAAGCTTTACATTCGCAACGTCATAACTCCGTACTGTAAGATTTACGACCGAAATTTTCGCGTTTTGTTTGTTCTGATATCCTGTAGGTGTGTTTTTTCCCCCTTCAAAATGAGGTCGAGTGGCTGATATTTCCTTGTTAGTTGCAGACTGGGTAGCAAAGATTTTCTGCACAATTTCCTGTAATGGAACGCGTACTGTGTCAACGTTGCTGTGTTACAGATCGGAGTGGAGCAACGTCTCTAAACCAAGTGTATAAGATGTTCTCCAGAATGTTTTGAAGAACAGAAAAGTGTGACGAGACTTGGTGTTCCCAATACGAACTCTATACGAAACGATAAATCCACACGAAGGGCAACGCTTTGACTCCATAACCGACATTCAAGCCAATGTGATTTGAAGGACATCGCAAACAAGGCTGTATGAATCTTTTCTGTGTTGAGCTCATGTGAGGAAATACTACACTGATCAGCCAGAACATTATGACCACCTGCCTAATAGCAGGCACGGATATGAGCGGCGACGCGTTTTGGCTTAGAAACAATGAGGCCTTGATAGGTCACTGGATGGAGTTGGCATCACATCTGCAAGCACAAGTCACCTAATTCCCATAAATTGGAGGGAGGAAGGCGATAAGCTCTGACACCACGTTCAATCACATCCCAGATGTGTTCCATCGGGTTCATATCTGGCGAGACAGAGCACCACCACATCAACTGGAACTCACTAATGTGTTCCTCGAACCACTCCATCACACTTCTGGCCTTGTGACTTGGCGCATTAACTTGTTGAAAAATGCAACTGCCGTCGGGAAACACGATAGTTATGAAGGGGTGTACGTGGTCTGCAACCAATGGGCGACAGTCCGTGGCCGTTACAACCAGTGGACGATACTCCGTGGCAGTCATGTGGCTTGCGCGAGCTTTACTAGACCCATGGATAGCCATATGATTGTTCTCCAGAGAACAATAGAGCCGCCTCCAGTTTGTCTCCGACCCACACTTCATGTGTGAAGGAGCCATTCACTAGGAGACGACGTATTCACGCCCTCTCACAGGCATGATGGACAAGGTATCAGGATTCATCAGACCAAGCAACTCGCTGCCACTGCGCCAACGTCAAGTGCCGATGGTCACGTGCCCATTTCAGTCGTGGTATTAATATTGGCACATGCATGGGTCGGCGGCTGTGGAGGCCACCGTTAGGAGTGTTCGGTGCACTGTGTGTTCAAACACACGTGTACTCTGCCGAACATTAAAGACTGATGTTGATTCCACCACGGTATGCCGCCTGTCCTGTTTCACCAGTCTGCCCAACCTATGCCGTCCTACATCTGTAAAGAGGGGTGACTGCTCAACTCCACGTCGTCTGGACGTCATTTCACCTTGGATGAGCCACGAGTCGAAGACGCTTAGCACTTCTCGAACACCCGACAATTTGTGCTGTTTCCGAAATGCTTGTGCCGAGTCTCCAGACCATCACGATCTGCCTTTGGCCAAACTCAGATAGACCGCGCGCTTTGAGCCGGCCGCGGTGGCCGAGCGGTTCTAGGTGCTTCAGTCCGGAACCGCGCGACTGCTAAGGTCGCAGGTTCGAATCCTGCCTCGGGCATGGATGTGTGTGATGTCCTTAGGTTAGTTAGGTTTAAGTAGTTCTACGTTCTAGGGGACTGATGACCTCAGATGTTAAGTGCCATAGTGCTCAGAGCCATTTGAACCATTTTTTGAAACACGCGCTTTCCCCATTCAACGCACCGGCAGGAAACTCGATGATGCTACACGGACAGTGCTTGTGCCTAACTAGCAGTCATTCCTCGCCAGGTGACGCTGATATCCCCTGGACGAGTTTATATCGATAGTAGGTCGGTGGTTTTAATGTTCTGGCTGATCAGTGTATGTACCACATCTGAAGCATTAATACCATCTTACCTTTTCTCTGTTCTTTATTAATCCAGCCTCGAAACTATTTGGAGTCGGGTTAGCAAATAGCGGTTCTAGCAATGTGAAGTACGAGGGAGATAAATGCAGGTAATAATAGCCAGCACAGAGACACCAAAGCATTCTCCCCAAGTTGCTTGTATAAGTGGGGTGGGTATAAATCTGAATATACTGCGGAGTAAAAAGCACACTCGGTCTTTTTTGCAGATCACCGAGGATAGCGCACTTGGTGCCGGGCGGACGAGGTTGTGGCTGCCGCGTGCATTATCGGCCGACAAGCAGCGCCGAGTTGTCACCAGAGAGGGCGGAGGTGGCAGCGGCGTGGCACAAGGTCGCTCTGCGTGCCCGCATTCCACGCCGGGCTCAGCCTGTCAGCGGGGAACCAGTCCGCGGCGAGTGCGCACGTGCTGCTCGCCTGCTGGTGCTCCGCAGTACAGCGAGGGCCTTGTTACCGCCGGCGTGGGCTGCTGGACTCGCCTCCCCAACACAGCATCTGCACTCTAGCGCTCAGAAGGCGTCACACTCCCTACCACATAGAATTACATCATTCTTAATGGGACGGAATAGACAGGGATCAGGGTGTTTCGGGATTACTCCAAGGGAGAGCCATTGAGGTGTTACTTTTTGCAGGCTATATAAACCTGAAACCACAACCCCGATTCTTTAAATGATTGAACTCCTATTGTAAAACAGCTGCAAACGTCTGATTACAAGGCATTTAATGCGTTACGTGTCTAACGTTAAGCATGTAAGCGAGAAAAAGTTTAGAATGTGTGGTGTCGTCCGAAGAACGAGGTTCCATCTCAGACTTTGTACCTCACGACCAAATAAGGACAGTCGTTGTCAGACGCAGCACAAGTGAGCGGCATCGGCGTGGAAGGGCCCTCAAGAAGTTTCACACGCCGCCACTGCCGGAAGATTACTGACGTCAGTGCGCAGCGCCCCGCTCACCCCCACTCTGTAATCATCGCTTACGACGACAGCATCGTCTCAGTCAGATCCAGCAGTGTTAGGAGTCAGAACTACACCGAAGTTTATATACAAGTATTTTACATTGTTCAATCTTTAATAAAGTGCTCAATTTTTTTTGTTTTTTGTAGTATCTACTCGACCTCCTCCAGTAGTATATTTAGGCTTTCTAGATAGTTATTTAGTTAGTTAGTTACGTGTTCCATTGATCAATAGCACGGAAAACCATTATGATGTGGAACGTGTCAAACGCACAAGAAATGCGCACAGGAAACAAGTTTTTTTTTCTTTTTTCTTTTTTTTGTTTACATTATAGTGTTGTACCTAAATATTTCTATTATCTATCCCATTCCCTTAAATGGCACAAAATGCATATATTATGTCTCCAGATTTATTTACTCATATTCAAGAATTCATCTATGGTATAGAAGGAGTCGTCAAGGAGGAATAATTTCAATTTGTTTTTGAATCTATTACTGCTGTCTGTCAGACATTTTATTTCATCTGGTAATTTATCAACAAGCTTTATAGCAGCATATTTTACCCCTTTCTGTTCCAAAGATAGGTTAAGTAAAGGATAGTGTAGGTCTTTCTTTTTTCTGATATTGTAATCACGAAAAAGATGCCTACAAGATGTGCGACTATGAGCTCCACACATTATTCTAACTAGTTTCTTTTGAGCAGTGAATACCTCTTGCCTAAGTGTTGAGAGTGGAAATATGTAAAGTATGTTAGCATACTAATTTCTACATCCTCAAAATTGGCAATTATTCTGATTGCAAAAGTTGCTGGACCTAGTCGCTTTAGGAGAACCAAAATATGAATTTTCCAATTAAGATTTTCATCTATATGTACACCCAAAAACTTAGTATGTTCTACCCTGGCTACTGACTTCTTTTGATGTGTTATGTTTATTGAAGGAATTATACTTTTTGCAGCAGAAAATTGGATGTACTGTGTTTTTTCAAAGTTCAGAGCAAGCCCATTCGCAGAAAACCAATTAATAACTTTTCCAAATAACTTATTTGTATCATTTTCTATCGGACTTTCTTTTACTGGATTAATAATTATGCTTGTATCATCGGCAAACAGTGTCAGATCAGTGAAGTTCACATGCACAAACCTCAAAGTGCTGATCGGCACAAAATTTGCTTACTTCAACAGTTCTGTTTTTATACCCTTGTTTTATGAAAATGGCAACTCCCCCTTTATCCACACTAGATCTACAAGTGTAAGATGCTAAATTATACCCATTTACACTGACATTTTCCATCCCCACAGTTACATGGTGCTCTGACAGACAAAGTATATCAATCTCATTCTTATTTTTGACATAATCTAAACACATTACCAGCTCATCTACTTTATTTTTTATTCGCCTGATATTTTGGCGAAGTAAGTTGATACCACCCTTAGCTTTATCCCTATTTGCTGTGCATGGAGTTTCTT
This sequence comes from Schistocerca americana, assembly GCF_021461395.2. Lineage (NCBI taxonomy): Eukaryota > Metazoa > Arthropoda > Insecta > Orthoptera > Acrididae > Schistocerca > Schistocerca americana. The sequence goes on along the minus strand of NC_060123.1, from coordinate 336,725,212 downwards.
TTCTTCTATTTTCCTTGGTTGTTGTCTGTCTGGAACTTGGCTTTAACCTAAAAAACCTGTCTGTCTGGTCCCAATAACCACAGGGATCACGCCTTGTGTGACTGTGGCCCCCCTTACAGTATCTGCTAATAGAGAAGCTAACTTATCTTTCCCCTTCCTATTAAGGTGCAGGCCATGTGTAGTGTGACCCCACCTACCAATAGGTAGAATCCACTACAGCGCCGACGAGAATTTCTCGGTCTGAGTGATTTGCGCCCCGTTTTAAGCAAGAGCTAGTTTCTCACGCATCTCAGAGTTTATGACGTCATGTCTCCTGATCTATGTATCCTACTACGCTATACTTTATCAGGTACATTCAGTGATGTGTGGACACTGTCGGCAAAATGTGTTTTGAACAGAGTTAGTAGTAAAGAAGTGTTAAATTAAAACGTATACCTGATGCTGAAATTTTCCTGCATGAACAGCGAAAGTGTAGTGAACGATAAATTTTTTTCGTTCCACATTTTGTCGGGGTGTCAGGTTTGAAGTTATGTGTAAGATTTGTAGGAAATCCCTCAGTGGCCTCATTTTCCAATAATAGATGAATATTTTCTGAGTAATTTGGGCCCCGCGAGCTAGGCTGCCTCAAGATATACACAGTTTCATTCTCTAATACTTGTGTTAAGACTTTAAGATGAGAGGTACCTCTGAACGAATACATTGTGACATTATTTTGAATTTTTAAATTGAGTCACTAATTATGTGAAATACTGAACATCTCTGGAAGCTGTCAAACAGGTAAGCAGAAACTGAGACCGTCCACGGGGTTATCCTTTTATTAATGAAGACTATCTGATGGATAGCGTCGGAAGCTCTGTGTGGCTGTTCGCAGACGCTGTTGTCGGTAGTAGAGTAGGCCTTCTCGGACAGGAGTCCGTGACCTCCTGGAAGTCACAAGAACGTTTTTGAGGGTCGCATTATGACGTGGGAAGTAAATAATTTTCGTAACTTTTACGCTTCGTTTCCGACAACTATCGTAAGGTGGAACATTGTTTGAAATGTTTCCATGTACTACTTTACTGCTGGTATGAGTTTTATTTTTATTTTGCTAAGCGTATCATAATTCATTATTTGTTTCCAAAATAATTTTCAGAAGTATTTGCTACCAGAACTAAACATCACTCAGTTAGGCTGGATTTGGAATCCTTTTGCTAAAGGAATTCAACGTATGAAACACATCTCGCTAAAATACAGAAAAAAAGTTGACAACTATCCTGTGACTCATATCACAATCATGAATTTTTTAAAAAAAAGATAGTTTATGGGTTGGCGTTAAGGCAAGATTCTCGGTACTGTCAGATTGAACAATGACAGCCCATCTGCCATTTCCTACCGTTTATTTGCGTGAATCCCCATTTTCAACGAGGGTGACCGTTATATCGAAACATCGCTCAGCTCTTCTCAACAGCACGATTCGCATGTCAGGAGACGGACACTGAGTCACGTTTCAGACTAACGTGTCAGAGTAAGCACTCATATCCATCACAAGCAATTTTTTTCGAGACCTCAGTAAAATATTCCCTGTTGTAGTCAAATTGTATTATTAATCAGCAGCATATTTTTTTAAACTGAGTACATACCCACTTCTTTTTGTTCGTATCCACTGTTGGCGCTTTAAACACTATTGTAATCATGTTTCCCTAACAAAGTATTTATCCATTTGAAGTATATTTTCTCAAATGCTTTCTCGCGTTTACCGGACCAGGCTTTCAGCAAAGAGGATCGTTAACGATTTGTGTTCACGCAGGACAATACGCACAGAAAGGCAAGAAAAGGACTTACCACGATGGAGTTACGCAATTAATCACAAACTGATATACGTACAGTTATCGATGGACAATGCAAAACGCTAAACTTTGGTGCCAGTCGGATGAATTTGTGACGAAGCAGCGCAATTTCGCCGCCAACTGGTAAAGATAGTAAACAGGGGACTTGTCGACACCAGGGCATAAAGTCTTCGCGAATTTCGTTCCGTGTACTCAGCTGGACAGCAACTACATCCAGAAAACATGCGCGTGAGCAATATACGCAGATGTCAGCATTTGTGATAGGACGTGTAGTTGCGCTCGAAGTTGGAATGATCGGTGAACCGCTCGACATTTGAATAGGGGCGATGCCACTATTTGACGATGTTGGCAGGTACGGGTGAACGATGCCCCAACACAGCGTCAAGAAGAAAGCGGTCCACCTTGACGGGCGACAGAACGTGATGATCGTGCAATCGTCAGAGAGGCACTCAGAGCCCCGGATTCATCATTATTATCGATCCGACATACAACTGGTGCTTCACTGACCACAAGGACCATTAACAAGTAGCTCACAGAAAGAGAGCTGAGCTCACGGCAACCCCTGCGCCGACTACCATGGACCTCACCAACAAGCCCGTTTGCAGTGGGGTCGGGCACATTCATCGTCCAATCTCATTGAATGGAGTAGAATTGTCTTCAGTCATGAGTCACGCTTCGAACTGAGCGAAGACGAGTCTGCAGACTCCCCGGACAGCGGTAGTATAGCAACCTCATTACCGCCCGCAATACGGCACGAGAACCAGGAGTGATGGTCTGGGGTACCATTTTATTTCACAGCATTACCCCTTTAACTGTCATTCGCGGCATCCTTATAGCACAGCGGTACTTGACAATATTCTACGCCCTGGTTTGTTGCCCTTCATGGCAAGCCACCCTGGGCTTACATTTCACCAAAATAAAGCCCGCCCGCACACGGCGAGAGTTCCTATGGCTTGTCTTCATGCTTGCCAGACCCTACTTTGGCCAGCAACGTCGTCGGATCTCTCCGCAGTTGAGAAAGTTTCGAGCATTATGGTTCAAATGGCTCTAAGCACTATGGGACTTAACATCTGAGGTCATCAGTGCCCTAGACTTAGAAGTACTTAAACCTAAGTAACCTAAGGACATCTCACACATCCATGCCCGAGGCAGGATTCGAACCTGCGACCGCAGCAGCAGCGCGGTTCCAGACTGAAGCGCCTAGAACCGTTCGGCGACAGAGGCCGGCTCGAACATTATGGGCAGGACCCTCCAACCAACTGTGGGCTTCGACGATCTGACGCTCCAAGGACAGAATTTGGTACGATATCCGTCAGGAGGCCGTCCAGCTACTCTGTCACTCAGTGCCGAGCCGAATAACTGGCTGCGTAGGGGCAGATGTGGAACAGCGCGTTTTTGACTTGCTCAATTCGTGAAGCTCTTTCTCTTGAATGAATCATCCAATTTTTATGAAATTGTAATCATTTGTTTGTTTGTTCATAGAGATCACATCTACCGATTTCCACCCATTCGGATAGTTCCTTCGTGTGCGTCGTTTTCTTTTTTCTTTCTGTGTTAAAATTGCAACACCAGTAAGGATAGTAGATAACGAAATTGTACTTGTGCGTGTGCAGTATAGCGAGGAGAACACACGATTAAATTAATTAATTAACACCTGATTTTGGGGCACATACGGTGCGAAATTTAGTACACAGAGTTGGCATAACTGTTAGCAGCAATGGGTCAAAAGCGGCCGATCATCGGGTCGAGCTGAGCCTAGATGACAGATACGTCAATCCGTGCTAACTGAACTCTACGTGAGAGTTCATCAACTGGAGGTGCTGGCGAGTGGTAGCTTCTCAGCAACCATGACTAGATGTTTTTAGTGACAACATGTTGCTCAAGGACACGATCAAACTCCCTCTGTATTGAGAGGTAGGTCAGGACAGAACGCGGGACATGCATTCCTATGTTACCTTGTTGAAAGATAATGTTACAGGGAGTTCGAATGTAGGCCACAGTCACCGACCTCCACACGTCAGAAATGTAACGCCTTCAATCCAGATTATTAGTTGTGCTACCCAGAGGTAATCGCGTTGTGTTGTCAGTGGCACCCCATACCATCACGCCAGGTGGTGGGCTGATATGCCGACGACTGATATTGGGTGGTCGTAATTAAACTGCAGCTACTCGCGGAGGTTCAGTGTGCGCTGCAATCTTTATATAGCAGTGAAACTTGGTAGATGTGCTAATTTATTAATGCGGAACCGATTTACGGTGCTCGTATTGAACAAACTGTTTAAGCTGCGGTTAATAAGAAAATCAATATTTTGCCTTTCTCACTTGTTTGATCATTTCTGCCCACGTCCCGTTCCTCATCTATTACACGTGGAAACATTTCAATATGTCTGTCTTACGCATTCGCAGAGCCAGATTTGCACCTGGTGGCCAAAACTAGAACTAACTTTTTCCAGCGTAAATCGATTTCGCATTAACGCATTAGAATATCTACCAGTTTTGCTGCCATGTCACAATTACAGATCACACTGAAATTATAACCACCCAGTATATAGCGACGTTCGTTCTGCGCGGAGTTTCCACACAAGGATACGCGCATCTCTGACGCTGTTCGCAAAACCAGGATTGTGTCCAGTGATGTCGCTCACTGCACCACTCCCTGCACGCCTCATTCTGCTACCGCCTGAGGAAAGCTGCAACAATGCTCTCCGTTCTGACAGGCCGCGATGCTCCAGAAGCCGCCTCACTGTCCGTGTGCTTACTTGTCTTCCCGCAAACAAGCCCATTTCCTAACTAAAAGACGTAACTGGGCCATAAGATCCTCCACGGCCGAGCGAACAATTCGTCCCTTCTCTAGGCCGCTAGTCGCCTGGGGCCACTAAGATGTTGCATGGTGTTAAGTACGCCCTCCTGCCTCATCGATTCCATATTCGTCGTGGGATCCTGACGAAACTGAATGGCAAAATCATAGAACGATGCAGTCACCACAGGCCACGATCCTGCTGCTGTCGAGTTCCGGCACATACCTCTTTACCCTTCCTACAAGAAGCATACAAAATCTTCTCACAAACGAGCAACACTCTAATGTGATTTTTGAATGAGAAACCCAATGCCTGCTGTTTCCTTATTCAGCTGCCCCTACCGCTGGGTTTTAAGCAGCCTGCAAAACTTTCAAAAACCACGCACAAGATTTTCATATTCTCTCGCTCGCTACGTGCAAACTACAAGTCCTACAGAAAAACAGATAGGACCTTATGTAGCAAATTTAATGCAGTTACATTTTGCACTAGGATACGTCTTCGCTGGAGGTCAAAGTTTTCGAGTTATTAAAAAAAAATATTCGAAGGTCACTTTGTACATTTTTCTTGAATAATTCAAGAACTACGGCCTCTAGCGGAAATGTATTCCAGTACAAAATTTAACTACATTCAAGTTCCTGCAAAAACGTCCTGCTCATTTTTCTGTAGGACCAACAGATCCCGTGTAGCCAGTGAGAGAATATGAAAATGTTGCAGGTGGTATTTGTAAGCTTGACAGGTTGTACAAAACCCAACCGATGGGGGCAGCTCAAGCACCCAGTGTATAGAATGTAGATGATATTACTCCCATCTGCTTTTTGCGGTTGCGCTGAATTGCTAATGACATGCGTATAGTACACGTCACGCCAAATTTGAAGTACGTTGCATTTTTCCTTCACGGTTTCGTTTTAATGGTCACCAACATATCTACACTACTAGCCATTAAAATTGCTACACCAAGAAGAAATTGAGATGATAAACGGGTATTAATTGGACAAATACATTATACTAGAACTGACATGTGATTACATTTTCACGCAATTTGGGTGCATAGATCCTGAGAAATCAGTACGGTACCCAGAACAACCACCTCTAGCCGTAATAACGGCCTTGATACGCCTGGACATTGAGTCAAACAGAGCTTGCATGGCGTGTATAGGTACAGCTGCCCATGCAGTCTTCAACACCATACCACAGTTCATCAAGAGTAGTGACTGGCGTATTGTGACGAGCCAGTTGCTCGGCCACCATTGACCAGATGTTTTCAGTTGGTGAGAGATCTGGAGAATGTACTGGCCAGGGCAGCAGTCGAACATTTTCTGTATCCAGAAAGGCCCGTACGGGACCTGCTACATGCGGTCGTGCATTATCCTGCTAAAATGTAGGGTTTCGCAGGGATCGAATGAAGAGTAGAGCCACGGATCGTAACACATCTGAAATGTAACGTCCGCTGTTCAAAGTGCCGTCAATGCGAACAAGAGGTGACCGAGACGTGTAACCAATGGCACCCCATACCAACACGCCGGGTGATACGCCAGTATGTCGATGACGAATCCACGCTTCCAACGTGCGTTCAGCGCGATGTCACCAAACACGGATGCGACCATCATGATACTGTAAACAGAACCTGGGTTCATCCGAAAAAATGACGTTTTACCATTCGTGCACCCAGGTTCGTCGTTGAGTACACCATCGGAGGCGCTCCTGTCTGTGATGCAGCGTCAGGGGTAACCGCAGCCATGGTCTCCGAGCTGATAGTCCATGCTGTTGCAATCGTCGTCGAACTGTTCGTGCAGATGGTTGTTGTCTTGCAAACGTCCCCATATGTATACTCAGGGATCGAGACGTGGCTGCACGATGCATTACAGGTATGCGGATAAGATGCCTGTCGTCTCGACTGCTAGTGATACGAGGCCTTTGGAATCCAGCATGGCGTTCCGTATTAACCTCCTGAACCCACCGATTCCATATTCTACTAACAGTCATTGGATCTCGACCAACGCGAGCAGCTGTGTCGCGATATGATAAACCGCAATCGCGATAGGCTACAATCCGAACTTTATCAAAGTCGGAAACGTGATGATACGCATTTCTCCTCCTTTCTCGAGGCATCACAACGTTTCACCAGGCAACGCCGGTCAACTGCTGTTTGTGTATGAGAAATCGGTTGGACACTTTCCTCATGTCAGTACGTTGTAGGTGCCGCCACCGGCGCCAACCTTGTGTGAATGCTCTGAATAGCTAATCATTTGCATATCACAGCATCTCCTTCCTGTCGGTTAAATTTCGCGTCTGTAGCACGTCATCTTCGTGGTGTAGCAATTTTGATGGCCAATAGCGTATATACAGTTTTAACAGAAACTTTTCTCCTTGATTCCTCAGCTGTTACTGAACATAAGAAAGTTATGCTGGGAGCGAGATGAGAGCAGAGCAGCGAGGTGGGCACCCCTTTGGGTTCCGCTCTCGCGGTCCCCACTGGCTGCTGGCAACAACGCGTCGGCATCGGCAGCTGCAGGGGCGCGCGGCTGGAGCAGGTGCAGCTGCGCCCGCTCGCCGCACACACACACACACACACGCAAGGCGCGTCGTCCCCCGCCACAGTGGCTGCACTGCTGACAGCACGACAGATCAGCGTTGCACGACTACTGCACGGTCCGCACTGTCGCTCGCCTTCAGAATACCGTCGAGTATTGTTGCACCTAAATGTCGTCGTAACACACACCTCCCTGCACTTCGTAACAAACAAACCAGGCAACGTAAACCGTATCTTGTGATTCAAGTTCGCTGTTTGCGTCAGTGTTCTACATCTACATGTACATGGCTACTCTGCAATTCTGGCAGAGGGTTCATCGAACTATTTTCATGCTACTCCTCTACCACTCCACTCTCGAATGGCGCGTGGGAAAAAGGAACACCTAAATCTTTCCGTTCGAGCTCTCATTTCTCTAATTTTATTATGATGATCATTTCTCCCTGCGTAGGTGGGTGCCGACAAAATAATTTCGCATTCGGAAGAGAAAGTTGGTGAATGAAATTTCGTAAATAGGTCTCGCCGCAAAGAAAACCGCCTTTGTTTCAGTGACTGCCACCCCAACTGGCGTATCATATCAGTGACACTCTCGCCCCTATTGTGCGATAACACGAAACGAGCTGCCCTTCTTTCCACTTTTTCGATGCCTTCTGTCAATCCTACCTGGTAAGGATCCCACACCGCGCAGCAATATTCCAGCAGCGGACGGCCAGGTGTAATGTAGGCTGTCTCTTTAGTGGGTTTGTCGCATCGTCTAAGTGTTCTGCCAACAAAGCGCAGTCTTTGTTTCCCGTTCCCCACAACATTATCTACGTGGTCTTTCCATTTTAAGTTGCTCATAATTGTAATTCCTAGGTATTTAGTCGAATTGACAACCCTTAGATTTGTGCGATTTAACGTTTACCCTAAATTTATCGGATTTCTTTTAGCACCCATGTGGATGACCTTGCACTTTTCTTTGTTTAGTGCCAATTGCCACTTTTCGCACCATACACAAATTCTCTCTAGATCATTTTGTAACTGGAATTGATCGCCTGATGATTTAACTAGACGGTAAATTACAGCGTCATCCGCAAACAGTCTAAGGGGGCTGCTCAGATCATCACCTAGATCATTTAAGTAAATCAGGAACAGCAGAGGGCCTATGACACTACCTTAACTTCTGTTCTACTCGATTTACCATCTGTCACTACGAACTGTCACCTCTCTGAGAGGAAATCACGAATCCAGTCACGCAACTGAGACTATATTCCATATGCACGCAATTTGATTAACAGTCGCTTGTGAGGAACGGTATCATAAGCCTTCTGGAAATCTAGGAATATGGAATTGATCTGAGATCCCTTGACGACAGCACTCATTACTTCATGGGAATAAAGAGCTAGCTGTGTTGCACAAGAACGATATTTTCTGAATCCGTGCTGGTTATGTATCAGTAAGTCACTTTTTTAAGGTGATTCATAATGTTCGAGTACAGTATATCTCCAAAATCCTACTGCAAATTGACGTGAGTGATGTGGGTCTGTAATTCAATGGGTTACTCATATTTCCTTTCTTGAATATTGGTGTGACCTGTGCTACTTTCCAGTCTTTGGGAACAGATCTTTCGTCAAGTGAGCGGTTGTATATGATTGCTAAGAAAGGCGCTATCGTGCCTGCATACCCTGAAAGGAACCTGATTGGTATACCATCTGGACCGGAAGACTTACCTTTCTTAAGTGATCTGAGTTTTTTCACAACACCTGAGATATCTACTTTTATGTCACTCATGCCAACAGCTGTTCTGGTTTCGAATTCCGGAATATTTACTTCGTCTTCTTTCGTTGAAGGAATTACGGAAAACTGTATTTAGTAACTCCGCTTTAGTGGCTCCATCATCGGTAACATTTCCATCGCTATCGCGCACTGACGGTATTGACTGATTTTTGCCAATGGTGTTCTTTACATACGACCAGAATCTCTTTGGGTTTTCTACCATATTTTGAGACAGTGAACAGTGAATATGTACACCGCCTGACACAATAAGTGTAACACACAGAAGAAATAATCGGATGTCAAAGTAACTTCCTACACCTACACATCATCGAATTATGATTAGAGTCGAAAATCTCTGTGACAGGTAGAACGGCCGGCAGGATGCATTACTCTTGTTGATGTGTTGCAAGTCTAGTAGGGTATATAAGGGACGTGAACACCGTCAGATGTCGAGTGATCAGCGAGAATGACACGGAGATGCCGCATACTCGTGTAAGACAGCATTATCAGCATCGGACAGAGTTTGAAAAAGACCGCATTGTTGGTCTCTATTTGGCCGGCTGGTCGAATTGTGCAAAATCCAGATTTATGAGCATTCAGATGTGACAGTGGGAACGTGAAGAAGGCATAATCATTGTCAAGGTGCCGTCCGCCACGTCTGACCTCTACAGGAAAGCCTATTGTTCACCAAGCACATCGTAACCCCTCCACATCTGCGGCTGCCATCCGACAACGACAAGTCTACTGGGCTCACTGCAACATTCTGCGTCGTCCGGCACCATTGGTCGTAGACTAGCAGCAGCCGGACTTGGGAATTACCGTCGCAAGCATAGGATGCTGTTAACACCACAACACAAACGACTGCGTTCGGAATGGTACCGTGACCGGGACCCTTTGCTGATGAATGGCGTCGCAGTGTGTTCAGCGATGAATCACCATTCTGCATGACCTAAGCTGACCATCGTCGCGAATTTATATGTGTGGCAAAGTGATGTTACTCCAGGCTCCTGAAAAGCCTTTGGGTATGATTTCAAGTCATGGCGAGAACTCTGACGCCACAACGGTACGACACGAGCAACAACCATCCTCAGCGTCTTTGAATTTATGTTTTCTATTCATTTTAGTTCACAATTGTCATCTTTTTGGTTTGACAGCCTCCATTTACAAAGATATTTCACTAATCAAAGAGTAAAGGTAATCATAGAATAAATGGAACAATAATTAGTCTTCAAAAGTTTAATTTTTATGCATTGATAACGTTGGATTTTACCCATTGCTTTGTATGATAAAATGACATACATTTTCTTACAGAGACTACACAGCTACGAATTTATTTAAAAATGTGGCATTTTCCACTTTTGCTGTTTTAATTTTATTTGTTCAGACTAGTTTCAGCCTTCTAGGCTATTCTCAAGTGATTTTGTAGCTCTGTACAAAATAGAATATATTATATTACCTCGATGAACAGACCTGCATTTCTGACACGATGGACAACCAAGCTTGCATCCTGCAACGATCCACATGGAAACCAAGGAATTACAAAATAATCATAAAAATGACCAGAAACTTATTTATTCTGAAAATTGACGAAAGTGATGCAAAACACGACAATTGTCCATTATATTGGTCTACCCTGGAATGCACAAACTTCTTTGGCGCAGTAGAGATCCTTAGTCGAGTTTTATTTTGAAGTAACCGGTATTCTACATCAACCTCTACATCACTACACAACCATTCACACTTCAGTGCTTGGCAGAGGGTTCAAATAATCACTTTCACATAATTGCTCTATTGTTCCACTCTCCAATAGCACGTGGGAAAAACGAACACTAACATCTTTCCGTGTACGCCTAATTTCTCTTATTTTACTATGCTAGTCATTTCTTCCTATGTAGGTGGGAGTCAACAAAATACTTTCGAATTGAGAGGAGAAAGTTGATGATTAGAATTTCGTGAAAAGATATCGTCGCAACGAAGAACACCTTTGTTTTAACGACTGCCACTACAACTCGCGTATAGTGTCCGCGTCTCTCACTTCGCTCCTTTTTCGCGATAATACAAAACGAGCTGCCCTACTTTGAACTCTCCCGATGTCCGCAGTCAATCCTATCTGCTAAGGATCCCACATCATGCATCAACACTTCCGAAGACGTCGGACAAGCGTAGAGTAAGCAGTCTGTTTAGTAGATTTGTTGCATCTTCTGTTCTGCCAATAAAACACAGTCTTTGATTCGCCTGTCCACAACATTTACTGTGAAATCCCAAGGTATTTAGCTCGCTTGACAGTGTTTAATCTTACGCGATTTATGGAATAACCAAAATTAAACGGATCACTTTCAGTACTCATGTGGAGGACCACACAGTTTTTATTGTTTACTCAGTTGCCACTTTTCGCACCATATTCTGTCTAAAACATTTTGCCCTTGATTTCGACCTGAAGAATGTACTAGATCGTAAACGACAGTATCATCTGCAAACAGTCTAAGAGGTCTACTCAGATTGTCTCCTAAATCGTTTATTTCGATTCGGAAAAGCAGAGGGCCTGTAACACTTCCTTGGGGAATGCCGTCTACCACTTTAGTTTTACTGGATGGCTTCCCGTCAGTTACTTCGAACAACTTCTGTCAGGAAATCACGAACACAATCGCGCAACTGCGACGATACTATTAGGTAATTGGTTCAAATGGCTCTAAGCACTATGGGACTTAACATCTGAGATCATCAGTCCGCTAGACTTAGAACTACGTAAACCTAACCAACCTAAGGACATCACACACATCCATGCCCGAGGCAGGATTCGAACCTGCGACCGTAGCAGCAGCGCGGTTCCGGACTGAAGCGCCTAGAACGGCTCGGCCACAGCGCCCGGCCTATTAGGTAATGTGTAGTAGTTCTCCAATAACAGTGGCCCCGTTTGCCATACGGGGCGCCTCCATGAGTGACATATCCTCACATGGCTACTCCCACTGACGTCGGCAAGAAGCCGCAGACGTAAGCGCAGGGAGAACTACGCTGGCTGCGGGAACCGACCTGCAAGCGCGCAACGCGAGAACGGCGAGGCGCAGAAACAAAAGCGGTCTGACGTCAGCGGCTGGTGGCTGCCGGAGTGCCGTCATAGCCGAGGCGAGATGGTCCGGCCTTGGATCCGCAGCGGTACCGTTAGGTCCGGAGCGCGCTGCGAGGCCGCGCACTGCGTGACTTACTGCAGTGTCCACTGCACTGCTGGCGACGGGAGCGGCGCTACACGTCTTTTACCGGATGGTCTACCATAAAGTGCGGGGCTAGTATGAATGATTCATCCGTTTTCTAAATTCTATTGGTACTATTTGATTGATGCATGAATAGAACCATACATCGAGGTGAAGAAAGTTACGGGATACGCGCTAATTCGTGTCGCTCCTCCTCCAGCGCGGCATATGCAGAAACACGATGTGGCATGGAATCGACAAGTCGCTGGGAGTCCCCTGCAGAAATGCTGAGCTATGCTGTCTCTGTTACCGTCCACAAATGCGAAAGAGTTGCCGATACAGGAGTTGTGCACGAGCTAACATCTCGACTGTGTCCCATAAACTTTCGAAGGGATTCATGCTGGGTAATGTGGGTTGTCATATCATTTCTTCGAAATGCCCAGAAAGTTCTTCAAATCAGTCGCGTTATACATGAAAATTCCATCGTTGTTCGGAAACATGAAGTCAACGATTCGCTGCAAATGAACTCCCAAAGTTGCAGAACACAACCACTTCTAATCAATGAACGTTTCGGTTGGACTTAGATGACGCAGTCCAGTCCATGTAAATACAGTCCACATCATTATGGATCCACCACCAGCTTGCCTTGTTGACAGCTTGAGTCCATGGCTTCGTGGGATCTGCGACACACTCGAAACCTACCATCAGGTCTTACCAACTAAAATTGGGACTCACTGGCCAGGCCACATTTTTCCAGTCGTCTACAATCCAACCAATATGGGCACGAGCCCAAGAAAGATGCTGCATGCTATGTCGTGCTATTAGCAAAGGCACTCACGTAGGTCGTTTGCTGCCATGGTCCATTAACGCCACATTACGCTGCAGTGGCCTAACTCATACATTGATGAATGTCCTACATTTATTTCTGAAATTATTTAGCGCAGTGTTGCTTATCTGTTAGCACTGACAACTCTATGCAAACGCCACTGCTCTCGGTCGTTAAGTGAAGGCTGTCGGCCACTGTGTTGCCCGTGGTGAGAGATGCCCAAAATTTGGTACTCTCGACACGCTCTTGATACTGGGGATCTCGGAATATTGAATTCCCTAATGCTTTTCGAAATGTAATATCCTATGAATCTAGTGACCAACTTTCCGCATTCAGAGTCTGTTGGCTCTTGTCGTGCGGTCATAATCACGTCGGAAACATTTGCACATGAATCACCTCAGTACAGATGACAGCTCTGCCAATGCAATGCCCTTTTATACCCTGTGTACGCTGTACTACTGTCATCAGTATATGTCCATATTGCTTTTCCATGACTGACGTTACGAGTGCAATGGCGACAATGTAAGAAAAGAGCTCTAGGTGTTGGAATATGCGAGATGTCTCTGTATTATATCAGTGCAGTGTCCATTCGGAAGGAATTTATGGAAAAGAATCTCCGTGTAAAGAGAGCACTGTGCGTTAGTATCGATAATTTATGGACACTGGTTGACAACGTAAACAGAAAAGTACCGGTCGATCAAGTGTGCCAGTGCAAGCCCCCCACTCTTGGAACATCGCAGCAAAGTGTATGGAAGATTTTGCGACCGCCGTTACATGTCAAACTCTACTGTCTGCAGCTCGTGCAGCAATTAAAACCGTAAGACTACGGCCAACACTTTCATTTCTGCATCACAATGCAAGAAACACTTGAGGATGAACATTTCGCCTCCAAGTTGATATTCTGCGATGAAGCAACCTTCCGTTTATCTGCAAAGGTTAATCACCGCAGTGTCACAGGTCACAGTGTCGGGCAAGGCAAATCCTCACGAAATTGCAGAGCATGAACGAGATTCGCCGAAAGTTAACGTTTTCTACCCAATGTCACAGACGGAGCTGTAAAGGCCGGTTTTTTTTTTTTTTCAATGTGACGGGTAGTTCTACCTTCATATCTTGCCTCTGTGATTGTTTCCACAAGGGACTGCTGCCTCCGAGAATTTCATTTTCCTACAAGATGGGACACCCCTTCATTGGAGCATCGATATTCGTCACTATTACCCGACTACGATATTATTAATCTTGGCCTCCGGTGGCCGTTGTTGGAAACACGTAATGAAGTTACAGTAAACAAGCGTAGTGCTGACTACGGAAAACGCATCGTTCTGTCAAGGATTTCACAACTGTACATATACTATCAAATGGTTCAGCGTGTCCTTGTGAAATATCACGATAAGCCGACCGAAGCGCCCTCACTCCCACATGCAATAAGGTTCTACATCTACATCTACATTTATACTCCGCAAGCCAACCAACGGTGTGTGGTGGAGGGCACTTTACGTGCCACTGTCATTACCTCCCTTTCCTGTTCCAGTCGCGTATGGTTCGCGGGAAGAACGACTGCCGGAAAGCCTCCGTGCGCGCTCGAATCTCTCTAATTTTACGTTCGTGATCTCCTCGGGAGGTATAAGTAGGGGGAAGCAATATATTCGATACCTCATCCAGAAACGCACCCTCTCGAAACCTGGACAGCAAGCTACACCGCGATGCAGAGCGCCTCTCTTGCAGAGTCTGCCACTTGCTAAACATCTCCGTAACGCTAAACATCTCCGTAACGCTATCACGCTTACCAAATAACTCTGTGACGAAACGCGCCGCTCTTCTTTGGATCTTCTCTATCTCCTCTGTCAACCCGACCTGGTACGGAACGCACACTGATGAGCAATACTCAAGTATAGGTCGAACGAGTGTTTTATAAGCCACCTCCTTTGTTGATGGACTACATTTTGTGGCCGACTAATATCTAAACGACGAACTTCCGCGCAGCTGGATTGGGTGTAATGATAGAGACGATATTTTCCCTTGGCCCCGCACGGTTGCTTGACATAATGCCTTGTGACTTTTTCCTTTGGTGGTAAATAAGGAACGTGTTTACATACCCCCATTGCTCGTAGAAAGCATCAATGCTGCTGTGGTGACCACTGGCAGGATGTTGCTACGTAAGGTATGGAACGAAGTTGACCGCCGCTTGGACGTGTTTCTATGTCGTGTGATCACAGAGCAGCACTCATGGAACATGTGTAGAGAGCAAAAAGCAGGCTTTGTGAGTTTATTCACGCATCTGTCATATTTGTACACGTAATACTTTGGACAATGTAGAGTTTTGTAAACAAATGAGCCAATTATAATAGCTCTGTAGTTTAACGTAATACACATATCCATTCAGAGACTGAAATCTACTCGTATTGCAGCAGCGTTCGTTCAGGCCTTTCATCTTCTGACAGACCTATATCTCTAACGTCGATCAGTTGTAGAATTTTGGAACACGTATTGTGTTCGAGTATAATGACTTTTCTGGAGACTAGAAATCTACTCTGTAGGAATCAGCATGGGTTTCGAAAAAGACGGTCATGTGAAACCCAGCTCGCGCTATTCGTCCACGAGACTCAGAGGGCCATAGATACGGGTTCACAGATAGATGCCGTGTTTCTTTACTTCCGCAAGGCGTTCGATACAGTTCCCCACAGTCGTTTAATGAACAAAGTAAGAGCATATGGACTATCAGACCAATTGTGTGATTGGATTGAGGAGTTCCTAGATAACAGGACGCAGCATGTCATTCTCAATGGAGAGAAGTCTTCCGAAGTAAGAGTGATTTCAGGTGTGCCGCAGGGGAGTGTCATAGGATCGTTGCTATTCACAATATACATAAATGACCTTGTGGATGACATCGGAAGTTCACTGAGGCTTTTTGCGGATGATGCTGTAGTATATCGAGAGGTTGTAACAATGGAAAATTGTACTGAAATGCAGGAGGATCTGCAGCGAATTGACGCATGGTGCAGGGAATGGCAATTGAATCTCAATGTAGACAAGTGTAATGTGCTGCGAATACACAGAAAGATAGATCCTTTATCATTTAGCTACAAAATAGCAGGTCAGCAACTGGAAGCAGTTAATACCATAAATTATCTGGGAGTACGCATTAGGAGTGATTTAAAATGGAATGATCATATAATGTTGATCGTCGGTAAAGCAGATGCCAGACTGAGATTCATTGGAAGAATCCTAAGGAAATGCAATCCGAAAACAAAGGAAGTAGGTTACAGTACGCTTGTTCGCCCCCTGCTTGAATACTGCTCAGCAGTGTGGGATCCGTACCAGATAGGGTTGATAGAAGATATAGAGAAGATCCAACGGAGAGCAGCGCGCTTCGTTACAGGATCATTTAGTAATCGCGAAAGCGTTACGGAGATGATAGATAAACTCCAGTGGAAGACTCTGCAGGAGAGACGCTCAGTAGCTCGGTACGGGCTTTTGTCAAAGTTTCGAGAACATACCTTCACCGAAGAGTCAAGCAGTATATTGCTCCCTCCTACGTATATCTCGTGAAGAGACCATGAGGATAAAATCAGAGAGATTAGAGCCCACGCAGAGGCATACCGACAATCCTTCTTTCCACGAACAATACGAGAATGGAATAGAAGGGAGAACCGATAGAGCTACTCAAGGTACCCTCCGCCACACACCGTCAGGTGGCTTGCGGAGTATGGATGTAGATGTAGATGTAGATGCAAAATTTATTTGTGAATTAAATCCTCTACATCGCATAATAAATTTCTTTACTTACTCCGCTCTTTCTGCTATTGCCTTCACTAGGTATCAAAAACTTTCAACTTGCATAACAAAGATCAGTACCACTGAAAGCTATTATCTGACGTCCCAGTTAGGCATAGGTTTTTAATACTGACACTGTACCTTGTTTTGCAGGTTGTAAATTTGTGATATCTGATGCTGCCAGTAGCCGAAATGGTGTAACAAATAAAGCAATGTATACATTACTCTGTATCTAATAACCTTCTTCGAAACGCTATGTTTTTGCTGGCAGAGTCGGTTAACTCTGCAATCAAATTATACTGTTAAAAATTCTGCCTGTGTAAAATTTTTAAAGTGATATGTTTTTGTTTTGTTCTTAATTCTCTTCAGAATGCCATAAATAGAACTTTTTGGAGGACTTCGGTAGGGACACCGAATCGATGAATGACCATAAAAAAGAAGCTTTTTGTTAGGCTAACAGTTAGAAGAACATGCTCTCTCCTCTGTCCAATGTTCAGTAAATTTGCTGCCATGTCATGTTACATTTTAAAACTCGTTCTGAACAGTGAGCGATTATTAGTGGTTGTGTGATAAAATTAAAACTAGTAAATAACAGTAATATACAGCAGTTCTAAAATCCTACTCATATGAACAGCCGAAGGACCAGAAAAGTCGAGGAGTCAATGTTCAGATAAAATCTGAAGCAAATATAACTGCTTCGTATAGTGTACACATGTGCGAAACTTGATTCGTACGTTTCAATAAACTAGGAGGTGGACAAAAATGCGGAAACACCAAAAACACGACTTATAACCATGCCCAATACGGCATAGCAAAGCCATTGTTATTCAAAACAGCTTCCAGTCGTCTCACAATGGGCACATTCAGGTCCTGTATGGTCTTCAAGGGAATGTTATACTATTCTTCCTGCAAAATACTGGCAAGTTCAAGCAACGATGATGGACACAGATAGTGGTCACGCACCCTTGTCTCTAACTTAGACCACAAAGGCTGAATAATTTTGGGATCTGATGACTGTGGCGGCCACGCGAGATGCGGCGGTTTACCCTCGTGCTCACAGAACCAGTCATGGATGATGTCAGCTTTGTGACCAGGGGCCCTGCCGTCTTGGAACGGAGTATCATCACTGGGGAACAAACACTGTAGCATGGGATGGACCTGATCACGCAAAATTGTCACATAATTGTTGGCAGTGATGCGACATTGCAGAATAACCAGGGGGTTCATGGAATACCTCGATGTTGTTGCCAAAATCACCACCGAGCCACCGCCATGTTTCACTCTTGGGAGGTAAACTCGGACAGAAGTTGGAAACATTGTGAAACAAGATACATGAGATGAAATGACTTTCTTCCATGGTTCGATAGTCCAGAATTTATGGCTTCGGCACTATGTTTTCCTGTTACGAGCATTTGCATCGCTGACGAGTGATTTTGGAATTCCTGCTCGTCCTGTAATTCCCTGCTTACGCAGCTCCCTTCGTGTTGTTTTGGTGCTGGCAGGGTTCACAAGTGAGACATTCAGTTCTGCAGTGACACTAAAAGCTGTCGTCCACGTATATTTCGTTTTTCTGCTTTCCCTGTATGCGGTATAGATCTTCGAGACAGTGTCTCTTGAAAGACCAAACTCTTCGGCTACCCTTGTTATGGAAGCCACCATGTGAGCACTAACAATTTTCCCAAGTTCGACTTCGACTGACACTTTGATCGTACTGAGGACATTGTGCAGGAGCCGTTCGTAGTCAAACACACCAGCGCAACCTGCATGCTTCGCTAGCATCTGCCTTTATGTTGAAGCATGCATTTTTCGCTGGTTCCATATTTTTGTCCAACCCCCGAGTTTTAAATTTCTAAGGACGTGTTCGACGAGTCATGTTTGTCATTATTGGCAATATTCAGAGCGGTTAGAAACAGTCTGAGAAGCTTGTAAGGATCTCGCATGGTAGACTGTGCTCAGAAATAACTACTAAGATAAAAATTCGATACGTTGCACCATTTCCAAGTTAATTACCATTGAAGTTAGCCAGTCGGGCTGTTGTACGCGGAAGTTCAAGAGGGCCACCATGTAAAATTAGTCAATTGTTCCCATGGCGTAGATTATAGTGCACGAGACTGCTCAAGCCTTTGCCTTGGGTTTGATCCTTACTTACGTCCAATGTCAATTTTTGTATCGCTCTCCTGTTCGCTTTTAGGAAATCAAAGGAATAACACGTCTGGCAACAGTCTCTAGCGGGACTCTTGAATTTGCGAGAACAACGGCCTGATCGGCCAACTTCAATGCTTACCTAGGAAATGACATAACGTATCGAATATTTTTCTTAAAAATTATTTCTCAGGACATCCTACCCTGCAACTTCCTTACAAGCTTTACAGACTGTTCCTGACGAAGCTGTATAGTGCTACAAATAGCATATGTAAAGTCTTGTTTCCATCAGTAGTTTGCTTAGACTTTAAAACAATTATTTTTAATCATCCTTAAATGACAGTTGATAATAAACAGCAATTCAGTTGTTGAATTTGGATCGGGTCCTATGGATATTCTAAACACACAATTTAAGGTAATATAAGGCGTAAGTTAATGGTATGAAGTGGTGGTGGTGGGGATAAAATCTGTGTAGTACAATAGCGAAAATAAGCAGGTTCAAATCGATGTACTTTGCGGCAATTATGCAGAGATGAAGAGGCTTGCGCAGTGTAGACCACCGTGTAGAGCTATATCCAGTCAAACTCAGGATCAAGCTTAATGGGCACACAACATGTCAGTAAACTCAGGTAACAGTTCCACACGTCGCAGGCTACCGGGACGAATCTGATAGATAAGAGTAGAAGACTCTATGTACTTGTCACGTACTCTTGAGAGTCATTGCTGCCATGAATAGAAGGAATGCAAAACAACAAATGTATGCATATCTATGTCGATAACACAACAACACTTTTTATTCACTAAAGTAAAAAATAAATGAGATCATTTACATACTGTGCACATCTACATCAAAAGAACGTGAATGTTAGGTATAAAATATTTATTATGTTTACGAATGGTATCGATCTAGAAACACAGAAACCCTGTGAGGGCTTAAAATATAATTATGGCCCTGTACATAACCACACCTACACCTCTTGTCTATCGTCTGTACCAGACGCCACTTTATGATGGATGGCGTGTCTGAATACCAGTCTGGTAAATAAATGCTTTCGGAGTGCAGCTCATGACGCGTCACAAGATGTCCTTTATCAAATACACACAAGCTGCGCAACACTCATTGTACAAGAATGTTTCAGTATTGTTGAGAAGACCAAAATTTGTTCTACGTATATGTAAAAGCAAGTGAACCCATGACTCAGAGGTGAACACTGCAGAGCCGGCGCAAAGATTACTGTGGGAACAAGCTGCTTCCTGTGACGAGAGTATTCCCGCCGACGCCTGCGGGTCACTG
The DNA here is from genome assembly GCF_021461395.2 of Schistocerca americana. Taxonomy (NCBI): domain Eukaryota; kingdom Metazoa; phylum Arthropoda; class Insecta; order Orthoptera; family Acrididae; genus Schistocerca; species Schistocerca americana. Next base: position 336,705,085 of record NC_060123.1, on the reverse strand, counting down.
ACCCAAGCTGGAGAGAACATGAGCGACCTCAACTGGAAATGTATAGGGCGGTCGTAATTAAAGCTTCGCTGTTTGAGAGGACCCCATCACAAGCGAATGATCGTAGGTCAAAGAAACTTTGTGCACATCCATTAAAGAAACACATTTTAATTTTCACAAGAGAGGGTAACGTTTGTTAATTGCGTAGCATGTTTTCGTTCTCTACGTGACGGCCATCTGCATCCGCGATAGTTGGACCGCACTAGAAACTGCTCTACTGTTGCCGGAAACATAGGTGGACTATGGAATGATCAGCTGTTGTGACACAGCTCGTGCACTGCTTGAAAATCTTACATTGCGTTCAGCATTTTCAGTCATGGGAACAGTAACTTCTTCAACAATTTATGGCGCAGCTGACCGTCGGCCTCTCCCAGTAGCAATTCACAAATCGCCATCTAATTCGAGCTTTCGAATCAAGTTCTTCAACCTGGTGCGGAAAGTGGACATCGCCGTATTCCTTTAATGCGTCGATACTCACGAAGAGCAGCAGTGCTATTGCTGTCGTTTCGATAAAGCAGCTTTACGAGTAAAGCCCTTCTCACGTTATCGAGACCCACATTGACTGTCTGCAACTGTAATGCATACTGATGCTTTTGTTTCAACCCTACGTCGCCATACCAGTACCGCCACCTAACGGCAACTGATGACACTAATGCCACAAATAACGCAAATCCTGCAGCGCACGGTCTGAACATCATTCCTGTACTGTGAAACATCCCGTTTGAAAAATTAATAATTACTGTGCTGATAAACCTCTTACGTTATTTGATTTTCAAACAGCTGAGCAGAACTGAACGTACTCAGACATTTCTATCTTTACTTATTCTGATCGACACTATTAACTGACACACAATATTTTTAGCGCAACGCAATAATCCCTACAAAAGAATGGCCCTGACTAAAAGTAACCTATACCTTTCATGAATCACTTACCTCACAAACATCTTCGTTACTCGAACTACTGCAATACAGCGAGCGCCAATACTGCCAGCTAAATAAAAGATTCTAACTACTGAAGGTACTAACTACTGATAAGCACAGTTAGCAAATGAAAGATTTTGATAGAGAACAAACAATGTATTTACCTTAATAATGTTCAAAAGTCATTATATATATATATATATATATATATATATATATATATATATATATATATATATCAGTTCATGATATTCAGTATTACAAATTTACTCTTTCTGATGGACACACGTCCAGATCGCCCGCTCTCAAAATTCTGCCATCTCTCTCCCGACATCCACCACTGCTGGCGGCTCACCTCCAACTGCGCAACGCTATGCGCTGTTCACATCCAACTGCCCAACACAACAATAGCAAATATTCCAACAATGCAAACCAGCCACAGACTACACACAGCACAGTCAGTGATTTTCATACAGAGCGCTACGTTGCGTTACCAACACAAAAATCTAAACAGCCTACTTACAGCTGTTGCGTACACATGCACTAAATAGTTTTTCGTCTGTACTGGCTCAAGTAACGAAAGCTTAATTTCAACTACCTATATACGTAAGCAGTGTCACTGTCTGCCACTGAGGAAATTGTAGCACTAAATCAGTAGCTACGATCTTGGAGAATCGGTCTGCCAGTTTGAGCTGGCATTGGGGGAGTGTCTTTTGTTTAGGCCCCTATTACACTGTCAAAGATCTTTGATAGATCTTTTATAAAAACTGGGACCAAGCTCTAACTCTTACAAAAAATGACGCAAATATCCTAGAATACCGTCAAAGAATTTATAAACTTTTTCCTTCTTTTTTTTTTAAATACATTTCGTAAAGATATTTTACAGTGAAATACGGATATTAGGTAATTTGCAATACTTAAGTGTTGTTTCCGGTATCGACTGTTGTAGGAATCTCCTGAATCTCCTGAATGTGCGCTTTACTTGGAAACGATGATTGGCTTCAGACACATATAAGAGATGGCAGCCTCGGTGTGCTGAAACCGACTTCTCCTCCCCCTCTCCCCCGGCCACCCACTCAGCCCTTTCAACTCCCTCATGTTTCCTCATGTCAACCACCAATGGTAACAGTAACTCCTTCAACAATCGTTTAAATTTTCTGTTGAGATTTTTTATACACGGGCGAGAAGTAATACATAGATATCTGTAGTGGCATAAAGATAAGCAAATCACTGCGTGCGATATATGAGACCACACAAAATAAAGGCAACTGAAAAAAAGAGGTCTGAGACAGTTTTATATGACAAGAAAGGATGCAATTTCCTATGGGCAACGGCCAACACTAATTCTTAGGACAAATACATACTTCGCTATTACTTCGTTTTTATTTCTGGTTTCCGTATGTCGTATCTGACCTCAATCCTCCAGTTTTAGTAGGATCTCTTGATATTTGATTTTCTGGTATTTTACCAGCTGATAACTTCTACTGGTTAAACTTGAGTTCCACCACTGTCACACACTAAGAAAAAGGGAAGAAAGGAAAAAAAAGGACGCACCACGAAGAAATTAACCGAACTGGACGGAAATCGCTGACTGTAAAGAACATATACAGACAAACAGGTGTTTACAAATTCAGAAAAATTGGATGATTTATTCAAAAGGAAGACTTCACAAATTGAGCAAGTAATTAACGCGTTGGGCCACCTCTGGCTCTCATACAAGCAATTATACGGCGTGCCATTGATTGACAGAGTTGTCGGATGTCGTCTTGAAGGATACCGTGCCAAATTCTGTCCAACTGGAGCGTTAGATCGTTAAAATCTCCAGCTGGTTGGAGGGCCCTGCCCATAATGCTTCACACGTTCTCAGTTACGGAACGATCTGGCGACCTTTCTGACCTAAATATGGTTCGGCAAACACGAAGACAAGCTGTAGAAAGTCCCGCGTGTGTGAACGGGCATTATCTTCCTGAAATGTAAGCTCAGGATGGCTTGCCATGAAAGGCAACAAAAAGGGGCACAGAATATCGTCGATGTACCGCTGTGCTGTAAGATTGTCGCGGATGACAACGAAAGCGGTCCTGCTGTGAAGAGAAATGGCACCCTGGACCATCACTCGTAGCTGTCGGGCCTATGACAAAATGGTTCAAATGGGTCTGAGCACTATGGGACTTAACATCTGAGGTTATCAGTCCCCTAGAAATTAGAACTACTTAAACACAAATCCATGCCCGAGGCAGGATTCGAACCTGCGACCGAAGCCGCAGCGCGGTTCCGGACTAAAGCGCCTAGAACCGCTCGGCCACCGCGGCCGGCGGGGCCGATGACGAATGGCAGTCAGGTTGGTATACCACCGCTGCCTGGGGCGTCTCCAGACACGCCTGCGGCCTGGAATCTCATCGACTGGAGTGGAACTGCCTTCAGTGATGAGTCCCGCTTCGAAGTGAGCCCCGATGATCAGCGAAGGCGAGTCAGGAGGCGCCCAGGACAGCGGTGGGCTACCAACCTAACTGTCGCCCGTCATGCGGCCCGACAACTGGGTACGATGGTCCAGGGTGCCGTTTCCTTTCAGAGCAGGACCACTTTCGTTGTCATCCGCGACACTCTTACAGCACAGCAGTAGGTCGACGGTGTTCTACCCTCAGACGGTGTTCTACCCCCATTTCTGTTACCTTTCATGTCAAGCATTATGGACAGGGCTCTCCAACCACCTCTGGATTTTTGACGATATGAAGCACCAATTGGACAGAATGTGGCACGATACCGCTCAGGAAACCATCCGACGACTCTGTCAATAAATGCCAAGCTTAATAGCTGCTTCCTCAGTTTGTGAAGCTCTTTCTCTTGAATAAATCATCCAATTTTTCTGAAGTTGTATTCATTTATTTGGATCTACGTGAACATCACATGTATCAATTTCCGTCCCATTCGAATAATTCCTTCGCGGTGGGTCGCTATTCTTAAAGTGATACAAGAGTCAAAGATATATTTTCTTTTTCACAGATATTTTCGATGTATGTTATTAATGCTCTCCATAGGATTTCACTCAAGAAAAAAGTGGTTGTTACAATTAGCCACAGAATAATTTCTCTATTTGTGTCTGACGTCCCTTCATTCAGATTCCACATCCCTCTACTAAAACAATAACTTCGAGAAAGGAATTCCGTTTCCAAATTTTGTCAAGAATTGTGTTTTATTGTGTTTCACGCAAAGAACGTTTTGTATTTAGCGTTAATATTCAGCTTCTTTTTGCTGTCCAGGGAGCAGGATTGGCCGATTAAGTATCAAGAAGCATGATAGTGACATTGACAGCGACTTACAGCCGTTGTTACACTTTAGTGTTGACAAGGGCATTTATTTTCAGTTCCTGAATTTTGTTGTGAAATTAGTTAAGCTAGAAAGGCTATGCAAAATTTTATAGTTGCATAACTGGAACAGTTCATGTAACAGTTCATCATACAATACTCCAGTAATCAACTTCATCATGTTGTGAGGTGGTAACGATGCAGTCGTGGATTTGAAAATTATATCCTATGACATTCCGAAGACGTTTTACTCAAGTTTTATCCTCAATCTACAGACATCTTATTCATCTTTTCTTTAGAGTAACGAGCAGTTTAATGTTTGCTTGGCATGCATGGGTGTCAGTTTGTATCATCCTTCCCTGTAGATGAGTTTGTAATGGGTAACAAATCGTTTCTGTATCCGTTACAAGACACACAAAGTCGTACCGAGGATGATCCTACGCCCCTGGAAGAACTGCCAAAACCCTCCCTCCCCCTCCCTAGCCCACTGTCCAATAGATTTGATACAAGAACAACGTACGTGGGTTAAACGTTTCGCACAGTGATTAGCAAAGAATCATAAGACTTCCGACACCTTAGCATAGTTTTATTTACGCTAGAATAACAAAATACAAATGAGGCCTACTTCCAGTGGTTTTACGACACCAGGTGCTTTTGCAACGCAGCCGATGACCAATGGCAGAACTTACGTTTGCTTACACGAGACTTCACCGTAGATAAACAGAGTACAGCTCTCTGTAGGCACAAGGACTAACAACTCTCGTAATATTATTAATAATCTATAAAACTTTTATTCTTGAATTCTATTTACGAATCTGATCGCATCAAGCGAAATATGAGAGCGGCAAAGCTACTGACAGGAGGAGCACGTAAATTATTCATCTCTTGCACATTTTTTCGCTTGCTCCCTCCACTGTCGCATTTTGCTAGTCTTCTGTCGATAATAGTCAGCAAAAATCGGAGGCTTTCGGTCAAACAGAACATTTGCTCTAACATCTGCTCTAAGATCAAATAAAACCCTGGCGACGTAGTAGCAGGAACTCCACAATGTTGGACATCAATGAGCTGTGTAGGTGGCAGCTTGTGAACCAAGCGCACTCTTACCACATAAATCATGTTAGTGATAGATGTGTGTTAGAGAGTAGTCGTTTTTTTTATAATACTAGTTGGACGAAATATAACCTCAGAAGTGACGCTGAAAAAGCGTGAGTTTACAGTCGCTGGACGAAGAAAAGGTTGTTTCTCATTGGGAGAAGATAGGTACACCAAGGGTAAGAGGAAACACGCACCTCTCCCGATCTGTTCGTAAACCTTCTTTCTCTCTTCGTTTTTAATATTTTATTTTTTTCGGATAGTTTTTGCGCTTCCTTTTTACCTACGCCCTTGGCAGGAGCCTACATCGAGACCCCTTTGTGACGGCCCTGAGTACATATAAATCAAATAAATTCTCAAAAAAAAAAAAAAAGCCAGAGTAATGGGATTTGCAGCAATCGACACAAATAATTCGTCACTATTGCAGCTATGAGTTGTTACTGCTCGTTGTCTTTAGAGGATACTAGTGGATCCGAGAATTTCGATCGAAACTGTCAAACTGTGTACTGGCAACTTCGACCTGATTACTTCCTTTGTCTCCAGGGCACCTGTACGTTCATTTCCTGGAATCAGATGAAGTCAGCAGATAAGCAGCGAAATCGATGATCGTTTTCTGTTATCTACAGTGGACGTCACAGTATTCTGTGTCTGCTCTGATAATGGAGAATGCGATAAGGTAGAACGACAGTGGCCCATTTCCACCACTAAGTCAGTGCCCTATCACATTACTTGCTAGATTCGGCGATGTAGGCTTGGAATGTTACAGGGCGAATAAAATAATGTTGTAGCATCACTGGATACTACAGCTCTAACGAATGCTACAGCATATTGGTCATACTCTGCCTCTGCGCAAACGAATGCTACTTTGCATCACTGTTTCGACAACATGCTTGTAATCCATGCATATTATAAAAGGGAATGTATGTATGTTTCACATCTCCTCCTACGCCACGGGATCGATTTCAACCAAACTTGGGACACGTATCGCTTACTGTCTGGGAGGAACCACTGTGGGGCAAGAACCACCTACCTCTCACAGGGGTTCGGATGGGGCTGAAAAAGAAGTGTAGCCCAAGACGCGGAAATAGCCAGACTACATTCAACCACCTTTACGAGACTTTTTATCCCTAACCCTCCACAAAATGATGAAAGGAAAAAAGTTCGGCGCTTACTATATTTTCGCTGTTCGTGCAGCAAACTGCTGGGTGAAGTATGACGTTCTAATTTATTACTCCTTTACTACTATCACTATTCGCAAAACATTTCGCAGGCAGTATCCTTGTAGACTACTGGGGGTCCCTGCAAAATTATATCACTGTACGACACATAATTCACGATAGTTTAGGAGATACGATGTCATAAACAGAGTTGCCTGAAAATGAAACTGTAGGGCGAAATTCGCTGCAGATACAGGGGAAATATGTGTACAAATATGCGTGAAAAATGTTAAATTTATGCGAAATGTGTTAAAGTCTGTGAAATATGCGACATGTGCGTACGTGGGCAAAGCTGTGGGTAAAAAATCAACTCCTAAACCCGTGGAACCATATGTTTTTGTCACAATCTGGTAAGAAATACTGTGGGGTAAAAAACGCAACCCCTGTTGGGGTGGGGTGACAACGCGGAGTGAGAGGGGAGAGGAGGAGATGGATAGAGTAAGGGGAGGGATCGGATGAACAGAAAGACGGACTTGATTTCAAACCCTCTTCAAATTTCTCTTTAGTTTTCTTTACTTTACCTCTCGGTCAGTGTGCTGATTGAATAACATCCCTCCTTTTTCAAACTTTGCTTCCATTTCACAACCTTCGAATCTTACACGTAATTGCTGTCTGGTTCTGAACAAGTTGTAAATGACGCTGCCGTATGTTATCGCTCCTACCTTCAGAATTTCAAAGTGTAATCTAGCGACCATTGTGAAAAGCTTTCTCTCATCTAAAAGCCCATAAACGGAAGTTTGCCATTTTAATGCATTTTCTGAGATAAATCATAGAGTGAGTATTGCCATGCATACTCCTACATTTCTCCGGAACCCAAACCAATATTCCCCGAGATTAGCTTCTATCAGGTTTTCCATTTTTTGTGTCAGTATTATGCAACCGTGACTTATCAAACTGAAAGTTCAGTAATATTCACACCTCTTCGCAACTACTTTCTTTCGAAATAAAAGAAGCGAAACGCGGATAGCAGTAAACATCCCGCCTTCAGTTAATTATACAGACCACACCTCCACGAATTTTGAATCAACTAAGGAACGACGGAAAACAGAAAAAAATGGCGATATGAAATATCTTTATCAGAAGAAACGAGAGTTAAGTGGGACATCTACAATAGTTGACTTGGCACTGGAAGGTGAGGAATACGTAAAAAAATCATGGGCGGACAAAGAAATGCAAAGCAGATAATAGAATATATTTGGTGTAATAGTTTTGGAGATATGAAAAATGTTTAGTAAGATATGTAAGAAATAGATAACCGTAATAAAAAAAATCGAAATACTCACGGAGCCTTGCGGCTGGCTTCGATCTCTCGATTCTCGGCTGTGCCATCTCTGGCTGACCGCGCTTCTGCGGCGCTTTGCTAACTGGAAACCGTACGGGGTCGGAGGAAGGGCTGCGGCATGAAAGAAGTGGCCTCGGAGCGCTGTGCTGTTGAAGAAGACGTGAGCCTGTTGGGGCAGGCGAGTGTTTTGGACGGCCAGCGGAGCTGTATCCTAGGAACGCGACGGTGACAGAGTCGCGTAGGTGTTTGTGTCTGCCTCGTTATGTGGCGGGAAGTAAGCTTACGAAGGACAACTTGAAACGTGTATTTGAGGCCATCCGATACCAGATGCAAGTGGCATGTTTCTCTTGTCAAAAGCCGGCCGGAGTGGCCGTGCGGTTCTGGGCGCTACAGTCTGGAACCGAGCGACCGCTACGGTCGCAGGTTCGAATCCTGCCTCGGGCATGGATGTGTGTGATGTCCTTAGGTTAGTTAGGTTTAATTAGTTCTAAGTGCTAGGCGACTGATGACCTCAGAAGTTAAGTCGCATAGTACTCAGAGCCATTTTTTGTTGTTGTCAAAGCAACATGGTGAGCAATCTGAGATTCTGTTTTACCTTGTGGACTGTTGATGCCTCGTTGTGAAGGTGAATCAAAATTTTGACCTTTTATACAAAATCTTGCTGTCGTTAAATGGCATTGGCCGCAAAGCGTTCTACCAGAAGAGGTCAAAGGCTGTGCCCTCTCTAAATTGTACTGTTCCCGAGTCATTTCGTGAGTTTCTATTACTACTCCGCTTGTTTAATTGACGTTACAGACCGTAATGGCCGTCTTGTTGTGGGTTACTCTTAAAGAATCTTAGAATACAGAAATCTTTCGATGTTAGTGATATAAGCAGCTTTAAGTAAGCATGCTGATTAAGCTCTCTGACCGCTTGTTACACCGTGGGTTCGTGGTTGTCAGGAAAGTACGACCTGAGTAAGAGCGTGGTGTAAAGTTGCACTTCTAGGGATCTACTGTTTACCCTTACCTAACGGCCATTAGTTGAAGTTGCTTACTAGTAGTAACAGTTCGCTGAAAATTGGCCCAAGCTGTAATTATATTTTTGGTGGTAGTTGGCGAAATATTTAGGCTACTTATTTAAGCTCATCACGGTCTGGAGTGTTAAAAGATGATCTCTTTAAATGTTTTGTATTAATATTTAAGTCACTTTAATTTGGCTACTGACAAATCTTACATCTACGTCATACTCCGCAAGCCACCTAATGGTGTGCGACGGAGGGTACTTTTGTACGACTGAGCCGTCCAATCTGTTCCATTCGATAATACCGCGTGGGAAGTATTGTTGATGAACCTCTGTATTGGCAATAATTTCTCGAATTTTCTCCTCGTATTCATGATGCGAGACCTATGTGTGTGTGTGTGTGTGTGTGTGTGTGTGTGTGTGTGTGTGTGTGTATGTGTGTGTGTGTGTGCGGGCGCGTGCGAGGTGGGGGAGGAGAATCAATATGTTCTTAGGCTGTTCCCGGAAAGTGCTCTGTCGAAATTTCAATAGTAAATGTCTCCGTCGTGTAAGGTCTCCTCTTGTAGGGTCTACCAAGGGAGTTTGTTGGGCATCTTCGTAATGCTCTCGCGTCGGCTAAACTATCCCCTGAAGAACCGCGCCGCTCTTCGTAGGATCCTCTCTCTCTCTCTCTCTCTCTCTCTCTCTCTCTCCCTCCCTCCCCTATCAGTCGTAGCCGGTACGGGTCCCAGATTGATGAACAATACTCAAGAATCGGTCGAACAATAACTATCCTTCGATACCGATTCTGGACTTCTGTCTAAAAAGCTTGACATAAGAGGTCCGTTCACTCATTAATTTTTATTTTTAGGTAAGAACTTTATTTGTTGATCTACAGTAATGTTAACCTCTTCAAAATATTCCCCATTCCATACTATACACTTATGCCACTGCTTCTTACAATTCCCGAAACACATTTGGAACTGTTTCTTCGGGATAGTTTATACGTCTCGTAACTGTGCATTTTAATCTCTAAAGCTTGTAAAACCTCTGTCCTTTAAGGCCTGCTATTAAATACTTATACCGCTTGTATGCCCTGTTTTACTCATAAGACTTACCAAAAGCAATATTTAACATTTCTAAAAATTTGATACACCTGATTCCATTCTTACAACAAAATTTAATACAGATTCTCTAATCTATTTATATACAAACAACTACCAAAATACAAGTGACCTTTTTGACAGTTGACAATAGAATATATACCCAATATGCATAACATTGTATAGATACTTTTCAGACACGTTTACGAAGACTGACAAAAAATACAGTGCAATTCGTACTAATACAACACGCGAAATTATAAATTTCTCGTTACTTTTTAAACACTCTTTGTGTTGCAAGAATTGTCAAATTTCAACGTAGCCCCTCAGAGGAAATTTCTACCATTTAGTAGAAACACAAAGTAAGAACAAGCCTTAAATTCTACAGATTGCACCATACGGGGTTCGTTTTACGAATAGCAGTAGAGGAACATACATTAGCATGAACAGGCATTCGGTTCTGTGTTTGTAGCAGAATCCTAACTTCCGTTCTTATGTTAATATTACTCTATAATGTTGTGTTTCGAAAGAGGCTATAGTCTTTCGTATTCCTTATGGTCTTCACGCATTCGTCTAAAAATAAACGCTGCCGGGACGTATCTGTACACGGGATGCCAGAGATTTAAAGCGCGCGGCGCGGCAGGGCCGGTACTACGTTGTGAAACAGCCTGTAGAAGCGCCTCGTGACGTAGTTGGGTAGGCAGAGTGGGGACTCTGCTCGCTCGCTCTTCAGTTTACCGACAGACTTTCGCGGAAGATTCCTAGATCTGACCACTAGACTGGATGGGTACCCCGCTACCAGTTCAGTAAATCACCTTCAAATAGCTACAAGCAGTTGCCGTTGGTAATTACCCGAACAACAAACAAGCACGGAATTCAAAGTCAATAGGATGAAGGCCATTCAAAAACGATGTGTCTGATATGCACGGAACGAAATGATGTTTATTGGTATCAAATAATCCTAGTCAAGTTGGTAACTTTTTATTGAAGCACTACTCCCAGCTTGCTAATACCTCCGTTTCCGCAGTTATCTTTTGGCACAAGTCCACACTCGTCATCACTCAAGCGTTGAAAACACCTAACCAAAAATCGACGTGTGCTAACTAACTTGGATGATTATGAAGGATGACCTGCCTCCGGATTTCTGACGCATACAATGAAAACATCATCTCCGCCCCAGAGAGCACAGAACTTCACCCCATAAGGACTGCCAACTGAGTAACACGATTTCGTGAGCAGCTCACCGCTGCACGATATTGTTTAACATACATGCCTTTCAGCCAATCAGAACGACGAGCAGAATGAAGGCCTTGTCATTGGCCAGTCGTTATCCTGCTTACCGCAATACTGTGAGACGGCCTTCTGGTTGGACATGAGCACTTTTCCTGCAACGACCGTCATGGGGAAATTTCTCTCCCTGTGAGCCAGTCCAGTCGGCTCCAAACGGCACCCATTTAGAAGGATTAGTGGAAAACCCGTCCCATCAGCTCCAGGCTGAAAGTAACCTCCTTCCCCCAGAAATGCGAGCCTGTCGCATACGATGGCCAAAGGGAAATGAGATGTTATAGTTGTAAGTCTACGTGTGTCAATCATTTTCCGTTGTACAAAGTGAGCCTAAAGTCATCATACAGCTATCAATAATTATTTTACAAAAAACTACAGACCTTACAAATTTGTGGTTTGTGACAAATGAAAATATAAATCATAAGACTTTTATGACGATGTTAATGAACTTTAGCATCTGCGCCGTTTGTTGCTCGAAGAATGTCCAATCGATATTAGATTTCACGCTATATGTGTGAACATTCCTTGTGTAAAGCAAGCAACAGTATCTGTTATCCTTCTTAATGTATCCAGATAAAGTACTTGTGTAGCGAAAACCTTGTCCTTTACGTAGCCCTACAAAAAGAAATTTAAGGCAGTCTTGACTGGTGATACTCCAAGCCAAGGAATGGGACCATCACGCCAATCCACCTGTCAGGAGATGGTTCATTAATAAAATTTCTATCATGCAATACGCAGTGCGGTTGTACACCGTCTTGTTGGGAAATCACATCAGGCTGCAAGTATCTAGGATCCGGTTCCGCGAAAGGTACTAGCATGTCCGGTTAGATGTTAGCACTTATTGATATTTCGACAAAAAGGGAGTCAGTGACTTTGTGCATTAAATCGCACCACACATTCGTTTTAGGGGAATCTCTAAGGATTCTAAGGAAACGTATGGATTTTCCGAACTCCATATCTTCACATTCTGCTTGTTAATTTTACCTGACATATGGAAATTAGCCTCATCTGAAAAATAAATTCGTTGAAGATAGTCACTGCTGCTGTAGATTCGTGCTACTATTTGAGCCGTAAAAGCTTCTCGACAAGTTTCATCATCTGGTTGTAACGCGTCTCTTATCTGGACCTTATATACATGCTGGTACAATCTGTTGTGCAAAATTCTTCGCACTGTAGTCCTAGCTCCGACACTTCGTTCACTGCCGAAAGCCGCGCTGTTCCCCGAAAATCCAACACATTGCCGGTCTGTTTAAACTTCATGTACCACGCAACAGTACTCCTATCAGGTGATATTTTGTCTAAAACTGACATGGTGAGACCGTGGCTGTGTACAATTAATGTAGGTTGATTCTCACAAAGAAGAAGACAGCAACCACCCACTATTAATACTGCTATTTATTTAAGTAAATAGCGCCGTAACAGGTTTGGAAGAAGCAAGTTGATCATCAGATGGCTGTTCACTTGTTTTGAAAGATACACTTTACATAATCGTCATTTTTTGATTTTTATTCTTCCCCTGTGGCGAAATATTCGATGGCACCAACACACCAAGAATATTTCGCCACAGTGGAAGAATAAAAATCGAAAAATGACGATTATGTACAGTGTATCTTGTAAATCATGTGAACAGCCATCTGATGACGAACTTGCCAGTTAGAAACCGGTTACGGCGCTATTTACTTAAATAAATACTCCTATCAGGTGCTTGTCTTCCGTACTGTTTCGCAAATTTCGCTGCACAGTAATCGGAGAGTTTGTCTCGTTATACTACAGAACGCATTGCGCCTCCTCCCCGCATGACACCATTTTACAAGAGCGCTAGTTAAAAGATGAAAAAGGCAGTCGGCACACGGAGCGTGCTTTCGATCGTCAGCGTTCAGCGAGCCGAAATTCAACGTGCTGTTGAACGCTCAGAAACGATGCAGCTTGTGCATACGGTACATGTGCCTCAATCTGGTATACGCGATCGCAGCTTTGACCTGCAACAGACATGTAAAAAAAGCTTGATTTGTTTTTCATTTGTCACAAAGCAATATTCTGTAAGTTATATAGTTTTTGTAAAGTAAATACTAAAAATTTACAAAGACTTTAGGTCCATCCTATATTTTCAGAACTCAATAAAATTAGTCCCCACTGATGACGGCACAAAAATGTCAATACTTTTGGGTAATGAAAGTAAGATAAACAAATTTAGTGGTTTGCGCAGAGGGAGGGACCCAGCAGCCACGTTGACGACGCTGCGCGGGCGACCCCCGCTGCCGCGGCCCTTCTGGACGGCGCGCCGCCTGCTGCAGCTGCAGCTACGGCAGGTGCACGCGCGGCGGCCTTGCACTCGCACTCGCACTGCAGCGCGGTGCAGCCGGCAGCTCGGCTGCAGCGGCGGCGGCGGCCTTGAGGGGCGGCCGGGTTCCGGCTCGCCTTCCTCGTACCTGACCCCGGGGGCGGCCGGGCCGCTGCCGCTTCCGACGCTCCGCGAGCGTCACGCCGCCACGCAGCCGGGTTTCCCTCTGCTCGCCACGGCCTGCTTTGTCCGCGGAAAGCCTACCTGACTGACGTCATCGGCAAGTGCTTACCTGTCCGACGACTGCGTCTGCCTGACAAGGGAAACTCCCCAAAGCATCCCCCTCAGATTTAGTGGCAAGAGGGCCCGGTGAACAGCTCGTCAAAAACTTAACACAGATCGAGCACGAAAACAGGAAGAAGGTGTACTGAACTGCGAAAAAAGCAAAATAGAAACAGTGAACGGTCCAAGTACAACACTGAGCAAGGAAAAGAACTAGCGGCTACTTGGCTAAGTGGTCACGGTGTTGGACTGCAAAGTGGACGTGCCTGTTTTTGTTTTCTTCCCGCTCTTCCCTGTATTCAAATTTTTATCTGTCGTGGTGTAACGTCCGCTCGCAACAGCGAAGTGTAAGGAAGGGACCTATAATGAAAGTTGATTCTGCACAACTACTATTTGGGGAGCAAAATAACTGATGATAGTCGAAGTAGAGAGGATATAGAGGATATAAAATGTAGACTGGCAATGGCAGGGAAAGAGTTTCTGAAGAAGAGACATTTGTTAACATCGAGTATAGATTTAAGTGTCAGGAAGTCGTTTCTGAAAGTATTTGCATGTGGCGGAGCCATGTATGGAAGTCAAACGTGGACGATAAATAGTTTAGACAAGAAGGGAATAGAAGTTTCTGAAATGTGGTGCTACAGAAGAACGCTGAAGATTGGATGGGTAGATCACATAACTAATGAGGAGGTATTGAATAGAATTGGGGAGAAGAGGAATTTGTGGCACAACGTGACTAGAAGAAGGGATCGGTCGGTAGGACATGTTCTGAGGCATCAAGGGATCACCAGTTTAGTATTGGAGGGTAGCGTGGAGGGTAAAAACTGTAGAGGGAGACCAAGAGATGAATATACTAAGCAGATTCAGAAGGATGTAGGTTGCAGTATGTACTATGAGATGTTGCAGCTTGCACAGGATAGAGTAGCATGGAGAGCTGCATCAAACCAGTCTCAGGACTGAAGACCACAACAACAACAACAACTGCTAGCAGCCGAAAGGAAGTGGTTTTAGAATGGGAACACAAACGTTTGCTGAGAAAGCGACAAGTCAAACCAATCCTCCACTGGAAAACAAGTCTGGTGTGCCATACTGGGCATTAGTGATAGCACCTGTGTCATATCATAGGACCTTATACACCTGGCGAGTGAGATACGCCTCCTTGCCCAGTTTAGGTCTTAGTATCAATGTGAATGTCATCACTCACAAGGAAACGACGAAAGCATAATAGTTTGTCACATAAGCTTCAACAAATGAACGCAACAGTTGCAAAATCACACAGTTTCTCTGTGCTCTGTCAAAACATTTGTTTTTATCGTTTTTGATGTTGCCTTCCGTTTTGGAAGTTTTGACTCCTGAATTCCTTTGTTGCAACATAGTCCACACCCGTTTATTTGTTTTTTTCGTTTCTGTGAGACGTCTATGTGGCATCACGCCTGCTCTCACTATTTGTCATATTTACTTGTGACGGTAATCTTATACCGCATGCCTTCTTATGTTCTGTAACCAACTGCCGAGACTACAGAAATATTTCAATGACCGGACGGACAGTTCATAAAGTTGTGGGGTAAAAAAACACGGTGGAAGGGGTTTAAGAACCCGGCTGGTCGGCTCCGCAGTCCAGCACTGTGACCACATGGCTACGACCCCGCCAGTTTTTTCTTCGCTCAATGTTGCACTTGTTAATCTTGGACCGTTCACTGTTTCTACTTTGCTTTTTTCACAGTACAGTACACCATCTTCCTCTTTTCATGCTTGGCCTGTGATCAGTGTTTGACGGGTAATCCACTGGGCCATCTTACCATTAAATTTGAGGGGGATGCGATGGGGAAATTCTCTTGTGAGCAGATTCACACATAAAGTGATGCCCAAGACCTATCGTAAAAGCTGATCCAGTAAAGCTATTTTCAAACCCTAAGGCCGTCGGCACACGGACCGTGCTTTCAAACGTCAACGTTGAGCGTGCCGAATTCAACGTGGTGCTGAACACTCAGAAGCGATGTGACTTTTACATGCGGTAGGGTCTCAACCTGGTACACGTGATAGTAGTGTGCCCTAACTGCAGTTTTCGGCTATATCTCGCAAGCACGTAACACTAAAACGCACATCCGCTCCCTTATTTATATGCTAGTCATGTTCCGTCTGCATTTCACCAAAATAAAAACTTCAATATCTATGGACATGTTATAAAGCGGAAAGGAAAGTACCATGTCAAGTCAATAACGACACAGGCATATAAAAATTCCGTTACAAATGGTGCGATACAAATTTACTCGTACAATAGTACTCCACTTCAGACAAAAATTTTATCATTCTCACTTTTTAGCAGAATTCTCTTACTTGATCATTGTTCCTGTTTGCCAGCAGAACCTTTGCAACATGTCACATACAAAACTTGGAACACGAAAGAGCAAAATATCTTACGGCAATCAGTGCAAGCTGTCTAGTAGATAAAGTCTATCGAACAGACTCACTGCTCAGAAAGAGCGCACTTATATTTACATAACATCGAATATTATCGAATACTCTTTTAGTAAACTAATAAGAACGTACTAGAAACTATCCCTAAACGCGAAGACTAGTAAAAGTTCTTTGGATTTAGTGAGACGCAAACCAATGGACTATACCGGTCACGAGTGTTGCATGACCGTACTTTACTTCTTACCGGATCCTGGAAGCTTTAACCGTAGGTAAGTTATTAACTGATACCGAATTACAACAAAGTGTACCAAGAACATTGCATTTCTTATCGATCTGCCGTGTGTCCTTGCCTTGAAATGGCATACTTTCATAACACGCAAGTTACAATAATTTTTTAAGCGCCAGTATGACGTCTCCCGTCATTTTACTAAAACCAATAATACAACTGACGACGGGTTTTCCAGATATCCTGTTTGCTGATTCTTCAACTGGCATTTCGTGACACAGTACTGAAGAGAGAGCGCGGGTACGTCTCCCCATTTTATTTGTCTGCAGAATAAAATGTGCCCGTGACTTGTGAGGACAGGCGATTTAGAATGGTTCGGCGGACCAAATTTCGTCAACTTAGCGGGTTAGGGACTGTACCAATCCTGAAAAGTTATGGAAAAGGCCACAAATTGGTATAGATATTCCTCAATTTATTCTCCATGTGTGGGTAATTTACAGTTAAACTGATATAACATACTAAAGCCAGTATTTGACGTAAAACTTAACACTGCAGAAACATAAATAGAAAAAAGTATTCGTAACTTCCGCCCCTCATAAAAATTCTCAAAAGTAAAATTATTTTAAATGTTTTTTTCTTTCATTTTGACACTGCCAAATACTTTTTTATAAGTCACATGAATGAACGAGGTTTTCAAGTTACATTCGGCCTTATGAGCATCTGTCAGATATCGATTTATCTGTGTAGATGAAAAGCATGTTTCGTGACAACAAACCAAGCATTTCGTGCAACGAATCTATTTCTCTCTGCTTACGTTTTCCCACATGAAAAGTAAAATAATCATTATAAATGGAAAATAAAATAAGTTTTAATAACAATTCCAAATTTCGTCTCAAGGATGACAATTGGAATTGCAAGGGTGACATCAAGAACGTCCCCAGATTTATTATAACGCCCGCTACAGTTGTTTTGTTGTGGTCTTCAGTCCTGAGACTGGTCTGATGCAGTTCCCTCCACGCTACCCTCCAATACTAAAGTGGTGATCCATTGATGCCTCAGAACATGTCGTACCACCCGATCCCTTCTTCCAGTCAAGTTGTGCCACAAACTTCTCTTCTCCCCAATTCTATTTAAAACATCCTCATTAGTTATGTGATCTACCCATCTAATCTTCAGCATTCTGCTGTAGCACCACATTTCGAAGGCTTCTATTCTCTTTTTGTCTAAACTGTTTATCGTCCACCTTTCATTTCCATTCATGGCTACACTCCATACAAATACTTTCAGGAAAGACTTCCTGACATTTAAATCTATACTCGATGTTAACAAATTTCTCTTCTTCAGAAACGCTTTCTTTGCCATTGACAGTCTGCATTTTATATGCTCTCTACTTCGACCATCATCAGTTATTTTGCTCCCCAAATAGAAAAACTCCTTTACTACTTTGTCTCATTTCCTAATTTAATTCCCTCAGCATCACCCGACTTAATTCGACTACATTCCATTATCCTCGTTTTGCTTTTGTTCATGTTCATCTTATATCCTCCTTTCAAGACACTATCCATTCCGTTCAACTACTCTTCAAAATCCTTTGCTGTCTCTGACAAAATTATAATGTCATCGGCGACCTCAAAGTTTTTATTTCTTCTCCATGGATTTTAATACCTACTCCGAATTTTTCTTTTGTTTCCTTCCTGCTTGCTCAATATACAGATTGAATAACGTCGGGGAGAGGCTACAACCCTGTCTCACTTCCTTCCCAACCCCTGCTTCCCATTCACGCCCCTCGACTCTTACAACTGCCATCTGGTTCCTGTACAAATTGTAAACACCCTCTCGCTCCCTGTATTATACCCATGACACGTTCAGAATTTGGAAGAGGGTATTCCAGTCAACATTGTTAAAAGCTTTCTCTAAGTCTACAAATGCTAGAAACGTAGGTTCGCCTTTCCTTAATCTTTCTTCTAAGATAAGTCGTAGGGTCAGTATTGCCTCACGTGTTCCAATATTTCTACGGGATCCAAACTGATCTTCCCCGAGGTCGACCTCTACCAGTCTTTCCATTCGTCTGTAAAGAATTAGCATTAGTATTTTGCAGCTGTGACTTATTAAACTGATGGTTCGCTAATTTTCACATCTGTCAACACATGCTTTCTTTGGGATTGGAATTATTATATTCTTCGTGATGTCTGAGGGTATTTCGCCTGCCTCATACATCTTGCTCACCAGATGGTAGAGCTTTGTCAGGACTGGCTCTCCCAAGGCTGTCAGTAGTTTTAATGGAATGTTGTCCACTCCCGGGGCCTTGTTTCGACTCAGATCTTTCAGTGCTCTGTCAAACTCTTCACGCAGTATCGTATCTCCCATTTCATCTTCATCTACATCCTCTTCCATTTCCATAATACTATCCTCAAGTAGACCGCCCTTGCATAGAACCTCTATATACTCCTTCCACCTTTCTGCTTTCCCTTCTTTGCTTAGAACTGGGTTTCCATCTGAGCTCTTGATATTCATATAAGTGGTTCTCTTTTCTCCAAAGGTCTCTTTAATTTTCCCGTAGGCAGTATCTATCTTACTCCTAGTGAGATAAGCCTCTACAGCCTTACATTCGTCCTCTAGCCATCCCTGCTTAGCCATTTTGCACTTCCTGTCGATCTCATTTTTGAGACGTTTGTATTCCTTTTTGCCTGCTTCATTTACTGCATTTTTATATTTTCTTCTTTCATCAACTAAATTCAGTATTTCTTCTGTTACCCAAGGATTTCTACTAGCCCTCTTCTTTTTACCTACTTGATCCTCTGCTGCCTTCATTACTACATCCCTCAGAGCTACCCATTCTTCTTCTACTGTATTTCTTACCCCCATTCCTGTCAATTGTTCTCTTATGCTCTCCCTGAAACTCTGTACAACCTCTGGTTTAGTCAGTTTATCCAGGTCCCATCTCCTTAAATTCCCACCTTTTTGCAGTTTCTTCAGTTTTAATTTACAGTCCATAACCAATAGATTGTGGTCAGAGTCCACATCTGCCCCTGGAAATGTCTTACAATTTAAAGCCTGGTTGCTAAATCTCTGTCTTACCATTATATAATCTATCTGATACCTTCTAGTATCTCCAGGATTCTTCCATGTATACAACCTTCTTTTATGATTCTTGAGCCAACTGTTAGCTATGATTAAGTTATTCTCTGTGCAAAATTCTACCAGACGGCTTCCTCTTTCATTTCTTACCCCCAATCCATATTCACCTATTATGTTTCCTTCTCTCCCTTTTCCTACTCTCGAATTCGAGTCACCCATGACTATTAAATTTTCGTCTCCCTTCACTACCTGAATAATTTCTTTTATCTCATCATACATTTCATCAATTTCTTCATCATCTGCAGAGCTAGTTGGCATATGAACTTGTACTACTGTAGTAAGCATGGGCTCCGTATGTATCTTGGCCAAAATAATGCGTTCACTATAATATTTGTAGTAGCTTAGCCGCACTCCTATTTTGTTATTCATTATTAAACCTACTCCTGCATTACCCCTATTTGATTTTGTATTTATAACCCTGTCTTCACGTGACTAAAAGTCTTGTTCCTCCTGCCACCGAACTTCACTAATTCCCACTATATCTAACTTCAACCTATCCATTTCCCTTTTTAAATTTTCTAACCTACCTACCCGACTAAGGGATCTGACATTCCACGCTCCGATCCGTAGAACGCCAGTTTTCTTTCTCCTGAAAACGATGTCCTCTTGAGTAGTCCCCGCCCGGAGATCCGAATGGGGGACTATTTTACCTCCGGAATATTTTATCCAAGAGGACGCTATAATCATTTAACCATTCAGTAAAGCTGCATGCCCTCGGGAAAAATTACGGCTGTAGTTTCCCCTTGCATTCAGCCGTTTGCAGTACCAGCACAGCAAGGCCGTTTTGGTTAGTGTTACAAGGCCATATCAGTCAATTATCCAGACTTTTGCCCCTGCAACTACTGAAAAGGCTGCTACCCCTCTTCTGGAACCACACGTTTGTCTGGCCTCTCAACAGATACCCCTCCGTTGTGGTTGCACCTACGGTACGGCTATCTGTATGGCTGAGGCGCGTAAGCCTTCCCACCAAAGGCAAGGTTCATGGTTCATGGGGGGCACGGTTCATTCTCACGGTAATCTGAATGAGTAGCCCAAGTCATGCTACGAAAAAAAACTTCGGCCTGGATTTCACTCTCCGTCCATTGCTGGTAAACACACGTTAGTGCACGCGTTGTCTTGCACCATTTGAAATGAGGCAAAATCGTGACTTGCCGGACAACGCTTAAGACCTCCAATCTCATAGTTCTGTTTCTGTACTCTATGGCCAGATGAAGACGTGAAGCTTTATCTTCCGTTGTGAGCAATGGCCTTCTGCGAGGTTTCAAAGTCCAAATGCCCATTTCATGCAATTCCCTTCACAATGTTCACTTCTGAATTGGTTGAGATCATTGAAGGACCTAATTCGAAACAAAGCCCCGGGCGTAGACAACACTCCATTAAAAATACGGATAGTCTTGGGAGAGCCAGTCGCGACAAAACTCTATCATCTGGTTAGCAAGATGTGTGAGACAGGCGAAATACCCTCAGACTTCAAGAAGAATATAATAATTCCAATCCCAAAGAAAGCATGTGTTGACAGATGTAAAAATTAGCGAACTATCATTTTAATAAGTCACAGCTGCAAAATACTAATGCTAATTCTTTACAGAGGAATGGAAAAACTGGTAGAAGCCGACTTCGGGGAAGATCAGTTTGGATTTCGTAGAAATGTTGGAACACTTGAAGCAATACTGACGGGTGATGCTGAGGGAATTAAATTAGGAAATGAGACAAAGTAGTAAAGGAGTTTTGCTATTTGGGGAGTAAAATAACTGATGATGGTCGAAGTAGAGAGCATATAAAATGCAGACTGTCAATGGCAAGGAAAGCGTTTCTGAAGAAGAGAAATTTGTTAACATCGAGTATAGATTTGAGTGTCAGGAAGTCGTTTCTGAAAGTATTTGTATGGAGTGAAGCCATGTATGGAAGTGAAACATGGATGATAAATAGTTTAGATAAGAAGAGAAAGGAAGCTTTCGAAATGTGGTGCTACAGAAGAATGCTTAAGATTGGATGGGTAGATCACATAACAATGAGGAGGTATTGAATAGGATTGGGGAGAAGAGCAATTTGTGGCACAACTTGACTGGAAGAAGGGATCGGGTGGTAGGACGTGTTCTGAGGCATCAAGGGATCACCAATTTAGTATTGGAGGGCAGCGTGGAGGGTAAAAATCGTAGAGGGAGACCAAGAGATGAATACACTAAGCAGATACAGAAGGATGTAGGTTGCAGTAGGTACTGGGAGATGAAGAAGCTTGCACAAGATAGAGTAGCATGGAGAGCTGCATCAAACCAGTCTCAGGACTGAAAACCACAACAACAACAAGTTATTCCGAATTGCGATGTAATGTTCCTTTGGAAATGCATTCAGAAAAACACAGGCACTGCTATATTGTATTTATTCTCCGAAGCTGGGCAAGCGGCTTGGAAGTAAAATATCTCCCCTACACGGGAATATGCATGATGGATGTAAGAGTACGGGTTGTAAACGCATGATTGACGACATATGAAAGAATGGATCTGGCCGTGAGTGGTGCACGGATAGCCAAACATTAAGGCGACAGTTTGCGATAACGGGAAATCGCCGTTTGAGTCCCTGTCCGGCACAAATTTTCACTGTCGCAGTTTCATTCTACATCTGATGGTTGCCCATATTCTCAATTGCGAATATATTTAATGTGTGGCTGAGATCGATCTGCCTTCACTAACAGCATCAATTTAGGTTGTCGTTCGACAAGGCTTCCCTCTGTAAACATCTTCTTATGACCACTGTCCTGTCGGCCGTTGTGGCCAAGCGGTTCTAGGCGCTTCAGTCCGGAACCGCGCTGCTGCTACGGTCGCAGGTTCGAGTCCTGCCTCGGGCATGGATGTGTGTGATGTTCTTAGGTTAGTTAGGTTTAAGTAGTTCTAAGTCTAGGGGACTGATGACCTCAGATGTTAAGTCCCATAGTGCTGAAAGCCGTTTATTTGAACCACTGTTCTTACACACTTTACGTGGCTGCGAGTGGTACCCCATGCCTTGTAGACATGTTGGACAGCCCGCCTGTTAAACCAAAAAATCTGGGTACTTCCAAACCTGACAGCTCCTTTATTCTAGTCTGTCACGTTTCAAAGTCGACCTATCTCACTGCGCTGGTTCTATACAACCGACTGGCACAAGCTCACCATTCCACTGTCATGGGTGACGTCAGCGGTGTAGGGTCACAAGACCTCCTGTTACCTGCCTCAGATCATGTACCGCATTCCAAAGCAATCAGTGTGCTCTTTCAAGGGGGTGACTGCTATCTTGACTGGTTAGATTACATAAGCTGTTCGTGTGATTTGGACTTGAATCACAACCCTTGCCTTATTTTGTCTTCATGCGTTCCTTACTGTATTAGCTGAAACCAAGACAATACTGGAGAGATGAAGATGTGAAAGGACTGAATTTCATTAAAAATCATTCTACATTACACACCGAAGAAGGGTAACATGACAACAGAAAAACATGACGTGCTGTGAGTTGTAAGAGTAAGAGATTTTCCAGAAGTTCTGTAGCTCAAATCCGGAAATAATTTCGTTGAGTAGAAGTGAAATCTCAATTTTGAACATAAATGAACACACTTTATTAGTAGTTATAATCGTTCAGAATATGAACTTTTAATTGTTATTTAAGATTTCTTAGGGAATAAGTCCTCTTTTATGTACTTTATTATTATTTGCATGAGGTATTCCGCCTGGTCTCCGTGCCTTTCCAAGAGTGTTGAAGACGTGCTTGACGGGCAAAGAAGTCAACGCTACAAAGAGTCCTCTGGACCAACCACGCTGTCAAGGAATTTCA
This sequence comes from Schistocerca americana, assembly GCF_021461395.2. Lineage (NCBI taxonomy): Eukaryota > Metazoa > Arthropoda > Insecta > Orthoptera > Acrididae > Schistocerca > Schistocerca americana. The sequence goes on along the minus strand of NC_060123.1, from coordinate 336,681,721 downwards.
ATGACCAGAAGCTTATATCAGTAATGTAGATACGTACGTATTTAAAGTCTCCTGTAAAAAATACTTATCTAATATTTGCTGTATCTAAAAGGCGCAATAAAGGCGTTAAAAAATCTGAGTTGCCAAGTCCTGGTTTTTTAGTAAAAATTAAGTTATTCCACAGATAAATATTTAATAAGTCGTGGGTTAGCAGGCTACCCAGCGCTGCGTATTACAAAGAGGTAATGTAAAATATAAACTAACCTTTGCAGTCTATGAGGCTACCAAAGACTGTTTTTGGTAAGATCACACGCATTAGGAAATAAAATTAAACGTACAGAAGATTGTTCATTGGTGCCGAAACACACCTACATAATCCAGAGAGAGAATCTTCTGCGTTTTTCCGGAGGTGGAGTAATAATAATAAATCCTCTTTCAAGAAATTGTTTTTTGAGAAATTTAGTAGCAGATGAGGAGCATCTGTGTGAAATACGTAATGCGAGAGTAAAATTAAAATGTAATGTAGTGGTTGCTTGCAGATTCACGATGTACCCGTTGACATAGCTGGCCGTGGAATACATAGTATTCTACGAGCCTGGTCTCTCACGTGAAGGTCCTTAGTTGGCCAAGTAAGAATTTCACCCCCGATCCCTGTGCGTCCTGGAACAGTACGTGATTGAAACGCATGGTTATTTTCACTGAAACTATCTTGCTCTTCATTCCTTGTAGATGTAACAAGTACAAGAAGTCGGACGCTTTGATACTTTTACGACGTAGCGAACACTGTAACGTATGACTAATGTTGCTGTCTCTCATTAAATTAATTCTTGTCAAATGTAGATTTTTTCCAAAGAATGAAACGATGCAGTGGTGCAGTATAATGTACATAGTTTTAGACTTTCTTACAACTAAGTTCCTTGTCGTGGTGGGACGTTCCGACACGGTGGGTTGCCTGTGGTTCTTTTGCTACTTCAAACAAGTTTCCCTATGAGTCACATCAGCAGGTTTTCACATGCTTGCACGACGAGACGACTCACCTCGATCTCAAACTCATCTCGCAACGATGGGCCATTCCGAACCCACAGTGTTTCCAGTCAGGCAGCTATTCTGCCTTCTCTGTTGGTAGATACTGATTACTTTAGAAAGGAGTATACGGTGTTCTTAAATATAGTTTCCTTCTGCCGATGGACGGTATTGTTCAGTTAAGTGTTATTGTAGTTAGTATCTGAAAAACGTGTACAGAAAGTATGAATCGAGAAAAATTCTTTTTTGTAAGCCATTAATGAGAAATATTACTTATATCGAGACAGTAATATATTCATAGAATATTCCTTCAGTAGACATATTAAAAACTGAAAACAGAATATCAGTGCTCTATGAGAACCTGTACTTTACATTGCGTTGTGAACCGATTGTTGGGTTCCTATACAATCATCAGATATGAGCGAAAAGACTGTCCACCGAACATCGAAAGCTATGCAAAGGTTGTTATATCCAAAGATATGTTACCATTCTACGACTATGTTTACATACGAATAATACAAATTCTGATGCTTCTATTTGCCATGCCAACAAAACACGAAATAATCTGTAATGATGTATTGAATGTTTTAGGGCCTAAAGATACCAGTATGAGTATAAATCCTTAAACTCGCTGACTGACGTAAGCATATTATACTACACAATTTATACAGATATAGGTTAGTGCCTCACCTACACTCAAAATGACGATCTTTCATAAACATATTGACTCCAATGTTCCAAACTGAAAAAAATAAATGACAAGACAATACAGAAGTAGTACAGTAAATGTGCAGAAATGCGTACATGAAACTATTTTATGGAAATGTAGTTCGTATAGATTGGGAAACGCCAGCTACCTCATGTTCCACAATAGCATAGGAAACTGAAGATCATGGTGTTATGTCAGTAAAAGAAAATCCTTAAAATACTTGCAGCAGTTCTCAGAAAATTAGATTAGGCCAGCTGCTCAGTGAGCAACATTTTACTGTATTTTTCTTGCAATATTTGTATGAGTACACACAAGACCATGAAAGCTTTGTCAGCATGCTTGTTTTATTTAGTTAGCAACAATTCTTACAGTAGAGAAACACAGAGACAGTAGCATATGTGCACTATAAATTATACAGTTTACTTGTTTAATTTGTAATTAGTCTGTTGTACTTTACGGATCTGTGCTCCCATGAAACAGCCCCACGGTCGACTGAAATATTCACAGAAAGTTTCTCGGACTTGTTTCACCCACTCTACGTTAAGTTCTGATTGTATTATGCAAGGCAAGGGAGTCGGTCACAATACATGCGAGTTTCACTTCGTCGAGCATCGGCATGTTTGCTGCGAAGGCAAAGTTAGAACTGGCGTGTCCTGAGTATAAATGTTCAGCCATAATATTGTGCTATTCTTGGTCTCGCACATTGGCGCAATGTGTCACAATATTGTGTCAGTAATAGTGAACGCAAGAGGGCCGCTTTAAGGCGAGTCACAAGTAGTATTCCCGAGTGAACGTCCGATCCCCTGGCACCCTCGGGAGGGTGGGAGGGAGTGATGGAGGGAGGGAGGGAGAGAGTGTGTGAGAGAGAGAGAGAGAGAGAGCGAGAGAGAGATTCTCCCCATGTTGTGACATCATCCCCGAGAAACGCCGGTACGGGCAGCCTGCACGGACCTGCACGACCGGTTCTCATTCACAGTCTGCTGACTACTTGTGGTTCGGTGCACAGTGTGACACCTCAGATTTGTTCGTCTAAAGCAGTAAGTTACACGGTTCGAGGGCAAGATGACATTTCTATGATTGGCGGTGAAAAGCTGGGTTTCTTAGTTCCTAATACACATTTTTCCACATACTCAATTTTTAGGTCAACTCTTTTAAGCCCAAATTGTTTTTGTGAGATGGAATGTAATTCTTTCAGTAACAAATTACTGAAGAATGCGATACTTCCGATTATGAACCACTCGGTGCTTGAGTGTTTCTTTTTGAAAAGTTGCTCTTGAGGTGTTGGGTTTTTTATGCGCTGCTAGGTCGCGAAATAACATTCTTGATCTAAATAACAGGAATTTACTTCATTTTGAAATTCTTTTACGTAAATGTGGAAGTTAATAACATGCGAAATTGCACGCAACTATCGGGGACTATACCGTGCGTGCAACATAGATTTTCATCGCGGTTACATATTTTCACGCCAGCCAGCAGAGGCTGTGTGTTTTGCAGCGACGTTGCGATTATTCTGTAGGTGAACGTTGTGCTTTCTTGGTTATAAACAGTTACCTAGTTACAGTCTTGACTCTAGATAACGCTTGAGGGGTAATAATACCCAAAAGTGGAATTTCTCCGATAGTAAGTATTCTCCATTGACATTCTTCCTTCCTGTACCGAATAAAGTCTGAGAACTGTTATTGTACGAAAGTGTTGCATTTCGTGCGTCAGACGCCTTGATTATAAAACGCACGATGACTGATCGGAAAGCTTCTGGTCCACGCCTAATCAGATAAGTAAAACCCTCCACCACGACGAAAATTGCAGCTGGTTCTTCTCAGGACCAGCTGTGTGCAGACCCATTAAGGGTGATACAAATTTCTCAAAGGGCAAGCCGTACTTATTGTTGGACGTCATGTTTTATTTCTGAAGTTTAGTCTAAAAAGTTGTGGATTATTCGGTGAAGCATCATTTAACCAATGGCATGATGGACCTCAAGGTAACATGACATCATAAACCCATTGTACAACTGTATAAGGTATGAATGACATTAGTCTTAACAGCGGGACTAAAAAACTGTTAAGTCTTTATGACCAACAAATCTGAAAGAGCTTCTTTAAATTTTTTCAATCTCTCCATCTTTCAAAAACATGGACTTCAACAGTCAGCTCTTAAAATGAAGCAACGAAAATAAATCATGATAGTGAAGCGTGTCGACACGTTTCCAACATAATCAGTCAGTTTTATCTTGTTTGCTACTCTACTTTTTTTCTTCCACAGCTAGTGATGAGAAGAAGACTCCGATCCAGAGTTACATTTTTCAGTAGTCACGCAGCTATTCAACAAAGAAACAGTGGCACTGACTTCAGAAAGTCGACATTAATATGTGGCAAGTCATACTTAAATCGGAGGACGAATCAGCAAGCCGTTAACAGTGCAGTGGGCACAATGATTTTGAACGGATTCTGCTGGCCCTCTATAGTCTGTCGTATTACTGTCACCCCTTCCCCGAACTGGTAATCAAATCCTCCACTATAGTCCTGTGTATAAAAAAAAAAACCTCTAAACCCACGATAATAGATTAATGTGGGTCACGGAAAAATACCATGAGCAAGCCGGTACAGCTAGGAGAGACGTAAAATGTGCCATGAAACATCATTGTAATGAACATACGTAACATTGTCAACAAGTAAAACACAGAGTTAAAAACGTTTCAAAACCTTAACAGTCTACAGTGCATTACTCTCGTCGATTAAGCACGCTCTTGTTTAACTCTAAAACCTTAAAGAAGTTTCCAGGCGTAAATATGCAGAAATCCCACTAATAATTGGGTTGTTTCGCCGTTGAACTACGGTTGTTCTTCTCGTATTGATTTATAAATCGTATATAACCATTAATCTGACTTCTGTCCAGTTTCGATGTTCCTGAAAAGATTTAACGGGTTAATTCGGTAGGCAATACAATAGGGAACTGAACACAGAGCAGATGGATCACAAGTCTATTTGCTACTCGTTCCTCCTGGGGATGTCAGATATGGCAATATTTACACGGAGGAGACAACTTAAGAGATAAAAATAGTTTAGGAATGGTGCAAGGTGCTTAAAGCCGGTTATTCCCTCCCACGGAACAGTGGCTACGTTACGTTCCGCTGAGACTGAGTCACATAGTCAGCCGCATTCCGAAAGAAACGTCATTCATCCGACACGTGCACCATGTTACTGACACTGACTCAGATCACATTCTCAGGAAAATTACAAGAGGTCTACGTGACCGGACGGCGGTTTGTTACGACACACGACGTCGACGGCGAGAACTCCGAAAAGGCGGCGTGATTGACAGTTCGCAAATCCTTTCCTTCCTCTACTCGTCTCATCAAACACAGATAAACAGTGCACCTCTCTCTCTCTCTCTTGCATGCGCGCGCGTCAGTTCGCACAGGAATACCTACATAATATAAGCAAGCGCACCTACATCAGATTGTTTTAATTGGCTTCTTCGTCACTACCCGAACAGCCATTTACATTTTTCGGAGTTCTCAGTCTTATGACTGGTTTGATGCAGCCCGCCACAAATTCTCCTATGACGACCTTTTCATCTCAGAAAAGCACTTGCACCTTACGTCCTCATTTATTTGCTAAGTCTGTTTCAATCTCCAGCTTCGCCCACAGCTTTTACCCTCTACAGTTTGAAAATACTGAGTGAAACTGAAACTATTGTCTCTTTACTTATTCACACTTAACCTATTCATTTATTACCCACAATATAAAAGCCCAACGCAATCTGACTGGTACACAACATGGCTCAAATAAGTAATACAAAAGAACGACCCTGAATTGCAAGAAAACCTAAGAATAACCCACACATTTTCATAAGTCACATGTTGTTGTTGTGGTCTTCAGTTCTGAGACTGGTTTGATGCAGCTCTCCATGCTACTACTCTATCCTGTGCAAGCTTCTTCATCTCCCAGTACCTACTGAAGCCTACATCCTTCTGTATCTGCTTAGTGTATTCATCTCTTGGTCTCCCTCTACGATTTTTACCCTCCACGCTGCCCTCCAATGCTAAATTTGTGATCCCTTGATGCCTCAAAACATGTCCTATCAACCGATCCCTTCTTCTAGTCAAGTTGTGCCACAAACTTCTCTTCTCCCCAATCCTATTCAATACCTCCTCATTAGTTACGTGATCTACCCACCTTATCTTCAGCATTCTTCTGTAGCACCACATTTCGAAAGCTTCTATTCTCTTCTTGTCCAAACTGGTTATCGTCCATGTTTCACTTCCATACATGGCTACACTCCATACAAATACTTTCAGAAATGTCTTCCTGACACTTAAATCTATACTCGATGTTAACAAATTTCTCTTCTTCAGAAACGATTTCCTTCCCATTGCCAGTCTACATTTTATCCTCTCTACTTCGACCATCATCAGTTATTTTACTCCCTAAATAGCAAAACTCCTTTACCACTTTAAGCGTCTCATTTCCTAATCTAATCCCCTCAGCATCACCCGATTTACTTTGACTACATTCCATTATCCTCGTTTTGCTTTTGTTCATGTTCATCTTATATCCTCCTTTCAAGACACTGTCCATTCCGTTCAACTGCTCTTCCAAGTCCTTTGCTGTCTCTGACAGAATTACAATGTCATCAGCGAACCTCAAAGTTTTTACTTCTTCTCCATGAATTTTAATACCTACTCCGAATTTTTCTTTTGTTTCCTTTACTGCTTGCTCAATATACAGATTGAATAACATCGGGGAGAGACTACAACCCTGTCTCACTCCTTCCCCAACCACTGCTTCCCTTTCATGCCCCTCGACTCTTATAACTGCCGTCTGGTTTCTGTAAAAATTGTAAATAGCCTTTCGCTCCCTGTATTTTACCCCTGCCACCTTCAGAATTTGAAAGAGAGTATTCCAGTTAACGTTGTCAAAAGCTTTCTCTAAGTCTACAAATGCTAGAAACGTAGGTTTGCCTTTTCTTAATCTTTCCTCTAAGATAAGTCGTAAGGTTAGTATTGCCTCACGTGTTCCAACATTTCTACGGAATCCAAACTGATGTTCCCCGAGGTCCGCTTCTACCAGTTTTTCCATTCGTCTATAAAGAATTCGCGTTAGTATTTTGCAGCTATGACTTATTAAACTGATAGTTCGGTAATTTTCATATCTGTCAACACCTGCTTTCTTTGGGATTGGAATTATAATATTCTTCTTGAAGTCTGTGGATATTTCGCCTGTCTCATACATCTTGCTCACCAGATGGTAGACTTTTGTCAGGACTGGCTCTCCCAAGGCCATCAGTAGTTCTAATGGAATGTTGTCTACTCCCGGGGCCTTGTTTCGACTCAGGTCTTTCAGTGCTCTGTCAGACTCTTCACGCAGTATCTTATCTCCCATTTCATCTTCATCTACATCCTCTTCCATTTCCATAATATTGTCCTCAAGTACATCGCCCTTGTATAAACCCTCTATATACTCCTTCCACCTTTCTGCCTTCACTTCTTTGCTTAGAACTGGGTTTCCATCAAAGCTCTTGATACTCATACAAGTGGTTCTCTTCTCTCCAAAGGTCTCTTTAATTTTCCTGTAGGCAGTATCTATCTTACCCCTAGTGAGACAAGCCTCTACATCCTTACATTTGTCCTCTCGCCATCCCTGCTTAGCCGTTTTGCACTTCCTGTCGATTTCATTTTTGAGACGTTTGTATTCCTTTTTGCCTGCTTCATTTACTGCATTTTTATATTTTCTCCTTTCATCAATTAAATTCAGTATTTCTTCTGTTACCCAAGGATTTCTATTAGCCCTCGTCTTTTTACCTACTTGATCCTCTGCTGCCTTCACTACTTTATCCCTCAGAGCTACTCATTCTTCTTCTACTGTATGTCTTTCCCCCATTACTGTCAATTGTTCCCTTATGCTCTCCCTGAAACACTCTACAACCTCTGGTTCTTTCAGTTTATCCAGGTCCCATCTCCTTAAATTCCCACCTTTTTGCAGTTTCTTCAGTTTAAATCTGCAGTTCATAACCAATAGATTGTGGTCAGAATCCACATCTGCCCCTGGAAATGTCTTACAATTTAAAACCTGGTTCCTAAACCTCTGTCTTACCATTATATAATCTATCTGATACCTCTTAGTATCTCCAGGATTCTTCCATGTATACAACCTTCTTTCATGATTCTTGAACCATAAGTCACATATCTCACATAAAATCTTCATAACGCGAACTACAGCGATTACAGCAAGCAGCAACTATTGCCAACTAAATAAAAGGATTCTAACTCCTAAGAGGCATAAAAAATTATATATTTGACAATAATTCATTTACCCATCCACTAGCGACTACATCCATCCTCATTTTACGATGTCCTACCAACAATGAGTCTCCACTAAGACATTATGTCCAAACCCTTCTCTGCTCGCTAACTGTTAGTCCGTCCAACCACAGGGGGTGCAGAGCGCTGTCAGCTATATTAATACAGTCTATAGCGCTGCCAATCTACGAACATACAGACAGGCTACTTACAAGTTCCCTCTAGTACCATAGAGGTTATTTCCTGAAGCCTTAACAAACGTCCTGTCACTCTGTCCTTTCATCTTGTCACTGTTTTCCATAAAATCTCCAAGGTCATGGAACATGTCAGTTCATGAAATTACAACATAAAAGTAATAATAGATAAAAATAAAATGTTTATGAACCCGAAAAAGTCAATCCATAAGTTTAAGTAAACGCAATGAACAATACAACAAGAATCAGCTTAATTTTTCGAGGAACTCCTTGATAGAATAGAAGGAATGACCCATGAGGAAACTCTTAAGTTTCGATTGGAAAGCGCGTGGATTACTGGACAGATTTTTGAAATCGAGCAGTAGCTTATTGAGGATGGATGCAGCAGTATACCGCACACCTTTCTGCACAAGAATTAAGGAAGTCAGATCCAAATGCAGATTTGATTTCTGCAGAGTGTTGACTGACTGAAACTTGCTTATTCTTAGGAATAACCTAATATTTTTAACAAGAAATGACAGTAAGGAATATATTTATATATATTGAGAGGCCAATGTCAAAATACCAAAGTTCGTGAACTTACACCACTTATTGTCCGAACCGCCTATTTGAGCCAAAAATATTCTTCTAGAATGGGAATATAATACCATACAGCATAAGCGAATGAAAATAAGCAAAGTAGACTACTTTTCGTTTTGAACGATTACTCACTTCAGATACCGTTCGAATAGTAAAAATAGCAGCATTAGGTCGTTGAACAAGATCCTGAACGTGGTGTTACCACGACAGTTTACTATCTATCTGGACATCTAGAAATTTGAACTGTTCAGTTTCACTAATCATATGCTCATTCTGTGAAATTAAGTCAGGTTCTGTTGAATTGTGTGGTAGAAACTAAAAACTGAGTCTTACTGTGATTTCGTGTTAGTTTATTTTCTACAAGCCATGAACTTAGGTCATGAACTGCACTACTTGAAACCGAGCCAATGTTGTACACAACATCCCTTACTACCAATCTAGTCTCATCAGCAAACATAAATATTTTAGAGTTACCCTTAATACTAGAGGGCATATCATTTATATAAGTAATGAACGGGAGTGGCCCCAACACTGACCCCTGGGGCAGCCCCTCCCCCCCCCCCCCCCCTTTCACTATACCACACTCAGACCCCACATCACAGCCATTCTCAACATTGTTCGCAATGACATTTTGCTGTCTGTTGCTTACGTAAGAGGTGAACCAATTGTGAGCTGCTACCTGTATTCTGTAATGGTCCAACTTCTGGAGCAATATTTTGAGATCAACACAATCAAAAGCCTTAGTTAAATCAAAAACTATGCCAAGAGTCCGAAACCTTTTGTTTAACCCATCCAGTACGTCACAGAGAAAAGAGAATTTAGCATTGTCAGTTGTTAAACGACCTCCAAAGACGAACCATACATTTGATAGCAAATTATGTACTATAAAATGATCAACTATTCTTACATACACAGCCTTTTCAATAACTTTAGCAAACACCGATAGCATAGAAATAGATCTAGAATTGTCTACGTTATCCCTTTCTCCCTTTTTATGAAGTGGCTTTGCTACTGAGTACATTTACCGTTCAGGAAACTGACCATTCCTAAAGAAAAAAATACAAATATGCCTAAAGACAGGGCTAACATGTGCAGCACAGCACTTTAATATTCTGCTAGGCACTCCATCATATCCATGAGAGTCCTTAGTCTTCAGTGATGTAATTTGATTTAATTATTGACTCAATCTCCCCCTTGTCTGTATCACAGAGGATTATTTCAGAAATCAATCTCGGAAAGGCATTTGCCAAGAAAGTTATACGATCCCGTGTAGAAACTAAATTTTTATTTAATTCACCAGCAATGCTCAGAAAATGATTGCTAAATACTGTACATATATCTGATTTATCAGTAACAGAAATATTTTTCTACGAACTGACTTTATATCGTCGACCTTCCTTTACAACTGACCATATGGTTTCAATTTTGTCCTGTCAATTAGCTATTCTACTTGCATACCACATACTCCTAACCTTCCTAATAACATTTTTAAGCATCTTACAATACTGTTTGTAATGGGCTACTGTAGCTTGATTGTGACTACTTCTAACACATTGATATAATTCCTGCTTTCTTCTACATGATATCCTTGTCCCATTAGTTAGCCACCCAGGCTGCCTACTACTGCTACCATCCCATTCAGAACGTTCTAATGGAAAGAAACTCTCAAGGAGCATGAGAAATGTGTTAACGAAAGCATTATATAAACATCCTGCCACTCTTGTTCCTTGACAAGGTTTAAACAACTCTCTATTGCTGTCGGATTTACTTTCCTACATAGTTTGTAATTATATGTGACTTTTGTTTGAGTACAAAAGCCTTTGTGTTAAAATTTGTGAATCATGGTCTGAAAGGCCATTCACCCTTTTACTAACAGAATGCTCATCTAGTAATGCAGAATGAATAAAAATATTGTCTATGGCTGTGCTACTGTTCCCCTGCACCCTAGTTGGAAAAACACAATCTGCATCAGATGATATGAATTTAGATCTCCAACATCCTTTTTCTTGCACTATCATATACAAAATTTATATTGAAGTTACCACATATACGTGGTGTCACCGCCGGACACCACACTTGCTAGGTGGTAGCCTTTAAATCGGCCGCGGTCCGTTAGTATACGTCGGACCCGCGTGTCGCCACTATCAGTGATTGCAGACCGAGCGCCGCCACACGGCAGGTCTAGTCTAGAGAGACTCCCTAGCACTCGCCCCAGTTGTACAGCCGACTTTGCTAGCGATGGTTCACTGTCTACATACGCTCTCATTTGCAGAGACGACAGTTTAGCATAGCCTTCAGCTACGTCATTTGCTACGACCTAGCAAGGCGCCATATTCAGTTACTATAATCTGAACAGATAATATTGTGAATCATGTACCGTCAAGAGCGACGTTCATCATTAATGGATTAAAGGTAAGTATCAAACTAATTACGACCGCTTTCTGAATTCTAATTCCTTGTCATGTTCCAGACCTCACGTCAGTATAGCTCTTCCGTCCTCACGCCACCCAGCGTGAGCTAAAACGTGTGCGTTTCGGCCTCCACTAGTAACACGATGTTGGCTCTTCTGCCAACCCAACAAGATAACTAATTTCAGATACTTCCTACAAAGTGAAGCAAGAACCCTCCCTAGCTTGAGCAGAAATGATCTGAAGTCAGAATTAGGGATCCTGTAAACAACAACAATTAGTATTTTAGTTTCACTAAATTCAACTGGCCCTGCACAACATTCAAATACCTGCTCGGTGCAGTGACGTGATACGTCTATGGACTCAAGTGGAATACTGTTTTCTACGTACATAGCCACTCCCCAACCCCGCAAGGAACTCCTTGAAAAACAACCAGGTAATCTATATTCTGGTAAAAGAAGCCTGTGAACTGTCAAATTATTTACGTGGTGCTCTGATATACCAATAATTTGAGTCAACATCTATAAGCAGTTCACTAACTTTATCCCTAATACCTCTTATATTTTGATGAAATATGCTAATTTGTTCTCTACTTGGAAACATGACGCCCTCTGAAAATGAGCCCTTAGTTAGAGGAACTTCCTTTACGCAGGTATACATATCAGCTGACTTCAATCTAAAAAAGGTGCACATCTCAAAAACTTCGATTCACTTCTGTTCCGGTTTTCCAACTCCATGAGTTGCTACTACATATACACTACTGGCCATTAAAGTTGCTACACCAAGAAGAAATGCAGATGATAAACGGGTATTCATTGGACAAATATATTATACTACAACTGACGTGTGATTACATTTTCACGCAATTTGGGTGCATAGATCCTGAGAAATCAGTACCCAGAACAACCACCTCTGGCCCTAATAACGGCCTTGATACCCTTGGGCGTTGAGTCAAACAGAGCTTGGATGGCGTGCACAGGTACAGCTGCCCATGCAGCTTCAACACAATACCACAGTTCATCAAGAATAGTGACTGGTGTATTGTGACGAGCCAGTTGCTCGGCCACCATTGACCAGACGTTTTCAATTGGTGAGAGATCTGGAGAATGTGCTGGCCAGGGCAGCAGTCAAACATTTTCTGTATCCAGAAAGGCCCGTACGGGACCTGCAACATGCGGTCGTGAATTATCCTGCTGAAATGTAGGGTTTCGAAGGGATCGAATGAAGGGTAGAGCCACGGGTCGTAACACATCTGAAATGTAACGTCCACTGTTCAAAGTGCCGTCAATGCGAACAAGAGGGGACCGAGAAGTGTAACCAATGGCACCCCATACCATCACGCCGGGTGATACGCCAGTATGGTGACGACGAATACACGCTTCCAATGTGCGTTCACCGCGATGTCGCCAAACGCGGATGCGATCATCATGATGCTGAAAACAGAACCTGGATTCCTCCGAAAAAATGACGTTTTGCCATTCGTGCACCCAAGTTCTTCGTTGAGTATACCATCGCAGGCACTCCTCTCTGTGATACAGCGTCAAGGGTAACCGCAACCATGGCCTCCTAGCTGATAGTCCATGCTGCTGCAAACGTCGTCAAACTGTTCGTGCAGATGGTTGTTGTCTTGGAAACGTCCCCATCTGTTGACTCAGGGATCGAGACGTGGCTGCACGATGCGTTACAGGTATGCGGATAAGATGCCTATCATCTCGACTGCTAGGATACGAGGCCGTTGGGATCCAGCACGGCGTTCCGTATTACCCTCCTGAACCCACCGATTTCATATTCTGCTAACAGTCAATGGATCTCGACCAACGCGAGCAGCAATGTCGCGATACGATAAACCGCAATCGTGATAGGCTACAATCCGACCTTTATCAAAGTCGGAAACGTGATGGTACGCATTTCTCCTCCTTACCACAACAACGTTTCACCAGGCAACGCCGGTCAACTGCAGATTGTGTATGAGAAATCGGTTGGAAACTTTCCTCATGCCAGCACGTTGTAGGTGTCGCCATCGGCGCCATCCTTGTGTGAATGCTCTGAAAAGCTAATCATTTGCATATCACAGCATCTTCTTCCTGTCGGTTAAATTTCGCGTCTGTAGCACGTCATCTTCCTGGTGTAGCAATTTTAGTGGCCAGTTGTGTAAATGCTGTGCTCCAAACGTACATTCTCCAAAATTTCTTCCTCGAATAAAGGCTTGCGTTTGAGGTCCAGTATATGTGTCTTGACCAGGAATATCCTTTTCTCATGTGCTAGTCTGCTTCTTGTGTCCTTGCATCGTCCGTAATGAGTTATTTTGATTCCAAGCTAGCAGAAATAGCTAACGTCCTGTACTTTGTGACCAACAATTTCGATAAGTTTTTCCCTGTTCTCATTTCTGGCACTTCTCGTTACTTCTGTGATTTTCTGGTTTACTCTCAATCCGTATACTGTATTCATTAGACTGTTCATTCCATTGAACCTTTATTTCCGTTATGGCTTCTTCGATGTATAGGTTGAACAGTACTGCCGAAAAAAACCATCCCTGTCGTACACCCTTTTTAATCAGAGAACTTCGTTCTTGGTCTTCCAGTCTTATTGTTCCTTCCTGGTTCTTGTACGTACTGTATATTACCCGTGTTGTCCTATAGATTGCACCTATTCTCAGAATTTCGAACATTTTGCACCATTTCACGTTGTCGAATGCTTTTTCTAGAGCCTATCTACATGAGCCTATCTACATACAATTTTTAATCTTTCGTACTGAATTCTCACAATTTCTTAGCATGTTTTTAATTGGTTTAGGTAGGTCGGATTGAACTTATTAGCGTAAGACCATGGAGAGACAGTTACAGCGAAGGTTCAAAAATAAACAGTATGTGGCATTGCGTTAGGTCAGTTAAAACAAAATAGAGAGTAAAACAGAGCAATATAGATCGCAATGGAAGGTACACACTGCATAACTAGATCATTAATAGATTTACGTTACTAATAGTTACTAGCAACATACTTGTTAACGTATGTTGTAGAAGGTTTGGTTGTACAAAACTGTATTAGCTCGTATAAACCGAAAGGAAAATTCAAATTTACATGTTCCTTATCTCAACTTAACATTGATTCATGTGACTGCACGCATCTACGAGGGCGCGCTAAAAAGTAACGTCGCCGAATTCTTTATGCGAAAACTCTTAAAGCTTTTGAAATAAAACAAACTCTATTAACACTCTACAGCTTCATTCTTTATGTCCACATATTTGTTTCTCAATATAGTCATTCTGGTGACGAACACATTTCTCCCAACGAGAAACGAGTGTATTGATGCCGTCACTGTAGAATGTTCGACTTTGTTGACGGAGCCACCTCACCTCTTCTTGCACCGCTTTATCACTATCAAAGTCAAGTCCTCAAAGATGTTCTTTAAGTTCTGGAAACAAATGAAAATCGTATGGGCTAAGTCGGGACTGTATGGAGGATGATCGATGACAATTAACGCAAGGCGTCGGATTGTTGCAGATATCGCAGCACTCGTGTGTCGTCAGGCATTATCATGCTGAAGGAGAGGGTGCCTCATTCATGGACGACCTCTATGGTAAGAAATTAGATTACAGTACGTTGTTCCTCACGTACCGACATAGTGACATTACACACTGACATGTTACACCCTACACTTCGCAGCCCTCTAGCGGCAGAGGGTTGCAACTTGGCAGCGAAGCGGGAAAGTCGACCGACTAATATGCAGAATATATAAAATCTCAACCGATACTGAAAACTGAATAAAAAAGATTGGGAGACATTACTTTTCAGCACGCTCTCGTAACCCCAGTCGTGATACCAGCTTTATGCCGTAACAGTTCTTCGTGTACCAAGGTTTTCATAATTACTAGTGATATACTGGCATAATGTCGGCGTCTTAATTTTGAGTTGTGTCCATTTTTTATTCCATTCATTTCTTGATGAGTCGGTTTTAGTTCTGCAGAAAGTCATTTGCTGGAACTTCCGTATGGTTTTCTTCGCCACCGTATATTGTCTGTTTGGCCAGATTACATGCAGTTTCATTTTTTCATTTCCCATATTGACCTTTGATGCAATACATGTTGGGTTACCGGTTATTGTTTAGATTCTCTCAATACATCTACTATTCTGTGTGATATGGAGTGACACATTTTTTCGGCTTTGTTGTTCAGAAAAGGAAGGGGAGGGGGGGGGGGGGGTGCTGAAGATAACGTGATAGTAGACAGACCGCCGTGTGATCCTGTCAGTCAGTCATCATCGGGTGCAGCATGGAAGGGCAAGGGATCAACACACGCCCTTTCAGTCGTTGACGACGTCCCGACCTTGGCGCCACTGCCTCTCAATCACGTAGCTCCTCAGCTGGTATCACGAGCTTGAGTGCACCACGGTCCAGTCATCCAACCAAATGAAAATATCTAGCGGTACCGGGAATCGGACTCGGGTATCCTGAATTAGGATTTGTCTCGTGGACCACTCGGCTACGGAGGCGGGTTCTTCAGCAACGCAAGGGATGATTTTTGAAGCTTACAAAATAATATTTCTTTCGGCAGTATACTGAATTGAAAGAACACTTTGTAGGATTGAAGTTAGTTCCACTGTCCTAACTGTGTTATCCTCCGCTAGTTCAAATTTTCTGCCACTGCCTGATCTTGTCCAAATATGCACTGCCTGCGCCATCTTCATTCTTGGATCCATCAGTACAAATTGCGTTCAGATCGTGAAAACAAGATGAATTCAACACACAGAAACCCATTCCGGGAATAAGACAGGAGCGTAATGCTTATAAACAGTACATGCACAGAACGTGAAGCGAATTGGGCCTATTTCCTTGCAGAATTCGTGCTCTGAATGCAACAGAGCACTTTCTAAAGGAGACGTATGACCGAATGAAGATACGTATGTTTCAATGCTATTTTATCCATGCTGGATCTTGTGAACTCTGCGGCCTTAAATCATTGTTGGTGAATAACACATGCAGCCACAAACATTTGTGGCTGGTGACGTTGTTCACCAACAAATATGTTTCAATTACAGAAGAGACTTGATGTAAGTCCAAAACATAACTTAGGAACATGGCAATATTGAAATTACCAGCCGTTTAAAATGCATTGCACTGCAAGACCGTGACAACGTTTCAGACTTAAAACGAATAGTTACAGCCAATAGATGGCGTCGCTAACATAGCAAACACTTTCCCTGACAGTTTGAAAAATACATATTAAATTACGTAATTTTAGCTGAATGTGTTATAGACTGGCACTGTTTCGTAGCCGGTGTTATATACGAGCAGCAGTGAACAACCACGCAGTTCTAAACCATTTTGGAGTGGTGTCGCTGAGCTTCTCAAACTTTGCTTCTGATGGTATGTCCAAGTCTTTACACTTACTGATGTTCAGAATCATCGCCCTTAAATGCCAAGTATGTCATACACCGAAATAACAAAACTTTCAGGAGCCTACCGGACGTCATCCTCGAGTGCGTCGACAGCATTTACTACATAGACAGAGACTCGTACAGCACAATTAAGAGCAGTAGAAAAGAGTTGATATATCATTGTCGAGCGGTACAATAAAGCCAGAAGTTTGCCAGTCTACTGGAAAGACGCAGATCCAATCTCCTCTATCATAGCACATACGCTGAGGATTATAAAGAGAACTGCACCAGGATCGGCAAGGCAGTTTGTGGTTATTGCCAGGCAGGTAGACGGTACTTCACGTAGGAAATGATTAAACTTTCAGTGTTGAAGGACCATCATTTATTGCGCTACAAGGCCACAAACGGTACTTGTTAGCATAGCGTCGAGCGCCTATGGTTACGGGTACGAGTCCAGACGCTATTGCACGGAGTTTTACAGGTCTCTGATGTAGTCCTGTGGTACTCTATCCCATGTCAATTGTTCTTGAGCGCGCAGTTCCTACGCACTGGTCGGTGGGTGACGCGTTCCACGGCACGGCACGGCACACATTCTCGGTCAGGGAGAGATCGGGCGATGTGGCTGGCCATGGCAGCGTATCCACTACTGCAAGGCATGCTTGGGAGGTGGCAGCGTTGTTCTGTTGAAACAGGACATGGGCCTTCACAAATGACAGAGCCACTGACTGCAGAACCTCCTCTACATACCGTGCGGCTGTCACGGAGTGTGTCAGGAAGACTAACGGTGAATGGCCACCATAGGATATTGGTCCCCAAGCCACCACACCAGGAAGGGAGGGCGTATGATTACGCGGACCGCGTTCTTATCGCCTCCAGTGCAGAAGAATGACTCTTCCTAAACATCACCCACTGCGGGTCTGCAGGGCCTCATGTCTGCGAATGCCCACCAGGCGAGTCGGTGCTAAGTTCCGATATGTAAGTGGAAGGGGGTCGTAACGTTCGGCGAGCGATGAGCTCTTCATTATGTAAGCACCTGCCAGTGGCACTATAGCACTCAAGGGATGTTCCATAGAAACAGGTGAGACCACTGAATGGCCTTGGTCTTTGCCACTGGATCTACATCTACATCCATACTCCGCAAGCCACCTGACGGTGTGTGGCGGAGGGTACTTTAAGTAACTCTATCGGTTCTCCCTTCTGTTCCAGTCTGGTATTGCTCGTGGAAAGAAAGATTGTCGGTATGCCTCTGTGTGAGCTCTAATCTCTCTGATTTTATCCTCATGGTCTCTTCGCGAGATATACGTAGGAGGGAGCAATATACTACTTGACTCCACGGTGAAGGTATGTTCTCGAAACTTCAACAAAAACCCGTACCGAGATACTGAGCGTTTCTCTTGCAGAGTCTTCCACTGGAGTTTATCTGTCATCTCCGTAACGCTTTCGCAATTACAAAATGATCCTGTAACGAAGCGCGCTGCTCTCCGTTGGATCTTCTGTATCTCTTCTATCAACCCTATCTGGTACGGATCCCACCCGGTGAGCAGTATTCAATCAGTGGGCGAACAAGTGTACCGTCACCTACTTTCTTTGTTTTCGGATTGCATTTCCTTAGGATTCTTCCAATGAATCTGTCTGGCATCTGCTTTATCAACGATTAATTTTATATGGTCATTCCATTTTAAATCACTCCTAATGCCTACTCCCAGATAATTTATGGAATTAACTGCTTGCAGTTGCTGACCTGCTATATTGTAGCTAAATTATAAAGGATTTTTCTTTCTCTGTATTCGCAGCACATTACACTCGTTCACATTGAGATTCAATTGCCATTCCTTGCACCATGCGTCAATTCGTTGCAGATCCTCCTGCATTTCAGTACAATTTTCCATTGTTACAACCTCTCGATATACTACAGCATCATCTGCAAAAAGCCTCGGCCAACTTCCGATGTTATCCACAAGGGCATTTATGTGTTTTGTGAATAGGAACGGTCCTACGACACTCCCCTGCGGCACTCTCTCTATGCCGAAGCTGATGTGTGAAACGTTGAGAACGATAGTAGCTTTGGCATGATGCGGCACTGCCAAGAAACGTAGCTCGATAAAACTTGGACCACACATAAAAAGAGCTGTTAGAGTCGCACAGGGGTTAGATGAAAAAAATATACAATGAGACGAACAGAGATGACAATTTAATTGAAAGGCAATAATTTCGCTGAAGTCACCGCGATTTATAATGGTCCCCTGGATATTAAAAAAGGCGGGGCATGTTTCTTAATGGGGTGCGTGATCATCATGGACAGCAATGCCTGGTTTGCTACGTGCTCCCATGCTGCCCGCAAGGTTGGTAAGGAGTTTTTGTGGTAATGGGTTCTAATCTTCCACCAGCGTGGTTGACAACTTCTGGAAGGTTGTTGGTGCATCCATGTGGACGTACTGCAATACGTCTCCCCAAAAGATCCCATAAGCTCGATGTTATTTAAGGTTGAAGAACGGGAAGGCCGGGCCATTCGTTGAACATACTCTGGTTCCACAAGCTCCTCCACCTGTGTCGTTTGATGCGATCGCGCACTGTCATTCATAAAAATGAAGTCAGGAACGAATGTACTGCTGAAAATAAGCACATGGGGAAGGAGTATAGTGTCACAATAAGGTTAACCGGTGAGTGTACCGTCTTCAAAGATTTGGAGGTCAGTACGCCTATTCAACATTACGCCACGTGGTCTACCGAAATGGTAATGTTGGGCAATGTTCCTGGATGCATTACATGCTCCCAGCTCCCGCCATATGAGGATACGCTCAGCATTGTCGCAGAAAGGTCATTTGCGACGGAACACGAGGTCGGACAGGAGAGGGATGGGGGAAGAAAATAGGCGATTCCCGTTCAAAAAAAAAAAATAAATAAATAAATAAATAAAATAAAGTAAATAAATAAATAAAAAAATCCCGGAACTCGCCTTAGTGATTTAGCAAAATCGTGGAAAATGTAAATGCAGTGTCTTTTACTACCGCGCCCCCTCCTCAGTAACTCACAGAGTACTCTTGCAGGCAATGGCTGTTCACCGGTGTAATATGAAGGCAGATCTAGCGGCGGAAAGAACCATCCATAGTTTGTTTGCACAATGCGAAATGAACATAAACAGACTCTCGCAATATGAGGGTAGAAACGTAAGTGCAAGCTATAGCGACAGGCGTGTGATGTACAGTATGTACAAAGAGAAAAGTAGGAATGGAAGACCACGGACGAAGTGCTCTGACTAAAACGCATGTAAGACGATGTTGCAGTCGTTCGCCCCTAATGTTCAATATATGCTCCGAAGAAGGAATGACGGAAATTAAAAAAAAAAGTGATGGCATGAAAATTCAGGGTAAAAGGATGTCAGTGATACATTTTTTTGATGACATTGATATCCTCAATAAATGGCTCTGAGCACTATGGGACTTAACATCTGAGGTCATCAGTTCCCTAGAACTTAGAACTACTTAAACCTAACTAACCGCCGGCCGAAGTGGCCGCGCGGTTCTGGCGCTGCAGTCTGGAACCGCGAGACCGCTACGGTCGCAGGTTCGAATCCTGCCTCGGGCATGGATGTGTGTGATGTCCTTAGGTTAGTTAGGTTTAACTAGTTCTAAGTTCTAGGGGACTAATGACCTCAGCAGTTGAGTCCCATAGTGCTCAGAGCCATTTGAACCTAACTAACCTAAAGACATCACACACATCCATGCTCGAGGCAGGATTCGAACCTGCGACCGTAGCAGTCGCATGGTTCCGGACTGAAGCACCTTGAACCGCTTGGCCACAGCGGCCGGCTGGTATCCTCGTTGAAAGCAGATAATAATTACAGTACTTGTTTAATGGACTGGTCTAATGAGTGCAGAACATGTATTGAGAGCAAACATAAGAAAGACGAAAGAAACGGGAGTGGCAGCAATGAGACAAGTAATAAAACTTAGCATCAAAACTGGTGACCACAGTGTAGATTGCGTTAAGGGATACTGCTGCCTTGAAAGCAAAATAACGTATGACGGACGAAGGAAGGATGACATAAAACGCAGGCTTGCGCAGCAGAGGATGACATACCTGGCTAAAAGAAATCTGCTGCTATCTAACAGTGATCTCAATTTGTGGAAGAAATTTTTGAGAAAGTACGTTTGCAGCACAGCACTGTATGGGCGTCAAACGTGGACTGTGGGAAAACCGGTAAAGAAGAGAATCGAAGCGTTTGAGATGTGGTGCTACAGAGGAATGTTAGAAATCAGATGGACTGATAAGAAATGAGGATATTCTCTACAGTTTCAGCGAGGAAAGTAACGGAGAGCACTGAGAAGGAGGAGACGGTAGGACCTGTGGTAAGATATCAAGGAATAACTTCCATGGACTTCAGGGATATGTAGAGGGGAAAAACTATAGTAAAATTTATTCCAATCCAATGTAGCGTGGCGGTAGAAAAACCTTGTACTGTAAAAGTCATAAGTTACTCAGTTCTCTATATTGGTTAAAAAATGACAGGTAGGGCATCGTCAAATTACGTGGAAGTACAATGAGAAATGGACATAATAAATAACAGGGCTGCTGTACTCAAAAGTAAAAACGATAAGCGTAAATATGCAAGACCTAAGAGATAGGATAGCACATATAAAACATATTACTGCCAAGAAGAAATCGTCAAATATGCCTAAAATACCTGGTAAAAGCATGAGAACAGCATCATAGAAGATAGTTAAAAAAAGTCACAAAGAATAAACTTATAGAAGAATACTTAAAAAGTATCAGCGTTGGTTTGCCTCGTGCGATGTGGGTCGTCATTCATAGCAGCGTAGAATAAGACCACGCTCATAAACTGTAATCATGACAGCGGACCAAAGTGCCAATGGCCAGTCCGCGCTCACATGCGATATCATTCTATGCTGCTATGAATGACGACCCATATTGAACGAAGTAAACTGACGGTGACACTTTTTAAGTATTCTTCTGTAAGTTTATTCTTAGTGGTTTTTATACCATCCTCTACGATGTTCTTCACGTATGTTAGCCGTGTATTTTGGCAGAAATTACATTTTATACATGCTTTCCTATTCTTTAAGTCCTATACATTTAAGTTTTTGGTTTTTATTATTGAGTATAGCAGCTCAGGATAGGACCACCCCCCGATATTTTTTATGCTCATTTTTCATTTTACTTCATGTAACATGAAGATGTTCTAACCGGGTGAAATGGGCGCTTTTGAACAAATATCGAGCGTTGTGCAATCTAAGACTGTTTTTTTAATATTTTTTAAAAACTGTAGGGGAAGATAGAGATCGGAATATATCCAAAAAATAATTGTGCTACTCTGAGACGAAGAGGTGGGCACAGGAGAGATATTCGTGGGGAGCTGCATCAAATCAGTAGGCTACATGCTGATCATATACAAGAGCTTTTTATTTATTTGTTTATTTTATAAATATGTACAGATGTGAGTTAGTAATTCCTTCCAACCCATCTTTTACACATTACAATGGCAGAAATTCTTCTACGGAAAAGGAGGAGTTGTCAAGGTGAAACGCTTGAGTCTCAAATTTTACTTTGCTCTCTGTAAGACTTTTTATGTCTCTTGATAAGTGTTCAGAAATGTTTGGTGCGGCATTGTGCACCCCTTCTTGCGCAAAAGACAACCTTAATGTGGTGTAATGAATACCATTTTTTCTTCTGTTATTGGTAATATTATATACATCATTGTTTCTTTGGAAGTACAGTGGATTTGAGTCACCCCAGAACATTAGTCCGTAAGACATTACTGAATGAAAATATACAAAAAATATCAACTCATGATTTCCTGTCCCCAAGATTTGCAGTTATTCTAAGTGATGAACTATATTGTTGTAGGTGTTCTAAAATTGCTTCTCCCAGTTAACATTTTCATAAACATGGACACCTAAGAATTCTCTACTTTCCACCCTATTTAACATATACCCATCACGTGTTACACCTACTATTGGTGTAGTGCCTCTAGTTGTGTAGAAGTGAATATGTTATGCCTTTATAAAAATGATGATGAGACCATTCGCAGGAAACCACACAATGAGACTTTTAAGAAAATTGTTTACCGTTTCTTCTGCAGCTGTATTTATGCTTGGATTGATTATAACACTAGTGCCATCCACAAAAATAATTAATTTTGCTTAACGTATGTTAGATGGAAGATCGTTTATGTATATGAGGAACAGTAACGGAACTAAAATTTGAGTCTTTTGGAACCCCACACGAGATTTCTTACCAGTCAAAATTATGTCCCCTCACTACATCGGTGGCATTACTAAAACAACTTTCTGAATTCTTTTGGTTGGATATGACATTGTCCATTGTCTGAATATAATATCAATTGCATAAAACTTCAATTTATCTCGGGGAATGTTGAGACTGACACAGTCAAATGCCTTCGATACGTCGTAGAACATACCAACCGGCGCTGTTTTGTTATTTAATGCTGGTAAAATTTAGTGAGTGAACGTATAAATGACATTCTCAGAAGAGCAACTCTTCTGAAACTGTGGTTTACTGAGGATATTATTGTTACTCAAGAGAGATACTATTCTAGAATACATAGCCTTCTCAAAAATTTCGGAAAAAGGTCAGTACTGAAACAGTTCTGTAGTTATTGACAACTGTTATATAAACATCCTTATAGAGTTTAACAAAGGGATATTTCAATCTCTCTGGAAAATGCCCTGAGTTATTAACGTATTACATATTCCAGGTAAGACCTGGCTTATTATTTGGGAACAAATCTTTAGTACTTTATTGGATTCTCCACTGGAAACACCATCAAATCCCCATGAGATTTTATTTCGGAGAATACATACAAATTCCGGAAGGAGAAGTTGGTGATAAATTCATGTGACTGAATTTTATGAGAGTTCGTTTCTCAACGCACTGCTTTGATTTTTCTCCTAAAGTTTTTGGCCCTTTTATTTCTACTACAACACGTAATAAATGATTATTAATCATACCTGTTATCTGTGACTGTCATTTGTAGCCCTTCCTTTGAATTAAACAGTGGTGTTATACTGTTCTGTGCCTGATTGCCCTGTCTCTCGTTTCACTATATTTCATACAGGTTTAAATGTATTGTCGAAATGACTGATCTCTGACATAATGCGCATGTTCATTGATTTTTTAATAACTTTTATTAGTAATTTTGAGCAGTTTTTGTAGCGAGCCACTACTGCTTGATCTCTACTTGTTCTTGCCAACAGATGCATTGCCCCTTCCCTTTCACAAGATACTTCAGACCTCGAGTGTTCCTCAACTTCCATTGTTTGTTTAGCATGACACTCCTTAATACAGTCTGCAACATAACCGAAAAACTACAGATTTTTCAACAATCAGACGAAGTTACATAGCCTGTCTTTTTTTACAAGTGGATTTGGAGGTTAAAAACGTGAGCTGGGAAACAGCAGGAGTACTACCGCTGATGAAATAAATTTTGTATATGTGACTAATAAATAATTTTCAGCTTATACAATAATCAGTATTTCGGTCAAAATTTACCCTATCCTGTAGCTATTTTATGTTGATGTAAGAAGGCTAATAAAAATGTTTAGTTATGCCCTACTTGTCTGCAGTGACTGAGAACATCTGTTTTGTCTCCTTATTACGAGCCGTTTCATACTTTTGTTCCAGATAACAGCTCAGGTTTTGAAAGTAACTTACTGTCACATACCGTGAAAGTACGTAAACTCTACAGGTCGTAGGGGTGTTTCCGTTGGTTACTTCAGGTTACAAGTAATCGTTTCATAGTTACTGTTAGGACTTTCCGTGATTATTTAATCACTCGTGTTTCGAGACAGTGAACCTTATTAATAAAGTGTTACGTGGGTCATTAAGTCGGAAAGCCAAATATTAGCCTAGGTGATGCTAATTAACTGAATTTCCTGCTTTTGTAAGTCTTGAGCATATGCGAGTGTGACAGAGGGCAGATAGTTATGGCCCAGTGTCTGGAAACGTGCATCTTGAAAACAGCAGCACTGGTGAAATGAAAAATATCTATTTTTGATGCGTACATGTGAAACGCTTAATATGTTGTCATAACAATGAAGAACCGTTCATCGTCTTCTTGAACTACTGCCACATCGTGAAGATGATCCAAACTTCGAAATCTGGTATGCTTTGGTAAGTTGTCACAGCGGAGTGCTGATGAGGAAGTAGTTGATAAGGTATCAGCTCCGTTGTCAGTGTGACCTCGTACAATAGCAGGAGTCCAGAGTGTGGCACCGGTGAGTCACGACCGCTGGGCGACTAACGCGGAGTTTCCTGCAATTGGCGCCGCTCCCTCACGAATTAGTCGGCTCCGTTCGAGGACTCGCGCCTGCCGGCTCTCCACTACGTCATCCACGAGTGAATCAGCCCCTCCACCAGATGCTGAGGTCATCCCTCTTCTCCTCTTTCCATATCAGTAACCCCCTTTCAAGGTTAATGATTCGTTGGTTCACTGTGTTAGCTTTTCAACCACATTTGAAAATAAAATGACGGAAAAATTTCAACACAAAAAAATAATTAATGTAGAGTAATGAAATTTCGAGAATAATCTCGTCTACGTAACATATTTAAGTGATTAACATCGCAAGATCGCGGGTTAATATAAGCGTGAAATAAGCCATTGCAAATGTGAAATATTGGTAAATTAATAACCGGTGTAACCGACAGTATGTTGAATGCAAGCATGAAATCGTACGTGCATTGTGCTGCACAGGTACCGGATGCCAATTTTTGGGATTGGATTCCATGCTTGTTGCACTTAATCGGTCAGTACAGGGATGGTTAATGGTGTATGTGGATCAAGCTGGAGTTGTCGTCCGATGATGTCCCACATGTCCTCGACTGGAGACAGATATGGTGATCGATCAGGCCACTGCAACATGTCGACATTCTGTGGAGCATATTGGATTACAACAACGGTGTGTGGGCGAGTGTTATCCTGTTCGAAAACATACCTGTGGAATGCTGTTCATGAGTGGCAGCACAAGATGTCGAATCACCAGGCAGGGTGTCCAGGACAACCATGAGAGTGCTCCTATTGTCACACGGAATCGCACCAATGACCATCACGCCATGTGTAGGTTCAGTAGGTCCAGCACTCAGACAGGTTGGTTGCAGGCCCATAACTGGCCAACACACAGCCATCACTGGCATGGAGGCAGAAACAACGTTCATCAGAAAACACAACAGACCTCTACTTGTCCTCTAATAAACTCTGGCTAGACACCAATGAAGTCGCAAATGGCGGTGGTTTTGGGTCAGTAGAACGCGCGATACATGGCGTCTGACTCGGAGCTGTCCTCGAAGTAAACGATTTGTAACAGTTCGTTGTCACCATGGTGCCAACTGATGCTCAGATTGCTGCTGCAGATGCAGTACAATCCGTCAGATTCATATTCCGAACACGGTCTTCTCTCTCGGTAGCGCCACGTGGCCGTTCTGAGTCCGGTCCCCTTGAGACCGCACGTTCTCGTGACCACCGCTACCAGCAACCAAGTGCAGTGGCTGCATTAAAAAAAATGGTTCAAATGGCTCTGAGCACTATGGGACTTAACATCGGAGGTCATCAGTCCCCTAGAACTTAGAACTAGTTAAACCTAACTAACCTAAGGACATCACACACATCCATGACCGAGGCTGAATTCGAACCTGCGACCGTAACAGTCGCGCGGTTCCGGACTGAAGAGCCTAGAAGCGCTCGGCCACGGCGGCCGGCTAGTGGCTGCATTCCTGCTAGGTGTTTCTGCTATATCGCAGAAGGAACATCCAGCTTCTCGTAGCGCTATTACACCATCTTTTTCAAACTAAGGGAGGTGTTGACAATGGTGCCTTGGCGCTTTAAAGGAATTCTTGACAAACATTAAAACACCATGTTCAGTCTCAAAGGTAATTAACGCTCAAGACCGTTACACTGTGTATTTAAAGAAAACGTGATTTACATCCTTATAGTGGCGTTACTAGCACCATTCTTACGCGACTGGCGCGAAACTGGATCAGACATCATCTTTCAGTTGTAGAAACACGCCTACTAACTTTCGTTTAAGTCGTATACTCCTTCTTGGTGTTGGGATTTCTTTTCCGTCAGTGCAGATCGGCACGCAAATACGCCACCATATCAGCTGCTAAAAGGTAAAAAGTGAAGCCTGTCATATGCTAGAAGTAGAGGCGCAGAAATTTGAAACAAACGCCTAATACGGAAAGTTAGACGATTAGGGTCCAACGTCCAGTTGACGACGAAGTCGGAAAAAACGGAGAACGTGCAGTCGGCCGTCTCCTTTTCAGTGGAATCACCCTGCCATTCGCCTCAATCGATTTAGAGAAACCATGGAAAACAGACTGAATAGTCGCAAGGGCCATGAGCGAGGTTTCTTGCGTCATTTCGCTCGGTTTAGCCTATGGATTGTCAACTCGTATTGCAGTTTGCGTAAACGGTAAGAATTTCTAAGTCAACGAAGGGAATGGAATGATACTCCTTTCTGCATTTTTGTTCCTTCAGTTTCTCTTCGGTATCCCATGAATCTCGTAACAAATCTTCAATTATTGTATGCTGAGACGAAAAGCAAATAACAGAACGAAAGCTAGATGAGAAACGGAAATCTTTTCATTGGAAACGCTGAAGATACGGCAGAATGTTTTGTAAGACAATGGTAGATCAGTAAACTATAATACGTGTGAAACTAGTACACGGTCTGACAAAAGTGAAGCACCCAGAAGAGGTATTCGGATGCTAATGTAACTCCGAACATGTACACATCACGGGGGGATATGTAAATAAATAGAGCTGCAACTGTCTGTGACAGGTAGAACGACCACCAGGGTCCATTAGTCGTGTGCGTGTTTAATGTTGTTACCAAGCTTCGTATGTTGTCTAAGGGGCGTGAACGTCAGACGTTCGGTGATTACTATTGAAGGACAAGGAAATGAGGCGTACTTCTTTCAGTCTTTTGGAGAGGCACAGTCGAGTTACTCCTGGTGCCATGACGCTCATACCATACGATCATTTCATTTCACCTCTCATGCGGCAGTATCGTGCTGCCATTTGTCAACAGGACACAATAGTCGTCCACGTATAGCAAGTGTGTTTTCGAACTGTCTGCGTGATAGTGTAATACTCTCGTGCCCAGTAAAAACATGTGTGGGAGCAGCTCGGACGTCAACCCTGTCCCAGTGCCTATACCCGGGACGTCAAGTAGTAGTTAAACTTGTGGACCAGCTTGCCTCAGGAGGGGGCGCAACGGGTTTATGACACTCATCCCAACTGAATCAGTGCGTGCATCCAAGGCAAACGGTGATGCTGCAGTGGTGCCACACTGGCAAGTTCCTTGTAAATTTGACTCGATTTTGTAATCATTGATGTAACATCACCTGCTTCTGAACCCGAGAAGTTTCATTTCGCTTCCTCCTGCCCTTCTGGGCGCTTCGCTTTTACTGCTAGGTATTCTACCTCTCATAACGTACTTCAGCATGGATGAAAGAAAAAGAATAATGAAGTTCAGAAATGGCAATATGGTACCGGTTCAGGCAAATTATCAACTTTGCGCAGAGAATTGTTGGTGGAAGGGAAGCTGTACTTGGATAGCTCAGTCGGTAGAACACTTGCTCGCAAAAGACAAAAGTCTCAGGTTCGAGTAGAGTACGGCACACAGTTTTAATCTACCAGGGCACTGGAAATTCAGTGCACACACTGCTGCAGAGTGAATGTTCATTATTAATATTCAAATGATCTCTTGAGTAGTGGCCGAAGCGTTGGTTCATTTTCTGTCAGGGCACAGTCACGAAACCTGAAGAACTTTAAGCGCACACACAAACTTTTCAAACTCAAAATTGCAGAACAGATGCATGTATAATTAAAGTCGTGTTTGGCTTCAGGAAACACATACCAGTGGCAGGTACATAATAAGACCGATCAAGTGCGGATCCTGCAAAAAATGTGGAGGTCACTTTGAGAGACAAATCCTAGAATCGATAGGAATTCCAGACTACGTAAACGGCGCCACGCGGCGTAGCACCAAGACTCGCTGTCTAAAATGGTGATTATTCTTCGTGTTTTGTTGATGCCGACAATCTCTGGTCTTGAACTGAAATCAGGACAGGATAATCTGCACACGTTCTGTTGACTATAAGAATAAAATTACCCTTTAAAAGATACTCATTAGATAACGAGAAAAAAACTTAGCTTTCCGTCGGCACTGACCTTCGCGTGAAGCACGGGAACCTCCACATTTTGCCTTAAAGAAATTCTTGTTCGTAATTCCTATCACTTTATGGTGTGTGGTAAAGAGTACTTCGATTACCAGTATCATTTTTCCTGTTCCATTCGCGAATGGTGGGCATAAAGAAAAATTATTTGCGAAATTCGATATCAGTACGAATATTTCCTATTTTATCGTTATGGTTATTTCGAGCCATGCATGTGAAAGGAAGTCACGTGTTCCTTAACTGTATTAGGACCGTACGCTCTCGAAATTTTGACATTAAACTTCTAGTATGCTACTCTACTACTGTCTGCCATTGCAGTTCCATAATCATTTCCCTGGTGATATCGTCCTTCTCCAACGCTTTGTAGGGATACGTGCTACTTTCCTTTTCTTTGGATCATTTTTTTTTTTTTTTTTGTAAAGGCCTGACTGACGTGCAGTACTCGTGAATCGGTCGCACAACAGATTTCTAAGCTACATCGGTCGTGAGTGATTCATGTATCATAAGCTTGTTTACATAAATTTCAATTATGCATCTCCCTTTGCTAAAACTAGTTGAATAACTCCGGTGCATACTCAGATACACATACACCAACAAAGTTTGGCGTCACACCCTTATGTCGATATTCATGGCACAGAAAGGAAAATTTATGTCCGAGGCACGAATATATATTCATTTGCAATGTTTCCAGATCACCAAATCAAAAGAAACAAACCTGTGTGTAATGACAGAAACTTCTTTCCCCTTGTGGCAGGGGGAGGGGCGGGGGTGGCGGCGGGGGGAGTGTCGCAGCAGTCTTGGTCCCCTAGCTTGGATGCAGGCTTCTTCAATCCATCTGGCACACCATCGATGACTTCATCAAGCCAGCCCTCGACCAAAATACCCCACTGCGATTCTGCGTAACTCGCGCAGAGTACGTGGTTGATTGAGAGGTGGCATGAGCCCCCTCTCATATTTCTATCTTACGATTTTCCTCTCTAATTGCATGCAGTGAAAAGTCGCTATTCCTTCACACGCGGACTTCCCACGCAGCGTCTCTCGTCACCCGGGTGGTCCGGTGACAGGCGGGCTCCGCTGATCTGGAAAGGGTTAAGCCGACGGGTGTGAGGAAGTCGAGTGAATGCTTTGCAGATGCCGACATTGTCAAAAGACACGCCCGGAGGGGTCTGAAGTAGCGGCTGAGCTAGAGGTTCCGTTACTTCGCAGAATCTTAGCGAAAACACTTTCTGGCGGGCTACCAGCGAGGCGTGGGAATGACTTGTGTACCCAGGCAGTTGTGGCGGGACAATTCCCGCGCTTTCTGCAAAATAGTAACTGTGATTGGCTTGCTCAGGGCACAGCTCCGTGACGTAGCAAAATCAGCGCAGAAATTGGCGCCAAGAATCTCCATTGGTGGAATGGTAGTGCTCCGGCAATGGAGTGGAATTTTCCGCCGGTTTTCGAGTTGCTGATTGGAACGTTTAACCACGGCCACTGTCGTGGGGGCGGGAATGTTGTGTGTTCGGCCTGTACGGGTGCTCTAGGTAGTCGGCTCTCGCCTTTCGGTTGAGGACGTCGAAGCAACCAGCCATCGCCTCCGGTACGCCAGATCGTGTTCTGGCAGTTAAGAAGACAGTTTGGTAATGTATGTCCGCAGCACCGGTAGATAGGGATTTTCCTAGGTGATAATCAGAGCTCAGCAGAGCGCGCCAGTTCGTCTTTTTCTAACTTTGTTCTGTCTTGAGTAGCAGCAATTAATGTTGGGTTAGCTGTGTGTCTCTCTTAAGATTTGAGTGGCAAGGAATTGGCTCCACATACCACTTCATCATAAACCTCACAATCTAGTTTAGGAACAACTTCACCTTCACAGTGTTTGTTTGAGTATCCAATTTGAGCCAATTTGATGTATTATAAATGTTTCATGTGTTTTTGTTTATTATTTTGTGTTTAGTCTTAATAAATCATATTGTTATTTTGGACAGAACTTTCATTCTGTTAATCGGTAGAGCAACCCATCATTTCTCACTACGTTAATGAACCCTTCCTTTATTTAACTTTTTATCAAATTAAATTATTGCAGGTGCCAAACTCTTTTCTACTCCACTTGCAGGGTTGATTACAGTCAGTTCGCGTATATTTTTTAATCCATGTGCAACAGCAAAAGTCGGAGTTAGAATAGGGGGGGCTTAGAGCATCATTTACATATGTAGATTCTAGAAGAATTTAGTGTTAAATACACTGCTTGCCCTGGCACCTCGCATAAAATGGCGACCCTTAGCCTCGGATCTTTCCTGTGAATCGCTGATAAGCAAGTATTATTAGTAGTAGGGACACTAAGAATTTTTTTTGCTTAATTTTTTATTGATTAATACCCAAGTTTTTTTTCTGGTAGTTCCGCGTTTAGTTTTAAGTAGCGGCGCATGATTACAGTTTTTGTTTTCAGGTATATATTCTTTTGTTCATTGTTTTTGTGTTCCTGTGATGGTGTGTCCGTATCACATCATACTTTATCGGGTTTGTGTGCGGTTTCCGTACCACAACAAATCGTGCGTATAATTACAGCGTTGGAGAGGCGTTGTTGAAATTTTATGTCTATGTGTAAAAATATATGGAGTAGATTAATTTTATTGTGCATTTTAGATAAATTTGTTTTTCATGAATGATAACGAGAAGTAAGGCACGACTATTATCGAGCGAAGCTAAAACAAAAGAGGATAGCATAATGGATAAGGGGCAGTTTACTGACGGGAATAGGTTCGGAGATGAGATGGGCACATTTTTAGCAGGACAGGACGCCAAGGTCATTGATGAGGAAGGTGATTTGGACGCGATCTCAGAGAAGCGTTGCGGCCGTGATTATGATAGTGAAGTAGAGGATGAAAGAGAGACAGGCACACAGGTCGAGACGGTAGCAGAAGTTTATAATCAAACGAACGAGACCAGACAGGGGCTAGCTCGGCCACGTCAGAGCTCTAGCGCCCAGGTGTCCAGAGTTACATCTCCCACGTTTGAAGAGGATCAAAAAGATGACGTAAACCCAATACTGAGCTTCCTACGATCAATGAAAGAAGAAGCTGACGAACAACGTAAGAAGGAGAAGGAAGAAGCTGACGAACAGCGTAAGAGGGAGAAGGAAGAAGAGGAGAAACAACGTAAGAAGGAGAAGGAAGAAGCGGACGAACAGCGTAAGAAGGACACTGAGGCAATAATTTCGCATATAGGGGAAATTCGTGGGGAATTACTAACAATAAAGAAATAATGTGGAGAAGTAAAACAAATGTCAATGGCTGCACAAAAAGTAGCAGGCCTGGCCAAAACGGCAGCAATAGGGGCAATGAAAGTCGCGGAAGCAACTTCTAAACTCGCAGGGCGCTTGCGACGTACAACACAATCCCACTCAAAATCCCTATCATTCTTAAAAACTCAAGGTAATATCGCGGTTGCGAACACCACGAAACGAATGGAAGAAGTAGAGAGTCGGATAGCAAAACTAGAGCAAAACGGGCACACGAGCACTGCGCGTTCGGATACCAATGATGGAATACACAGAATTGTGTCTCGGAGGAAAAGCCCGCCGTGATCTAGCCCAATGACCTAGTGCGGAACTAACAATGCACACGCAGAAACAGCGAGTAATAGCTCCAATAATTATAGCCCAATTAGGAGAGTGAATTCTGAGTGCCACTTCCACTTTGATACAGAGGTAGCACATCACAGTTATCAGCAAGATAGAACAGGACACTCAGCAGACGTGCAAGTATCGGAAACGAGTGACAGCACCAGTGCGAGGATCAGACAGGATTTTGATCACAATCACTTCCTGTCGATACTAAAATTCCAGAAGTTCAAAGAAAATGGAGGGTCGATGCATCCGAAGAGCTGGGTGATGCAGTTTACAAATTCATTACCGGCATCATGGCCAACCCAGGCAAAATTAGAATTCATGTGTGGACACATCGAAGGCCAAGCCGCGGAAAAGATGCGGGGTGTGGCAGTGACGTGTCGGACTTATCAGGAATTTGTTGGTGCATTTCTGCGGACCTACTGGTCAAAGGAAACGCAAGACAGGATTAAAGAGGAAATAATATTTTGTCCTGAACTGGAAGTGTCCGGGCATAGGAGCGCAACCAAATTTCTTGATGATTTACTCAAGAAGAATCAATTTTTAGATAGTCCATATAGCAACGGAGAAATCACTAAATTTTGCTTTTCCAAATTGCCAGTTAGGACCAACAGACACTTGTCGGGAAGTGTGGATCTGACATAGAAGCATTCAAGAGTCTATTGCGCGAACTCGAAGTAGTCTTTGATAAACAAGACGCAAAGGACAAGAAGAAGGGGCAAAGTAACAAATAGCACGGTCCAGGAAGGGAAGACAACAGATCGCATAATCGCACTGGTCAGTTAGGAAACCAGAGTTACGGAAGTCAAGGTTACGCTATTCAAGGTTATGGAAACCAAAGACACGGAAACCAGAACGTCAGGGAGCAGGGTCAATCTAGACAAGGAATCTGGGATAGGAGGAATAACGAACGGCAAAGCGACCGTAACTGGAGAGAGCGAAACCAAGGACAACAGTGGAACCAGGAGATTGAAACTAGACCCGCAAATACTAATGCATGTCAGAGGAGGGGGAGCTTAACAAGGGACTGACGCCAGACCAGTGCGAACACAGGCCGCCGGAATTTCGCACGTAATCTCGGACCTGGCCAACTACGGATGATACATTACGAAGATTTATCAGAAATCCTGCTCGACGAACATAAAGCAACTCCTCGACAAGATCGGCAGCCTCTTATCACAGTAGCAATAGCTGAAAAGAGTATGAATGCGATAATAGATAGTGGAAGCTACATAACAGCAATATCTGAGGCAGCATACAAGAGGTGCTCTCAGGAGATGGACTGGCCTGTCCTATCGGTTAAGAAAACCAAAATACAAGGGGCATTAGCGGGTAAATGTACGGAGGTCACCCAACAAACAAGACTGGAATTCTACTGCCAAGGACACAAAATAGAGTCTAACTTCTGGATCGTGCCAAATCTGGCGATCGACATGATAATAGGAACGGACTTCCTAAATGAACATGAAGCGATAGTTGATCTAGGACGAGGTGAAGTGGTTTTGAGGAAAGGGAATCCCGTCCACATTAAGTTCGACGACCAGCTGATCCCAGCTCAACTACCGTCTAACTGTGTACGGATAAACTATGCGTGTCTGAAAGACAGAAAGGAAGGACAGGTCGACGTTGCGGGTAGGGGAGAGGACACGGATGAGAATGAAGTCGGAATAATGGGAGAAATAAAGGAGAAAATAGGAGAAAAAGTGGAAGCAATAAAGAGTATAAGGTGCGACCACCGCAAAGAACTTCATAAATTACTAGTAGAACATGCGGAGGTCTTCCTTCCCAAGACAGGATCAATAAAGAACTTCCAATATGAATTTCGTGTACGTCCGCACAATCAGTTTCGTGTGCCACCCTATCCAATCCCCTTGGCATATCGACAGAAAGTAGCAGCTGAAATCACGCGAATGCTGAATGAAGGAATAATAGAACTTACGGCTTCAGCCTATAATAACCCGTTAAGAGTAGTCGAGAAGGCAGATGGTAGTATTCGTTTAGTCTTGGACTCGCGACAAATTAATACCATAATAGAACCCGAAACAGACAGACCGGAACGATTAGAGGAACTCTTACAAAACTTCCATGGAATATCAATCTTCTCATCAGTTGATCTAAAATCGAGTTTCTGGCAGATCGAGCTCCATCCAAATTGCAGACAGTACACAGCCTTTTTAGCATTTGGAAGATGTTACCGGTTTCGTCGTCTACCATTTGGTTTGAACGTTTCATCTGCCGCATTCATTCGGGGGCTGGACGGCATACTAAGCGATAATTTGAAACGTCATGTTACCAGCTATGTGGACGATTTGCTGATCGCGGAGAAATCTTGGGGAGAGCACAATGCGGTCCTCGGTGAACTCCTTGCGACATTCAAGGAATACGGAGTGACTATCAATATCGAAAAATCGAATTTTGGGACGTCCTCTGTCAAATTTCTAGGACATATCATCACGGGTGAGGGCATTGCACCAAATCCCGAAAAGATCGAAGCGATTGAAAAGTTTCCCATTCCTACGACAAAGAAGCAGTTAAGGGGGTTCTTGGGGATCATAAATTTTTACAACCGTTTTATACATGTCAAAACTCAGAGCAGTCCTAGGTTGCATCAACTTACAGGAAAGAAGATTCCTTGGGAATGGGATGAGGCGGCCGAATCCGAATGGAAAGCATTAAAATTCGCATTATTACAAGCACCCATCCTACCACATCCTAATTTAGCAGAAGAGCTTTGCATAGTAACGGACAGTTCATACTCAGGTCTGGGTGTCATGGTGTTCCAAGACTATGTACATGAAGGAAACAGGGTGTGGAAGACAATTGCGTTTGGTAGCAGAGTACTAGCCAAGAGTGAGAGGAATTACCCAGTAACCGAGTTAGAGGCGCTGGCTATTGTATGGGCGTTTGAAAAATTCAGATACCCTCTGTTTGGTCGCAAGACGAGGGTCTACACTGACCACAAGGCACTCGAGTTCTTGATGACTGCAAAGCTTAATCACAGGCGGCTCATTAGGTGGGCATCATCTCTGCAGCAGTACAACTTTTCGATAGAGTATATCCCCGGCAGTCAGAACATTATTGCAGACGCCTTATCACGGTCACCGATCGGATTTGAGCGCAACATTGAAGAAGATCTGGAGGAAAATCACTACTGCCTTTTCTATATGCAGAAAGTGGCCTTTGAAAATTTTATTACCTGTAGTATGCAGGACATCAAGAAGGAGCAAGACAAGGACCCTGCCCTAGTGTTATTGAAACAGAAATGGATAGACGGAAGACACGCCACCATCAGGCAGTTCTACCTCTTGCGGAAAGGCATAATTTTCCACCGAAATTATGCAAATGACACTGAATGGGGGGTATGCATCCCTGAACACCCAATAAACAAGGTTATATGGCATACTCACCTCAGCTATGGACACTTCGGACCACGCAAGTGCAATCTCAAGCTAAGGACCATGTGTTACTTTCGAAACATGGAGCGTCGAATTCGGAGGGTACTGTCGGTGTGTAAAGACTGCCAAAAGGCTAAGCACACCACTGTGAGCATGCAGGCACCATTATACCCAATCGTACCGACCAAATTAAGACAATTAGCAGCAACAGATTTGATGGGACCTTTGCCAAGAACAAGAAGAGGATGGCTCTGAGCACTATGGGACTCAACTGCTGTGGTCATAAGTCCCCTAGAACTTAGAACTACTTAAACCTAACTAACCTAAGGACATCACACACAACCATGCCCGAGGCAGGATTCGAACCTGCGACCGTAGCGGTCGTGCGGTTCCAGACTGTAGCGCCTTTAACCGCTCGGCCACTCCGGCCGGCAAGAAGAGGATATACTTACGTATTAGTGTTTGTTGAACTAATGTCCAAATACGTTACCGTTACGCCACTGAAGAGGGCGACAGGACGAACTGTATCACTAGCCCTAATCCGGGATTTCCTACCACAGGTTGGGCATGTGAGTAGAATTATTTCTGATAACGGGCCACAGTTTAAGTCAAAAACATGGAAGGAGACGTTGCGTCGATGTAAAATTGATCCCATTTTTATATCTTCACACCATCCGAGCTCGAATGCTGCAGAACGGGTTATTAAAGAACTCGGAAACTTGTGCCGCTTGTACTGTAACAAACAGCACACGACATGGGACGTTTTCCTTAAAGACTTCCAGGAGGTGATCAATGAGGCACCCCATGGGATAACAAAATTGGCACCCATTGCAGTACTGAAAAACCGGATTCCTAAGGACTTGATAACCGAGGTCGTAAACTTCCCACCAAGGGCGCGAACGCAGCACCAAGCCATAGTGGATTTGGCTCTCAAGAGGATACGGGCTGCAGCAGAGGTCAGGAAGAGACGTGCCGACAGGGGAGCTCGTCTACGACACTTCCAAATTGGACAAAAGGTGCTGGTTAAGTCTTTCCGACTTTCGAAGAAACAAAAAATGAAATGCCAAAAATTCTATTCTGTTTACAACGGCCCATACCGTATAAGGAGAGCAGCTCACCACAATGCTTATGAATTGGAGACGCTGAAAGGAAAGAAGTCCATAGGACTCCACCACATCTCTCACATAAAGGAGTTCGTGGAATAGTAGTAGTGTAAGTCGTGTACATAGTAGAATGGGCAAATACATGAACCTTGCTATAGTAGCAGTGTAAGTGGTGTACACAGTAGAATAGGCAAATATATGAACCTTTCGTCGGGGAACAATAATCGTTGCATTAATAGATTAAGATTGTTAAAGTATTAACACGCTGCGTTTTCTCGCATAAGAATTTACTGCTGTTAACTTTTTTTGTCTATCTTCGGGCTCTCCTCTGCCGTTGCGATAAGAAGCACTACCTTTCCATGAGCAATGTTTTTGTCCTTTCCTATCTGGTGTCCATGTTAAGGGATAAAGATGAGTGACGAGATGTCGCACAAACGGGCGCATACAAGAACGTGCTCTTAGAAGACGTTCATACCAATGCTTGCAGGCACGCGTCAGTGCACTGCAAGATTGTGGTATATTGCGTGATTTCGAGGATGAATATGGGCAGTATAGTTTTCTTTTTTTGCAGAGCTGCGCCAGCATCGTTGTCTTGCAAGTCGGGGTGAACCTGTGAGCGTTTGACTCCAATGGTGCCCTAGACGAGAGAAATGCGGGCATAAAACCTACCATGCCAATGTGCTGGTTGGGGATTTAGCGTGCTGCTCGTGACTGTCACAGATGAATAACCAGGGACTTATACTTGGATATTCGTGACATACTGTGTAGCTGGCGTGTGTTGGGCGACTGAATCCTCAACAGGAACCAGTCCTGGCTTGGTCATATTACATTGCCTCTGGAAAGGTGTACTTTGATCGCGAAAACCGCATCACATAGAGAAGGAAGCTGCAACTATAAATTTATTGTCGTGTATAGCCATGGCTAACCCAGTCTCTGGAGTTTCAGTGAGGCGTAATGAAAACTCGGAGGTTATGTCGTAGGGCGCGCACATCACTGTCGTCAATAGCGGCGAGCAGCGAGACATCTCAACGTAACAGGAATTATGTAAGAGTATTGTATAAGGTAAACAAAAAAAAAGGGTACGATATACTAGGATAAGTTAAACTGTAGGATTTAACAATAACTAGATTAATATTGTGGGGGTTTTCTACCACAAGTGTTTGGCGCGCGCCTGTTGGGATGTTATTTTTCAGGTCATCAAATCACAGACCCAAGATGGAGGGACGACCGGCGAGCGAACGTAGAATAGTTGCTTGTTCTTTATAAGCTCAGTAAAACTTCGACCTGCATAATAACATAATTTATTCAAAAGACATAGAATGTAGATCGTTGGCAAATGGTAGTTAATTCTTGAGCATGTCTACTGTCGATCTATATAATTAATAGTAATATTAGTGCGGGCCCGCACATTTAGCTGTTCATCCAGTGTAGCGTCACACACCATGTACAGTAGTGAGACTGGTCTCTACACAAAGATCAAGATAAATTATTTCCATGTCTAAATTTGATACACCAAGATTTTGTTAAAATGATAGCCATAGATTAATAACTATAAAAGTAAAATAAGAGTGTCTGAAATGACAGACCATCAATGTGTCATTATGCAAATTTATTATAACATAGAAGGTCATGGGAAAAAGTTAGGCATAAGATTTTTGTCAGAACTGTGCAGATGACGGGTATCGTGGCAATGCAGAGACCAGCCAGCGCAAAAACAAGAGGTCTTCGGCTACCTGCAAGAAGGCGAGCGTCCGGTCCTGCAAGCTGACAGTCACCGGGCCGTATACCTGCGGGATTAGGCGGGATCCTCGCCCGGCGAAAGTGAGGCTGGCCGTTGACACTGACACGCGACCCACACACGACAGCCTGCTAGCTCTCCAGACGCGGCAGCCGCTTGGAGGGATTCCCTGCGGCAGACCACGTTGTCGTGAGTACACGAAGAAGATCACATATTGTGTCAGAACCTGCGCCTCATGTGCCTCAGGACAGAAAGGGACGCTATATACTCACCTGTTTGGGTTTTTACAACTCACTAGCATTGGCCGATCTGCATACACAAAGCAGTATCGTGCCACACTAACAAATGAATGGTCTCATTTCTAACTTCTCCTCTCTATTAGAGAGCAGTTTCAGCAATCGTCGCTCCTAGTTCAATCCTGTATGGATGACCTCACACACTTGTGGAGTCGCTCCACGTGCCATCATCCCTCGTCGAACTGCAATATTGGGAAACGTAAAGTACTGTCCAGCGAGAGAAGGGACCTAGACTAGTGATGTATCCCAACAAGTAGACCTCAGAGACAATTAATCGACGTGAGGAGAGCCTATCACTATGTCTTCCTACCGTACTGCCGTGATCATATGCGTGGGTCCTGGTGCAATTTCAACAGAGTACTGCAGATGCTCCAGCACACCCTATTGCCGTTGCAACAACGTAGCAACAACACCCGACGTTTAGCCCTATGTGATGTCAGTGCTGTGGAATTTGTGAAGTGCTTCGAATATTTCTAACAATGTGATTTAGTGCCTCATTCTCAGCACAGTCGTGAACTTTATGCAATGTGCACGCACAACTTGATGCCCCATGAACCTTGTATTTTTTCTTAAATTTCTTTCTCTTGTGTTGTTTTTGTAATGTATGTTATACCTTGTATGTGTTTGTTTTTTACACTGCAATTCTTATTACAAATTACTGTATTGTTCTCCGCACCATGTTTTTTTTGTATTTTGTATTTATTGTTGTGTGTATGCAAACAGTGTGCCTGAAGTCCACATAAACTGAAGCAGATACCACCACTGTCATTGTGAATGGACCATCAGTTCAGGGAACATTTTGTAAAGGTTATTCTTGCTGCAGGGAGACAGAATGAATCGGAGGTTGTAATTAGATTCTGAAAGCTCACAAAGAGATTGTTAACTTAAATAGTATCATGTGTGAGTGAGATCAGGTTAGTTTAATGATTAAAATTGTTGTAACATCTTGGGCATTTAATTGCGGAGCACTCCAACTCTGATTGTAAAGAATAAATTGCTCCATATTTGGCTCACATGCCCGGGCCATATTTAGAGAGTGAATGTCTGTGTGAATCGGTGTTTGGAAGGGGCTCCCTGGGTATGGATGTGTGATGTGAGTGTTAGTGTTCCATATTAAGAAGGTGAAGTTGGCTACATCATAAATAATCCTCCCTCTATGAGCTGCATTTTTCAGTTACAGTGATTTTCTTTATAGAGTGCAGCATGTGCAGCCAGTTTGCGAGATTGTTCTTGGGCGATTGACTCACTACCTTGCTCCTAAGTGAGCCAACTGCTCACCAATTACAATCTAAAATGGCATAGGAGCTATGAGAGGTGGCATGAGCCCCCTCTCATATTTCTATCTTACGACTTTCCTCTCTAATTGCATGCAGTGAAAAGTCGCTATTCCTTCACACGCGGACTTCCCACGCAGCGTCTCTCGTCACCCGGGTCGTCCGGTGACAGGGGGGCACCGCTGATCTGGAAAGGATTAAGCCGACGGGTGTGAGGAAGTCGAGTGAATGGTTTGCAGACGCCGACATTGTCAAAAGACACGCCCGGAGGGGTCTGAAGTAGCGGCTGGGCTAGAGGTTCCGTTACTTCGCAGAATCTTAGCGAAAACACTTTCTGGCGGGCTACCAGCGAGGCGTGGGAATGACTTGTGTACCCAGGCAGTTGTGGCGGGAAAGTTCCCGCGCTTTCTGCAAAATAGTAACTGTGATTGGCTTACTCAGGGCATAGCTCCGTGACGTAGCAAAATCAGCGCAGAAATTGGCGCCAAGAATCTCCATTGGTGGAATGGTAGTACTCCGGCAATGGAGTGGAATTTTCCGCCGGTTTCCGAGTTGCTGATTGGAACGTTTAACCACGGCCACTGTCGTGGGGGCGGGAATGTTGTGTGTTCGGCCTGTATGGGTGCTCTAGGTAGTCGGCTCTCGCCTTTCGGTCGAGGACGTCGAAGCAACCAGCCATCGCCTCTGGTACGCCAGATCGTGTTCTGGCAGTTAAGAAGACAGTTTGGTAATGTATGTCCGCAGCACCGGTAGATAGGGATTTTCCTAGGTGATAATCAGAGCTCAGCAGAGCGCGCCTGTTCGTCTTTTTCTAACTTTGTTTTGTATTGAGTAGCAGCAATTAATGTTGGGTTAGCTGTGTGTCTCTCTTAAGATTTGAGTGGCAAGGAATTGGCTCCACATACCACTTCGTCATAGACCTCACAATCTAGTTTAGGGACAACTTCACCTTCACAGCGTTTGTTTGAGTATCCAATTTGAGCCAATTTGATGTATTATAAATGTTTCATGTGTTTTTGTTTATTATTTTGTGTTTAGTCTTAATAAATCATATTGTTATTTTGGACAGAACTTTCATTCTGTTAATCGGTAGAGCAACCCATAATTTCTCACTACGTTAATGAAACCTTCCTTTATTTAACTTATTTATCAAATTAAATTATTGCAGGTGCCAAACTCTTTTCTACTCCACTTTCAGGTTTGATTACAGTCAGTTCGCGTATATTTTTTAATCCATGTGCAACAGCAAAAGTTGGAGTTAGAATAGGGGGGGCTTAGAGCATCATTTACATATGTAGATTCTAGAAGAATTTAGTGTTAAATACACTA
The DNA here is from genome assembly GCF_021461395.2 of Schistocerca americana. Classification (NCBI taxonomy): domain Eukaryota; kingdom Metazoa; phylum Arthropoda; class Insecta; order Orthoptera; family Acrididae; genus Schistocerca; species Schistocerca americana. The sequence goes on along the minus strand of NC_060123.1, from coordinate 336,640,206 downwards.
CTTGCCCCGGCACCTCGCATGATGTCGACGTCCAAAAAGCAGCTCATTTCTGTCAGTCCCTCACATGTTCAGTCTGGTTCACGTCCGGGGAACAGGCAAGCAACTCCATTTTGGTGACCCTGCTGAAGAGCCGTGTTCACGAGAACAGCACAATGAATACTGGAGTTATTATCCATTAAGATGAAACTGTCACCAAAATGTTGGAACTACGGTCCCATTATCAGTTGCAGAATCTCGTCTCTGTACCATAGGGCAGTGAGATGCCCGCAAAAACCGTGAGAGACTTACGGTGGCCCCAAGTAGTGTCACCTCAGAACATCACTCCAGCCCCGCCTTGCTGTACATGTGAGAGACAGTGTTTGAGGCATTCGGTATTCCCGGGTTGTCTTCTCTAAACAGTTGTCTGCGATTATGAGGGTGCAAACAGATCTGAGTTTCGTCAGTAAACAACAACCGACGCCAAACCTGGGGCGTCCAGTATGCATGATTTCTTACCCGTCTGTAATGGCGTCCCTGGTGTTGTGGTGTACGACGTGTGCTCGCTATGGTCGTCGGGAATGGAGAATCGCATCATGCAATAGTCTCCTAAGACTTTAATGCAATGCATTACGTTCTGTAGCCGCTTGGAACGCCGAATTAAGTCCTGGAGCACTCAGCCCAGGTTTCCCTTGACTCAGAAGTCGTGGATATCGATCATCCTATGAGTCTGTCGAAAGAGGATAGCCTCTGCGGTGTAAACCTTCAACATTATCTGCCAACTGGAAGAGCTTCCATATCCGCACCATATCACTTCGACTCCGATACACATGCTGAGCGACTACCCTGCTTGAGAAGCCCGCGCGTAAAGTGATGAGGCAGACCCTGTCATTGGTCGTGACTGCCCTTCGTGGTGTGATGGATGTTCCAGAGATGTTTCTAATACGTCCCTGCTTTTGCTTTACTTTTAACTGAAATACGCGTGTATGTTTACAAACGTCAAGGGTCACATTCCTTTACGTACAGGAACAGTCATTATAGCAACACACCTGCGCCACGTATCGGGGTGATGTAAAACTTTTTTTGATGGGTGTTGTGTGTAAGGTTGTGACTAATCGAGCGATTTTCCCCGTCGTGGTATTTAGAGAGACGCAACGGAACAGAAGCAGTGATCAATCTTATTGCCTACGTATGAGCGACTCGCTACATTTATGTTGATGGCCAAACGCGTCGAGTCTCTGCTGAAATCTTCCGGCTTGTCTCTTCGCTACACACAACAACTAAGAAGAGAGGGAATTTTGTGCACGTCAGTTTACGCTGAATGACATGCAGAGTACTCACAAAAGGAATCGAACGGGGCGAGACTCTGAAGCCGTCCTCACACGGGACGAGGCAGCTAACGGTAACGTGGACGCGGACGGGACATCCACCCTCGCGAGAGTGTGTGCCGCCGGCACCTGGGGAGAGCTGGTTAACGTGATTTGCGCTCTCAGCGGTCTCCAGTGGCCATTGTCGGTTTTATTTGGTTCGCAAACCACACAGTTTCTTTACGAAAATGGACGTGCGTAAAATAGTTGCGTTAACTGTCAGCGATAGTAGAAGAAGAGCGGAGAAAATAGAGAAGACGATTCTGAACTCGCTGATGGCTTGAACAGCGAACTGCTGATGCAGAAACACTACATCTACATCTACATCTACATCTATACTCCGCGAGCCACCTTACGGTGTGTGGCGGAGGGTACTTATTGTACCACTATCTGATCCCCCCTTCCCTGTTCCATTCACGAATTGTGCGTGGGAAGAACGACTGCTTGTAAGTCTCCGTATTTGCTCTAATTTCTCGGATCTTTTCGTTGTGATCATTACGCGAGATATATGTGGGCGGTAGTAATATGTTGCCCATCTCTTCCCGGAATGTGCTCTCTCGTAATTTCGATAATAAACCTCTCCGTATTGCGTAACGCCTTTCTTGAAGTGTCCGCCACTGGAGCTTGTTCAGCATCTCCGTAACGCTCTCGCGCTGACTAAATGTCCCCATGACGAATCGCGCTGCTTTTCGCTGGATCATGTCTATCTCTTCTATTAATCCAACCTGGTAAGGGTCCCATACTGATGAGCAATACTCAAGAATCGGACGAACAAGCGTTTTGTAAGCTACTTCTTTCGTCGATGAGTCACATTTTCTTATAATTCTTCCTATGAATCTCAACCTGGCGCCTGCTTTTCCCACTATTTGTTTTATGTGATCATTCCACTTCAGATCGCTCCGGATGGTAACTCCTAAGTATTTTACGGTCGTTACCGCTTCCAATGATTTACCACCTATGGCATAATCGTACTGGAATGGATTTCTGCCCCTATGTATGCGCATTATATTACATTTATCTACGTTTAGGGAAAGCTGCCAGCTGTCGCACCATGCATTAATCCTCTGCAGGTCCTCCTGGAGTACGTACGAGTCTTCTGATGTTGCTACTTTCTTGTAGACAACCGTGTCATCTGCAAATAGCCTCACGGAGCTACCGATGTTGTCAACTAAGTCATTTATGTATATTGTAAACAATAAAGGTCCTATCACGCTTCCCTGCGGTACTCCCGAAATTACCTCTACATCTGCAGATTTTGAACCGTTAAGAATGACATGTTGTGTTCTTTCTTCTAGGAAATCCTGAATCCAATCACAAACCTGGTCCGATATTCCGTAAGCTCGTATTTTTTTCACTAAACATAAGTGCGGAACCGTATCAAATGCCTTCCTGAAGTCCAGGAATACGGCATCAATCTGCTCGCCAGTGTCTACGGCACTGTGAACTTCTTGGGCAAATAGGGCGAGCTGAGTTTCACATGATCTCTGTTTGCGGAATCCATGTTGGTTATGATGAAGGAGATTTGTATTATCTAAGAACGTCATAATACGAGAACACAAAACATGTTCCATTATTCTACAACAGATTGACGTAAGCGAAATAGGCCTATAATTATTCGCATCTGATTTATGACCCTTCTTGAAAATGGGAACGACCTGCGCTTTCTTCCAGTCGCTAGGTACTTTACGTTCTTCCAGCGATCTACGATAAATTGCTGATAGAAAGGGGGCAAGTTCTTTAGCATAATCACTGTAGAATCTTAAGGGTATCTCGTCTGGTCCGGATGCTTTTCCGCTACTAAGTGATAGCAGTTGTTTTTCAATTCCGATATCGTTTATTTCAATATTTTCCATTTTGGCGTCCGTGCGACGGCTGAAGTCAGGGACCGTGTTACGATTTTCCGCAGTGAAACAGTTTCGGAACACTGAATTCAGTATTTCTGCCTTTCTTCGGTCGTCCTCTGTTTCGGTGCCATCGTGGTCAACGAGTGACTGAATAGGGGATTTAGATCCGCTTACCGATTTTACATATGACCAAAACTTTTTAGGGTTCTTGTTTAGATTGTTTGCCAATGTTTTATGTTCGAATTCGTTGAATGCTTCTCTCATTGCTCTCTTTACGCTCTTTTTCGCTTCGTTCAGCTTTTCCTTATCAGCTATGATTCGACTACTCTTAAACCTATGATGAAGCTTTCTTTGTTTCCGTAGTACCTTTCGTACATGATTGTTATACCACGGTGGATCTTTCCCCTCGCTTTGGACCTTAGTCGGTACGAACTTATCTAAGGCGTACTGGATGATGTTTCTGAATTTTTTCCATTTTTGTTCCACATCCTCTTCCTCAGAAATGAATGTTTGATGGTGGTCACTCAGATATTCTGCGATTTGTGCCCTATCACTCTTGTTAAGCAAATATATTTTCCTTCCTTTCTTGGCATTTCTTATTACACTTGTAGTCATTGATGCAACCACTGACTTATGATCACTGATACCCTCTTCTACATTCACGGAGTCGAAAAGTTCCGGCCTATTTGTTGCTATGAGGTCTAAAACGTTAGCTTCACGAGTTGGTTCTCTAACTATCTGCTCGAAGTAATTCTCGGACAAGGCAGTCAGGATAATGTCACAAGAGTCTCTGTCCCTGGCTCCAGTTCTGATTGTGTGACTATCCCATTCTATACCTGGTAGATTGAAGTCTCCCCCTATTACAATAGTATGATCACGAAACTTCTTCACGACGTTCTGCAGGTTCTCTCTGAGGCGCTCAACTACTACGGTTGCTGATGCAGGTGGTCTATAGAAGCATCCGACTATCATATCTGACCCACCTTTGATACTTAACTTAACCCAGATTATTTCACATTCGCATTCGCTAATAACTTCACTGGATATTATTGAATTCTTACTGCTATAAATACTCCTCCACCATTGGCGTTTATCCTATCCTTGCGGTATATATTCCATTCTGTGTCTAGGATTTCGTTACTGTTCACTTCCGGTTTTAACCAACTTTCCGTTCCTAATACTATATGCGCACTATTTCCTTCAATAAGAGATACTAATTCAGGAACCTTGCCCTGGATACTCCTGCAGTTTACCAATATTACATTAACTTTTCCTGTTTTTGGTCTCTGAGGACGGACGTTCTTTATCAACGATGATAATATCCTCTCTGGTAAGCCGTCAGGTATTTTATCGTTTCGCCCAAGGGGGGGGTCCCTCTAACCTAAAAAACCCCCGTGTGCACGCCACACGTACTCTGCTACCCTAGTAGCTGCTTCCGGTGTGTAGTGCACGCCTGACCTGTCTAGGGGGGCCCTACAGTTCTCCACCCAATAACGGAGGTTGATGAATTTGCAACCATTATAGTCGCAGAGTCGTCTGAGCCTCTGGTTTAGACCCTCCACACGGCTCCAAACCAGAGGACCGCGATCGACTCTGGGCACTATGCTGCAGATATTAAGCTCAGCTTGCACTCCGCGTGCGATGCTGGTTGTCTTCACCAAATCAGCCAGCCGCCGGAAGGAACCAAGGATGGCCTCAGAACCCAAGCGGCAGGCGTCATTCGTTCCGACATGTGCTACTATCTGCAGCCGGTCACACCCAGTGCGTTCAATAGCTGCCGGAAGGGCCTCCTCCACATTACGGACGAGACCCCCCGGCAAGCACACCGAGTGCACACTGGCATTCTTCCCCGACCTACCCGCTATTTTCCTGAGGGGCTCCATAACCCGCCTAACGTTGGAGCTCCCTATAACTAATAGGCCCGCCCTCTGTGACTGTCGGGACCTTGCCGGAGAATGGGCCACTGGCCCAACAGGCGAGGCATCCTGTGGTGGCTCGGAAACGATATCATCACCACTAGGAAGCACCCCGTACCTGTTGGAAAGGGGTAAGGCAGCTGCCACGCCGCCAGATCCCACCTTTGCCTTTCGGCCAGGCACGCGCGAGCCCACCACTGTCCGCCATTCACCCTGGAGTGATGGCTGACCGGTAAGATGCTCACTGCCGGAAGACGCAGCGACATCAGGGGTTCCATGTGATTCCAAGGCCACCGAAGTAGGCATAGGTCTCACCACAGTTGCCCCAACGCCACTACGAGCCGACGCCTGCGCCTCGAGTTCGATGAGCCTAACAGACAAAGCCTCCACCTGCCCCCGAAGAGTGGCCAATTCTCCTTGCGTCCGCTCACAACAACCACAGTCCCTACACATGACTATGTTTACCCTACTCTATACGGTGACAAATTCCCAAGATAATCTTCTGATGAGCTACTCTGATAATCAAGAAACACTCACTGAAATACGAGACGCGAAAACTACGCTAGGTTTTCCCAGAAAAACTATTTAAAAGCTAAGCGCAGCAAATAAGTACAAAAACGCTTTATACAAACAGTACTCGCTGCTGCTGGTGCTCTCGCTCTGGCTGTCACAAGACAACTGCTGATTCAAGTGACTAGTGGCTAACGGCCGCGAAACAAACAAAAGACGGTTTTAGGGCGCTTTCTGTTCTAAACGATCAAGAAAACACTAAGAAATCTAACACGAAAACTACGTAAAGTTTTATCAAGAACTGTTAGTTGCTATGCAGAGCAGATAAACACAAATAGAATCCCTTCCTTAGTGGATGGTCGTAAACAAAATGCAAAATAAACGCTTTATACAAACAGTACTCGCTGCTGCTGGTGCTCTCGCTCTGGCTGTCACAAGACATAATGTTCTACAACGATCTGAGGTACATACCAGAAGAAGTTATTCGTTAACTCAATTGAATTTTCAACCCAAATTCGGTTTTAAACTGAATACAGTTAAGATAAAGTGTCTGTCAGCTTGCACATGAATAATATCCATATTCCTGATGTTCCATTGACTATTGACACTCTGAAATCATACAGATATCAAGATTCATTTCGTTATTTCATGCCAATGGAAGAGCAAATTTTTTTCGAAGCTGCTCACCATACCGAAAAAGATAAATAGCGGCAAGATAAAAATATGAACCAATCTATAAACCCAGAGATAGGCAATACATTTTAAGAAAGTGTCCTAATAGCATCAACTTCCAATGTCTAACTTGGGTTTACTTCCAGACATAGACTGGCAATCGCGTTAAGATTTCTGGCTACTGAGGAAACATTCCACTCATTGGTCTTTGCAACAAGAATTTCAGCGGATATTCTATTGATAATAAATAATATCGACTTTTGAGATAACGTATTAAATGAATAAGAAAGACCCAGAATCTTTCAGAACATGAATAAGAAAGACCCAGAATCTTTCAGAACACAAAAGGTGAGAAAAATTGGTAGGTCGTGGACGGACGAACCTACTACCTCTCTTTTCACAGGTCCAGTACTCTCGATACTATTTTTTTCTTCTTCCGCTTTTGTTCGTCATTGTTCTCGTCATTTGGTGTGGGAAGCCGTCACACGACACCTCTGAACTTCACTCGCTGAACACTTGTCAGTTTTTTGTATTACAGAAAGCAGCCAGACCTCAGACGGAACACGCTGAGTTACCATGCCGAAGGCTACTAACTGACCTACAGCCTCAACATTGCAAGCAGGCTTCACTTAATGACATACACTGTGTAAAGACGGTATCTATAAATATCATTATATGATTATATATAAACTGAAAAAAAGAGACCCGATTTTGACTGATCATTGTAGCACTGAAGCGGTATAGTTTCGTAGCACACAACTTACAACATTAAAATTATCAACTACACGGAGCCTTCACCTTGCGATATGTTTTCCTGTCGTTTTATTACAATAAATCGTAGCTGCAACAAAGTGTTTTCGAGAGATCCTAAATTTACTGATAATTTGAAATAGTTTATGTTCATATCACATACTCTGTGAGAAAGAAAACCCACCAAATACGATGTCCAGTGCTATATAATATGTTGGCTCCCATGTTCTGTTTGTAACACAGACTGACACAGCAAATGTCACGGGATAGTGGTGCACAAATGGCGTAGGTATGTTATATGTGCACTACAGTCTCCCTGTGCCAGCTACAGGTTCATAGGATAGCTGCTGAGATGTGGTTGTGCAAGTGATTTGTGTAACATGCAACGCCGTCGTGAAATGGTTCAAATGGCTCTAAGCACTATGGGACTTAACATATGAGGTCATCAGTCCCCTAACTAAGGACATCACACACATCCATGGCCGAGTCAGGATTCGAACCTGCGACCGTAGCAGCAGCGCGGTTCCAGACTGAAGCGCCTAGAACCGCTCGGCCACAGCGGCCGGCACGCCGTCGTCAGCTGAAGCCATTCGAACGGGGTACGGTGGTCGGTGCTCGACGGATGGGAATTTCGATTTCGGCAGTGGTGGAGGAATTCAGTTTCATACGTTCAACTGTGTCCAGCGTGTACCGTGAATCGCTGACTGAGGGTGCCATAGTCCACAGCAGATGAACTACCAGTCGTCTAGCCATCCTCTATCACCGTGACTGGCGACATTTGATATGAATCATCAATAACGACTGAAGGGCAACAGTGCAACATATCACGGCTCAGTTCAGCACAGGACGAGCTAGACATCTCTTCCAGTGGAGAATCCGTAGGAACGTGGGTTCCATGGGGTATGGGTCCCGACGCCGCACACAGATGTCACTGTGAACTCAACGTCATCAGGCACAGCAGCTTGCATCTGTCGCCAGACACCAACGATGCACACTGGAACAATGACGTAATGTGATACGGTCGGACGATTCACGATTTCAGCAGCACCATGCCGATGGGGGCACCTTGTGTGGCGCACACCACGTGAATAGATGGATCCCGCCTGACAAGATTGTGTGGTCTAAGGCGATGGTCTCTGTTATGGTCTGGGGTGCATTTTGCTGGTATGACGTAGGCCCCCTAGTTGCTTTAAGTGGTCTGCGGTATGTTGACCTGCTCGGGGACCAGCAACCTGGCAATTCTGCGGTGTTTCAAGGTGACAATGCGCCGCCTCACCGCTCCCACGTCGTCCGGGAATGGCTCCAGGAACATTCAGGGGATGTCCCAAGACTGTGATTACCGGAGCTGGTACCTTCGAAGGTGCCGATTGGTCCCTTTGTCCATGTCTCAGAAGGTGTGACCTGAGGTGTGGAGCATCACCTGTGGCGGGAGTGACCTCAGAGAGGGCCCCCACTAGGAAGGAGCACCCCATCGGAGTCGCTGGCAATCATGGGGGATGCTTTCGCAATGGTTTCTTCTTGCTTCTACAACTTCTGCCCACAAGAGAAAGCTAGATCAGTCTCAGCCACAAGATCACTCGACGGATTATCCAATGAGGACATTCAAAATTATCTGTCTGATTAGGGCGTAACGGTTGTACATAGTCATGAAATGGGTTGAAAAGAAAGTGGTACCGACCCGCATTCTCTTCTTGACATTTTACAGAGTTCAACTTCCATCAAACATTAAAGCAGGATTTCACATAATATTAGTTCGCTCTTGCATCTCCAACCCTACGCGTTGCTGTCGGTGTCAGCGGTTTAATCATACTAGCCAGTCGTGTTCCAATACGGTCAAATGCGTTACGTGTGGCAGGGATGCCCATAAGGGTGATTGTCCACCTCCATCCTCTCGTTGCATCAACTATATGGGCGACCACGCTGCTTTCTCTAGTGATTGCCCTATTTTTAAAGGTAAACGAATTATTCAGGACCTCCGAGTGAAGAAAAATGTGTCTACCTTTGCTGCTCGTAAGTTATTAACCAGCAGAAAGCCCATTGTGCTCCCAGCGGGTACATACAGCACTGTCCTCGCGCCCCTCGACCTATTAAGGAGGTAGCCACGCAGATTGCCATCTCACCTTTAGCGCCACGGTCGTCAGATCGGCCAGCCGGATGATCGCCCGTTCAACCTCCCCACTATCACCCGCTCATTATAAGGATCAACCTTCATCGGCTCCTGCTAAAACATGGGCCCCAAAATCGGACACCCGGACTTCCAAAAAAGAGCCTACTGGTGAAGATTTTTTACGTACCAAGACCTCACAACCATCGACTCCTCGCTCATCTCAAAGTCCTATTTCCAAGAAGGCTCATAAGAAAGGAAGTTCCTCTCCTCCACCGCCACAGCGTGTCTATTCCACAGCGCCAACCAGCGGTAGCCGCCCTCGGCCGTCTTCTGTGTCACCGAGACGCACCGATGGCGCCTGATCAACCAGCCGATCACTGGCGGCAGGAGCTGCCCCCGAACAACCTATGCATCGGGATCTTCTGCCTCTGGCTGAATGCCGTTCCACGTCGTCGGCCGCCGGCTCTCAGTGGTTGTTCAGTTGACGGCAACAGTGGTGACATTTTTCCTTTTCCTGTCCACCCTATGTCAATTATCCATTGGGATATCAACGGAATTCGCACCAATTGGGATGAATTGTCGATCCTCTTACAAACCTACTCCCTAGTCATCATTTGTCTTCACGAAACAAAGCTATGTCCCCATGATCGCTTTGTCTTTCCTCATTTCCAATCAGTCCGGTTTGATCTCCCCTCTGTTAATGGCGCTCTGGCACCCAGGAGACTTGCGATTCTTCTCCATTATACTATCCATAATCACCCACTCTCCTTACACAGTTCCTTCCAAGCTGTCGCTGTATGTCTTTCTTTTTCTGGATACACCTTCTCTTCTTTGTACCATATACATTCCATCGTCCACACCAATGGCAAGGGGCGATCTCCTTCATCTCCTTGGTCAGCTTCCACTCCCATATTTGCTGATTGGGGACTTCAGCGCCCAACACCCGCTTTGGCGATCTCCTTGTCCTTGTCAGAGAGGCTCCCTATTGATTGACCTCTTCCACCAAGCGGATCTACTTTGCCTCAACACTAGGAACCTACATTTCTGTCTGCCCCCGCGTTGACCTAATCTCATTTGGACCTTTCGGTCGGTACTGATCAGCTAGCTCAGCGCTTTAAATGGTTTGCTCTTGCTGATACACACTCGAGTGACCATTTTTCCCCTGTGTCCTTTGATTACAGCCACAAATGCCATCTATGCGCCCAAGACACTGGCAGTTTTCCCAAGCCGATTGAACACTTCTCCTCTCTAGCAACACCTGATGACCGTGAACTTCCCAACATCGACGGTCATGTCACCCATGTTACGGAAGTTATTCTTACAGCCGCGGAAAGTTCAGTACGTCGCACCTCCCCTATGCCCCGGCGCCCCCCCCCCCCCCCCCAGTTCCTTGGTGGAACGAAGCCCCCAGTTCCTTGGTGGAACGAGCGTGCTGTGACTCAATACGTGAGCGGAGACTTGCTCTTCGCGTTTTCCGCCCTCATCCTACGTTGGCCAACTGTATCCGCTATAAGAAGTTACGTGCTCGTGCCATCGCGTCATACGCGATAGCAAGAAGGCAAGCTGGGACTTCTTTACCAGCTCCTCTAACACCTTCACCCCCTCATCTGTAGTTTGGAGTTGAATTCGAGGGTTATCCGACGCGTCTAGTTTCTCCCCCATCTCTGGGCTAGCTGCCAGGCAAGATACCTTAGTGGACCCAGTTGCAATTTCTAACTCATTGGGTCAACACTTTGCTGAGATTTCGAGCTCTTCAAATTACCCACCAGCCTTTCTTCCGAAGAAACGAGCAGCAGAAGTACGACCTCTTGCTTTCTCCTCAAAAAATCGCGAAAGCTATAATACCATTTTTTCTATGCGGGAACTCCTGCACGCACTCTCTTCATCTCGCTCTTCCGCCCCAGGACGGATGGCATCCACGTCCAAGTGTTGCTGCATTTATCATACCGTAGTCTGCTTTACCTCCTTGACATTTATAATCGAATTTGGACCGACAGTACCTTTCCCAGAAGATGGCGGGAAGCTATCGTCATTCCTGTTCCGAAACCTGAAAAGGACAAATATCTCCCCTCTAGCTATCGCCTAATCTCTCACGAGTAGTGTATGTAAGGTTCTGAAGCGTATGGTAAACTGCCATTTAGGCTGGTGGCTGCAGTCCCGAAATCTTTTAACACCTGCCCAGTGCGGTTTCCGAAAGCATCGTTCCGCAGCTGACCATATTGTTGCTCTCTCCACTTATATAATGAATAATTTTCTCAGGAAACGCCATATGGTAGCAATATTTTTTGACCTGGAGAGGGCGTACGGTATCTGCTAGGGGACAGGCATCCTCCGAACACTGTTCTCTTGGGGCTTTCGCGGTCAGCTACCCCTTTTCACCCGTGAATTTGACAGAGCGCACATTTAAGGTGCGGGTGAACACTACTCTACCCCATACTCCCAGGGCTCCGTACTAAGTGTTGCACTGTTTGCCATCGCCATAAAAATTGTGGACTGTCTCCTTCCTGATGTCTCGGGCTCCCTCTTTGTCGACGATTTTGCGATCTACTGCAGCTCTCAACGGACCAGCCTTCTTGAACGGCATCTGCAAGGATGCCTCGATGGCCTCCATTCATGGAGCATCGAAACCGGCCTCCGATTTTCTCCCAGTAAGACAATCTGTGTAAATTTTTAGCGTTGTTCGGAGTTTTATCCGCCTTCCCTACATCTAGGCCCTGTTGACCTTCCGTTCGCGGACGTCGCAAAATTCTTGGGACTTATGTTTGACAAAAAACTGTACTGATCTCCCCACGTTTCATATCTTTCGGCTCGCTCTCTGCGGTCCCTCAACACCCTCCGTGTTCTGAGTGGTACCTCCTGGGGAGCGAACCGAGTGGTACTCCTCCACTTATATCGCGCCTTAGTGCGCTCGAAATTGGACTATGGAAGCATAGTTTACTCCTCTGCACGGCCGTCTATTCTTCGGCGTCTAGACTCTGTCCACCACCGTGGATTGCGTTTAGCGTCTGGAGCTTTTTACACCAGCCCCGTAGAGAGCCTTTACGCAGAGACTGCTGAACCTCTGCTGTCCAACCGGCGAGCTGTCCTAAGTCGTTACGCTAGTCATCTGTCTGCCATGCCTTCTCATCCGACCAATGCCCTTTCTTCGACGAATCCTTGGCAGGCCGCCCTTCCTCTCTAACACCACCGGCAGTCCGCTTCCGTCCCTTTCCTTCTAATTTCGTGAAACTTTCTTGACAAATGGGTGTACGGCGTCAAAAAATGGTTCAAATGGCTCTGAGCACTATGGGACTTAACTGCTGTGGTCATCAGTCCCCTAGAACTTAGAACTAGTTAAACCTAACTAACCTAAGGACATCACAAACACCCATGCCCGAGGCAGGATTCGAACCTGCGACCGTAGCGGTCTTGCGGTTCCAGACTGCAGCGCCTAGAACCGCACGGCCACTTCGGCCGGCTGTACGGCGTCACCATGACTTCGCCTTTCTGTGATTTTTTTCAGCGTCCCAAGGATAGTACACCCCACGCCCCCTATAGTTTGTCGGGCATTTGCTGCTCTATGCGCAAAAATGAAGGATGCCACATTTATTTACCCTGACGGCTCAAAGACCACCTTTGGTGTTGGGAGTGCCTATATTGTTGGCGACACCCCTATTGGATTTCGGCTTCCCGGCCAGTATTCGCTTTTAACTGCGGAGTTTTACGCTGTCCTCCAGGCTGTCCAATACATCCGTCACCATAAGCGAATACAGTATATTATATGCTCGGATTCGCTCAGCTCTCTTCTCAACCTCCAAGCTCTGTATCCCGTCCACCCTCTGGTCCACCGGATTGAGGACTGCCTCCATGTACTCCACTTGGGGGAGGGGGGGAGGGCGGGAGGCATCTCTGTGGCATTCCTCTGCAACCCAGTGCATGTTGGTATCTCCGGAAACAAGGCAGCCGATACAGCGGCAAAGGCTGCGGTCTCTCTACCTCGGCCCACTGTTGGCGTGGTTCCCTTTGTCGATCTACAGAGCGCTTTATGTCGTGGTGTTGTGCTTTCATGGCACACACAAAGGTCTGAACTTTCGGATGATAAGTAACGGGACATGAAACCTCTTCGCTGCGAGTGGACCTCTTCCTCCCGGCCTCACGTCGGGAGGAGGTAATTTTAATTAGACTCCGGATTGGGCACTGTTTCTTAGCCATCGCCATCGTTTAAGTGGCGATCCTCTCCAGCTTTGTCCCCACTGCTCTCAATCGTGGACGGTGAGACACCTTTTACTTCAGTGCCTTATTTTAATCCGCTACGCGTCCATTTACAGCTGTCACCTGATACATCTTCCCTTTTAGCAGATGACACACGTTCAACCGATCATGTCATTGAGTTTATAAGTGTTAGTGAGGTGACATTGGTCATTTGAGGATCTTTTCGGGGACAACAACCACCCTTCAATAGCAATCATCTAAAAGTTCCTTCCGTTTTTAGTTTCCCTCAAATGGTTCAAATGGCTCTGAGCACTATGGGACTTAACTTCTGAGGTCATCAGTCCCCTAGAACTTAGAAGTACTTAAACCTAACTAACCTAAGGGCATCACACACACCCATGCTCGAGGCAGGATTCGAACCTGAGACCGTAGCGGTCGCGCGGTTCCAGACTGTAGCGCCTAGAACTGTTCGGTCACCTCGGCCGGCTAGTTTCCCTCCTCCTCGAGTTTAGCTCCCATTGCTGCAGATTTAAATTTCGGTTTTTTACACTTTTCTAAGTCACAGAATGGGCCCTTAGGACCGTCGCAGTTTTGTGCCCTAAAACCATAATAATAATAATAATAATAAAACTCTGCAAACGATTTATGTTAGCTGCTTCCAGAGGAGCACCAGGGACTTGTAGGCTCACTTCCAGGGCGTCTCATTGTAGTCGCAGGGCCAGATGAGGCGGCCCTACGCGATATTAGGTGCATTTACGAAGTCAATGCAAACAATGTTGCATGTCATTGGCCACGTTCCTCTCCAAGGGGCATAAATCTGGTACAGATTAATTATTTTATGCTCTGCAATGTAGTGGTAAGTGGAATGCCACGCTGTGACTTCACCATCCTCGTCCACTTGCTTTTCACGTCCCATGAGAGGACGGATTAAGCGTGCGGCACGATGTAGGTAATGATAGTGTTAGTGAGTGAGCAGGGTGATTGTTACGAAGACTCACGTCATCGCAGCGCTGGTGGGAGGAACGTCCTCGGTGCTGCCTGCAGGCTTCTTCGATCACCCGACCCCTCCCTAAGCCGCTACCCCTTCGACCGGGAGGCGGTGAGTGACAGGAGGGTGGCCTGACTCATGTGAGGCAGGCGGGGTGAATCAACAGCGCAGCCACCGGGGCGGGGACAGGCCGCACGCAGATGGTCGCCCGCTAAACTGTTTGTCACAGTGGCTCCCCCCTGTTACGGCCAACAAGCCGAACGCAAACGCTCACGCCATTCGATACGAATGTGATTTCTGCGAGCACAATGCTCCTTTGACCAAACTTATCAGGATCCAGCTGAATTACATTACACTACATTTACACAGGTTAAATGTGGTAATCAGTACTTATTTCACTCTTCTAAAACACCCACTGCGGAACCTGTACAAGCGTTTGTAACCACTTTAAAGAATGATTATCCTACTTGAATTTTAAGTTTTATGTGAGGTTATTTATGTGTGAGCCACAAGCTTCACACTGGGCTGGGTGGCAGTGTGACTGAAACAGAATAGAATTCGGGAAGACGGCGATGTATAGCTTCCTCTAGCCGTCCAGATTTAGATTTTTCGTTGTTTCCCAAAATTGCTATCAACCCACATTCTGTGCTGAGAATATAGTTCAATTCGTACAGTACAGTTGTTGTTGTGGTCTTCAGTCCAGAGACTGGTTTGATGCAGTTCTCCATGCTACTCTATCCGGTGCAAGCTTCTTCATCTCCCAGTACCTACTGCAACCAACAGCCTCTGAATCTGTTTAGTGTATTCATCTCTTGGTCCCCCTCTACGATTTTTACCCCCCACGCTGCTCTCCGATGGCAAATTGGTGATCCCTTGATGCCTCAGAATATGTCCTACCAACCGATCCCTTCTTCTAGTTAAGTTGTGCCATAAATTTCTCTTCTCCCCAATTTTATTCAATACCTCCTCATTAGTGACTAAACTTTATGTCCTCTCTACTTCGACCATCATCAGTTATTTTGCTCCCAAAATAGCAAAACTCATTTACTACTTTAAGCGTCTCATTCCCTAATCTAATTCCCTCAGCATCAGCCGATTTAATTCAACTACATTCTATTATCCTCGTTTTGCTTTTGTTAATGTTCATCTTATATCTTCCTTTCAAGACACTGTCCATTCCATTCAGCCGCTCTTCCAGATCCTTTGCTGTCTCTGACAGAATTACTATGTCAGCAGCGAACCTCAAACTTTTTAATTCTTCTCCATGGATTTTAATTCCCACTCCGAATTTTTCATTTGTTTCCTTTACTGCTTGCTCAATATACAGATTGAATAACATCCGAGATAGGCTACAACCCTGTCTCACTCCCTTCCCAACTACTGCTTCCCTTTCATGCCCCTCGACCCTTATAACTGCCATCTGGTTTCTGTACAAATTGTAAATAGCCTTTCGCTCCCTGTATTTTACCCCTGCCACCTTCAGAATTTGAAAGAGAGTATTCCAGTCAACATTGTCAAACGCTTTCTCTAAGTCTACAAATACTAGAAACGTTGGTTTGCCCTTCCTTAACCTATTTTCTAAGATAAGTCGTAGAGTCAGTATTGCCTCACGTGTTCCAACATTTCTACGGAATCCAAACTGATCTTCCCCGAGGTCGGCTTCTACCAGTCTTTCCAGTCGTCTGTAAAGAATTCGTGTTAGTATTTTGGAGCCGTGGCTTATTAAACTGATAATTCGGTGATTTTCACATCTGCCAACGCCTGCTTTCTTTGGGTTTGGAATAATTATACTCTTCTTGAAGTCTGATGGTATTTCATCTGTCTCATACATCTTGCTCACCAGATGATAGTACATCGTGTAATTCTCTACCGCCTCCGCTAGGGTAGTAGTGTTATTACCGAATCTTATCTTTGATATACTTTCACCCTGAATTTTAATTCAACTCCTCAACCTATCCTTTACTACCGACATTGCTTCTTCACTGTATACACTGAACAGGAAGGGGGAGAGACTGCATTCTGTCTTACACTCTTCTTAAAACGAGCACTTCGTTCTTGCTCATACAATATTATTGTTCCTTGCTGATTCTTACATATATTGTATATTATCTGCCTCTGCCTTTAGCGTAGAAATGTATTTTCTGAGAAGTTGGAAAGCTTTGCACCATTTTTCATTCTCAAACGGTTTTTCTAGATCGGCAAATCCTATGAACGAATTTTGATTTTTCTTAAGTCTCGCTTCGATTATCAAGGCAGCAAAGCCAAATTGTTCGTCACGTACGAGGTCCTCAGTTACTAGATTCCGCCAGAATCTGCACTTTCAGATCTACAAGACGCAAAATTAATTACAAACGAAGTCAAAAACTGATAAAAGTGAAGTACAGTGCTACCATACCGTACAGAAAAAGCGGGAGCTCATTCTTGAAAATGCTGAAGAACTACAAGGTGAATGATAGTTGTGGAAAAAAAAGAAGAATTTTACCCACCACAGACCACACTTCAATATGACAGAAATTAAATACCTTGTTTCAAAACTGACACCATGTTACCATGATCTCTCTAATAAATGAAGAAACACCTTCTGAGTCATGGTTTTTTTTATTAACGACTGTCGGTTTCGATCTGCCCTGCAGATCATCTTCACATCAGGCGCCGCAAGCTACAGTTTTTCAACAGTGACACAGATGATATAAGACAAAACACGGGCATGGGTGTGTGTGTTTTTATAAGCATAAGTTAAAGTAGTGTATAAGTCTAGGGACCGATGACCTCAGCAGTTTGGTTCCTTAGGAATTCACAAACGTTTGAACATTGAAGACAGAAGCATTTATTACCTAATCATTCCGTCTTCAGGCCACAAGTGGCCCATCGGGACCATCCGACCGCCGTGTTATCATCAGCGGAGGATGCGGATAGGAGGGGCGCGTGGTCAGCACACCGCTCTCCCGGTCGTTACGGCGGTTTTCCTTGATCGGAGCCCGCTACTCTTCGGTCGAGTAGCTCCTCAATTGGCACCACGAGGCTGAGTACACCCCGAAACATGGCAACAGCGCATGGCGGTCCGGATGGTCACCCATCCAAGTGCCGGCCACGCCCGACAGCTCTTAACTTCGGTGATCTGACGGGAACCGGTGTATCCACTGCGGCAAGGCCGTTGCCCTATTTATTAAATGGTTCAAATGGCTCTGAGCACTATGGGACTTAACATCTCAGGTCATCAGTCCCCTAGAACTTAGATGTACTTAAACCTAACTAACCTAAGGACATCACACACATCCATGCCCGAGGCAGGATTCGAATCTGCGACCGTAGTGGTCGCGCGGTTCCAGACTGAAGCGCCCAGAACCGCTCGGCCACCAGCGGCCGGCCCTATTTATTACGTGACCACGATATGACTGCACTTGGCTCTCTTGGTCGTTATCGGAAACGCATGGTGACGTTCCAGTAAAAAAGTATAGTGCTGACTAAGGAAGACACATCGTACTGTGAATGATTTAAAGACGGTTGTACATATACTATCAAGCCGTTCAGTGTGTCCTCGTGAAACAATACGATAAAAACTCACGATAAGCCGATCGAAGCGCCCTCACTCACAGGTGCAATAATATTGTGAGCGATTAATATGCCACTCATACCACCGTTGACAAATTGCATCTTGCGGCGTCATAACTCTAAGATGATTCGCACTGCAGATGGAAACCAGCAGTCGTTCATAAAAGGAACTATGATCTAGTCGCTGTTTCTTCCCTTATTACAAAAATCCTGTATATACGCTTGATGAGATATGATCCTGAACTCTATATTCCTAAAGTAACAGACACATCAGAAAGCTGTTCATTTTGCACCATAGGAGTATTGTTGTTTCTACGTTACATGAGAAACGGGATTGTCTTCGTACAGGAATCTGATGAAACTTTCTACGTCTGAACTTATATATATCTTAATGAATAATTTTATTTCGATGTACGAAACTACACCACCTAGCGGCTCAGAACTGATCTCCAAAGCCTGCGTTTCAGTGTCAAAGTATAATCGTACTCACCTAGTTCATATTTATCGACTTGTTCTTCGAGGGAGTACATCACTCACATTCGCTTGATTCGACGATACTAGTGTTACGGTTCCTATTAGTGTTGTATTGCGAAACCGTCGAATGGTGTTTGTATGTCAATGGCACGCTAGAAGGATACGCCGTATTCGGCGAATATTTTCTATCTGCACGATATATGGAGTTATTCTAGGTGGCAATGTTTAGAGACTCACTCTGTATTTGAGAAATAAAACATCAAAAACTCCTCCTTTGTGATAAATAATTCGCTTCCATAACCAATAAATTTTGAGCTGACGAGTTTTGAAAACTAGTTAAGTGGAAGGCATGTGTCCCACGAACCTAACTAGATCCATTATTTCATATGAACCTAGAATATTCAGGGTTAAATGTTTAATTTTATATTGATTTTCGTCAGGTTGGAAACTATAGAAAAAAGTATAACAAATAAATACAAAAGCACATTTATTCTACTGACAATGAAAACCATGAAATATCACACACAAGTATTCAACGCAATATTTGAAGATGGCTTTCACATACCACACACCAACGTTTTCTACAATCTATGAAGTTTTCTGGAGTATGTATGTCTCACTACATACAAATTATGTACAAACTGAATCACTTAAGAGAGTAGTAATGTTTCAAAACAATGTCCATGGTGTGTAAGGGAACAGAATTAGATACTTCAGACAGTCTTGGAATGAAGAAGATGGTAAAAATGTAAATGTCGAGTGACTAGGGCCTCCCGTCGTGTAGACCGTTCGCCAGGTGCAAGTCTTTCGATTTGACGCCACTTCGGCGACTTGCGCGTCGATGGGATGAGATAATGATTGTTAGGACAACACAACACCCAGTCCCTGAGAGGAGAAAATCTCCGACCTGCCGGGAATCGAACCCGGGTTCTTAGGATTGACGTTCTATCGCGCTGACCACTTTTTTTTTTTACTCATTTTGTTTGATATAGTTCGTTGCGTTTGGTCGGGGCGGACGTCACAAGACATCCGTTGAAATTGATCGTTGGTTCCTTGACTCAGTTTTTTTTTTATTACAGAGAGCGCGCAGCTCTCTGACCGAACACGCTGAGCTACCGTGCCGGCTGTCCACTCAGCTAACGGGGGCGGACAAGAAGATCGTGATCTGCTATGATTTTAGTGAAACAACCACACGATAAACACAGGCCGCCCCATTTGATGGCTCACAGTGTCCTATACATCCACCACATGATCCGTAGTACTTTCCTCCAACTTCGGAAACATCTCGTTACATGCTAGCACTAGACATATACGAGATAAAGAAGTCCCACCGCTCAAAACTGCGTATTACTTTAGTGGAACATATGCATCCCATCAGCCACGAAAATGTTAAAACGCCCGTTCATTTCTAGCTCTGATGTTAGTTACTACTGGAATTCGCTGCTGTTTACCATTCTCAGCAAGTCGTTCTGCTACAAACACTAGAACTATTCCGTCGCAGACCGTATTTCCGCTGCCTAAGTATCACATTTACTTATGTTTCAATGCTTCAGTGCCACGCTGTGGGAGAAACACTGCTGATTTTCAGCTGGATGTTGCAATTACCGACGTTACAAACTGACGACCGTCTGTGTGAATAACTAGTAAATCACAGCCCAGACGGTGTCGCTCTGAGTTAAAGTGGGGGCCCCTGTAAACCCCAGCATTCTTGAGTGATACAGGTGCGACGTTAAGTTGCCCATCATCAAGAGTGTCGACACCACGTGCCAACGACGTAACGCGTCGTTGTGCGTGTTGGTGATGTCATACAACCCAGAGCACTAGCCACCTCTAGATTGTGGCAGATACGGCAGTTAATAAGGAAAAGTCGTCGCTGAGGAGCACTTTCGATGGAAGTAGCGCTAACAAAGAAATGAACGACCGTTAGTTGCCAGTATCAACACTCTTAGCACGAAGCTCTCATTTCAGTAATTTATATGACAGGCGGGATTGTAGCCTATCCCCACTTTATTCAGTCTGTACAAAGAGCAAGCTCTGGAGCAAATTAGGGACAATCTGAAAAGGAATCAGATTTTAGGGAGAAGAAATTAAAACTGTAAAGTTCGCCGATGACGAATTTCCGTCAGACTTACAAGAGCAGTTGAACGGAATCTATAAAATCTTGGATAGATGTAAGATGAGCAACAACAGTAAAACAATAGTAAAAAAATCTAGACGAATTAAATCATGCGATTCCGAGGAAATTAGGAAATGAAACACTAAAAATAGTAGATGAATGTTATCTAGTCAGAAAAACTACTAAAGATGGCCAAAGTAAAGAGAATATCATATGTACACTGGCAATAGCAAGAAAAGCATTTCCAAAACAAGAAATTTGTTAATATTCATACATTTTATAAAAAATGTATGTATGTATTTTTCACATCTCTCCTAAACAACTCTTCCGATTTCAAACAAACTTGGTACATATATTACGTTCTGTGTGGAAGGAATCGCTGTGGGTGAACGAACCATCTACCAATCAAAGGGATGGGGGTGGCGGTGGAAAAAAATTGTAGCCCGCGACACGCAAATACCCAGACTTAATTTATCCAGAATTTGAGTATGAGAGCTTGAGAGCACTTAGTCACTTACAACAAACTTTACACACAATTTCAAGCCTTTACAAAATATTTTCTTGCTGACAGCTCCCGCAGAATAATACAAGGAAAAAAGTTTATGACCTACTACATTTTTGCTGTTCATGCGGTAGAACTGCAGCACCAGGTATGACACATTACTTTATTACTTCTTTGTTTCTAACTGTATTAGTGATAAATTTGGCAGACAGTATCCACATAAGCCGTTGAATGTACCTACAAAATTACATCATTCTCCAACATGCAGTTCACGAGATTCGACGTCATAAACATTGAGCTGCGTGAAAACGAAACTGCAGCGCGAAATTCGCTAGAGATACAGGTTTGAAATACGTTAAATATAAAATAGAGATGGGGCCCCTCCACGCCCGCACCAACGTGGTGACCAAACCAAAAGTTCTACTGTCATCTCAGCCACGCGGGATTAGCCGAGCGGTCTAAAGCGCTTCAGTCATGGACTGTGCGGCTGGTCCCGGCGGAGGTTCGAGTCCTCCCTCGGGCGTGGGTGTGGGTGTTTGTCCTTAGGATAATTTAGGTTAAGTATTGTGTAAGCTTAGGGACTGATGACCTTAGCAGTTAAGTACCATAAGATTTCACACACATTTGAACATTTTTTTACTGTCACCTCCGTTAACGTGTTAGTTATCTAATAGGTGGTTCACAGGATGCTGGGCTGTAATGTTATCCGTGCGTCTGGGTAAGACTACGCATTAACACGGTCCATCAGGTGATAGATAGTGGACGAAACGCGAATGAGGGTAGCAATTTGAAGAGCAGAGGGGGAAAAAGTGCCAAGGCTCGTGCCGTGGAAAAAAAAAAACCTCTGCGACAGTGGGATGGGTAGTAAGAGCAGTAGTGGCTTACCAGCTGCGATAGTTCATGCAAGGTTGCGTTTGTTAGTATGGGTATCATGCATCATCACCGTGCCAGGCGATGGCGATCCATCCGAGTTTGCTGCAGCTGCTGCATTCCTAGAACAATCAGGATCGTTATATGTTAGTGGGAGATTGGCCATAGATCATCTCATTGTGTGTGTGTGGGAGGGGGGGGGGGGAGGTGTGGAGCTTGTCTGCATGTAGTGTATGGTACGGCTTCCCTGCGTGGTGCCAGTTATTCGGCAAGTGTGTTCCAACTGGATATCCAGTAATGGTGGCTGATTAACAGGGCTCACCTGTACCGTTGTGTTTGCGTGAACTTGGCCATAGATGTTAGGTCCTTAAGAGTATGTCTTTGGGTCTTTTACGTTTCCATCTATGATTGTGGTCGTAGTTCCCCAGATTCAGAATAAACGGGTTCTACGAATGTCTGGAGTTACTGTATAGTCTTGTGGTAAGTTTGTGGATTACCTCCGTGAGAGTCTCAAGTCGGTATTCCCGGTGAAGGTCCGCGATGCGTGTGTATCGTGGAGCATTGCTTATGATTTTGAGTACTTTGTTTTGTATGATCTGCAGACGGCGCAGGCGTGCGGGCGCAGCGTATCCCCAGACAGGGACTGCGTACGTCATCAGGGGTCGAATAAGTGTCATGTACGTGGACCTCGACACCCTTCTGTTCAGTGTGCTACGCCTGTTGAGCATAGGGTAGAGGTGTTTGAACCTCGCGCTTGCTCTGTTGGTCATGTGTTGTATGTGGTCCCCCCAGAGTGAAGGTCCGCGATGCGTGTGTATCGTGGAGCATTGCTTATGATTTTGAGTACTTTGTTTTGTATGATCTGCAGACGGCGCAGGCGTCCGGTCCAGCCAAACACCGAGGTATTTGACTTAGCTCTGTGTACAAATACGTTTGAAATATTTTAAATATATGTGACACGCGCGTAGTTGGCAAAGCAATGGGTAAAAAGCTCCTCCTAAACCCCAGGATCGATTTCAACCAAACTGGTTCACATGCTACTTAGTATCTGGAAAGAAATAATGTGGGGGTAAGAACCAGCAACCTCCTATGGGGGAGGGCTGGTGACATGGAGAGAGAGAAGGGGGTAGGAAGAGGAGGACGAGGAGGAGGAGGAGGAGGAGGAGGAGGAGATGGAGGGACAGAGGCAGTGGGGAGGAGGTGCACAAGGAAAGGGAGGAGAAGATGGGCAGAGAGAGGCAGACGGAGGAGTTGGATAGAAAGTGTGTGAGGAGGAAGTGCACTATTACATTGGAATAAATATATACCCGGGCAACATCCGGTACTCAGCTAGTCAAATATAAATTTAAATGCTACGAAATCTTTTCTGAAAGTATTTGTCTGGCGCGTAGCACTGTACGTAGGTAAAAAGCGACAAGCAGTTCAGACAAGAAGAGAATAGAAGCTTTTGAAATTAGTGCTACAGAAAAAATGATGTAACTCACCAACGAACGAAGTGAGTTACAAGGCACCTGTTCGATCGGTTCTTGAGTACTGTACATCTATCTGATATTTTTATCACGTATGACTGACAGGAGAGAGAGAGGGGGAGAGAGAGAGAGAGAGAGAGAGAGAGAGAGAGAGAGAGAGAAGATACAACGGACAGCGGCGCGTTTCCTTACGGAATCGTTCAGTGGGCGCGGGAAGCGTTAGAGAGATACTCAACAAACTCCAGTGGTAGGCGTTACAGGAGAGGCGTTGTGCATCACGGAGAGGGAAATTACGGGAAGAGTCGGACAACATATTACTTCCTACGTTAATATCTCAAAAATGACCACGACGGTAAATTTCGAGGCATTGGAGATAATGAGATAATGCAGACTCTTACCGACAATCACTATTTCCACGCGGCATTTGCGAGTGGATCAGGGATGAGGGATGAGGAGGGAGGGGGGGGGGGGGGGGAGGACAGAAATTAGAGAGTGGGAATAGAAGTTCCCTCTACCATATACCGTAGCTGGCTTGTGGAGTAAACTATAGATTTGCCTCCCCCCCCCCCCCCCCCCCGCCCCCTCAGATGTTCTTTCAGCTTGCCAAAGTGATAGAAATCGCATGTGCAAGGTCTGGACTGTATGTCGCATTAGCCGCACCCATGTCTGTGCGGCCTTCGTCCAACTGTTGACACCATTTCATTACTGCTGGAAGTGATAGCGCATTTGGTCAATCTGCAACCAGAATTCCAATGTGAATCAGTGGCAATTTGGACTTCTTGCACACAAGACTCGTACTAGAGCACGCTTCCAGTTGCCACGCCATCTCACCCCCACACCATGTAGCACGTGTTATTCATACCGCAGCAGGAAACCCGGAACCTGTGTTCGTTCGTTACGATGCGGTACTCTTGTTGTGCAATCGTCTTAGCGGCGACGACATGCGCAACTTACTTTCGGAAGTCCCTACGTATGTGTCGAACAGAAATGTCACAGCACGTTCAATCTACCCGTTTACATCAAGAGCCTCTAAGCGAGAAAAGGGTTGCCGGAAAGTGACGCCAAAGCTGCCCAGTACAGAATATTGCATTGCTCAAGGATACTGTGTACGCTGCGCCCCAGCGTGATTACGTAAGGAAGCAAGTTGAAAGCGAGGTCAGCTTATCGCCGGGCACTCTTTGACGCAGCGTACAATCTGCATGGGTGCCAGCGGATAACGCACATCCACTGAACATTAAAACTTGCGCCTTATGCAAGACTGGTGTGTGTGAAATGGTGAAAACGATAATTGTGCGGGCGAAAAAGTTAGGTTCTGTATGTGAAATGTGTGATACTACACTGTAGTTCAGTTTATTCCCTTCACTGTGAGCACTTAATCGACTGAGCGATGAGCCGATTCACAAGCGGAAACATGCGGTAGATTATACTTCAGTTTTCGTTCCGATATGCGTCAGCATGCGTTATAGGACTTCTGCCGTTATAAATATTTGGTAGACATTGGCAACTATATGCGGACAGTGTCTGCTTACCATCTAGCAATAAATCTATGCTTTCATTTGTAGGCCGAAAAGTAGTTTGAGACGTGTGGAGAGAGTAGTCGCTTTTGTATTCTGTTTAGCTTTTTGTAAGCCAATTATATATCCAAGTAACTGATCAATCTAAACACACAACTTGCGTACCCGTGCTCAATACTGTATGCTCGTTCTATTCCATTTTGCCACTTACGGTTAATTAGTGGAATCTGTACGAAGCAGCTAACTTGCTACGCTTATAAAGAACAACTTCTGAATTTTAGCCGGCCGAAGTGGCCGTGCGGTTAAAGGCGCTGCAGTCTGGAACCGCAAGACCGCTACGGTCGCAGGTTCGAATCCTGCCTCGGGCATGGATGTTTGTGATGTCCTTAGGTTAGTTAGGTTTAACTAGTTCTAAGTTCTAGGGGACTAATGACCTCAGCATTTGAGTCCCATAGTGCTCAGAGCCATTTGAATCATTTTTTCTGAATTTTACGTGTTCGTGAAGACGCAGGGCGTAGAAATACCAAGTTGCGCGCTGCTGCACGTAGAATTTTTAAACAACCAAAATATCGCAACGACACGCTTCAGTGCTGTCTAATGCAGTAATTGTCTGATGCAAACCTCATGCCAGTTCCTAGCAGAATTACCCTGGGCTGTATAAGCATGGCCGACCGAAGTGGCCGTGCGGTTAAAGGCGCTGCAGTCTGGAACCGCAAGACCGCTACGGTCGCAGGTTCGAATCCTGCCTCGGGCATGGATGTTTGTGATGTCCTTAGGTTAGTTAGGTTTAACTAGTTCTAAGTTCTAGGGGACTAATGACCTCGGCAGTTGAGTCCCATAGTGCTCAGAGCCATTTGAACCATTTTTTTGTATAAGCATGCGACAATACGCCAGCTGAAGTTTTGAAATAAAACGCATTTCATCGAAATAAAGACTTGCAGCAGTTGTCTCTTTAGTACCAAGCAACTTTTCTAAAAAATGTTTGCTTCATAAGACAATGTTTCGCAGAAATAAGTTGAAAGCGTCGATTTTCATGATGAATAACTATTTGATGTTATTATACAAATGTTAACGCGCGCTTGTACATTTTTGTTTCAGGAAAGTGTTACATATTCAAAAGAAGTTTCATACCGAACGTTTATATTCTTCACAGGTTTATTACAATGACGTCAATGAATTTTCGTTAATTCTTCTTCAGATTTATTCAGGTATTTTTGCGCGAGCGTGCACACACACACACACACACACACACACACACACACACACACACCTCCATCTACTTCAGTGTGGTTTCCGAAAATGGGCGAAGTTCCTTAAGTTGTGAAAGCTTGTCGCCTGCCGCTGGCGCTATCGCAGCTTGTCGTCGTCGTCGTATGACACCCGTGGGTGACTGCCAGGAAGTACTGGCGCGTTATCACGCAACGTTGGAAGTTGTCGACGAATTTCCCACAGAACTATGGACTTCCTCCTTTCGATGTACGTAAGTACCACTTTAAAAACTTCACGGAAGGCGCAAGTCTTCCTACGAAACAAGAATACTTAGTTTATTTGCATGCCTCAAAACGCAAAGCTACATCGCCTGTGGTTTGAGAAAGTAAGATCGGTGAGTTTCCTCACCGATCTGAAACATTTCGTACAGTAAATTTCTGCATCGAGTGCCACGTTTCAAACCATTAAGTTTGCTAAAATTGGGATAAGCTCAAGTACAGCGTAAAAAGGAATCAAGAAAGGGTTCAACAACCTACGACGATTAGATTTGATATGGAGCCCAAGCTCAGGATTGCACAGCAATAAAGGAAGGAAATCAGTCGCGTCTGCTGCAAAGGAACCATCCCGGCATTCGCGTTAACGTATTTAGGGAAATCACGGAAAGCCTACACATGCATCGCGGATGGTGATGTGAACCAAGCTCTCTCCCCATACGAATCCAGTATGTTAATCGATGCGCCACCTCCCTCTGTAAAAGAATAGCGTGTGGCAGTTTGGTGACTTTATTGCAACATTCTGAAGAGACATAAAAAATAAGCGAACCGAGGTACACGAACTGTTATTCTTTTATTTTTATTGATTCTGACACTGAACTTTGTTTCAGAAGTTCTAAATTTTCATTTGATGACAGTAGCCGAAACGACGTAATAAATAAAGAAATGTATTACGCGGTACAGACGGTTTTATTCACAATCATGTATATCCTGTTTTCCTAGCACCAAAATATCTGCCAACATCTTTGAAAGCCCAGTGAAGTTCTCGTTGCAGAGTACCTTTCTTCCATGTATGTGGGTGAGTCTCCTGAAACACGCACCTCCTTTATTTCGTGAATGTTTCAAAGTAGTGAAAGGAGTTTTTCCGGCAAATTATAGTAAGCAGAGGGGCAAATAATTTTATGGGCGATACTTCCAACTATTTCATCAACCGAAATATCAAAGCAAGATTCTTTTAATTCAACGATTTAAAAGCAACTGAAAACACAAGAACAAAGACATAAGTTCGTTAATGTTGGCATTGAAACTTCTCGCACGCCCGCATCTCGTGGTCGTGCGGTAGCGTTCTCGCTTCCCACGCCCGGGTTCCCGGGTTCGATTCCCGGCGGGGTCAGGGATTTTCTCTGGCTCGTGATGGCTGGGTGTTGTGTGCTGTCCTTAGGTTAGTTAGGTTTAAGTAGTTCTAAGTTCTAGGGGACTGATGACCATAGATGTTAAGTCCCATAGTGCTCAGAGCCATCTGAACCATTTGAAACTTCTCACAACAATATTTGAGAAATGTACAAAAATTGAAAGGCAAGCTGACAGGAATCGGGTATTGCGATGTGGGGGCTTTCTGGATAGACTCTGCCGCTGTATCAAGGCTTTCGGCTGTTTACTTGTTTCCACAACAGCAGTTCATTTAAACCTTTGCATTTACAAACATTTGAAACAATACAGAGCCTTTCCTGGTTCAAATGGCTCTGAGCACTATGGGACTTAACATCTGAGGTCATCAGTTCCCTATAACTTAGAACTACTTAAACCTGACTAACCTAACGACATCACACACATCCATGCCCGAGGCAGGATTCGAACCTGCGACCATAGCAGTCGCGCGGTTCCGGACTGATG
Organism: Schistocerca americana; assembly: GCF_021461395.2. Lineage (NCBI taxonomy): Eukaryota > Metazoa > Arthropoda > Insecta > Orthoptera > Acrididae > Schistocerca > Schistocerca americana. The sequence goes on along the minus strand of NC_060123.1, from coordinate 336,612,293 downwards.
CATCTAGAACCACACGGCCACCGAGGCCGGCAGCCTTTCCTGGTACGCTAGAAGTTAGCATACAGCTCGATTTACAACTGTCGCAGAAGATCACTTATCTGTGTTGTATAAAAAAGGAGCTAGATGAAACACTTATTACCTCAGGCATGCAAGTCTGTCTTGTTGCTGCATACATCTACGACACCTCCCCTAACAGCACCGCTTGGCGGAGTTGGCACAGCGGATTGATTCCAACAGCCTGCCTTCCAAATTACGCTCATTTCTCGGATATTTTTACGAAAAAGTTTCAACACCAACGTAATAGTGCGTTATATTACTGTACTCGTATTTTCAAGAGCTTCTGAATCGCTTTAAAAAACAAACACCACCTGATCAAAGTATTCGGACGCCCATTTGTAACGCAGAATTGACCGCTAGATGACATGAGAGGCAGACCAGACAGTATGAAAGAACGCGGGAATATTCTTTTATCAGTAAGGACGCAGTAACTGTAGATTGGTCAGAAGAGCTCAGTTACTTCGAACGTGTATAAACAGCTAGGTGTTGCCTGAGCAATAGATCCATCGGGGACATCTCAGCCCTTCTAAAGCCACCCAGTTCGACTGTTTTCGACATAATTGTGAAGAGAGAACACGAAGGAACAACCATAGTTAAACGAAGACCATGAAGACCTCATCAACTGACGAATGGGGTCCGTCGAGTATTGCGGAGGACTATTGTAAAAAATCGCATGAAATCAGCGGAAGGAATCACCGGTGAGTTCCAAAGTGTATTCAGCAGTTCGTGTAGCACAATGACTGTGCGAAGGTAGTTAAAGAGAATTAGCTACAATGATCGAGCAGCTCTTCATTTCTGTAGTCAGTGCTAAGCGATGCCTGTTGTATAACGAATGATGTCACTGGACAGTGGATGACTGAAAACGAGTGATTTGGAGTGATGAATCACGCTGTATCCTGTGGCAATCCGGTGGAAGGGTTTGGGTTTGGCGAATGTTTGGAGGACGTTACCTGCCATCACGTGTTATGCCAGCAGCGGACTGGGAAGGTTGAGTTACGGCCCGGGGGTGTTCCTAGTGGTTAGAGTGTGGTGCCCCTACTGCACTTCCGAGAATGCTACATGCAGAAGGGTGTGAACACATTTCAGAGAATCGTGCACTGCGTACAGCAGAAAACATTCGGAGACAGTGGCTGTATCAGGATGGGAATTCAACCTGTTATAAAGAATATGGAAGGCAATGTTTTGTAGGCAATAACATCCCTGAAATTGACGGGCCTGCCCAGAGTCCCGGTATGCACACAATGGAGCACCTTTGGGATGAGTTAGAACGTCGACCTTGCTCCAGACGCCAGCGCCCAACATCACTACCTGGTCTAGTTTCGGCTCTTGTGAATGAATGGGCTGCGATTCCTCTACAGACATTCAAATACCTCATTGAAAGCATCGCCAATAGAGTTCACGTCGTCATAATGGTGAAGGATGTACACACGCCATATTAATGTCCGCTAATAGGTATCTGTATCTTCAATATCTCGGTTGTATTACCAAAACAACAAAATTACTTGCCGCTCTGTCTAATATCATTTGCCAAAATCCGCGTTTCGATATTGAGCCGTGGCGGCTTGCGCTAGGGTGGTTTACTTGCATCGCTGATATCGATATTCGGCTGTCTTGCTATCTTTGACTGCTCCCCCCGGTGGTTTTCCGGGTGAACGTGTAACGAGAGTGTCTCCGGTCGGCGTTCAACGAGGCAACTTGTGTTAAAAACAAGCCTGCGTTCCTAGCCGTGGTGCATGGGCCTCGCTGAACAGCTTCCCAGCTTGTAATTTGCAAGCTCCAAGTTACGTATGACTTTTATTCTATGTTTAACTAAGAAGATTGTTGAAACTTATTGTGGCATGGGTAGCTGCCGGAGTTGGTTCTGAACTTGGTTCCACAGTGGCTATTTTAAGGAGGCTGATGTTCCTCATTCCGTTTCTCATCATCTGTGGATTGTGTGTTTTAAGTGGTTTTCATGCAAATTTAATTTGTTTTAAGACATATTGACAGCTTTGGGACTGGTTGCCGTTGTGTACGCGCCCGGCAGCCGTAGAATTAATGGTTTAATCATTTGTCATGGCAGGATTTGGTACGTTTCGTCAATGCTGAAAGTGCCTTAAGGCAACTGGAAGGGAACTCTAAGTTTCCTGCTAATTTACTGGGAGACGGGTAATGTTGGAGTATTTCTCCATAAGAATGTGGAGGCATGCTTATTATATATTCCAGTGTGGCTGTGATTTGACCTTGTTTTCATTGCAATCTATTTGCGCTGCAGACCATTTAAGTCTTCTCGTTTCCTGGCGTCGGTGCGGTTATGGATTGTTGTCAGGACCGCTCATTGTGAGGCCGGTCGGACTATATATACTGTAAATGTATACCGCCTACTAGTGAGCCTGTGCATAAGCCGTGGGGAGTGAACGCTCGTATTGCCTGCCGGCCGTAGCGTTATTGCTTCCAAATACTGCTGTGGGCCTCAGCGCTGTTCTCTAACGGAAAGTGCAGTTTGGGAGTCATTCTGAGTCATTATGTCCGTTAGTTAACTGAGGCCACTTTGTTAATATTAACGTTTCTGTAAGTCATTTGAGTGGTTGAGTTATTACTAGCCATTCTTATTTAACACTTATATTAATCATTTGTGTATCTTTAATGAACGTACAACTTGTTATTTTTCCTGTGTGACAGTTTTGTGACCTTGATTGGCCCACTTCACATTTTTAGTATAAGCATGTTTCACTGTGGACCTTTATGCGGGCAGTTCAGTTTTATTAAGCTTTAAGATCTTTGTTTTTTAATGAAGTTGTGGTATTATGTGGCTGTGTAACTTTGGGTTGAAAGTGTATAGTGTTACTAGTCTTTTGATATATGGTTAAACAAGAATGCTTGCTTATGACTGATTATTTCATCGTGCCTACAATCTACGATTTTTGTTGCGGACGCAAAATATGATTCTTATTCGTGTTTATGTAATTCAGTTAAAGTGAAGATTTGTATATTGCATCAGTAAGAGGGCACATGTCCGAATTGAAGTTTATAATAAAGTTTGTTTCGAGTCAAATTAAAATTGTAAAACAATCACAAGCTTGTCCATCACTAGTGATCCCGGGCTTCCTATTTCCTTTAAATAACTTTGGTGAGATTGTAATTTTTGATTTTCTACAGAAATGAGTAGTACAACAGTCCAGATATTCTGAACTGGTCACGAAATAAAGATGGTGCAAGTTTTAGGTGGTTCACACTGTATGTCACTTCGGCACTTGGTCTCCGTATCTCTGTATTTGTTGTCAAAAGAGCGAGGTAGCGAGGGCTGAGAAGACTCCCGGTTCAGTGTTTGTTTTCAGGCCGCCAGCGGAGCGGCGCGCTGTGGCTGTAGGTCGGGCGTTGGCCAACAGGCACCTTACGTCAGCCTCGCCGCCTGCTGCATTACGCAACTGGGCCGCTCGCTGCCACCAGCCGTCCCGTCACACAGCACAACGCAGCCACTGTCTCGGTAATCTCCCACGGCTGCTTAGCTGTCTGCTCCTTCACCACCGCCGGCCACACAAAGCATTTAGAATAGTGGCGTAGGCGCTACTGCTGAGCCGAGATTCCCAGATGACTTTCTCTCTCTCTCTCTCTCTCTCTCTCTCTCTCTCTCTCTCTCTGTGTGTGTGTGTGTGTGTGTGTGTGTGTCTATGTCTGTCAGTGTGTGTGTGTGTGTGTGTGTGTGTGTATATTTTCTCCTTGCCAGTAAGTTTCGTGGAAAATTGGAATAGATCGATTAGTAAACCACTTAGTCGAAGAAAGGGAAAAAAGATTACTTATTTTAAATTGCAGGCAACGGCCTTGCCGCAGTGGATACACCGGTTCCCGTGAGATCACCGAAATTAAGCGCCGCCGGGCGTGGCTGGCACTTGGATGGGTGACCATCCAGCCGCCATGTGCTGATAACGACCGGGAGAGCGGTGTGCTGACCACACGCCCCTCCTATCCGCATCCTCACTGAGGATGACACGGCGGTCGGATGGTCCCGATGGGCCACTTGTGGCCTGAAGACGGAGTGCATTTATTTTAAATTGCAAGCAATCGCAGCCAGATTTGCACATTTTGAACGAAATTATCCCCACTGTAGAATACCTTTTATTAGAAGAGACGATCGGTTTCCTGACAAATGAAGACGCATCCTCTGATCAGAGAATTCTTAACAGTGGTCTAAAGACTAAAGACGCTCAAAATCAGTAATGTAGAAGTGTGCTAAAATAGTACTCAGAAAGATATTTTTTTTAACAAGTCGTCTCCGAAAGGTAACTGCCCTTATAACCACTCCCCGACATTCACGTCAAGTTGTAAACAAGTAGCGCGGTAAAAGTGGCAGTCGATATTTAAAATGAAGGGGACCGCAGAACCTATAAAAATAAAATTTCGAAAAAACAAAACGGGCCAAACAAAGCTGTGAAAATTGACGAACCTAAGCAATACAGTATTCTACTCGTATACTGAAGCCCCAAAAAAACTAGAATACGCATGCGTATTGAAAAATGGTTCGAATGGCTCTGAGCACTGTGGGTCTTAACTTCTGAGGTCATCAGTCCCCTAGAACTTAGAACTACTTAAACCTAACTAACCTAAGGACATCACACACATACATGCCCGAGGCAGGATTCGAACCTGCGACCGTAGCGGTCGCGCGGTTCCAGACTGAAGCGCCTAGAACCACTCGGCCACCATCGGCCGGCCCTATTTATTACGTGATCACGATATGACTGCACTTGGCCGGATAGTTACGTTATTTAAGGAAACAGGAAGCGCCGGCCGCGGTGGCCGTGCGGTTCTAGGCGCTCCAGTCCGGAGCCGCACTGTTGCTACGGTCGCAGGTTCGAATCCTGCCTCGGGCATGTATGTGTGTGATGTCCTTAGGTTAGTTAGGTTTAAGTAGCTCCAAGTTCTAGGGGACTGATGACCTCAGCTGTTAAGTCCCATAGTGCTCAGAGCCATTTGAACCATTTTGCGACCGTAGCGATCGCGCGGTTCCAGACTGTAGCGCCTGGAATCGCCTGGTCACCCCGGCCGGTATGCGTATTCAACTACAGAGATATGTAAACAGGCAGAATACGGGACTGCGGTCGGCAACTCCTATATAAGACATCAAGTCTCTTGCGCAGTTGTTAGATCGGTTACTGCTGCTACAATGGCAGGTTATCAAGATTTAAGTGAGTTTAAACGTCCGTGTTACAGTCGGCGCACGAACGATCGGACGCACCATCTCCGAGTTAGCGATGAACTGGAGATTTTCCAGTACAACCATTTCATGAGTGTACTGTGAATATCAGGAATCCGGTAAAACATCAAATCTCCAACATCGCTGCGAGCGGAAAAAGATCCTGCAAGAATGGGACCAACGACGACTGAAAAGAATTGTTGAACGCGACAGAACCGCGACCCTTCCGCAAATTGCTGCAGATTTCAATGCTAGGCCATCAACGAGTGTCAGCGTGCGAACCATTTAGCGAATCATCATAGAGACGGGCTTTTATTGAATTTAATTCAAGAAAGGTGAAAATATAAAAATGCAGTAAATGAAGCAGGGGAAAAGAAATACAAACGCCTAAAAAAGAGATCGACAGGAAGTGTAAAATCGCTAAGGGCTAGAGGACAAATGTAAGGATGTAGAGGCATACATCACTAAGGGCAAGACAGTTACTGCTTCCAGTAATATTAAAGAGACCTTTGGAGAAAAGAGAACTATTGGCATGGATATCAAGCGCTCAGATGGAAACCCAGTCCTAAGCAAAAAAGGGAAATGCGATTTTGTCATACATGACATGTTTGGAAAAGGGAAAGTAGAAAGGTGTAAGGAGTACAGAGGGTCTATAAGAGGGCGATGCACTTGAGGGCAATACTATGGAAATGGAAGAGGACGTAGATGAAGATGAAATGGGAGATATGATACTGCGTGAAGAATTTGACAGGGCACTGAAAAAAGGCCCCGGGGGTAAACAACATTCCATTAGAACTACTGCTAGCCTTGGGAGAGCCAGCCAGGACAAAACTCTATCATCTGGTAAAAAACATGTATGAGACAAGCGAAAACCCTCAGGCTTCAAGAAGCATATAATGATTCCAATCCCAAAGAAAGCAGGTGTTGACAGGTGTGAAAATTACCGAACTACCAGTTTAAAAAGTCACTGCTGTGAACTAATAACACGAATTCTTTACAGATGAATGGAAAACCAGGTAGAAACCGACATCGGGGAACATAGTTTTGGATTTTGTAGAAATGTCGGAACACGTGAGGCAATACTGACCCTAGGACTTATCTTAGAAAATAGATTAATGAAAAGCAAACCTACGTTTCTAGCATTTCTAGACAGAGAGAAATCTTTTGACAATGTTGACTGGAATACTCTCTTTCAAATTCTGAAGGTGGTAGGGGTAAAATACAGGGAGCGAAAGGCTGTTAACAATTTGTACAGAAACCAGATGGCCGTCGAGGGGCATGAAAGGGAAACAGTGGTTGAGAAGGGAGTGAGACTGGGTTGTAGGCTATCTCCGATGTTATTCAATCTGTTTATTGAGCAGTCAGTAAAGGAAACAAATGAAAAATTTGGAGTAAGAATTAAAATCCATGGAGAAGAAATAAAAACTTTGAGGTTCGCCGATGGCATTGTAATTCTGTCAGAGACAGCAAAGGACTTGGAAGAGCAGTTGAACGGAATGGACAGTGTCTTGAAAGGAGGATAAAAGATGAACATCAACAAAGCAAAACGAGGATAATGATGCTGAGGGAATTAGATTAGAAATGAGACACTTAAAGTAGTAAAGGAGTTTTGCTATTTGGGGAGCAAAATAACTGATGATGGTCGAAGTAGAGAGGATATAAAATGTAGACTGGCGATGGCAAAGAAAGCGATTCTGAAGAAGAGAAACTTGTTGCCATCGAGTATGGATTTAAGTTTTAGGAAATCATTTCTGAAAGTATTTGTATGGATTGTAGCCGTGTATGGAAGTGTTCGGGCTGTGGGGCGCTCAACCGCGCGGGTATCAGCGCCCGTACAAATTGCCAACCTTTGCTCAGTCCAGTCTCATCACTTTCATGAATGATGAGGACAACACAAACACCCAGTCATTTCGAGGCGGGTGAAAATCCTTGACCCCGCCGGGAATCGAATGCGGGACACTGTGCTTGGGAAGCGAGAACGCGACCGCGAGGCTACGAGCTGCGGACTGAAACATTGACGATAAATAGTTTAGAGAAGAAGAGAACTGAAGCCTTCAAAATGCGGTGCTACAGAAGATTACTGAAGAATAGATGGGTAGATCACGTAACTAATGAGGAGGTACTGAATGAAATTGGGAAGAGGAGGAATTTGTGGCGCAGCTTGAGAAGAAGAAGGGATCGGTTGATAGGACATGTTTTGAGGCATCAAGGTATCACCAATTTAGTACTGAAGGGCAGCGTGGGGGGGGGGGTAAAAATCTTTGAGAGAGACAGAGATGAGTACACTAAGTAGATTCAGAAGGATGTGGGTTGCAGTAGTTACTTGGAGATGAAGAAGCTTGCACAGGATAAAGTGGCAAGGAGACCTGCATCAGACAAGTCTGTGGACTGAACACAACAACGACAACAACAACAACATGGGCTTTCGCAGCCGAAGTCCTACTCGTGTACCCTTGATGACTGCACGATACAAAGCTTTACGCCTCGCCTGGGCCCGTCAACACCGACATTTGACTGTTGATGACTGGAAACATCTTGCCTGGTCGGATGAGTCTGGTTTGAAATTGTATCGAGCGGATGGAGGTGTACGGGTATGAAGATAACCTTAGGAATCCATGGACCCTGCATGTCAGCAGAGGACTGTTCCACCCGGTGGAGGATCTGTAAAGGTTCGTGGCGTTTGCAGTTGGAGTGATATGGGACTTCTAATACTGCTAGATACGACCCTGACTGGTTACACGTACGTAGGCATCCTGTCTGATCACCTGCATCCATTCATGTCCATTCTGTATTCCGAAGGACTTGGGCAATTCCAGCAGGACAATGCGACGCCCCACACGTCCAGAATTGCTACAGAGTGGCTCCAGGGACACTCTTCTGAGTTTAAACACTTCCTCTGGTACCAGACTCCTCAGGGATGGCTTGCAACGTGCTGTTCAGAAGAGATCTCCACCGCCCTCGTACTCTTAAGTATTTGTGGACGACTCTGCAGGATTTATGTTGTCAGTTCACTCCAGCACTACTTCAGACATTAGTCGAGTGCACGCCACGTCGTGTTGCGGCACTTCTGCGTGCTCGCGTGGGCCGTACACGATATTGTTTTGGCTCTTCAGTGTAGTTGTGAAAGCCGGCCGGTGTGGCCGTGCGGTTCTAAGCGCGTGAGTTCGGAACCGCGTGACCGCTACGGTCGCAGGTTCGAATCCTGCCTCGGGCATGAATGTGTGTGATGTCCTTAGGTTAGTTAGGTTTAAGTAGTTCTAAGTTCTAGGGGACTCATGACCTCAGTAGTTAAGTCCCATAGTGCTCAGTGCCATTTGAACCATTTGTAGTTGTGAAAGAGGAAATTTGGACTAACACTCGACCGTTATTAATATTTTCCATTTTAATCATCCACGTTCAGTATTTTTATGAACTGTAATTGTGAAAGAGGGAATTTATATTACAGTATCACTCAGGTTTTATTATAATGTTGCAATTTAACTGTCCACTTTCAGTGTTTTGTAACTGGGCCTCAATCTTTTTACATATTTTTTAAATATTTCGGCACATGTAAAGCCGCCCCCACACCCTTCACGCCTTCTACAGCGACGGTTTTGTGTCCGTCAATTCTGACGCCACTTGTGAACATCTTCCCCATTGCGGAGCGGTCAGTACTGCCTTGCCTGCCGCCGCTCCACCACCTTCATGCTTGTGGTGCGGTAGGGTTCTTCTCATTTACTTGGTACAGACTTTGAAATTGTCTAGATGAATTACTAGTCTACAGCTTTGTTTGACCCGTTTAGTTTTTATTCAGATTTTATTTTATAGGTTCTGCTATGCCCTTTACTTTGAATATAGACTACGGCTTTTACCGCGCTAAATGAAAAATGAAGGGGATGAATGCCGTCAGTTGCAGCGGGACATTAAGTGGAATCAGCGGCGACGAGCGAAAATGTGATCCCGATTCGAACCCGGGATCTCCTGGTTGCTAGGCGGGTGCTTTAATCACTGCGCCATCCGGGACACAGCGTTATAGCAGCTGCACAGACTACCTCGGTATGCCTCGCAGCCGACCCACATTACCACAGAACGCTACCTATCCGCACATAACCTAGCCGAACGTAATTTTACCACGCTTTTTGTCTCCAAATTGACGTGAATGTTGGAAAGTGGCTCTAAGGCGCCTTTCGGCGATGACTTGTTAAAAGGATGCTTCGCGGGTACTCTTAAAGCACGGGTCTATGATTCTAATTTGGAGTACCCCTTTATTTTTTAGGCTACTGTTAATGATTCTTTTTCATTATTTGTACATATCAGCTGAGTATGCGCCTACAGTTGACGCGAAACCAGTCGTGACTTTATATTAAAAGTATTCTACAGCCATTGCGAATAATTTCATTAAGAAAGAGGATTAGGGTTTAATGATTACAAACTCAAAAAAAACCTCGTATCGTAGGAGGATGACGGATAGAAATCGGCCACGTCCTCTTCAAAGAGAACATCTTGGCGTTTGCCTTAACAGATTCAGGGAAACAAGGGAAAAATTGAACCTGAATGGCCGGGTGGAGGGACTGAGCTCCATGTCATCCTAATGCGAGGAGACTGTAAGCCAACGCGAAAGCTTAGTTAAACGTCACGAGGCTTTGCTAGACATGGTTCTGCGAGGACAAGGTGAAAAGTTCTCTGTCTGGCTCAGAGTTGGCCTAAATTTCAATGAAATTTAGTTTTTGTGTGTCGGTTTATACTGAGCAAAAAAGTCAATAATATTGGTACGAAGTACTATCCTTGATACACTTACATAGCTTACATAACAGCGCAGTTCCTTGCATACTAACAGTGCAAATATGTATGTTGCAAAACTTCGTCCCATATGTATATTCAGAAGGAAATGCACATAAAAAGAAGGCAATTTGGCAGTTCCATGTACGACAAGTATAGTCATTCAATATTCTATGCGAGTGCTGCCCAGTTAGTGTGGAGGCCATAATTTTGTGTTAGAATACACGAGTCTGACCTTTCGGTTCTGGATTCAGGTGTAATTTTTTTTTCTTTTGTGATTTTTGATTTGCTCAATAACGCTGCATTACACTGTTACTGAAATAATAGATATCCTTCAGCTCCGTTTGCTTTTAACGTTGAATATGACAGTTATTGGCCAGACAACTCAGAAATGTTCATTTTTAATTAAAAATAAATAAATAACCTGTCATAGGAGAATAGCAGCTGCAAAAATTATCAACGTGGAGATGTTAAACGTACATAAAGCATTCAGAAACAGCGACTAGGTTTTATTTTTATTTCATTTTTTTGCTTTGGTAGATGGGTTGTAATTGAGGAAAAGGAGTCCAGTGCGTGGAAGAGGACAGAGTAAACATTTTAAGGCAAAATTTTGTGGTAGTATTAAATAAGTGCACATATTTGTATAAGACAGCAGTTATTTTTGTACACGAAGGTGGTAAAAGTCATGGGATACCTCCTAATATCGTGTCGGACCTCCTGTTGCTCGAAGTAATGCAGCAGTTGGACGTAACATGGACTCAACAAGTTACCGGAAATCCCCTGCGGAAATACTGACCATTGCTGCCTCTGCAGCCGTCCGTAATTGCGAAATTGCAGCTGGTGCAGGATTTATTGTACCAATTGACCTCTCGATTACGTCCTATAAATGTTCGATGGGATTCATGTCGGCCGATCTAGGTGGCCAGTCCATTCACTCGAATTGCCCAGAATGTTCTTCAAACCAATTGCGAAAATCATAGCCCGGTGACATGGCGCATTGTCATCCATAAGACTTCCACCGTTGTTTGGGAACATGAGGTCCTTGAATGGCTGCAAGTGGTCTCCAAGTAGCCGAACATAACTATTTCCACTTAGTGATCTGTTCAGTTCGCCCAAAGCATGTAAACATGGACCATACCCTTATGGAGTCACCACCAGCTTGCACAGTGCCTTGTTGGCAACTTGGGTCCATGGCTTCGTGGGGTCGGCGCCACACTCGAAACCTATTATCAGCTCTTACCAACTGAAATCGGGACTCATTCGGCCATGCCACGGCTTCCCAGTCGTCTAAGGTCCAGCCGATAGGGTCAAGAGCTCAGGAGATACACTGCAGGCGATGTCATGCTGCTAGCAATGGCACTCGCGTCTGTCGTCTGTGCTGCCATAGCCCTTTAAGCCAAAATCTCTGTCCTAACAGATAGTTCGTTCTACGTTCCACATTGATTTCTGCGGTTATTTCACACAGTGACGCCTTTCTCATAGCACTGACAACTCTACGGAAACGTAGCTGCTCTCGGTCGTTAAGTGATGGCCGTCGGCCTCTGCGTTGTCCGTGGTGAGAGGTAATGACTGAAATTTGATAATCTCGGCACATTCTTGACACTATGGATCTCAGAGCACTGAAGTCCCTCACGATTTCCGACACGGAATGTCCCATGAGTTTAGTTTCTACCACTATTCCGCGTTCAGAGTCTGTTAATTCCAGTCGTGCAGCCGTAATCACGTCGGAAAGCTTTCCACATGGATGAGCTGAGTACAAATGACAGCTCTGCTATTGCACTGTCCTTTATACCTTGTATACGCGATACTACCGCCATCTGTGTATGTTCATACAGACTTTTGTTACCTCAGTGTATAACAATTAAGAAGTCAAATACTGTATTACGCGGCCTAAAATTTACTCTTCGACCCGGTATCTAACTTGAGTGTCCTAACGAATACTCTACCCAGTCCACTAACTGGAAAACACAACTACCGAGCGTTGATGAATACACGTGTCGTACATGTTATTGCAGATAGCCAAATTGCATTTCTGTGACGTCTGTTTTCTACCAAAAAGACGCAAGGAGAAAATTTTGTTACTGACATTTTTGTACTGTTAGGATACAAGGAATCGCGCTAGGATGTTCTGAGTGTGCGAATTTTGGTTCATCCTGTACAGGTAGGTGAAAAATTTATGTGCCATGTTGATCTATGGAATACTTTTACGCACGCAGCAGTCGTAACGCTCTTACAATGGGCAAAGCTCAATCTTGGTCGCGTAATATTGTTTTAAATTTATTGTAATGGCTGGTTTCGGCGTAATTTGGGCATCTTCACCAAAAGCGACTACATCCGCTGATGCTTGTGATAGCTGTCATTCCCTCCACATTTTACATTTGTACCCCTTTCTCTATAGTTCTTTGTTTTTGATGGATTATCACAAAGATCAGGGGTGTCTAAACCGCGGCCTGCGGGCCTCGTGCGGGCCAAAGCAAGTATCAAAGCGGCCCAGAAAAGTGAGGATCTATCACACGATCGATTAAAAAACACAATACGCAAATTCCGTTTATGTAAAGTTACGATAAATTGAATATTTCCCATTTGAATCTTGCACCACACGATGCTATTCTCTCATTGGTCCATTCCTTTTTTTTCCCTCGGTTGTTATTATTAAGTTTTAAGTATATTACGCGACCCAAAAACACTCGTCTTCTTCCAACGTGGCCCAGGTAAGCTAGACGGTTGGTATTCCTTGACCCAGATACAATCATCCAACTGCACCCACAGAAGAAAACATTGAGAAAGAGCTTAATATAATGATAAACAATCGGTTGTTGCCGGAAGAAAAAGTATGTTATATTCTACACTATGAGTTCAGTGTGAGAACGATGAGAAATGTATTTACTGGTGCTGGCCAAACCGAAATACGAAAATAAGTTTCTCCGCTGTTTCTGGAAGCGTTCTTTTCGTGTGATATTGTGAATGAGACGAGGATCCATTACTTCACGACAGAAACGAAATAGTAATCAAATCATTGGATGGAAGACAGTGACATTGCTCGAAGCCAGTTTCATCTCCCGGAAAGGTTAGTTAGGGATTTTTGTATACAAACATGATTATTCTTATTGTTTGCCTTGTACATGATAAAACAAATATTGACGAATATTAGGCAATTTTCTGAATCTACATAAGAGGAGGATGTATTGTAAAAGAAATAAATCATCTTTGATAGCACCATACACCTGCCCTCAAAATATTTTGTCAATGGAAAAATGAGACGGGAAATATTTGTTGGACTTACAACCCACTTAAAAAAGTTTCCAACCCTCCATCTGCTGCGACATCTTAGTAGTCTGTAGCGCGAAAACGCTCAGAAACCAGTGAAGCATTCAAAGCTGCAGTGCATGTATGGAAGCTAGTGACTGCAAAAGTGTCGGACCCAGTGCATCGACATAGAAGAAGACTAAGACGTAAGATAAGAGCATTGTCACTTTTAAAACAATCTTTCGACTCCAGACGCATAAATTTGTCCTTTCTTCTCAGTTAGTACCTGGCACGCTCATCTACAAACGTTCAAGCTCTGGGATTGACCGTATTTCTAACCTGTCTCCGATAGAGTAATAAGCCTCCAGCATTTTTTGTAAATATAATTAAAAAACTGTAGAATTTATCAGTGTGTGTTATTGCTTTAATCCTTAGAACACAGGGACTTCCATTATCAACAGTTTCACGACAGTTAAAAGATGCCGTTAAGGGAACTACGGTTATACAGGTGCGTATAAACGGTCTTCCAATTTTTGATTTGGCTCATCGTAGGTTTAGGCTACTTACAGATTGTGAAAATACAAACCGCTGCACGATCAAGAGAGCGATGGGCAAAGTTTGTCCATTTATAAGTTTCGAAACTACAGTCGCCCATCAAAAACTGCTTGTACTTCTTTCGGCCAGTGACTCTGTCGACGAATGCGCGAGGATAGCAATAGGCAAACTTTTCCACAAACACTGTCGGCAGTGCCCACCTGAAATCAGCGGCTAGCTTCGGTGTAACCGGTTTCAAGTATGTCATCTTTTCAGAAGTACTGCAATTGAGATTTTCATAGAGTAATGCCTTGGTGACATGCTTACAAGAGCAGACTATATCATGGGAAAATATTTCGAGTTGCAGAGTTGAATTTAAGAGGACGATAGCATTGGCACTGGCTGGACCACCATATGTGTTGATTTTGTTGCGTTTATCAGTTAAACAGATATTCTGCACGTAATTATTTGCTGTTCGACACACAGAAATAACGCTTCACATACTGATTACATGTAACTAGTTAAAACGTTGTGTCTAAGCGGGATTCAAACCATAATCTCTGCCTTCCCTGCATTGCCAGTTACGTCATCCTAGGGAACCTCACAGATTGAGCCTTTTACCCTATCATACTCTCCTCTCCTTGTCTTTGAAACTCTGCAACATGTTTCCTGCATAGATTAAGAGAAATAATTCTTAGTTCTCCAAGTAAGTCTCAGATCAAGAAAAACATACTGCGAAATTTTACACAGTGCAGTGCTAGGAAGAAGTGCTTTCAAAGCCGTCAGGAAAGTAACTAGACTCATTATCAGGCCTCAAACGCCCACTGGAAATGGAAATGTCGTGTGGCTAGGGCCTCCCGTCGGGTAGACCGTTCGCCTGGTGCAGGTCTTTCGATTTGACGCCACTTCGGCGACCTGCGCGTCGATGGGGATGAAATGATGATGATTAGGACAACACAATACCCAGTCCCTGAGCGGAGAAAATTTCCGACCCAGCCGGGAATCGAACCCGGGCCCTTAGGATTGACAGTCTGTCACGCTGACCACTGAGCTACCGGGGCGGAGAAACGCCCACTGAGCCGCCCTCTAAGCGAACGCGTCACTTATCATGATAAAATATAAGATCAGTTTCTATTTAAGGACCTCACGTATAGCAAACACTAAATCTGAAAAAAGAATGGACCATTGTAAGTTAGTTCTTCGGTATAACGTCATTGACATCACAAGCATATGTTGCGTCATTTTGTCAGGAAATTCCTGCTCTTGATATACAGCCTTAAAGCCACTATCAGCTATCTGTTCAGCTTATCATTTCCGCCTGCGTTTGGTTACACGGCAGAATTGCACCATATTACTCCGCCATCAATCCCTTCATTATCAAGAGCAATTTGTCTGCGGAAGAATGACACCTGTTCACAGCAATTTAACTGAGATTCTCTTGTTTATCCTTCGGATCCACTGCCAAATACACTTGCGAATATGCCAGTTTTCAACCACACGGCAGAAATTGGGGCGGAAGCAGGAAACGCATCGATCGATATTTCGAGACGAAAGCTTGGATTCTGAAAGCCTTGTTTAGTTTGCGTCACTATTATTTAGGTAACTATAGATAACTACTTTCTACAGCATTTATTTTCTATGTTATTTGCAATCTAAGATCAATATACTAATGTTCCGTTGCTCGAAATGTTGTCATCCAGCTGTTGGAACTGTAAGTGTCTCTCACCGATGCAAAGATATTGCCGTGTTTTAAAGATATTTACGAGACGAAGCCTATGATTTCATGATCACGCAGACACTGATGTCATCTTTACAAATAATAAAGATGTCGGAATCTTTAGAGCCAAAATTCGTGTTGCGACAGTAAAATTACAAAATAGGTAGATTTTTGACGACTTTCTTCATTTTCAAACTGGTAAAATAGATCTGTCATGAAGCGAAACGATAAACAAGTGTGAAAATGAAAATCGGGGCGCAGTAAATACTCTTCTGTGGCTGAAGACGTAAAATCGCGGGACAGTAGTGGTGGTGTTGTATACCTTAGTGACGGAGTATGTTAAGTAGTCTCTGTGACTCTGTGGTTGTCGACTGTATAAATATAGCCACAGAACTTCAAGCATTTGTAGCGCATATTGTGGTAAACTTATCTATTAGCGTGTTGAGGTCATGTCTTCTCCTTTTAATTCGAATTCCATTTTCTTGTGTGGAGTCATATATTTTCCTATGAATTTTCCACTCCTTTTCTTCACTTCCTGCAACAGTAGAGTGCATTCCATCAACTATGATCTCTGATGCATATGGCAGCGATAGTGCCGCTTCTGTTGGCCTCCACCTAAGGTCAGTTTAGTTACTCATTTATTCGTTTATTCACTGTACGGGTTTTACCGACAATGCAATAGACATCGTAGAGAAGAGTCATAAATTGCGATATGGCGAACAATTCTTGTGGTTATAGTGCAGTCTGAACACGAAACGTTGAGTTCTTTAGTTTATTATCCGCAGTTCGTGGTCGTGCGGTAGCGTTCTCGCTTCCTGCGCCCGGGTTTCCGGGTTGGATTCCCGGCGGGGTCAGGGATTTTCTCTGCCTCGTGATGACTGGGTGTTGTGTGATGTCCTTAGGTTAGTTGGGTTTAAGTAGTTCTAAGTTCTAGGGGACTGATGACCATAGATGTTAAGTCCCATAGTGCTCAGAGCCATTTTAACCATTTTTTAGTTTATTGCATACTTTTAAAATCTAGCTTTTTCCATGATTGTCCGTTGCAACCAAATAGAACGCAATATTACTAGCATTCGTTGAAGAAACCCAAGACGTTCAGTTTCTATCATTCGCGCCTTTTTTACCTCTCCATCTAACATTATACTGCACAGTTTCAGTAATAAAATGTCGTGTGACTAGGGCCCCTCGTCGGGTAAACCGTTCGCCGGGTGCAGGTCTTTCGATTTGACGCCACTTCGTCGATGGGGATGCAATGATGATGACTGGGACAACACAACACCTAGTCCCTGAGCGGAGAAAATCTCCGACCCACCCAGGAATCAATCCCGGGCCCTTAGGATTGACATTCTGTCGCGCTGACCACTTTTTTTTTTTTTTGTTTATCTCATTTTGTTCTATATTGTTCGTTGAATTTGTTCATGGCGGACGTCCGATGACACTCGTTCAGGTTGTTCGTTGATCCGTGCACTCAGTTTTTTTCTATTACAGAGGGCAGCTAAACTCTCTGACCGAACACGCTGAGCTACCGTGCCGGTAACCACTCAGCTACCGGTGGGGGGGGGACAGTTTTAGTAATGTTTTAGTAATGCTGGAGTAAAAAAAAGCACTAATACTGATAACACAAAATACACAAAATTAACTTAATTGTTATAATAATGTTAGTCCTTTCAGAAGTACATTTCTCGTACCAACATTCCTTTATACTAGAACTAATGGTATACTAACAGGGAGGCATGTAAGTGGGAGAAACATTAAAAGCGAGACTTACTTGGTCTGAGGAAAATTGAGAAAGTACAGCCGAAGATCAGAAAAATAAGAAGTAAAAGAGAAAGCAATAGAGACAGCAGAAGGAAAATGGGGTGAGCTAGGGATCAGGAATGTGGGGAGGGATATTTACAGCTAGTTAAATTCGTTGGTTGGCTATTGGACAGGCAGAATGACGTCTGGGATATACCTAGAGACAAGCTGCGCCAATTCTGACAGGGAAATCTTTAGTTTTCGTTTGTTTATAGAGGCATGTATTTTACTTCGCAAGATTAAGGTCTTCGGACCCTGTACTACATTTTCCGGGCACCTTTAACAACAATAATAATAATAATCATGAGCTGTATTGCCACATAGAAAAGATAACCGATGCCAACCGGAAAAGGAGGATTCTGTTTTATGGACATATAACCCGAATGAGCCCTGGAAGACTCACCAATCGTATGATCACTCACTTTCAGGAGAAGAAAACAAAATGGGTCTGGTTCACACAGGTGGAGAAAGATCTAAAGAAGTGGGGATCACCCATGACGACATCTTGGAGCGTGTCCCACTCAAGGAGAACTTATGGCGTGGCAGGGTTTCCAAGAAAAGCCAAAACCAAATACAGGAAAGTCTTGGACCCAGGAGAGGAAGGAGCAACAACGAGAACGAATGCGGCAGCACTGGGCAAACATCACAACACGTACAGCAAGACAGTTGACATAACGTGGTCCAAAGATGGCCTATACGTAATGGATGGATGGATGGACTGATGATGATGAGGAGGAGGAGGAGGAGGAGGAGGAGGAGGAGAATAGCTGTACTGATGAAGAGAATTATTACAATAATCATAGTCTAATTAATATTGTTTTCAGTATATTTCTCATGGTAATATGTCATTACAAAATGGAAGTGGTGAGGAACTAACAAAATTGGATGATAATGCTGGAAGAATAAAATTTGGAGAAGTTAATTGTGCTGGAGAAGAGCCATAAATAATGGTGTGAAATTTGCAAAATAAATAACGAAAGAAAAATGAATGGAAGTAGGGAATCAAAGCCGCAAGGATGACTGCTGAGAGCATGACTTTGGGTGTGAGATACTGGTTCGCTATTGGCTAGGAGAAATACAACTGAAATACACCAATGATGAAAAACCTCCTAGTCCAATCTTTAATGGAGTTCTGCACTGAATCAGACGCACGTTACTGAGCAAACTGTTTCATAAACAAGTGGCAGAAATGCAGGAAGATTATACGAATGCGTGGTGTCTGTTCTGTCGGACATGTCCGGAAGAATAGACAACACGCATTCATATAACTGATTCGCGTCGATGGGCAATGAATGCACCTTCTTCACTGCGGAGACAAGTACGTCCGACCTCCTGCGGCAATCTGAGTAGCGAGCGTGTAGGAAAAGGGACAGCGACTGCGGATATGTGGCGCTCGGTAGGAATGTTTTCGGCCATGAGGCGTACCGAGATAGTCCGCGCAGTTGCGATCACACTGTCCCCCGGATGGCGCAGTGATTAACGCACCTGCCTAATATGCAGAAGATCCCAGGTTCGAATCCCATTCTAGTACATCTTTCCACTCGTCTTCGCTGACTCCGCGTAATGTCCCGATCAAGCTGCCATCAGTAATTTCTTTCCTTTCCTTTCCTTTCCTTTCAGCTCCCCTCCACCTTCGATTTACATATAATACAGAAAGAGTTACACATAGGTATAGGTAAAGCGAAGATGATGGAACTTTAGATGTACACGGTGGTCCATTGATAGTGACCGGGCCAAATATCTCACGAAATAAGCATCAAACGAAAAATCTACAAAGAACGAAACTTGTCTAGCTTGAAGGGGGAAACCAAATGGCGCTATGGTTGGGCCGCTAGATAGCGCTGCCATAGGTCAAACGGATATCAACTGCGTTTTTTTTTTAAATAGGAACCCCCATTTAATATTATATATTCGTGTAGTACGTCAATAAATATGAGTGTTTTGTTGAACCACTTTTTCGCTTTGTGATAGATGGCGCTATAATAGTCACAAACGTGTAAGTACGTGGTATCACGTAACATTCCGCCAGTGCGCGCGGTTTTTGCTTCGTGATACATTACCCGTGTTAAAATCGACCGTTTACCAATAGCGGAAAAGGTCGATATCGTGTTCATGTATGGCTATTGTGATCAAAGTGCCCAACGGGCGTGTGCTACGTATGCTGCTCGGTATCCTGGACGACACCATCCAAGTGTCCGGACCGTTCGCCGGATAGTTACGTTATTTAAGGAAACAGGAAGTGTTCAGCCACATGTGAAACGTCAACCACGACCGGCAACAAAAGATGATGCCCAAGTAGGTGTTTTAGCTGCTGTCGCGACTAATCCGCACATCAGTAGCAGACAAATTGCACGAGAATCGGGAATCTCAAAAAAGTCGGTGTTGAGAATGCTACATCAACATCGAATGCATCTGTACCATATTTCTATACACCAGGAATTGCATGGCGACGACTTTGAATGTCGTGTACAGTTCTGCCACTGGGCACAAGAGAAATTACGGGACGATTACAGATTTTTTGCACGCGTTCTATTTAGCGACGAAGCGTTATTCACCAACAGCGGTAACGTAAATCGGCATAATACGCACTATTGGGCAACGGAAAATCCATGATGGCTGCGACAAGTGGAACATCAGCGCCCTTGGCGGGTTAATTTATGGCGCGGCATTATGGGAGGAGGGATAATTGGCCCCCATTTTATCAATGGCAATCTAAATGGTGCAATGTATGCTGATTTCCTACGTATTGTTCTATTGCTGTTACTACAAGATATTTCACTGCATGACAGAATGGCGATGTACTTCCAACATGATGGATTGCGGTTGAAGCGGTATTAAATAGCATATTTCATAACAGGTGGATTGGTCGTCGAAGCACCATACGATGGCCCGCACGTTCACCGGATCTGACGTCCCCGAATTTCTTTCTGTGGGGAAAGTTGAAGGACATTTGCCATCGTGATCCACGGACAACGCCTGACAACATGCGTCAGCGCATTGTCAATGCATGTGCCAAAATTACGGAAGGCGAACTAGTCGCTGTTGAGAGGAATGTCGTTACACGTATTGCCAACTGCATTGAGGTTGACGGACATCATTTTGAGCATTTATTGCATTAATGTAGTATTTACAGGTAATCACGCTGTAACAGCATGCATTCTCGGAAATGATAAGTTCACTAAGGTACATGTATCACATTGGAACAACCAAATAAAACGTTCAAACGTACCTACGTTATGTATTTTAATTTACAAAACCTACCTGTTACCAACTGTTCGTCTAAAATTGTGAGCCGTGTGTTTGTGACTATTACAGCGCCATCTATCACAAAGCGAAAAAAGTGGTCCAATTAAGACATTCATACTTCTTTTCGTACTCCACGAATATGTAAAAAAACGCAGTTGATTTCCGTTTGACCTATGGCAGCGCCATCTAGCGGGCCAACCACAGCACCATCTGGTTTCACCCTTCAAGCTAGACGAGTTTCGTTCTTTGTAGTTTTTTCGTTTGACGCTTATTTCGTGAGATATTTGGCCCGGTCACGATCAATGGACCACCCTGTATATTTCAGATGTGGTACGATGAAAGGTATTTGTCATGCGGACTATAAAACCGATTAAGAACACAGTGAGTATGAAAATCACCTTGCTTTATGTAGTTGTATATCGCCCAGACTGAGTATACTAACAAGGGAACCTCCCCATCGCACCCCCCTCAAATTTGGTTATAAGTTGGCACAGTGGATAGGCCTTGAAAAACTGAACACAGATCAATCGAGAAAACAGGAAGAAGTTGTGTGGAACTATGAAAAAAATAAGCAAAATATACAAACTGAGTAGTCCATGCGCAAGATAGCCAATATGAAGAACAGTCTGAGCCGAGGAGCGTCGTGGTCCCGTGGTTAGCGTGAGTAGCTGCAGAACGAGAGGTCCTTGGTTCAAGTCCTTGATAACTTTAATTTTTTATTTTCAGACAATTATTATCTGTCCGTCCGTCCGTCCGATGCGAGGTAACTGCGCCGTAGTATGGGGACGCTACACCTAAACAAACATCGAAACACACGACGTCAGTTGACTACAGCGCACGGAAGAGAGAGTATTCCTTCTAACGAGGCTCCCTGGCTGGTAGTTGACTGTTCGCTACTTTGGACGAGAGTGAATTAAATACGTGAGATGTATTCCGTGGGCAATATGAATCCAGCAAATGTAGCTTGCGACTTCAATAACAATCGCACGGTTTTGCGATGCGGTCGCAAAACACAGACACTAAACTTATTACAGTGAACAGAGACGTCAATGAACTAACGGACAGATCATAGCTTTGCGAAAAATAAAGAAAGTAAACTTTTCACTGTAGGGAAGACTTGAACCAAGGACCTCTCGCTCCACAGCTGCTCACGCTAACCACAAGACCACAGCGCTCCTAACTCAGATTGTCCTTGATGTTGCCTATATTGCGCATGGACTACTCAGTTTGTATATTTTACTTATTTTTTCATAGTTCCACACAACTTCTTCCTGTTTTCTCGATTGATCTGTGTTCAGTTTCTCAAGGCCTATCCACTGTGCCAACTTATAACTAAATCTGAGGGGGGTGCGATGGGGAGGTTCCCTTGTAAGTACCAAGATGATCATACAAATGAATACTACACAAATATCTTGCGTAAACATTCCTGGTTAGCTAGAGTCGTCTAGAATTTGCTCTGTTTGTGTCGTGTTGAACAACATCTCAGCAGCAGAGATTCGATAGGACTAATGACTGGAGACATTTAGGTTTCGCTTAGGTTGAAAAGTTTTTAGTTCCATACAGACAAGAGAAAAATTTCTGCTTGAACTACCTGTCTATTCAGTTTAGGTGTTCATATGGGATTATGCCGAGATATGTTATCATTGGGTACCATTAAGAAGAGCGGGAGGAACTGCGTTACGTAAACGTTTACGGCTAAACTTCCTGCGGCTCCTAACGTTTAGTTTGAGATGCAGTTTCTGTGCGCATCTTTATACCGAACAAAGGTCGTCACTTATTGACAGAACCGATATTATTAAGGTAGGCAAGATGAAATATCAGTAACACACGGGGAGAAAAGCAACAGAGCAAGGTCTCAACCGTGAAAGATTCCTGAGAGCAAATTTTTACACGATGAGTCGGTTTCATAGACGACTCGTTAATATCTGCTTATTGTATCATAAGAATACTCTGTCTGAGAAATTAAACTGTTTTACTTTCGAAAGACAGATATCGAAGTCAAACGTGTCATCGGGTCCGTCAGTGGCTTGTCTGAGATAGTTGTCACTTTGATTAATGCTGTTATTGTGCTATTGGGTTTCGAAATTCCAAATGAAATAAATCGCGAATGTTAAAAGTTTTAGGGCAAGGTGCCTCTGTCAGGTGATTGTGGATAATGTACGCCAAAGATGTGAAGGAAAAATGCTCCGTTAACCTCATCTTTAAAGCAACTTCCCAGAACCGTAAGTTTTACGCGTGGCTTTACGTACTTGTAAGAAACGTGATCGCCTTTCACGTGGAAGCTAAAGGCAGTACAACCCGTCCGAAGAGAAAATTCTTTTGTTGTATCATTCCCCACAGCAGCATTCCTTCTCGTTGTTTGCTGTTTATATGGTTTCGATGCCACGAGCTCAATAAAACTGTGTGTTCTACAGACGTCAAGTTGTGTTATAGGCAGTATTGCAGAGGGCAAGACGCGACACAGGTAGTTATTGGGTCATAGAACGGACTGTGAAACGATAAGCCATTGTGTTCGCAAGCTGCCTGATGGTTCTCACTGAAAGTATGTTAAAAGCTGTTGCAACCTGATAACCGTGTCTTTCATTTTCGCGGAAACGTGCACACATTACGAGTTCCGCGACGTTGATAGTAATGACATCTTGAGGTCAATATTAACTACATACATTCATATATTCCACGGCTTTTTCCAGGTGTACTTTATTGCTGATGGCATTTTGTCTTCCAGGAACCTAGCGGTCAAAAATGTCAATATTCTGTCCATACCTCCACCACAATCCGCCAGTCACTTCAGATAGCATGGCAGAAAGTATCTATCTTATAGGAATTAAGAAAGATGTATATGTTAGAATTTAAGATACGTCGATTGCATGGGAGATGGAACAGTAATTGTAGAAGAATGAGGGATAGTGTCAGACGTGGCCTTGTTGAGGAAACAATCCCGACACTGGCCTTAAATTTAGGTAAGCGAAGCAAATCTAAATCAACGTAGCTGGACTGGAATCTGGACACGTTACCTTCGAAAGACTACGTCAATCTTTTACAACTGGGCCACTTCGTTCAGACATACCAAAATTAATATTAATGGCTACTGAAGACGAAAAACAATTAAAAGTCTTGTACTTTTTTTTGTAATGTACAGTGGCTTTGTTCCAGGGTATTCCGTTGTAGTTAGAGAGGCTCACCACAGCGTCCTCATATCGATGAAATAAACTCGTCAATAATCATATGCAATTCGTTGTGCATGACGAGGATTCGGCAAAGGCGAAAGAAGAAGATTGTACTCCTTTGGACGACTAGGTCATTAGAGACGCTGACAGAGCTCAGATTGGACAAAGATGTGGTGGGAATCGGCCTTTTTCTCTTCAGACAAACTAACCTGACATTTACCTTAAGCAAATTACCTGTCCATAAAAGCAGTAAAGGCTGATTCTTCCGCAAAAATTGTTTTTGTAGATGTTAAATAGTTGCGAACGTCCACGAGCAACCTTAGAGGATGCGACATAATCGCCCAAGCTATTTGTGTATATCGTGATAACATGGTGCTCTACCGCACATCTCTGATAAGTCCGATAACGCACTTTCTTCCGAAAACGGCGTTCTTTGACAAAAAAATCTCTGTTCAGATACATAAGACGATATTGCGCAACTACTACCAAAAGCCTTCGAGAAGTCAAGAAATATACTATCTAGTTGATCAACTTAGTCTATGTACTTTTGGATATCTTGAGCAGAGATAGCCAACTGGACATTACTAGTTCAGATAAGGGAATTCATCATGAAAAGCGATTGTGTTGTATAATTGAGTTCAAACACAGTAAGATTATTTCAGCTATAGAGGTTTGCAGTACAGTGAATTGGTATCGCTAACTTCTAGAAAATGGGCATGAATTGTGCTCTCTTGCAATCAGAGTTGAGTATTTCGGCCTTTGTTCTGCTCTCACATGCCTGACACAAATCTGGTCAGGAAGGTACTGGACAGACAATTCGACACGCTGACTGAGCTTACATTACAAGATCGAGATCTGTTCACACTCTTTTGTGAATTCTTTGAAATTTCTCGGAATCAGTCTTATAACCTTTCCCTTGTATTACTGATTTCTTTCAGCTTAAATTCTTCCCATTATGATGAGTTCTGTAGAACCTATGACGCAATTCGTTTTGCATTCACGGTTTTCGATTAATTAAAACGTTTGCTTACGGCGTCTTGCAAACAGCCCCGAAATACGTTTGAAATATTTCCATCTTGTCTGAAAATCTCAGATTTCGTGTCTGGCAGGGAAACCGCTACAAAAATAGAATTACAGCGGTAATTTTGACCCACGAAAAACTATGAGGGCCAGTCGAAACACCGATATTGTTATATTTCTAAGAGATTTCGTACGCCATGAAGTTTACTTAAGAAGAAAATCAAATAAGAGTAGGATAACTGAAATTTTCACCACATTTTCTGTAACTTCAGAAATCTGGTCACTAGATGAGACATGAAGCGGCTCTTTCGATCCCGATACAAACAGGAAACACTTTTTCTTGGGAAGCAACAATTTCGTTATGGCTAATTTCCATGTTCTACGGAGTATCTTCTATATTTGAATTCAATGAACGAAAAAATGTCCCCGTAGAAACAAGCAAGCTCCAAATGCCAATGCAGTCACTCAAGGTATTGCCTCACAGTCAGATCTACATTGAAAGGGTGCTAAAAGCGTTTGTACGAACTGTTCCCACTTAAATTGCGTGGCAGACAGATACTGAATACCACGTTGAACATTGCTGCACCCGCCCTCTCGTAGCTTTTAGCAGTCAAAAATTGTTGGCACTTGCGGTGATAAATCGGATTGACTGCAGCTATCTTGTTTCCTTTCAGTAAGAGCAACAGTGGCTCAGAACTCGCTCTTAAAATTTTCGTAACGGCCTGGAGTACACAAACAGACTATTTTCTCTACATAATAATGATGACTGTAACAGCTGAAATTAGCATGCACAGCTGAAAATAGAATTGATCTTTTATGTGTATCTCGAAGTTTTCCAAGCGTAACCAGTATTCTATTGCGTCTTTCTTCATCACTGTTTCTTTCTTTCTAAGCATTTTAAGTTACTTTCTTATATAGTGACTTTGTTAGTGCAGTGGCATTATTAAACAGTAAAGATATTTCTCCCCATACCTTATGCTCTCCCTCTCCTCACTCACTCGCCACGTTGTCGTGCATATTCACCCGTGCCCCTTCCTATCCTGACATTAAAGAAATTTCACTTTCATCCTATACGTGTGGTTGTGTAATACCTAACAGACTTACAGTAGGTCTTTGCTCTGTCTTTAGCCTTAGGATTGCGAATGATGTATGTCACTGGCTCTCAGTTGCATGAGATAGGACTGTTTTGTGCCCATCCCTCCCAGTCCCTTCTGTTCTCCCTTCCTCCTTTTCTCACAGTCCCTTAGTATTATTGTTAAACTGTTGTATGTACGCTTTCAACTGTGGTTCTTAATTTTCCTTAAAAGGGTCTATTATATTTTATTTTCTTACTCTGGTTGCTGACATCGATTTTATTTATAACTGTCTGTCGGTCCCAACACCACTACCTCCATACCACCTGGTGGCACGTAATGGTAGCTAATTTTTGTAACGGCAGTGCTCTGCCAGTTAAACCCCAACTATACGATACATAGCACTTGAGATGATCTTGTTCGTCTATTCTTTAGCGTTTAGTCTGTGTAGCTATGGACTTCGCTATACTCAAGTTTTGGAAAGTTTTTATTTTATTTAACTCTGCGGCCGAATGCCCTTCCTGTCGCCAGTCATCAGTTTACCTAAGGGAGGGAAGTCTTGCGTGCATCTGTCTATGAATTGTGTAAATGGAAGAAATGTATTCGAAACTGCGAATACGATTAGACCTCATCTACAGAATTTGTAGGTGACAGATTAAAATTTGTACCACACCGGGACTCGAACCCGTATTTCCTATCCTTCGCGAACGACCACCTCAACCACTTAGGCTATCCGAGCGTACTTTCAGGACCTACTCTCAGACATGTCTGAGGGACATTGCTTAGTATACCGAAAGCACAGACACTGCAAATACCTGTAGTATAGTATGCCTAGACATGCCGCGACAGTGATTATGCGGTTTCTCCCGGTGCGGGAATCACAGCAATTGTGCAGATGCAGGACGTGGACACCCAGTGACTTATGCAGGTTTGGGTCTGACGTGGACGTGTACTCATATAGTCGAAGCGTTTAAGATGACTTCTCGCGGAAGAGGGAAATCTGGTTTGAGTCGCAGTTGGGTACAGACAGAACATGGTTCAAACGGCTCTAAGCACTATGGGACTTAACATCTGAGGTCATCAGTCCCCTAGACTTAGAACTACTTAAACCTAACTAACCTAAAGACATCACACACATCTATGCCCGAGGCAGGATTCGAACCTGCGACCGTAGCAGCAGCGCGGTTCCGGACTGAAGCACCTAGAACCGCTCGGCAACGGCGACCGACCCACAGTTACTATAACTTGGCGTTGTTATACCTATTAAAACGCTGTCCACAATGGCCACGATGCTTATATTCATCTAACTGGGCCGACTGTCAAAATTTTTAATAAAAATGGATCAACAAACCCAACACGTGATCGTAAACGAAATCACAATATCATAGATGTCCTACAGGATTAATTTATTTCGTTACCCCTTTTACGGGTAACGTGGCCATCGTCAGACATTGATTACACAATATTGACGATACTGTAGTGCCTGCGTTGTTCAGAATTATGATCAGGGGAAATTTGGGTTCCAGAGCTGCTCCTGCACAAATTTCCATTGTCGTCATTCCATCATACGCCTGTAGTTGCCCTTATCTTCAACTCCGAATGCATTTAATTCATTGACTATCGTCGTCAGAGAGGATACAATATTGGTTAATAACACTGAAAAAGATGTTACACGTGCAAAATGACGTATAAACACAGAATAAACACGAAGACAGTGCAGGGGTAACGTAATTTAGACAGTAAATAAATATAAAGCGAAGAAATCAGAAAAATGCATTAACACAAAGCTCGAAGAAACTGTGTGTGTGTGTGTGTGTGTGTGTGTGTGTGTGTGTGTGTGTGGGCGCGCGCTCGCGCGAAAATGGGAGATGGGATGAAATGGGAGGGAGGCGGACAGCATTAACAAAGAATTACACGCAACAGAAGAGCAGTGGATGTATACACAGAAAACATTCTAATAGTCTATATGGCAATTTACATTAAATTAACTTAATCTATACTGTTGAGTGTAATTGTGTAATTCTTTCCTAATGTTGTCCTCCTCAATTCCAGCTCAGATTCCCACGCACGCGCACATGAGCCCATACATACATACGTACACACACACACAATATTTATTTGGATGTCTGTGTTAATGTTTGTTTAATGTGTCAATAATGTTACCCTCGCAGTCCGCAAGTTGACATTTACTCTTTTTTTGTACCTTACACTCGATGTACACTCCTGGAAATTGAAATAAGAACACCGTGAATTCATTGTCCCAGGAAGGGGAAACTTTATTGACACATTCCCGGGGTCAGATACATCACATGATCACACTGACAGAACCACAGGCACATAGACACAGGCAACAGAGCATGCACAATGTCGGCACTAGTACAGTGTATATCCACCTTTCGCAGCAATGCAGGCTGCTATTCTCCCATGGAGACGATCGTAGAGATGCTGGATGTAGTCTTGTGGAACGGCATGCCATGCCATTTCCACCTGGCGCCTCAGTTGGACCAGCGTTCGTGCTGGACGTGCAGACCGCGTGAGACGACGCTTCATCCAGTCCCAAACATGCTCAATGGGGGACAGATCCGGAGATCTTGCTGGCCAGGGTAGTTGACTTACACCTTCTAGAGCACGTTGGGTGGCACGGGATACATGCGGACGTGCATTGTCCTGTTGGAACAGCAAGTTCCCTTGCCGGTCTAGGAATGGTAGAACGATGGGTTCGATGACGGTTTGGATGCACCGTGCACTATTCAGTGTCCCCTCGACGATCACCAGTGGTGTACGGCCAGTGTAGGAGATCGCTCCCCACACCATGATGCCGGGTGTTGGCCCTGTGTGCCTCGGTCGTATGCAGTCCTGATTGTGGCGCTCACCTGCACGGCGCCAAACACGCATACGACCATCATTGGCACCAAGGCAGAAGCGACTCTCATCGCTGAAGACGACACGTCTCCATTCGTCCCTCCATTCACGCCTGTCGCGACACCACTGGAGGCGGGCTGCACGATGTTGGGGCGTGAGCGGAAGACGGCCTAACGGTGTGCGGGACCGTAGCCCAGCTTCATGGAGACGGTTGCGAATGGTCCTCGCCGATACCCCAGGAGCAACAGTGTCCCTAATTTGCTGGGAAGTGGCGGTGCGGTCCCCTACGGCACTGCGTAGGATCCTACGGTCTTGGCGTGCATCCGTGCGTCGCTGCGGTCCGGTCCCAGGTCGACGGGCACGTGCACCTTCCGCCGACCACTGGCGACAACATCGATGTACTGTGGAGACCTCACGCCCCACGTGTTGAGGAATTCGGCGGTACGTCCACCCGGCCTCCCGCATGCCCACTATACGCCCTCGCTCAAAGTCCGTCAACTGCACATACGGTTCACGTCCACGCTGTCGCGGCATGCTACCAGTGTTAAAGACTGCGATGGAGCTCCGTATGCCACGGCAAACTGGCTGACACTGACGGCGGCGGTGCACAAATGCTGCGCAGCTAGCGCCATTCGACGGCCAACACCGCGGTTCCTGGAGTGTCCGCTGTGCCGTGCGTGTGATCATTGCTTGTACAGCCCTCTCGCAGTGTCCGGAGCAAGTATGGTGGGTCTGACACACCGGTGTCAATGTGTTCTTTTTTCCATTTCCAGGAGTGTATAATGTCTTTTCCAATGTTGTTCGCCAGTATTGTACCCTATCTGACGACGGTGGTTAGTTAGTCTGATGATGGCCGTATAAGCCGAAAACCAATTAACGAAATAAATTAATACTGTAGAACAGGGGTATCCAGCCTTTTAGTTTACATGGGCCACACTAAAAGAAGTCGAGTATTTTTGAGCCACACTTAAGCAAATAATATACTTACCACTAACAAGCTAGAGAGAGAGAGAGAGAGAGAGAAATAGAGAGAGTGAGGGAGGGAGGGACGGTCGTAGGTACGACGGGAGTTTCAAATTAAAAATATTCAATTGATCGCAACTTTATAAAAAAGGAGCTTTATGGATTTTTTCCCCAGTCGTGTGATACACTCACTCCTTGGGTCGCACTGATACTTGGACATCCCTGCTGTAGAGCATCCACAATATTCTGTTTTTCATTTCTAATTATGAAGCTGTTCCGAAAAGAAGCGACGGAAGGAATCAGTTAGCTATCCCTTTGTTATACCGAAATGCAGATCAATATGGAAAGATTGAATTGGTGAGAGGCAAGATAAAAAATGGTTCAAATGGCTCTGAGCACTATAGGACTTAACATCTGAGGTCATCAGTCCCCTAGACTTAGAACTACTTAAATCTAACTAACCTAAGGGCATCACACACATCCATGCCCGAGGCAGGATTCGAACCTGCCACCGTAACAGCAGCGCGGTTCCGGACTGAAGCGCCTTGAACCGCTCGGCCACAACGGCCGGCTGCGGCAAGATACCCCAGACAGACGCCTCATACCGAAACAGTTCTGTTAACAATATTTGACGGCCTTAGAGCTCGAAGAACAGACGTTTGTGTTACTTTATTGCGGTAAATGTTTTAGGTGCAGCTCATCTCCCCGCAGGCAACTGGCCAGCGTGGGAGGGCTGCAGTATCTGCGGGGTTTCATCCCTTAATCCGTGGACAGAACTGTGATATCAGTGCGTTCATTACAAATTAAGAACGGGTAGCGCAAGCTCCGAGCGTGAAGCATACAAACCGAGTGACACGTGCACTAGAGCTAACTGACTCGGCGCGGCAGTAATCTAAGCGGCTTACAGCGGAGGAGGAAGAGAATCGCGTGAGTAGAGGGATCGCAGCGGGGGAGCGGGATCAATATGGTATACAGGACGCGGCGTGTGGGCAGGCTGCGTCTCCACGGCGCGCATCGCCACCTAACACGCCGGCCACGCGTCCGCCGCCGTACCTGCGGAAGTTCGCTCGCCATTTGCACCAGTCTGATCGCACACAGTGCGAATCTAGTGGGCACCAACTCGTGGGGAGAGCGGCTCCACATGAAAGGTGGCGGCTAGCAGGGCAGCGAGCTAAGCTGATAAGCGCAAGGGTATTTGCCTGCGACGAAGGGTTGGATCGCGCATTTACTCTGACGCAAGGAGTCTTTTATGCTCTCTAATCTTGCAGATTAACTGTGGCTACACCAGCAGTTGTTGCTGTTGTTGTTGGTGTAGCCTTCAGTCCGAAGACTTGTTTGTAGCTCTTCATGCTATTCTATCCTGCGCAAGCCTCTTCATCTCTGAGTAACTACTGCAACCTACACCCTTTCGAACCTGTTTACTGTATTCATCCCTTGGTCTCCCCTACGGT
Organism: Schistocerca americana; assembly: GCF_021461395.2. Lineage (NCBI taxonomy): Eukaryota > Metazoa > Arthropoda > Insecta > Orthoptera > Acrididae > Schistocerca > Schistocerca americana. The sequence continues at coordinate 336,581,229 of NC_060123.1, read as the reverse complement.
TTTAATCCCTCACCCATCCCCTCTAACCTGACATTTCCCTCCATTACAAAACCGACGGGTCCTCCGTGTCTCGGGATGTCTTATCAACTGATTCTTTCTTATTGTCACGTTGTCATAAATTTCCATTTTCACCTTCTCATTAGCTATCCGATCTACCAGCCTAATATACAGCGTTTTTCTGAAATGTCTATCGTTTACGTTTCACTTTCATACAGTGCTACAATCATTCTGTATTTTATATCCTCTTTATTGCGGCCATCATCGGTTATGTTACTATCAAAATAGCAAAACCCATCGATTTTTATTAGTGTCTCATTTCCTAATCTGATTCCCTCAGCATCGCCTAATTTAATTCCATTACGTCCCATTACCCCTATTTTACTTTTGTTGATGTTCATCTTACAACCTCTTTTAAAGACACCGTCCATTCCATTCAAATACTGTTCAACGTCCTTTGCTGTCTCTGACGGAATTACAATGAAATTTTCCCTGAACCATAATTCTCTCTTAAAGATTTCCGTTGGTCACCTTTGCTGTATGTTCATTTTACAGACTGAATAACATCGGAGGTAGGCTACAGACGCATCACATTCTCTTCTTAACCACTCCTTCGACTCTTACACGTGCAATACGATATTGCAGTGCCTGTGATGTTCAGAATGACGATGCACTGCGGCGACTACAGCCGTTATGAAATACATGAAATATATTCGCAGTTGCGATTATGGACAACCATTAGCTGTACAATGTATTGGAATGACAACAGTGAAAATTTGTGCCGGGCCGTGACTCGAACTCGGATTTCCCAATTATCGCGAACGGTCGCCTTACAGTTGAGACTATACGAGCACGCTTCATGGCCAGACCCAAACTTCCATACGTCGTCAAACACGTGTCTACAACCTTCACTCGTACATCCTCCTCATATATAAAATTCTCGTGTCACAGTGTTAGTTGCCATACTCCTCCGAAACGACTCGATCGATTCTGATGAAATTTTACATGTATATTCGGTACGTCTGAGAATCAGTCGTAATCTATTTTTCATACTCCTAAGTGATAAAGGTGGTCCATCCCAAAAATTTTCTTATTTTTCGGACAAAACTTTTTATTTTTTATGATATGGCATTAAGAAATACACACAACCCTAAATTTTCACCCTTCTACCACCACCCCCTATTTTTTAATAGCGACTTTAGTAATTTAATAATTTTCAACCCCGGTCGATAACTGATTAATTATGACTTGATCAGTTATCCCCGCCAGGTGTCTACCGGTGATAGTCTTTTACCATTCGATAGATAGGTAATTGAAGAAAACGTACCAAAAGCAACGACTCGAATGTCCCTCTTTGAATCGACGTAAGTAGACCGAGAAGCTTAACTAGGTAGCACGCGTCATTCGCCAAACCGACATTTAGGCCTAGCGCACAAGCATCGATTTTTATCGTACGGAAATATATACACTCCTGGAAATTGAAATAAGAACACCGTGAATTCATTGTCCCAGGAAGGGGAAACTTTATTGACACATTCCTGGGGTCAGATACATCACATGATCACACTGACAGAACCACAGGCACATAGACACAGCCAACAGAGCATGCACAATGTCGGCACTAGTACAGTGTATATCCACCTTTCGCAGCAATGCAGGCTGCTATTCTCCCATGGAGACGATCGTAGAGATGCTGGATGTAGTCCTGTGGAACGGCTTTCCATGCCATTTCCACCTGGCGCCTCAGTTGGACCAGCGTTCGTGCTGGACGTGCAGACCGCGTGAGACGACGCTTCATCCAGTCCCAAACATGCTCAATGGGGGACAGATCCGGAGATCTTGCTGGCCAGGGTAGTTGACTTACACCTTCTAGAGCACGTTGGGTGGCACGGGATACATGCGGACGTGCATTGTCCTGTTGGAACAGCAAGTTCCATTGCCGGTCTGGGAATGGTAGAACGATGGGTTCGATGACGGTTTGGATGTACCGTGCACTATTCAGTGTCCCCTCGACGATCACCAGTGGTGTACGGCCAGTGTAGGAGATCGCTCCCCACACCATGATGCCGGGTGTTGGCCCTGTGTGCCTCGGTCGTATGCAGTCCTGATTGTGGCGCTCACCTGCACGGCGCCAAACACGCATACGACCATCATTGGCACCAAGGCAGAAGCGACTCTCATCGCTGAAGACGACACGTCTCCATTCGTCCCTCCATTCACGCCTGTCGCGACACCACTGGAGGCGCGCTGCACGATGTTGGGGCGTGAGCGGAAGACGGCCTAACAGTGTGCGGGACCGTAGCCCAGCTTCATGGGGACGGTTGCGAATGCTCCTCGCCGATACCCCAGGAGCAACAGTGTCCCTAATTTGCTGGGAAGTGGCGGTGCGGTCCCCTATGGCACTGCGTAGGATCCTACGGTCTTGGCGTGCATCCGTGCGTCGCTGCGGTCCGGTCCCAGGTCGACGGGCACGTGCACCTTCCGCCGACCACTGGCGACAACATCGATGTACTGTGGAGACCTCACGCCCCACGTGTTGAGCAATTCGGCGGTACGTCCACCCGGCCTCCCGCATGCCCACTATACGCCCTCGCTCATAGTCCGTCAACTGCACATACGGTTCACGTCCACGCTGTCGCGGCTTGCTACCAGTGTTAAAGACTGCGATGGAGCTCCGTATGCCACGGCAAACTGGCTGACACTGACGGCGGCGGTGCACAAATGCTGCGCAGCTAGCGCCATTCGACGGCCAACACCGCGGTTCCTGGTGTGTCCGCTGTGCCGTGCGTGTGATCATTGCTTGTACAGCCCTCTCGCAGTGTCCGGAGCAAGTATGGTGGGTCTGACACACCGGTGTCAATGTGTTCTTTTTTCCATTTCCAGGAGTGTAGTACGATCAAATTCTTTTAGTGGAACAAAGAAGTTCCTATGCTCTCCTTTTAATTGTACAATATTTTTACGTACGATAAAAATCGATGCGTGTGCGCTTGGCCTTGTTCATAATGCTGGCGAACACGTTTCGACACGAAATTGCCGCTATGGTTGTATGCTCATGGACGAGCCGTGTATCGCCTGCAGTTGTTAAATCCGTAGAAACGCTAGGACTAACAGTGGCCGATACTGCCGGACTTCCCCTTAAGCCTCCCTACACAGTTTTCGGCTATTATTATTGTTTATGTCCCGAGCTCCCGCCAACAACGGCTATTGTGTTACGCGTGTACATTATGTTGCTACACGTTTACATTACTCTTATAGATAGAGATAATTTATATGACAAAACAACGTTTGCCGGCTCAGCTATAAGATATAAAGATTTTCAGAGGCGCAACGAAGTTCGCCGGGTATAGCTAGTTCATTATGTATATTGTGGTACAGGGGAGACATTTTAGTTCAAAGTCACTTGACCTGTGTCGGTGGATATATACGACATTGCAGTGCTCAGAGTGACGATGCACTGTTCCTCCGGACATGGCATGTTATTATTTATTTAGCGTATGGCTCATAGAATTATTGACTCTAACACAAAAAAACAAAAGACGCACCACGAAAGATTTATGTAAATTTGTCACAAATTGATATTCATACAGGTATCGGCGTAAAATGCAAAATTGTAAACTTTGGCGGCCGATGGATGAATGTGTGACGCTTTAGTGCAGCTTCACGGTGCAGCTGGCAAGAATAGTAAACTGTCGACAAATCGAAATGTTTGCAGATTACTCTTCTTGTACTCAGTTGGACAGTAACTATACGCCGCAGGCAGACGCATGAGCAACATATGCAGATGTCAGGATTTGACAGAGGGCGTGTAGTTGCGCTCATTCGAGTAATCGGCGAGTCGCTCGATATGTGAATAGGGACAATGCCACTATACGACGATGTTGGCAGAAATCGAACCATGGCTGATCGCAGCAAGAAGGAAGCGATCAACCTAAAGAGACGACAGAACGAGAGTACCGAGCAATTGTCAGAGAGGCACTCAGAGCCCGGGATTCATCATTTTCTTCGATCCGACATTTCGCTGGACCACTAATAGGCGGCTCACAGAAAAAGGGCTGAGCTCACGAAGCCCCTTACCCCAACTACCAACGACCTCTGTACGCCAACAAACCCGTCTTAGTGGTGTGGGATACGTTCGGTCTGGAATCTCACTGACTGGAATAGAGTAGTTGAAAATGCACACGGAATAGAATTATCGTTAGTGATGAGTCCCTCCTCGAACTGAGTCCGATGACCAGCGAAGGCGTGTCTGGAGGCGCCCTGGACAGCGCTGGGATACAAACCTGAGCGTCGCCTGCCATACTGCCCGACAACCAGGAGTGATGGTCTGAGGTGCCATTTCTTTTCGTAGCAGGAACTCTCTGGTTGTCATCAGCAGCACCCTTAAAGCACATTGGTACGTCGACGATATTCTATGCCCCGTTTTGTTGCCCTTCGTGGCAAGCCGTGAAGACAATTTCCGCCCGCACATGGCGAGAATTTCTGCTGCTTCTCCTCGTCCTCGCCAAATCGTACCGAGGCCAGCAGGGTCGCCGGACTTCTCCCCAGTTGAGAACGTTTGGGGCACTATGGACAGGGCTATCCAACCAGCTCGAAAATTTGACAATCTAACGTGCCACATTGGCAGAAATTGGCATGATATTGCTCAGCAGGAGATCCAACAACTTATGAAACTTCCCCTTTGAACAATAATACACGACTGTCCTTTACCTGACACACAATATTTTTTAGCGCAACGCAATCTGACTTTCAAAAAAATCCCTACGAAAGAATGGCCCTGACTAACATTAACCTATACCTTTCACAAATCACTTACCTCACAAAAATCTTCGCTGCTCAAGCTACTGCAATACAGCGAGCGCCACTACTGCCAGCTAAATAAAAGATTCAAACTATGGAAGCCACTAACTACTGATAGGGATAGTTAGCAAATGAAAGATATTAATAGAGAACAAACAATGTATTTACCTTGATATCATCATATATAAATATAGCAGTTCATGACAAATTTCAAAACTCCGCCATCTCTCTCCCCACATCCACCACTGCTGGCGGCTCACCTCCAACTGCGCAACGCTACGCGCTGTTAACAGCCAGCTGCCTAACACTACAATGGCGAGTATTACAACAATGCAAAGCAGCCACAGACTGCACACAGCACAGCCAGTGATTTTCATACAGAGGTGGCGTTACCAATAAAAAAACCTAAACAGCCTACTTACATAGCCCCCATGCTCCCCACAAAAAAATTTTACAAATTGGATTGGGCAGTGGCCAATAAAGATTTGAAAATTTTTTTTCATAATTACAATAACAAAGAAATCAAATGCACACACTTATTGATACAATGTTGGTCAAAAGCTAAAATTTTCTCACAGTCCATAAAGATAGTCCTGATTGTTCATCACTGTAAAATTTCAGTGTTTTTCTCAAAGTCTGAGCAGTAAAAGAAAATGCACACGGAAGTAGTGGATTTCCATGGAGTCTTGAAGAAGCAGTGTTGTCCTTCCAACGGAAAGATAGTGCTGACTCTTGACATGCCACAATGGAGCAAACCCACAGCAGAGTCATTCGAAGTTTTGAAGAATATTGGTAGGTAGGTCATCACAGAGCAGACCCACTGTAGTCCTGGTAGAGATTACGATATTGGTGGGCCACCAGAGGCGCAGACCCACTGCAGTCCTTGTAGAAATACTGGTACTGATGAATCATCAAAGGTGTAGACCCACTGTAGTCCTTGTAGAGAGGGCCAGCAGCCATCCGTTGCGACTGTGCAGGTGCACAATCACCATCGAAGATTCTTGCGGAGAATATAGCAAGTCCATAAACCACCACTTGTGCACTCACAAAGTTTTCGGAACTGTCCTTAGAACCAGCAATGCTGTTATCCAGTCCCTTGCTGAATTAGTAACACACGTGCAAACACTAACAGTCCCAACTTCTCACATATTGTCCATATACTATGACCAACAGAAACGTGTGCAGTGAAATGGAACTTACAAGTTAATAATATGATGAACTGGTGTCAATTACAATTTTATAACATAAGAATACAATTACAAAGGTACAAAATACATCATTAAAGAACATAACAATTCAGATAACATTTGTAGTAACAAACTTTACAAAAGAATCGAAATAACATAAACATCAGTGTTACAGGAATTATGACATAAGTGAATATATAAAATAATGAGAATAGTTTTCGAAACATTAATTTCACACAGGAGCATTAAATCAGAACAGAATAAATAATGTCTAAACATCTTTACAAAGAAAATAACATAGTATTTGAAAAATTCTACAACATAAATCTTATTAGCTAAACACATAAAGACAGGAAAAAGACAAATACACAAGGGTACATATACACATACCAGAATAACACAGGAGAAAAGGACAGGGTTTGTTTTCAGTGTAACATTTGGTACTGCAGTATTTTGCGAACAAAACCTTTTTTGTTCTTGGAGATCTCCCTTCGTTCATCATTATTCCCAAAAAGTCCTATCTGTACCTCTTTTCTGTATTCTAACCATATTTCTTTCAAAATAAATATGGCTCATTGTACAATACTCATTTAGGCCCAAATCGTTTTCATATAACTTTCAAAGCATTATTTCCCTATTCTCCATAGTTAGGTTCTTATATAGTCTACCCCCTCATAAGCTAACTTAAATCTACTGAGCTCAGATATTAAACTAAGGGACGAGGCAATGCAGCAGCACAAAACAATTAACACAAACAGCAATGACAAAAGAATGGAAAGTTGCAAAGCAAGCTACAGTAAATCTAAATTACCAAGCAATTCAACATTACAACTAATATGAGGCAATGCGCAAAAAAAAAAAAAAAAAAAAAAAAAAAAATCTGGCTTAGCAGAGTAACACAAATTAAAATTCAGCAACACTATGCCTGGCAAACAGCAGCAGAAAATGATATACCTAAACATGACAAAGCTCAAATAATCAGGTGTATAGACATAAAAATATTTCTCGTCATTTCATTAGGCATCCAGTGTAATCATATGTTTTCAAGTTCGACCGTGTCGTTTTTGCGATGCTTTCTACAAAGGAATGTCAAAAGCGAGGTTAATGGCGTCTTTTTTTTATTTATTTTTTTTTTCTACCTGTGCCGCTGAAAAGGGCTCGCAATAATGGCTTTTCCTCCAGGCAACTGGCACACCTGGCCGCTCGCAACGCATTACGTCACGGTCACTTACCTTTCTTACCGACATATTTACGACAGCAGTTTCCGCTACAGTGACAGTCTCATATAAACATTTCACAGGTCGAAAATTTGCGTAACAAATGTGTAGAAAAAAAATCCTGTAAATATAACAGTGTTCAAAAAATTTTCGCCAGCATTGTGATACATTCACGCATATACACACATTTCATAACTCTTGAAGTACGATTCTTGGTTTCCAACATCCTGTTTCACAAGTCAAGAGTCCCTACCCACTACTCATTACTCCTTACCTTATTACACATATACGTATCCTTCGACACTCGTCAATATTTCGTCATTATAAATATGAAGCATAATCAAATAACTCATATAGCCTCAGCCTATAAAACATACCTCAGCAGCATAATACACATCGTCGTCGTAAAAATAACATCATAACACCTCAGTCAAATCTCAAAATCGTCGTAGCTTACTGCAATTATGTCAAAACCTAAAGAAAATTCTCTGCTCATTTCAATAGTGTCATCTACCTCAAACGTACTTTAAAAATCATGAATCCATACCAAATATATCATTCAAAGCTCTCATAGTATCACAATGGTTCCGAAAAAATATGAGCATTTCACAAAGTACAGACAAAATACAATTTCATAAGTGTGAAGTTATCCAACTGTGTAATTGCGTAAACATCTGTCACTGATGTAATAAAAAAAGTTTATCTCTCAGTTACATGATCAGATAGCTGTGTAATTTGTGTGTTAGAGAAATATGGTACCGATGTGTAAAGTTGTATAAGCAAATACCATATTAGCTAGGGTTCCTTGTGGTTGCCACACACATGGTACACAAAGTAAGCGTGTAACCCCCTGAGGATTAATGTAATTATACCCTCAGGTGTTACAGATTACAGCAATGGAATTAAATGTATCACGGAAAACTTTCTTTGTAATTCAAAAATCTTTAAAAATAAATGTTTTAAGTACAACATTAATCACTGAAATGCGTGTCCTGTAGCGCTAAATGTGCATCTTGTTGTAAGATAATCTCTGTGGAAGTGTCGTAGTTATCGTCCTCCAAAAGCTAAGTTCTGCAGAAGCCAATGTACTTACCTCATGATAAACAAAAGTGAAATGCTTTGCGTATAGATATCTTAGTTATTACGCTTATTGTTGTGATGAAGAAATTACTGTGCTGTAACGTATTGTTGTGCTACGGAAAAGGCTGTCTCATTGTAGCTATACCACAAAAGTTACTATTTCCAGAATAATACAGAAAAGCTGTGCAGATATAAAACAGAAACACCGCAAAAGCAACATTGTATATTGTCACTCATTAACAGCGTCGTGATAACATCGTGTATCTGTCACATAAACTAATCACTCTGTCGTCTGGTATCTCACAGAAAGTACTTTAAACCCAGAATGTATTTTTAAGTAAACCAAAATGTTGCATTAAAATCTCATTAGCAGTACTGGTAAATGTTCTAAGTATGTGAGCCTTATAGTCGTTACGTAATCGTGCTACAAACAAGCAAGAATGCAGAATGCTAAAATTTTTTCTCAAGGCTAGCGTCTTATGTTATTTTTCTCGGAGCCAGCGGCGCAGGTGGCTGCCTGCGGTGCGAGTCATTGTCTGCCTCTTTGTTGGCGCGTGTCGTTATTGGGATTTGGAGACCTAACTTGTACAAATTCACCTCCTCGAGAGGGCCCTGCTCTGTTTGAATCCCGCCAGTTCTGATGCAATTCAGGTCTGTCGTTACGATCATATCGTCTGTCGTCATGTTGGTAGTTCCTGTAGTTTCTTTCTTGTCGGTTAAGTGGTGGAGAATTTCTCCCTGAATTATCACTGCACGGTGGACCATTGCGTCTGAAGGTATTCTGTCTCCCGTGATAATAATAGTTCTGGTTGCCAAATTGTCTGTTTCTATGATTGTCTCTGTCATATTCATTACTATGGAAATGCGATCTTTGTCTGTAATTATTACTACTCTGCCAACGGTTGTCATACGGGTGGGGTCTGTTTTGGTCACGATTTGTGTTGTGGGAATAGCCTTGTCGCGTCCAGTTATTATCGAGGAATTGTGACGGATGTGACCTGTAATTGTTGTGTTCCTGTTTCCGCATTCCGCGATTGTCAGTGTCAATTTACAATTCTTGTAACAGTCCCTGAAAAGCTTCAATGTCGTCTTTGCAACGTCCTGCTAAAATAATATGTCGTAAATGTTTAGGCAGTTTGATTAAGCAAATGCGGATGAGTTCTGAGGGGCTGTACGGGTTTGAAAGATACTGATTCTTATGCAACATGTCTTCAAAATATTTCATAAGACTGGAAAATTCAGATTGTTCGAAACGTTTCATCATTATGATGCTTTGTTTTACTCGGTCTTGTGTGGCCTGAGACCAATATGCTGAGAGGAAGGCATGGTAAAACTCTCCTTCACTGTGGCAATCGTGAATGACCGATCGCATTCTTACAGCTGGTTCATTCTCCAAGTAGCCACACATAAATTCTAACCTGTGCTCCAATGACCAGTTGGGAGGAAAACAATGAGAGAATTGATGGAGCCACGCTTGTGGATGAATGTCGTTGGCAGAATTCTTAAACGTTTTGAATTTACGTGTAGTAATGAACAGCTTATAGTCAAAATCATCATGTCGGCGAGTCGCATGTCGGTCATTGTTACGTCGCTTCGGCGGTTCCAACTCAAAATTCGGTGCACATTGCCAATTTCTTTCATAACTTCCGAAATGCCCTATGTTATTATTTTGTGGCTGTTCCGTATTTCTATGTCCCTCTTCCCTTATTGGGGCGCGAGTGTCCTCTGAAATACGTAATTCTTGTATTACCTGTGTTAGCTGATCTTGTACTTCCCGGATTTCTCTTTGGTGTTGCGTATCAATTTGATTCAGATTTTGTTTCAGTTTCCTAATTTGTTCGCTCTCTTCTGTGTTATTAAAGACTACCGGTTTTGTGTCATTCAGATTATCATCTACCTTCGTAGATAAATTATTTAGCTGATCCGAAAGTTCAACTACTTTCTCTGATAATGAACAAATTTCCTCCATGTGTCTTTCTACTGTGTCCTTTAAGTTTTCCTGAGTTTTTGTAAGTTGCGTAACCGAATCGGTAGATGCAACTGAGTCAATTTTAGCTTGCAAGGTCTCATGATTTTCATGAACAATAATTTGCAGTTCTTTTATGGCTGCTTCGTGATTCTGTAATGCCTTTTCATGCCGCGAAAAAATAGGTTGAAAATGCTCACAAATTTGAGTTTTTACGTCATTACAGACTTTTTGACATTTCGATTCGATTTTATGTAACTCAGTAGTTAAATCTTCACGTGTTTGTTCAAGTGTGGTGTCTAACTTTTGAAGATTTTGTTCCATTGTGTCTAACTTTTGAAGCTTTTGTCCCATTTGTTTCTGATTTTGTTCAAGTGTTGTGTCTAACTTTTGTAGCTTTTGTCCCATTTGTTGCATTAACTGTAATAACAATGCACTGGTGTCTGAAACATGTTCCTCAGTGCTTTTCGGCAGTGAATTTGCACCGGCAACATTCACATTTTGACAAGCGGAAAACGTGTCTTGACTCATTTGGGAAAACGGTGAGGACGCAAAACCTGAATCTACAGTATTTGCAAAATTGTGTCCTGTCATTTCGGATTCCTGAGGCGAGCTGTTGCCGACCGATCGATCGATAATGCTTCCCTCTTCACTAATTGTTTCACTGTCCACGCCATTGTTTGCCGCCCGCTCCATTTCCCTATGCATAATTATCAAATTACTACTTTGAAAATCAGTTAATTCATTACTCGGTGGCGCTAACACACTGCTTTCATTTTCACTGTCATTTCTCAGTTTACTTTGGAGCCTAGTATTACGTTTTTCACACGCCATTATTGTCACAGTATTTCACACAACAACACAGAAAAGCACAATTTGAAGAGCAAAAATAAGAGAACACATTAACATAACACTGAAAATAATATCTAGTTAATTGCAGCTGCGAAATACTTGGTGCAAATCTACATGCATGCCACAACTGTTTTACTGTACAACAATGAAAGACTGCAACTACAAAGGAAATTCTCTCTATAATTACGCGCTAGAAATGAACAAAATCTACACTAATTACACAAACTACAACAAAAGATCAGAAGATTCCAGTGAGGTATCCTCGGCTAAGGGTCGACATATGAAACTTCCCCTTTGAACAATAATACACGACTGTCCTTTACCTGACACACAATATTTTTTAGCGCAACGCAATCTGACTTTCAAAAAAATCCCTACGAAAGAATGGCCCTGACTAACATTAACCTATACCTTTCACAAATCACTTACCTCACAAAAATCTTCGCTGCTCAAGCTACTGCAATACAGCGAGCGCCACTACTGCCAGCTAAATAAAAGATTCAAACTATGGAAGCCACTAACTACTGATAGGGATAGCTAGCAAATGAAAGATATTAATAGAGAACAAACAATGTATTTACCTTGATATCATCATATATAAATATAGCAGTTCATGACAAATTTCAAAACTCCGCCATCTCTCTCCCCACATCCACCACTGCTGGCGGCTCACCTCCAACTGCGCAACGCTACGCGCTGTTCACAGCCAGCTGCCTAACACTACAATGGCGAGTATTACAACAATGCAAAGCAGCCACAGACTGCTCACAGCACAGCCAGTGATTTTCATACAGAGGTGGCGTTACCAATAAAAAAACCTAAACAGCCTACTTACAAACTCTTTCAATCAATACTCGCATAAGGGTCAGAGGTTTATTAATGCGTTATTGACTCGATCGACTTGTGACGTTCTTTCTCTTGGATAAATCATCCAATTTTTCTGAAATTGTAATAATTTGTCTGTACAGATACTTCACATGTACCGAATTCCGCCCGTTTCGGATAATTCCTTCGTGTTGGGTTGTTTTTAGATCTTAAGTGTAATTTACAAGTACGTAAAATTAAGTTGATATAAATATATAAAACATTCTCGGTATTCTTGCCGCGTCAGTTCTGTATAAAATCTCGAGCTTTCGACAATTACCTCCATCGTCATCATCAGGAGCCACAGTCAGCTCCTGACGATGACGATGGAGGTAATCGTCGAAAGCTCGAGATTTGTCCAGAACTGACGCGGCAAGAATACCGAGAATGTTTTATATATAAGTGCAGTCGCGAAAAACTTCGTTCCCATAAGTTGATATAAGATAAAATGATATGAATCAGTACAAACAGATACATCTACATATAATTGTGTATAGGTAATAATGAAAGCTGGAGAACTGCTAGTAGATAAAATAAGTTAACTGTCACAAGTGTTGCGTCTACGAAGACTTTCCAAGTAGCCATGAATATTCTTTTTGGGCAGTCGTGCAAAATATGCGCCAGTGTTAATTCCGATATTCCACAATCGCACTGGTCATCATCGGTAATTCCCCACTTACGGAGCGGTTCTTTGGTCAGGCCTGACCAGTTCTGATACGATTGAGCAAGTTCCATATTTCTCTTGGTTGGTTCACATCCGGGAGTTGGGTGGTCGGATCTGTATTACCTCTCTTATGACCATGATGAACATCAACAAAAGCAAAACGAGGATAATGGAATGTAGTCGAATTAAGTCGGGTGATGCTGAGGGAATTAGATTAGGAAATGAAACACTTAAAGTAGTAAAGGAGTTTTGCTATTTGGGGAGCAAAATAACTGATGATGGTCGAAGTAGAGAGGATATAAAATGTAGACTAGCAATGGGAAGGAAAGCGTTTCTGAAGAAGAAAAATTTGTTAACATCGAGTATAGATTTAAGTGTCAGGAAGTCGTTTCTGAAAGTATTTGTATGGAGTGTAGCCATGTGTGAAAGTGAAACATGGACGATAAATAGTTTGGACAAAAAGAGAATAGAAGCTTTTGAAATGTGGTGCTACAGAAGAATGCTGATGATTAGATGGGTAGATCACATAACTAATGAGGAGGTATTGAACAGAATTGGGGAGGAGGAGGAGGATATTAGTGTGTAACGTCCCGTCGACAACGAGGTCATTAGAGACGGAGCGCAAGCTAGGGTTAGGGAAGGATCGGGAAGGAAATCGGCCGTGCCCTTTCAAAGGAACCATCCCGGCATTTGCCTGAAGCGATTTAGGGAAATCACGGAAAACCTAAATCAGGATGGCCGGAGACGGGATTGAACCGTCGTCATCCCGAATGCGAGTCCAGTGTGCTAACCACTGCGCCACCTCGCTCCGTGGGAAATGGGGGAGAATAGAAGTTTGTGGCACAACTTGACTAGAAGAAGGGATCGACTGGTAGAGCATATTCTGAGGCATCAAGGGACCACCAATTTAGTATTGGAGGGCAACGTGGAGGGTAAAAATCGTAGAGGGAGACCAAGAGATGAATACACTAAACAGATTCAGAAGGATGTAGGTTGCAGTAGGTACTGGGAGTTGAAGAAGCTTGCACAGGATAGAGTAGCATGGAGAGCTGCATCAAACCAGTCTCAGGACTGAAGACCACAACAACAACATGACCATGGAAGGACGCCAACTTATTCCGTCAGTTATCTCATAGATTATTGCTTTCTGGGGCGCATTGGCATAGTTTACCCAGATTGGTTCTCTAGATTTTAGTTGGGTGCGTGATAAGGTGGCCAATGTTTCATGAACTGATAAGTCTCTGTATCTTTTGAGTTTCATCATGAGTTACCGCTTGTTGTCGAAGATTTGGAGGGGCTATGGTAGAGTGTATTCACAGACATGGTGTTGGTATGGATTTAAAGGTTCCTGTCACGATCCTCATCGTATCATTTAAGTGATATATATTTTGTTTACATGGCTACTTGTTCTCGAAGCAGAACAACAGTATGCAGCGAAATGATACACAAGTGCTTGTGCTGTATTTCTTAAGGTGTTTGCCATAGATCCCCAACTACGATCAGCCAGTTTCCTTAATGTTATTTCTAGATTTTAGCATCTGTCCTGTTAGTTCAAGGTGTTTCCTTAATGTCAGGGATCTGTCGAGAGTCACACTCAAACGTTTGGAAATTTTGAAATTTGTCGTAAGGTCTATGGGACCAAACTGCTAAGGTCATCAATCCCTAGGCTTACACACTGCTTAATCTACCTTAAACTAACTTACACTCAGGACAACACACACACCTATGCCCGAGGGAGGACTCGAAATTCCGCCAGGGGGGAGCCGCGTGAAGCAGGACAAGGCGCCTCAGACAGCACGGCTACCCCGCCCGGCTCACAAGTGGTTCAAATGGCTCTGAGCACTATGGGACCTAACATCTGAGGTCATCAGTCCCTTAGACTTAGAACTACTTAAACCTAAATAACATAAGGACATCACACGCGTTCGTGCCCGAGGCAGGATTCGAACGTGCGACCGCAGCAGCAGCGCGGTTCCGGACTGAAGAGCCTAGAACCGCTCGGTCACAGCGGCCGGTGGCTCTCAAATGTTTCGAGTGTTGACAGTGCGGTAATATTTGAAGCGGAAGATTATAATCAATTCTCTGTTTTCCAATTCTGTTGGTTAGGTGGAATTAGCTGACTTCTGTTTCATTAGGTCTCTGGTGAACCCTCCGCTTCTTGTAATACTGGTCGGACTTTTCTAGATCGTAAGTCTGTCTTTGTCTACATTCTTCAAAGTCATTATTGTCAACAACAAAAAAGGAGAATTTAAAGTAGGCTGGAGAGGCAGTGAGAATTTGGATCGAAGAAGGAGGCGCGTCAGGGTAATCCGTGCAGATGCGTAAAATGCTGTGCCAAGGTGGCTTAGTGGCTAACGCAACTGCCTAGTAAGCAAGAGACTCAGGCTCGATTCCTGGCATTAATACAAATTTTCTCTTGCCACTTCAGTCTATATACATAAAAGAATCCTTCGTATTTCATTGTCGGACAATGAAAATCATTCTTATACTCAAGACAGCAGCTTTCAATTTTTGCGGAAGATCTTGAAAGCGATACTTCCAAGAGAACCTTCCATCTACTCTGATGATTTAAAATGGTCGATCTCATTCACTGTTTGACCAGCTAGAAAAATAAAATTTCGTTTTCACAAGAATTTCGTGTTACATGCTTCACGCATTGCGTTTTGCTGCAGTTAAGCCTTAATCAGTTCTTGAAAATAACATGATGTTTTTGGTTATCCTGTTAGCTACAGCACTTACACTATCATCCGTACACTTATTAAAGGTTATTGATATGGGGTGTGTACACCCTTCGCCTTTATGACGGCTTTAACTCTGCTGGGAACTATTTCGAAGAGATGCCTAAATGTGTGTGCAGGAAAGATACTGTTGTTCTTCCTCAAGAGCCGAAACCAGAGAAGGTGGTGATGTTAGACATTGGTGTCTGGAGAGGAGTGAACGGTCTATCTCATCCCAAAGTTGTTACATCGCGTTCATACCGGACTCCTCGGCAGGCCAGTGTATCTGAGAACTGTTACTGTCCGCAAACCACTGCCTCACAGATGCTGCTTTATGATAGGATGCATTGCCACACTGATATAAACAACCATCGTCAGCAAAATGTTCCTCTACCGTACACAATACACAATGCTGTGAAATATATTCATATCATTCCGCATCTAACTTTTTTTAACTCAGTAAGGGGACCCATGCCAGATACGAAAAACACTCTCATATCGTTGCAGCATCTCCTCTTCACCTCCTCTGTACTACACTGTTGGAACTAACGTTGACCAGGAATTCGCGAGACCAAAACTCCTCCATCGGATTACCACAGAGTATAGCGTGATTCACCATTCCAAAGCACTCGTTTCCAGTGGCGACGCTTGTTGCACCAATTCAAGCGTCGCTTGACACTGCCTTGAGAAATGTGTGGCTTATGAGGAGTTGCTACTCGGTACCTCATTCTTTTTACCTACGTAGGCATTTTGTGCTAGCTGGACTGTTGACAATACTTTGTAACTCATTTTGCTGAGGCCGACCGGTGTGGCCGAGCGGTTCTAGGCGCTTCAGTCTGGAACCACGCGACCCCTATGGTCGCAGGTTCGAATCCTGCCTCGGGCATGGATGTATATGATGTCCGTAGGTTAGTTAGGTTTAAGTAGTTCTAAGTTCTAGGGGACTGATGACCTCAGATGTTAAGTCCCACAGTGCTCAGAGCCATTTGAACCATTTTTGATTACACGAGAATTTCCTTTGGCTTTTAATGAGTGGAATTGTGAAACAAGTGATATACTGGGTCAAGACTAATCAATTACTTATAAAAGTGGTCGCGTTACCAACATGTTTTCAAATGGTTGTAGCACGGAGATAGTACGTTACCGGACTTAGGTTCCAGTTCAAAATATTATCTACTCACTCCCCCCTACAAATCGAAGTAGTTTGCAAAGGGAATTTGCTAGCACCCTGTATAAGGGGAATTCCAATAAAAGTCCAACAGCCGCTGCAACGGGATCAAGGAGTGGTTCAATTAAAAATAAATAAACAGACGCGTTAAGACATTTATCCCACTGGGACACGAGACGATTAGTCCCTGTTTTGTAAAACGCGGTCGGCCACTTACAGATCCACAGACGCACCCAAATCTGCACTTCCTCGTCCGACTGAAATGTATATCCACACATGTCTTTTTTCAGGTCGCCAAAGATGTGAGAACCGCACAGTGAAAGATCCGGGCTGTGCGGAGGATGCTGCAGTGTTTCCCAACCAAATCACAAAAGCGTAGCATTCGTTCGATTGGCAGTGTGTGGACGGGTGTTATCGTTCCACAGGATGCTTCCTGTGCTCGTCGAGTTCCTGGGGCGTGTAACGAGATTCAGTGCGCAGCACTACGAAGACTGCAGAAACGGCCACGCACCACGGAGTCAAACGCCCAGGAAATCACCAAGTAGTTAAACGCCCAGGACTGCTGTCGGAACGGATCATCCTGTTGCACGGTAACGTCCGCCCCCAAACTACCAATCGGACGCAAGTTACGCTTAAGTGATGTGGTTGGGAAGCATTCCAACGCTCTTCGTACACCCCGGATCATTCCCCGGGAGATTTTCACATCTTTCGTGACCTGAAGAAATACATGTGCGGAGGTCGGTTTCAATCGGACGAGGAAGTGCAAGAGTAGGTGTGATTGTTGATCTGTCAGCGGCCGACCGCGTTCTGCGAAACAGGAACTGATCGTCTCGTCTCCGAGTGGGATAAATACACTACTGGCCATTAAAATTGCTACACCACGAAGATTACGTGCTACAGACGCAAAATTTAACCGACAGGAAGAATATGCTGTGATATGCAAATGATTAGCTTTTCAGGGGATTCACACAAGGCTGGCGCCGGTGGCGACACCTACAACGTGCTGACATGAGGAAAGTTTCAAACCGATTTCTCATACACAAACAGCAGTTGACCGGTGTTGCCTGGTGAAACGTTGTTGTGATACCTCGTGTAAGGAGGAGAAATACGTACTATCACGTTTCCGACTTTGATAAAGGTAGGATTGTAGCCTATCGCGATTGCGGCTTATCGTATCGAAACATTGCTCCTCGCATTGGTCGAGATCCAATGACTGTTAGCGTTGGTGGGTTCAGGAGGGTAATATGGAACGCCATGCTGGATCCCAACGGCCTCGTATCACTAGCAGTTGAGATGACAGGCATCTTATCCGCATGGCTGTGCAGCCACGTCTCGATCCCTGAGTCAACAGATAGGGACGTTTGTCAGACAACAACGACCTGCACGAACAGTTAGACGACGTTTGCAACAGCATGGGCTATCAGCTCGGAGACCATGGTTGTGGTTACCCTTGACGCTGCATCACAGACAGGAGCACCTGTGATGGTGTACACAACGACGAACCTGGGTGAACGAATGGCAAAACATCGTTTTTTCGGATGAATCCAGGTTCCGTTTACAGCATCATGAGGGTCGCATCCGTTTTTGGCGACATTGCGGTGAACGCACATTGGAAGCGTGTATTCGTCATCGCCATACTGGCGTATCACCCGGCGTGATGGTATAGGGTGCCATTGGTTACACGTGTCAGTCACCTCTTGTTCGCATTGACGGCCCTTTGAACAGTGGACGGTACATTTCAGATGTGTTACGACCCGTGGCTCTACCCTTCATTCGATCCATGCGAAACCTACATTTCAGCAGGATAAGGCACGACCGCATGTTGCAGGTCCTGTACGGGCCTTTCTGGATGCAGAAAATGTTAGACTGCTGCCCTGGCCAGCACATTCTCCAGATCTGTCACCAATTGAAAACGTCTGGTCAATGGCGACCGAGCAACTGGCTCGTCACAATACGCCAATCACTATTTTTGATTAACTGTGTTATCGCGTTGAAGCTGCTGGGCAGCTGTACCTGTACACGCCATCCAAGCTCTGTTTGACTCAATGACCAGGCGTATAAAGGCCGTTATTACGGCCAGAGATGGTTGTTCTGGGTACTGATTTCTCAGCATCTATGCACCCAAATTGCGTGAAAATGTAATCACATGTCAGTTCTAGTATAATATATTTGTCCAATAAATACCCGTTTATCATCTGCATTTCTTCTTGGTGTAGCAGTTTTAATGGCCAGTAGTGTATCTTAACATGTGTGGTGATTGCTTTGAATGGAACCATTCCACTCTCCCGTTGTGGCGGGTGTTCAGTTTTCATTTGACTGTCCCTCATACTTGCAGTCCGCCTCTCGTGACATTTAGTGGTCAATTCCGCGTAAAATAGGGGTGTCCGGATGCTTCTGATTAGACAGTGTGCAGTAAGTTCCACATCTTTCACAATAACACTTGCTTCTTCTACAAAAGGAAAAATTTTGGAATCATCTGCCATATTTAGTGGCAAATCTCGGATATTTATCAAGAAAAGTAGTACATCTGGAACAGTACCCCATGGCAGCTACCACTTAAGATGACCGCATTCAGATTAAAACCTCTGTGGCGAAATGTTAGCGTGCTCTGCCACAGATCTGTGCGGTGTAGAAGTGACTGTAGATGAACCGCACGCGCAGCCGGATCGGAGTAGCGTCACGGCCGCCGTGACAGCGCTTTGATTCAGACAAAGCACGCGTGTGGGACGGTTCGGCGGCTTATTGATTACGGTGACTCAGTGTCGCGGAAAGCGGCGGCTAGGGGCACGCCGAGGGCTGCAAGTGGATGGGACAGGGACAGACGGCAGCTCCCCGTGTGCCGCTCCACGCCACTTCACGACAGCCCCTGCCTGCTTGCTATGTGTCACTTCGTCACTGCGCCTTAGACTCGGTCTCGCTCCAAGCGACTGCCCCGTATGGCTCTCAAAGTCTTAATACGCCGGCCAGCTTTATATGCGACAGCCAACCATAGTTACATGATGTTCAGATACCGTCAGGACTAATCGGTTTATTGAATGGTAAGTCAGTCACCGTTTCTTTTAACTCTTATGAGCTCGCTTTCTGGACATCTCCACCATGTTGGTGTCAACTAAACTGCTTACTGTAAATGTCAAGCTAAATAGCCCAGTGTTGAAGACACTGAACTCACATTCGGGAGATGGACAGTGTAATACCCCGTCCCAGACATCTTGATTTGCGTTTTGCGTAAGGAAGAAGGATGAGTGGATTTTATGGTCCCGTCAGTAATGAGGTCATTCAAGAGACACAAGTTCGGAGTGGTTGTAACTGGGCAAGAACATCCGTCGCGTGAAAGCAAAATTTCACACTCGTGCTCCCCTTATGCCCTCTTTTAGCACTGCCGCTATTAATAACAGCCGCGCGGGGCAGCCGCGGGGTCTAGGCGCCTTGTCACAGTCCGCGCGGCTCCCCCCCTCGGAGGTTCGAGTCCTCCCTCGAGCATGGGTGTGTGTATCGTCCTTAGCGAAAGTTAGTCTAAGTTAGATTATGTAGAGCGAAAGCTTACGGACCGATTTAGTTCCGCACGTACAGCTGGACGTCGCCGTCCGAGGTTAATCGTTTGTCCCTCAGAGCTTTTTTTAACGGGACCGAAAATGGTGTAATCACAGGGAGAGAGCTCCGGACTGTATGAAGGGTGGCCGAGAACCTCCCATTTTAATTTTTTGCAGTAGTGGCGCGACTGTGTTGGCCGTATATGGTTTTGCATTCTCTTGGAGCAGAATGACCCCACGTGTGAGATTGCCAGGTCGTTTTGATTTGATCGCTTGGCGAGGGGTGGTCGAGGTTTGCGAGTAACGCTTGGCATTCACTGTTTGTTTTCCCTTGCTGCAGGAAGTGAATCAGAAGGGGGCCATCTTGGTCCTCTTAAAAGGCTCTGAGGGACAAACGATTCGTCTCGGACGACGACATCCAGCTGTACGTGCGCAACTGGTTAACATCGCAGCCCCTGGAATTTTATGAGACAGCCACTGACCGCCTTGTGTCACAGTGGGACAAGTGTCTCAACAGCCAGGGTCAATATTTCTAACATACAGGTACCGGTTTTTGTAATTATGCCTCCGGCTCGTTTCTTTTTGAAGGCCACTTATAAAACAGACGTTATTAACACTCTACAACTTCGTTTTTCGTGTCTGCATATTTATTTCTTAACGTACTCACTCTGACGTCGAACACATTAGTCTCAACGAGACACCAGTTTGTTCATACCGTGACTGTAAAATGTTTGGCTTTGTTGAGTCTTGCACCGCTTCATCACTATCAAAGTGAAGTCCTCGAAGACGTTCTTTAAGTTTTGGAAACAGATGAAAATCGGTTTGGGCCAATCAGGACTGTATGCGCGATGATCGATGATAATGAACCCAAGGTGTCCGATTTCTGCAGATGGATCAGCGCTCGAATGTGTCCTGGCTTTGTCATGCCGAAGAAGAGGGTGCTCCATGCGTGGAGAAACTCTTGAAATTCGAAACTCAATTACAGCAAGCTGCCTTACACCCACCGACATAGATACGTTACCCACTGCCATGTTACACGTTGCAATTCGTAGCCCTTTAGCGGCAGAGGGCTGCAAATAACGTTCTGGACAATTCGAGTGAATGATTTGCTCACCCACACCACCCAACATGAATCCCATCGAACATTTAAGGAACATAACCGAGAGTCAAATCGCGCACAAAATCCTGCACCGACAACACTTCCGCAATTATGCACGGCTGTAAAGGCATCATGGCTCAATATTTTTGCAGATGACTTCCAACGACTTGTTGAATGCATGCCACGTAGAGTTGCTGCACTACGCCGGGAAAAAGAAGATCCGACACGATACTATGAAGTATCCCATTACTTCTGTCATCTCAGAGTATATCAATTGATATATTTAGCCCCCTAGAAAGTCGTGGGCATTGGCATGCTGCTTCTGGGGTTCGGGAAGGCAGGCTCATCACGGATTGTATCCGCCCAGCGGATTAACGACGAGAGCCGTTGTGCCGGTCAGCCTGGCTGAAGTTTCTAGGCAGTTTCCCACATCCGGATAGGTGAATACCTGGTTGGTACGCATCGCCCCTCTCAATTACACGATTTCTAAACATATCCAAAAGGTTTTCAAACTTTCACATAAAGTGACACTGGACGTAGACAGATGCGGTACACAAATTCTGTTCCGAAGTGAAGCGGTTGCTACATGAAGAACAGCGGGCGACCCTCTACCACTAACAAAGCCAAATCCGGATTGACATACCAATCCCGTGAAAATACGGGATAAGGCCAGGAAAAAGACTTCAGTTAATATATTTGTCCATCAATTAATATATTTGTCCATCTTTCGCAGTAGCTGTTATATATCCATTATTACCTATTTTCCGTCTTAAGCTCAAGAGTGCTATTCGCCAGACGCGTTTCACTTTTATCTATAAAACGTTCTCGTAAATTGGTATATATAATTTAGGGACCCTTTCGGTATACTAAGTATATCATACTTCCAGAATCGAATCTGGTGAAAAATGCCCTTTGATTGCATTACGCTGAAGACGGGAAAACCAATAACAATTGATGTACAGGATGACTTAGCACTCGTACCGATGTCGTTTTATGCAATTCCACATAACAGAACAATGTTATTTGCGAGTTCGCTCTGGACTTGTGAAGCACGTTGTCAAAATATTGCAGAATAACTGGTAAAGTATACGAAGACATCTTAGACCTACTGTGCAATTTTTGTTTAATCAACAGCTTTAACACATTACTGCGTAGAGTCATACATTAATCTTTTCATTGGGTTATATACCAGCATGCTGTTACTTCCACATTTCCCATTTTTATGTATCTTCTTTTGATCTTGTAGTTTCCATTGGTGAAACACACCGTATAAGCCAACGTTTCTGAACCATTTAGAAATGATTAAGTACCATAAACGGAATAAACATACAGAGACATCCAAAACCGTATGACTCACCGCTAATTACACAAAGGAAGATTGGAAACACTTGGATAACTATGGCAGAAGTAGGGTAGGCCTATATCTTGGTCCAAAAATACCACGTAACTCAATGGCTAATCCTCTCTTGCACTTTTAAAGTATAATTCCGTTTGCTAACAGTCGCCTAAAGTTGTGAGAGGGAACTTAGCGATCACGTTCTGTCGTCTGTCTGGTTGTCGTTCCTGATATACAGGTAGTGCAAGTTGCATAAAACGACATCTGTAGGGGCAGCTGAATCACCCTATAGATCAGTTAATTTATATACTTTTATTCTTCATTACTTATATATCTGTTTGCCATTTATAAATAAAATGTTTACTTTCTGCTTTGATTCATCCACACCCAACCAGTACGTCACCAATATTTCAGGACAAGAAAAGAAGTATAGCAGGCAAGGAACAATTGAAGAAGCTATCCGGGTATTTAACTGCAGTGATTTAACTGAAACACTCGTAAACAAATTGAGGATGGCCAGAGGTATTTGAACACCATCCCTACTGAATAGGAGTCCAGTGTCTGAACTAATGCGTGGTGTAGCTCTGTCGCTGAGCGGTAATGAAGAGAACAGCAAAAATCTGCTGCGTCTCAAACACGAATGTACTGTGTGACCCGTAGGTGTTGGTGCACATATAGAGTGCTATATCCTCAAATAATGATGATAGTTTTTCTAGTCGTCGTTTGCCGTACATCCCCTAGAGTAATTGTATTAATTATCGGCCTGGCTGATGAGTAATGATAGCAGGTTACGAGAAAATAATATTACAACGGATTACTGAATGACATTTTTCCATGGCGCCAAGCCGTTTCTATCTCCTGCTGCAAGCTTATTTCTCTCGTAAACGCTGAACAGATTGTGAAAGTTGTAAAAACGCGTAGATGTAAGCAATCAGAAAAGCGACAGCGGTAAGCATCCAGCGGCTAAAGTCGCCGGATCTCTCGCCGCAAACATTGAATTATGCATGATGCGCGTGGTGAGAGGCGGGGGCGTCCCAATAAATATTCAGCGTCCGTCGGGCCGATAAACAGGCAGATCAGCTTGCCTATTGGTTGCGAAGACTGTCAGATGCGGGCTGGGCAGTTGATGCGATACTCGGGGGAGTCGAGGGCAGACCGTGACTGCAGAGTGCGAGTAATGTTGCCAGGCTGCGGTATTTCATAAGGCGTTTGACACTGTACTCTCACCAAGAAGGTGGTGTTACATATGCGAAACTGGTTTTCCATTGCGTCCTTAAATCACTTCTCGAACGATTTTCTTCTCTTTACTTGTTCAGAAGAGCAAATGATGGCCCATTGATAGGGACCGGGCCAAATATCTCACGAAATAAGCATCAAACGAAAAAACTACAAAGAACGAAACTCGTCTTGCTTGAAGGGGGAAACCAGATGGCGCTATGGTTGGCCCGCTTGATGGCGCTGCCATAGGTCAAACGGATATCAACTGCGATTTTTAAATAGGAACCCCCATTTTTATTACAAATTTATAGAGTACGTAAAGAAATATGAATGTTTTAGTTGATCCACTTTTTTCGCTTTGTGATAGATGGCGTTGTAATAGTCACAAACGTAGAAGTACGTGGTATCACGTAACATTCCGCCAGTGCTGACTGTATTTGCTTCGTGATACATTACCCGTATTAAAATGGACCGTTTACCAATTGCGGAAAAGGTCGATATCGTGTTCATGTATGGCTATTGTGATCAAAATGCCCAACGAACGTGTGCTACGTATGCTGCTCGGTATCCTGGACGACATCATCCAAGTGTCCGGACCGTTGGCCGGATAGTTACGTTACTTAAGGAAACAGGAAGTGTTCAGCCAAATATGAGACGTCAACCACAACCTGCAAGAAATGATGGTGCCCAAGTAGGTGTTTTATCTGCTGTCGCAGCTAATCCGCACATCAGTAGCAGACAAATTGCGCGATAATCGGGAATCTCAAAAACGTCGGTGTTAAGAATGCTACATCAACATCAGTTGTACTCGTACCATATTTCTGTGCACCAGGAATTGCATGGCGACGAATTTGAATGTCGTGTACAGTTCTGCCACTGAGCAAAAGAGAAATTACGAGATGATAACAGATTTTTTGCACGCGATCTATTTAGCGACGAAGCGTCATTCACCAACAGCGGTAACGTAAACCGGTATAATATGCACTATAGGGCAACGGAAAATCCACGATGGCTGCGACAAGTTGAACATCAGCGAGCTTGGCGGCTTAATGTATGGTGCGGCCTTATGGGAGGAAGGATAATTTGCCCCCATTTTATCGATGGCAATCTAAATGGTGCAATGTATGCTGATTTCCTACGTAATGTTCTACCGATGTTACTACAAGATGTTTCACTGCATGATAGAATGGCGATGTACTTCCAACATGATGGATGTCCGGCACATAGCTCGCGTACGGTTGAAACGGTATTGAATAGCATACTTCATGACAGGTGGATTGGTCGTCGAAGCACCATACCACGGGCCGCAAGTTCACCGGATCTGACGTCCACGGATTTGTTTCTGTGGGGAAAGTTGAAGGATATTTGCTATCGTGATCCACGGACA
The DNA here is from genome assembly GCF_021461395.2 of Schistocerca americana. Taxonomy (NCBI): domain Eukaryota; kingdom Metazoa; phylum Arthropoda; class Insecta; order Orthoptera; family Acrididae; genus Schistocerca; species Schistocerca americana. Next base: position 336,556,150 of record NC_060123.1, on the reverse strand, counting down.
ACGCCTGACAGCATGCGTCAGTGCATTGTCAATGCATGTGCGAACATTACGGAACGCGAACTACTCGCTGTTGAGAGGAATGTCGTTACACGTATTGCCAAATGCATTGAGGTTGACGGAAATCATTGTGAGCATTTATTGCATTAATGTGGTATTTACAGGCAAACACGCTGTGACAGCATGCGTTCTCAGAAATGATAAGTTCACAAAGGTGCATGTATCACATTGGAACAACCGAAATAAAATGTTCAAACGTATCTTCGTTCTGTATTTTAATTTAAAAAATCTACCTGTTACCAAGCGTTCGTCTAAAATTGTGAGCCATATGTTTGTGACTATTACAGCGCCATCTATCACAAAGCGAAAAAAGTAGTCCAACTAAAACATTCATTTTTCTTTACGTACTACACGAATATGTAATAAAAAATGTGGGTTCCTATTTAAAAAAAACGCCGCTGATATCCGTTTGACCTAGGGCAGCGTCATCTAGCGGGCCAACCATAGCGCTATGTGGTCTCCTCCTTCAAGCTAGACGAGTTTCGTTCTTTGTGGTATTTTCGTTTGACGCTTATTTCGTGAGATATTTGGCCCGGTGACGATCAATGCACCTCGCTGTATATGTTGGCAGCGGTTAGTATTGTATTTTGAAGAGAAAAGACAAATTTCCGAGTAAAGTTCAACCGCAATCATTCGTGCGTGAAACGATTCTTTTTGTTTTGTATAGCACCGGTAATGTAATAGTATATCGTAGAAATTATCGACATTATTAGTGAGACATTTAAAGTACCGAAAACGGCTTGTTAGATAACAAGTGCTGAAGACTGTAGCCTCTCTTTCCGAGCCTCGTGGGTAGTGTTACGAGTAGTGTGCGGACTGTGAGTTTGGAGAAAGCGGCTGCTGCCAGTGAAGACAACAGCTGGTCTGTGGAGTACCTCCTTCCGGCCTCCACGGGGAGAATGGAGTGGTTCTCACTGAGCTGGCCGCTCACACCAAGGTACCTGCAGCAGCAAGAGGGCGCGCTGGACTGTGGTGTTCATTGGTTGCCACTCACATTACGCCACATTTTAATGCTGTTGATATTAGAACACACTGGTTCACTACTGCTAGCGTTCCTCGACTTAAAAAATTGAGACTAGTGTAGATTTTGGTAGTCCATCGAGATTCTAAAGTTATTGGGAATTGAAGTTTTGGTAGTTATTTTCTTACGCATTTGCGTCGATTTGCTGTTTCAAATTGCATTTTCTCCTCAATACAAACATATGGACGCTAATGAGTCCCATAAAATAAAAATCACCCAGCTACAGATCCTGTGTGTGGAGACGTGGTCAGCAGTTCAGCGGTCTTCTCTACATAGGCCTACCTAGGGAGAAAAGTAGAGAATGTAATCATTCAGCTACAGCGTCACTATACTGTCACATTGAGTCACATGTACTGTCTTTGTGATTTCTAGATACATGCATATGCATATGTACGCGTAATGCTGACACACCAACTGATAAACACAGTAGTTAAATGGAAAATATGCAGGTAAGAACCACGAGTCCCGCTCACCCTCTCCGGACTATGGTGTGATACAGAGCGCAAGAAATGAAAAATACAAAAAATATTGAATATATTTACTACCTTAAATACTCACTTCCCCCCCCCCCCCCCCCCCCCATGAACCATGCACCTTGCCGTTGGTGGAGAGGTTTTCGTGCCTCAGCGATACAGATAGCCGTACCATAGGTGCAACCACAGCGGAGGGGCCAGACAAACGTGTGGTTCCTGAAGAGGGGCAGCAGCCTTTTCAGTAGTTGCAGCGGCAGCAGTCTGGATGATTGACTGATCTGGCCTAGTAACACTAACCAGAACGGCCTTGCTGTGCTGGTACTGCGAATTGTTGAAAGCAGGGGGAAACTACAGCCGTAATTTTTCCTGAGGGCTTGCAGCTTTACTGTATGGTGAAATGATAATGGCGACTTCTTGGGTAAAATATTCCGGAGGTAAAATAGTCCCCCTTTCGGATCTCCGGGCGGGTATTACTCAAGAGGACGTCGTTAACAGGAGAAAGAAAACTGGCGTTCTACGGATCTGAGCGTGGAATGTCAGATCCCTTAATCGGACAGGTACGTTAGAAAATTTAAAATGGGAAATGGATAGGTTACGGTTAGATATAGTGGGAATTATTGAAGTTCGGTGGCAGGAGGAACAAGACTTTTGGTCAGGTGAATACAAGGTTATGAATATAAAATCAAATAGGGGTAATGCAGGAGTAGGTTTAAAAATGAATTAAAAAATAGCAGTGCGGGTAAGCTACTTCAAACAGCATTGTGAACGCCTTATTGTGGCAAAGATAGACACGAAGCCCACGACTACTACAACAGCACAAGTTTATATGCCAACTAGCTCCGCAGATGACGAAGAAATTGAAGAAATATATGATGAGATAAAAGAAATTATTCAGATAGTGAAGGGAGACGAAAATTTAATAGTCATGGGTAAATGGAACTCGATAGTAGGAAAAGGAAGAGAAGGAAACGTAGTAGGTGAATATGGACTGGGGGTAAGAAATGAAAGAGGAAGCCGCCTGGTAGAATTTTTCACAGAGCATAACTTAATCATAGCTAACCGTTGGTTCAAGAATCATGAAAGAAGGTTGTGTACATGGAAGAAGCTTGGAGATACAACAAGGTATCAGACAGATCATATAATGGTAAGACAGAGATTTAGGAACCAGGTTTTAAATTGTAACACATTTCCAGGGGCAGATGTGGACTCTGACCACAATCTATTGGATATGAACTACAGATTAAAACTGAAGAAACTGCAAAAAGGTGGGAATTGAAGGAGATGGGACCTGGATAAATTAACAGAACCAGAGGTTGTACAGAGTTTGAGGGAGAGCATAAGGGAACAGTTGACAGGAATGAGGGAAAGAAATACAGTAGAAGAAAAATGGGTAGCATTGAGGGATGAAGTAGTGAAGGCAGCAGAGGATCAAGTAGGTAAAAAAACGAGGGCTAGTAGAAATCTTTGGGTAACAGAAGAAATATTGAATTTAATTGATGAGAGAAGAAAATATAAAATGCAGTAACTGAAGCAGGCAAAAAGAAATACAAACGTCTCAAAAATGAGATCGACAGAAAGTGCAAAATGGCTAAGCAGGGATGGCTAAAGAACAAATGTAAGGATGTAGAGGCTTATCTCACTAGGGGTAAGATAGATACTGCCTACAGGAAAATTAAAGAGACCTTTGAAGAAAAGAGAAACACTTGTATGAATGTCAAGAGCTCAGATAGAAACCCAGTTCTAAGCAAAGACGGGAAAGCAGAAAGATGGAAGGAGTATATAGAGGGTCAATGCAAGAGCAATGTACTTGAGGATAATATTATGGAAATGGAAGAGGATGTAAATGAAGATGAAATGGGAGATATGATACTGCGTGAAGAGTTTGACAGAGCACTGAAAGACGTAAGTTGAAACAAGATCCCGGGAGTAGACAACATTCCTTTAGAACTACTGACAGCAATGGGAGAGCCAGCCCTGACAAAACTCTACCATGTGGTGAGCAAGATGTATGAGACAGGCGAAATACCCTCAGACTTCAAGAAGAATATAATAATTCCAAACCCAAAGAAAGGAAGTGTTGGCAGATGTGAAAATTACCGAACTATCAGTTTAATAAGTCATGGCTGCAAAATACTAACACTAATTCTTTACCGACGAATGGAAATACTGGTAGAAGCCGACCTAGGGGAAGATCGGTTTGGATTCCGTAGAAATATTGGAACACGTGAGGCAATACTGACCCTACGACTTATCTTAGAAGCTAGATTAAGAAAAGGCAAACCTATGTTTCTAGCATTTATAGACTTAGAGAAAGCTTTTGACAATGTTGACTGGAATACTCTTTTTCAAATTCTGAAGGTGGTAGGGGTCAAATACAGGGAGCGAAAGCTATTTACAATTTGTACAAAAACCAGATGGCAGTTATAAGAGTCGAGGGGCATGAAAGGGAAGCAGTGGTTGGGAAGGGAGTGAGACAGGGCTGTAGCCTCTCCCCGATGTTATCCAATCTGTATATTGAGCAAGCAGTAAAAGAAACAAAAGAAAAATTCGGAGTAGGTATTAACATCCACGGAGAAGAAATAAAATATTTGAGGATCGCTGATGACATTGTAATTCTGTCAGAGACAGCAAAGGACCTGGAAGAGCAGTTGTACGGAATGGACAGTGTCTTGAGAGGAGTATATAAGATGAACATCAACAAAAGCAAAACGAGGATAATGGAATGTAGTAGAATTAAGTCGGGTGATGCTGAGGGAATTAGATTAGGAAATTAGACACTTAAAGTAGTAAAGGAGTTTTGCTATTTGGGGAGTAAAATAACTGATGATGGTCGAAGTAGAGAGGATATAAAATGTAGACTGGCAATGGGAAGGAAAGCGTTTCTGAAGAAGATAAATTTTTAACATCGAGTATAGATTTAAGTGTCAAGAAGTCGTTTCTGAATGTATTTGTGTGGAGTGTAGCCATGTATGGAAGTGAAACATGGACGATAAATAGTTTGGACAAGAAGAGAATAGAAGCTTTCGAAATGTGGTGCTACAGAAGAATGCTGAAGATTAGATGGGTAGATCACATAACTAATGAGGAGGTATTGAACAGAATTGGGGAGAAGAGAAGTTTGTGGCACAACTTGACTAGAAGAAGGGATCGGTTGGTAGAGCATATTCTGAAGCATCAAGGGACCACCAATTTAGTATTGGAGGGCAGCGTGGAGGGTAAAAATCGTAGACGGAGACCAAGAGATGAATACACTAAACAGATTCAGAAGGATGTAGGTTGCAGTAGGTACTGGGAGTTGAAGAAGCTTGCACAGGATAGAGTAGCATGGAGAGCTGCATCAAACTAGTCTCAGGACTGAAGACCACAACAACAACAACAACTCACTTACCGCTGGTAGAGTCCTTTTATCTCCATTTACAATAACGACTGCGAATTTGTTCTGATGCAATTGCTAAAATAGGTGTGAGATGTTCGCAGGAGTTCATCAGTATTAATATATCTTTCGCTATAAAGAATCCAATTCGAATCTCATATTTCAAGTTGTTATCGTAGGTTTACGATATCCTAAGCATTTCTCCAATTGCCCAGTGAACGACTTTGATACTGAGACACAAAGTTCCTGTCTCTTTACTGAGAAGCTCTCCTGTTACCTTTTGATCTGTCGAGGAAATGCCGGCCGCGGTGGTCTCGCGGTTCTAGGTGCTTCAGCCCGGAGCCGTGTGACTGCTGCGGTCGCAGGTTCGAATCCTGCCTCAGGCATGCATGTGTGTGATGTCCTTAGGTTAGTTAGGTTTAAGTAGTTCTAAGTTCTAGGGGACTGATGACCACAGACGTTAAGTCCCATAGTGCTCAGAGCCATTTTGTCGAGGAAATGCGCTACACGGATGGTAAACATAAACAAAATGAATGCTATGGCAGAAAAAACAGTTGCACTTTGTCAATAACTTGCAGCAAGCAGGAAAACTAGGTCTGCGCACTTCTGTCTCCAGTTTCCTCTGTGAGAAATCTCGAAGTGATCTGCATCGCTTGCAGTTGAAGATAACATTGTGAGCCGTGCGGTTAAAGGCGCTGCAGTCTGGAACCGCGAGACCGCTACAGTCGCAGGTTCGAATCCTGCCTCGGGCATGGATGTTTGTGATGTCCTTAGGTTTGTTAGGTTTAACTAGTTCTAAGTTCTAGGGGACTAATGACCTCAGCAGTTGAGTCCCATAGTGCTCAGAGCCATTTGAACCATTTTTGAACAACATTGTGAGAAATGAAACTGCTGAAACTGTTTCCTTTTCATGTTAATGTTCATGATTATAAGCTTTCCGACAAAAATAAGTTATTTCCTCGTCATTCGCAATGACAGAGCCGTTATTTAACCAGAAAAAGTGGTTGAGTGATCACACAATGCCTTACATATATCCTAATATTGTGTGTGAAGCCTATTTAACGTTCCCCTTCTTTAGTTAGAAGTGGAAGTATTATAAACTTACATGATCTAACGTATCCTTCAGGCTGTGCACTTCTTTTCTCCTTTTTCATAAATTTCCATATAATCTTAGGTAGAAGAACACAAATATCTGAGATTACACATTTACGCATCTGTTATCAAAACGATAGTGATACTACTCTTCTGAGACTAACATTATTTTCGTCTTGATTCTACTAGTTGTAAAGTAAAATTAGCTGCCGGATAGTCGTGACACTGTCAAAAAAATGGTTCAAATGGCTCTGAGCACTATGGGACTTAACATCTTAGGTCATCAGTCCTCTAGAACTTAGAACTACTTAAACCTAACTAACCTAAGGACGTCACACACATGCATGCCCGAGGCAGGATTCGAACCTGCGACCGTAGCAGTCCTGCTGTTCCGGACTGCAGCGCCTAGAACCGCACGGCCACCACGTCCGGCGTGACACTGTCCAAATGATGCAGCCTGGTTAGAAACGACGGCACCACAGTTATGAAAGTGACAGGTCCAACTAAATCTGTTCATATTCTACGTAGTAGATATTTAGTACTGATTAGATAAAATACAGAACCGACATTCACCACAAGCGCTAATGCCAAGGACTTTTACCGACTACATTAATAATGACAACACGACCAGGGAACCGAGCGAGGTGGCACAATGGTTAGCACTATGGACTCGCATTCGGGAGGATGACGGTTCAAACCCGCGTCCAGCAATCCAGATTTAAGTTTTCCGTGATTTTCCTAAATCGCTTCAGACAAATGCTGGGATGGTTTCTCTGAAAGGGAGCAGCCGATTTCCTTCCCTAGCCCGCAGCTCGTGGTGTAGTGGCTAGCGTAGCTGCCCCTGGATCACAGGGTCCCGGGTTCGATTTGCGGCCGGGTCGGGAATATTCTCTGCCCGAGGACTAGATGTTTGTGTTGTCCCAATCATTTCATCATCATTCGTGTAAGTGACGAGACTGAACAGTGAAAAGATTGGGAATTTGTACGGATGCTGACAACTCCGCAGTTGAGCGCCCCACAAACCAAATGTCGTCGTTGTCATCATCATCATCATCCTTGCCTAATCTGAACTTGTGCACCGTCCCCAATGATATCGTTGTCGACGGGACCTAAACACTAACTTGCTCCCCCATGAGCATGGTGACGCGTATTACGACTTTACCGATATACAGAGTCAATCGAAGACGCGTTGGTGATTTTATTTATGTTTTCTCCACTTCTGCTCCTAAGCCACTGGATCGATTTCAACTACACTTGGTACACATATCCCTTACTGTAGCGCAACAATCGCTGTCGGTGTAAGAAAAAATGGTTCGAATGGCTCCGAGTTCTAAGGGACTTAACATCTGAGGTCATCAGTCCCCTAGAACTTAGAACTACTTAAAGCTATCTAACGTAAGGACATCACACACAGTCATGCCCGAGGCAGGATTCGAACCTGCGACCGTAGCAGTCGCGCGGTTCCGGACGAAAGCACCTAGAACCGCTCGACCACCGCGGCCGGCGTTCGCTGTATGAACAATCCACCTATCATGGTTCAGAATGATATGACGTCATACACAATGAGATGCATCAAAAACTGCCGCATCACGCATGATTTTTAAATTTACTACTTCTTTGCTAATAATTCTATTCGCAATAAATTTCGCAGGCAGTATTCACAGATGCACATAAATGCATCTGCAAAATTTTGTCATGTTACGGCACACACAGTAGTTCAAGAGGTACGGCATCATAAACAATGAGATGGGAGAAGAAAATGCCGCATCACGCATTATGTTTTAATTCATTTATTATATACTGCTGAGGCACTTCAACTGTCGGGTCAACTTAAGGAAATCCCTGACACCTGGCAGCACATTGACAGCTTTCGACTGCGAAGTGCAAATGGCTGTAGGCGAAAGCAACCGCCAGTTATAAAGCTATGAAGAGATGTTACCATAAAGACGTTTACAAAATCGCGTTCTAGACACGTGAAGCAGCTGCGCCCAGCCTACAGAAACTGTCCGGGATATGACACTACACAGTTCATTTTTTGTTTTCGTTTCTAATAGTAAATTGACAAAATGAATACCAGGGCAATGCAATGCCTCTTTTAATAATTCGACCATTTTGAAACGTGCTAATGAATACCATTTCTTTAGAATAGCTCTTTTAGTTTACAAGTGTTGGACTGGTATTGAAAACCAAACTAGAAATAATACAATCACAATGCAAGCTTTCAAAACTGTTACATTACCTCACCACATGCCCCCTGAAAAGATGGCGCAATGGTCAAGACATTCGACGCATAGTCGTGTACGGATAGCTGATCTGAAAAGGGCACGGTCGATATCTCTTCTCTTTCTTGTCCACCTAAGCTAATGATCCGTCTCTACTGCCCTTTCGTCGAAAAGATGTCAAATACTAACCTTCATTCCTCCAAATCGTCCAGGATGGACACTAAGTAGCTCAAGTGTACTAAACAATCAGTAAAACCGCAGCATCCCTCACCCCAATATAGTACACTTCGAAACTCTGAGACCCAGGAAAAGTAAAGGCAATCACCATGTCTCCAATACTAAACCCTTTATTGAATGAACATACTTTATGATTTATCACACTGTAATGCCATTTCCCGATTTTTATATGACCAATGATGCAATTATATTTATATGAATACTTACTGGCGATTATCGTATTTTTTCTTGGCAAGTGCCCGGCAAGGTAAGGTTAGCAGGTCGCTTTTCTTGTCGTTACACATCAGACCGTGCACATTTTTCCAGATAAACTTACACATAATATGACCACTTATGCAATTATATTTATATGAATTCTTACTGATGATTATCGTATTGTTTCTTGGCAAGTGCCCGGCAAGGCAAGGTTAGCAGGTCGCTTTTCTTGTCGTTACACATAAGACCGTGCACATTTTTCCAGATAAACTTACATATTTTATGACCAATTATGCAATTCTATCTAGTGACATATTAATTTTATCAAATTCTATCTCCATTAAAATCTTCAACTCTCGCCTCTATCAACTACACAGCATACAAGCTGAACACAAAGAAAGTCATTTCTTGTCGTTATATATCAGACCATTCACATTTTCCATTTTTCATGTATGTATGATTGTTTTCCTGTTTTGTTTGTATGCACTACGAAATCTTTAAGATATAACAACACCAGTTGACTTTGACATTTTGCCTTATGATATCTCAACATCGTGACTATTTTACATTTTTTTTTTTTTTTTACTACTACATTATTATACTCTGTGTACATTTTTGCACCTGAACACTGTCTATGTTTTTGACATAATACGTTTTCTGTCATGCTATGCTGTATGCTTAATTATATCACTAGAAACCAGTTTTTATTTAATGGGTATATGATTTAAATGCAAGATATTAATCCTTATTCATCATTTTCAGAAAACAATAACGTGTAAAAGAAATAAATTAAACAAACCACAGTGGATTACTATGAAATGGGAATTTCACCTTCGGAATGAACGAAAGAAGATGCAATACCTCGTCATGAAGAGTAAATGGATCTGAATTAACAAGCGTTAACAGAATATACTATACACATCGTATGATAGCAGTCTTAACTAATTATTTTTCTTTCAGAATGCGAGGCGATTGATGCAGGCTGTCAGACAGAACTACACATCATAGTTTTAGTGATGAAATATGCTAGAAATAAGAAACTCTGTACTATGAATAGTTGTATGAAGTAAATGGTGATATGAATAATGAAGTGTCTTTTTTGCAGATGATAATGAATGGTGATGAATAGTTATATGAAGAATATGCTAATATGAATAATGAATTTTTTCTTTGCAGGTGATGATAGTAATGAAGTTATGGTAATAAGAATAATGAAGTTTTTCCTTGCAGATGAGAATAATGATGAAGTTTATATATTTACTATTAGTTAACAGATGCTATGTAGTTATTTAAGTATTTGTTGCAGTTCGTTTTTGACAGTATGTTTTATGTCACATGGTATAATGACTGAATGTTTTGGAAAGGACAGCTAGAGTACATACATATTGAGTACACGTTTCATTACCTGTTAATTCGAAGTTCACTACTTTTCAGCATAATATGCGTTTCTTCTTTCAGCTTAATAATCCATTTTTGTATTTTTTCTAGGAGAAGCTATTCATGAAATTAATGTGCTATAAGCAGTTAGTCATTAAACCTGTTCTAGTACTTGCATTTTTTTTTACCCATTTGTGTGTGTCATTCATGAATGTGATCACATATACTGTACTTGTTTCATAACCTTGCTACAGCTGACTCATGACGAATGACGTTAATAATCATTATTTGCAGCAATAAGTCAAAAGCAAATATTTTCATGTCCCAGCAATTAATTATCGATCCCAACGCAATGCATTGCTAGCACAAAAAAAAAAGTATTACCAGTCCCAAACAATGCTACCAGTTTAAGAGAGTTCTGAGTAATACTGAATGATGTTTCCTAATCACAGACCTTGAGTAATAGTTACAGTGTGTTACATTTTAAATATGTCCTATGTCACTTGAATGATGAGTTCTGAGTAATACTGAATGATGTTTTGTAATAATGCATGCATGCTATGCCAATAATTTCTGTAAATAATATTTTTGTTATACTCTATAAATGCTATGCCAATAATTAACTCTCATTTTGAATGATGACTTCTGAATAATACTGAATAATGTTTTATAAAACTATATGAATACTTTGTAATTGGCCAATGAATGCCACTGTTTCTTATACAGGGTGATTCAAAAAGAATACCACAACTTTAGGAATTTAAAACTCTATCTGTCGGCGAATTCAGGCAGCTATAAAGTTTCATTTAGTTGAACATTTGTTCGCTTGAGGCGCTGTTGACTAGGCGTCAGCGTCAGTTGATGCTAAGATGGCGACCGCTCAACAGAAAGCTTTTTGTGTTACTGAGTACGGCAGAAGTGAATCGACGACAGTTGTTCAGCGTGCATTTCAAACGAAGTATGGTGTTAAACCTCCTGATAAGTGGTGTATTAAACGTTGGTATAAACAGTTTACAGAGAATGGGTGTTTGTGCAAAGGGAAAAGTTCTGGACGGCCGAGAACGAGTGATGAAAATGTAGCACACATCCAGCAAGCATTTGTTTGCAGCCCAGGAAAATCGACTCGCAGAGCTAGCAGAGAGCTGCAAATTCCACAATCAACTGTATGGAGAGTGCTACGAAAAAGGTTAGTTATGAAACCTGATCGTCTGAAATTGGTTCAAGCACTGTCTGCAGCTGATAAGATTAAAAGAATCGATTTCTGTGATTTTATCCTTGCTCAAATGGAAACAGATGAATCTTTCGTTTCAAAGATTGTGTTTAGTGATGAAGCAACTTTCCACACTAACGGGAAAGTCAACCGTCACAATGTCTGTATATGGGACACTGAGAATCCGCGGGAAACAACTCAGTATGAACGTGACTCGCCTAAGGTGAACGTTTTCTGTGCCATTTCAGCCAATAAAGTTTTTGGTCCCTTTTTCTTCGAAGGTGCTACTGTAACTGGACTACAGTATCTGGAGATGTTAGAGAATTGGCTGTTCCCTCAGCTCGAACAAGAAGCACAACAATTCATATTTCAGCAGGATGGAGCGCCACCACATTGGCACTTACCTGTCCGTAACTACCTGAACGTCAACTACCCGAGGCGATGGATCGGCCGCCAGGCAGCCCGTGACAGAGCACTTCATCACTGGCCTCCAAGAAGCCCTGATCTTACCCACTGCGATTTTTTCTTATGGGGGTATGTTAAGGATATGGTGTCTCGGCCACCTCTCCGAGCCACCATTGATGATTTGAAACGAGAAATAACAGCAGCTATCCAAACTGTTACGCCTGATATGCTACAGAGAGTGTGGAACGAGTTGGAGTATCGGGTTGATATTGCTCGTGTGTCTGGAGGGGGCCGTATTGAACATCTCTGAACTTGTTTTTGAGTGAAAAAAAAACCTTTTTAAATACTCTTTGTAATGATGTATAACAGAAGGTTATATTATGTTTCTTTCATTAAATACACATTTTTAAAGTTGTGGTATTCTTTTTGAATTACCCTGTATTTTAAATTTGTCTTATGTCACTTACATGCTATTATATATAAATACCAGTAGCTTGATGCTACACTCATTAGCTCTTGTTTTGAATGATGACTTCTGATGGTTTGTAACTGGCCAATGAATGCCGATGATTAGTATAACTATGGTATGCCATTAATTAACTCTTGTTTTGAATGATCACTTTTGAATAATGCATAAAAATGGTTTGTAACTGGCCAATGAGTGCCAATGCTCACTGAAATCAGATGACTTATGAATATTATTCTGTAATACTTCATACATAGTACAGAAATGTTTAGTAACTAGGCAATGAGTGCCACCAATTACTCAAATTGGTTGATAGACTAGTGTAATTCTCAATGATGACTAGCATAAGACTTAATGTCCTTCACCTTCTGACCTAATTACCAGAAATTACTGCAATATCCGTTTGTCCTATGTATCTTTATGATCATGGAGCACTACATTTGGTTTCTGCACTAATTCTACGTTGGTGAAAGAGTGTGGTGTTGACACATCATGGTGTCCACCACCTTGAACAATGGAGATGTTATTATGGTTCCACTGTTTGGTGTACCTAATGTACTACCAAATGATAACATTGAATATTAATACGACATGTCAGTGTCTTGACTACACTGATTAATACTTCAGGGAAGAGAACTTCAGATTGTCTCACTTGGTGTTGTGCGTCTGTAGAAAGATATGGACTTTCAGTGTAGCTACGTGCAACCTACTGTGCTACAACCATGATGCAATCCTTCCATTTCCTATCCTAGTTCTTGTAAAATGGTAAAAATATATACAGTGCGTGTGCACTTTATGTCATTTGTTAATAGGTTTTGTACTCATTGCGTATACATTTTGTAATTTCTTGATATGTTCTGTACTCAGTGCATGTGCACTCTATTTCATTTTATGTTCTGCACTTATATATATATGTATATGCTCTGTGACTGTAAACTTAGTTAATTAAGAAAAATTTGTTGCTCATGGCAAGTCCAATTGACTAACCATCGCTGCCAAATTTTGCCCCCCAGTGGGGGGTTATGTAAGAGGTCCGAGCAGATGTAATTTCGATGTATTGCTCATGCGCTGCCTGCGATATGCAAGGTATAAGAGAATCGCTGACCAGAGAGCAGTGTTGACTGAGTACGAAATGTGTAGCTGTAGCAGTAAGTTGTTGCTAGTCTGCGCTTGTCTGGAGTCTGCTCTGGTATAGTGTATCGTGTTGGCTGGGCCGGTCGCGGTGCAGCGATGCCGGAGACTGAGTATTATTGTATAGGGTAAAAAGCAGCCTCGCGCATATCTAGTAATGTTATGTGATCTCCCATGTAAATTTTTTAAATTGTATTTCCAACAAGCGTTCATTTCAATTTAAAGAATTTACTAATTTCTCCAATCCATGATCATTTCGATTGTTGCAAAAGAAAAATCAGTTGCTTCCTTTCATAAATGACAAATCTATCGGGCAGCATTGCACAGAGCTGTGCCGGAAAAAGTTATTGTAAGAGCAGATAGTTGGCGACTTTATTGAGGTAAGAATTTTTGCTTTTCATTCAGAATGATCTTACAGGGCCATGATGCAGCACTGCTGTCGTCCAAAATTTACCAGGTTACTGAATTTATTTTTTATTACGAAGTTTAGGAATTTTTCTGTTTCGAGCTTACATTAAATGAGAAAAGAGTTTTGTGGGTACATTAAATGGGAAACAAATTTTGTGCGAAGGTCAAATGTGAATGAATTTCTGTAGGGAGGTTATAAATGGGAACCAATTTTGTTCTGAGCTTACACTAAAATTAGAATCAATATTCTTATTCATTATTATTATTATTTATTTATTAAATTTTGTGGGGAGGTTACAACTGGTGTGATTCTAGGGGGATAGCGAATAAGTACAAGATGACGTTCTATCACGTTGTTGTAGATTATGCAGTCAAGACAAGAGAATCATCGAACAGGGTGGAAAGTTTTGTCTCTTTCAGACAGAACTAGAAGTAGCGTATTTTGAATTATAAGTGGAAAGAGGCAATGAGAACTGGAAAAAGGTAACAAGTAATAAGCGAATGTCAGATACCTCATTTCAAGTTCCGGTTTGGAAGCAGTTTAACTTGTTACCCTGAAGAAGAACAGTCCCAACCTGTTTGTGTGAGCAAAGTAGAGTGCAGCAGACTTGTAGGAACAACTTTAAATCTAGGTTGATAGAAAAGTCAAGCAGAAATAAGAGCCCTGCCGCTAGGCAGCAGTCACGAGGTGTGAGTCAAATGCTGCAGGGAACAAGTAGTTGTAGAATACCAGGTCACAAGCATCGTGAAATCTAGTGCCAATCTTAACTAGGTGGCAGAGAACGTAGAGGCTTTGTGCAGAGATTTTGATGGGAAAGATCAGGAGCAGGAAAGAGCCTTGCTAGCAACTTATATTACATTGTTTAAGATGCTTTGGATGAAACAGCAGGAGCAATACCACATTATCCTGTGGGGTTTTTGGACCTCAAATTGAGGCCACAGTACCAGATGGCTTTTGACGCTGTACCTCACAGTAGCCTTCTAATAAAATTGCGGTTCTATGGGCAATTGCAGCAGTTTTGCGAGTAGCTTCGTGTTTTCGTATCATAAAGGTCACAGTTCATAGTAAATGAAGAAAAGTCATCGCTCGAAATAGAAGTGATGTCTGGCGTTCCCCAAAGAGATGCTATGGCTTATCTATATAAACGAGTTAAGAGACAACCTGAGAAGCCCTCTTGGGTTGTCTGCAGATGATGTAGTTGTTTACCGTCTAGTAAAATCGTCAGAAGATGAAAACCAACTGCAAAATGATTTAGACATGAGATCTATACTGAAGCGCCAAAGCAACTGGCATAGGCATGAGTATTCAAATACAGAGATACGTAAACAGGCCGAATACGACTCTGCGGTCGGCAACGCCTAATAAAAGACAAGTGTCGGGCGCAGTTGTTAGATCGGTTAATGTCCTACAGTGGCAGGTAATCAAGATTGAGTTTGAACGGGGTGCTATAGTCGGCGAACGAGTGATGGGACACAGCATCTCCGAGGTAGCGATGAAGAGGGGATTTTTCCCGCACGACCGTTTCACGAGTATACCGTGAATATCAGGAACCCGATAAAACATCAAATCTCCGACATCGCTGCGGCCGTAAAAAGATCCTGCAAGAACGAGTCCAACGACGACTGCAGAGTATCGTCCAACGTGACGGAAGTGCAACCCTTCCGCAAATTGCTCCAGATTTCAGTGCTGGGCCATCAACAAGTGGCAGCGTGCGGACCATTCACAGAAACATAATTGATATGGGCTTTTGGAGCCCGGAGGCCCACTCGTGTACACTTGATGACTGCACGACACAAAGCTATATGCCTCGCCTGGGCCGTCAATACCGACAGTGGATTGTTGATGAGTGGAAACATGTTCCCTGGTCGGACGAATCTCGTTTCAAATTGTATCGAGCGGATGGACGTGTACGGGCATGGAGACAACCTCATGAAACCATGGACCCAGCATGTCAGCAGGGGACTGTTCAAGCTGGTGGAGACTCTGTAATGGTGTGGGGCGCGTGCAATTGGAGTGATATAGGCCTCCTGATACGTCTAGTTACGACTCTGACAGGTGACACGTACGTAAGCATCCTGTCTCATCACCTGCATCCATTCATGTCCATTGTGAATTCCGACAGACTTCAGCAATTCCAGCAAGACAATGCGACACCCCTCACTATAGAGTGGCTCCAGGAAGACTCTTCTGAGTGGAGAGATTTTTCAGCTCCATGGAAAGCCCTAGTCCTGGGTAGACAGTTGTTAGCCATGTAAATAAAGAGGTGAGTTGAGTGCCTTTGACTGAAAGTAAGTCTAGTATCTGTTTTGCAACTGTCGCTGCAATTTCAGGGTGGAGTGTGCAGATCATGGTCTTCACCCCAAAGAGGGCAGATTAGCTGAGTAATCTCGCAGAAAGTGTGGAGGAGGGGAAAGGTGGTACAAGCACACAAGGCAAAACCCCTGTGATCACTGGAGTCATAGGGCACTTTTTTTCGGTTGGAGTCCGGTTATAGACAGACAGTTTTTAAAGAAATCAGAGCAGAATAAGATCTTATTATACGCAACAGTTTCCAAAAAAGTAAAATGACCTTGTTTCGTTAGAACGTTTGGGTGCTGTAAGACAAGATAGCCGAGCTCCTTGTATGATCAGAAGATGTGGAAAACTCTGAAGCGATAGATGTTCTGAGTCTCTTTAAACACGATGTAACCACAGGGATAGAGAAGTTAAGACATTATAGACAAGTACCATTTTCTTGTAGACTTAACATAGAAACAAGAGTTGCAACATATGTGGAAGTTGGGCACAAAGTCAATAATACTGAAACAAGTAGTTTTTAAATCTAGTAGAACCTAGCATCGTTGTTACTGCAATATAATTTTCTTGTAACAGTCTACAGATCCTCTTTAGGAAACTTTCAGCTATTTATGAGAAAATTATATTCATTAGTGAGCTACCTGTCAGACAAGAAGAAACACACACAATAGTTTGTAAAATTTCCGGTGTAGATTTCTCAACAGATTCTGACAGGAAAACTGAAATATAATCATTATTTGGGTGTCTCGATGTGGTTTCAGCAATTAATTTTTCAACTTATGTACACAAAGACACCAAGACCTTAACTGATAACATTTGTGTAGTCAGTGATCAGCTGAAACAGTTAACGTGTACCAGTTAATCGAAATAAACAAGGTAGCACCTCACAAGTCTGAGGCATGTTCATGCAAAGCCGTAAGGTTCAATTGTATCAAAATACAACGCACCAAGAATAAGTTAAATGAGGTGATGCGGAAGATTATATAACATGGTAACACAAGTAGTTTCATATACTATACATACGCTAATGAAATTCATCGTAAATAAATCTACAACACGAGAAGACAAAGAAGACTTTTTATTACCCATTATTAAAGCTGTCAGTGGCTCAGAAAAGAGCTCAACTTGCATAACCCAAAATTTATTATTTTCCCAATGACATAAAATGTATGAAAGGTTGCAACACAAGTTTTAAATCTAATCTGAAATCATTTCGTCTGGACAATTAGTTCTCTTTCATAGACGAATTTTTATTTAAAACTGGTGGCTTATAAAAAAAATACATAAAATTTTTAAAAAATCTGGTTTGAAGAAAATACGTAATTTAAAAAAAAATCTAATTTGAAATGTAGTTACATGAGTTTGACATGAAAACAAATGCCCATAAATGTTAAAACTGATCATGACTACATATCCCGTTAACTGACTCATTCTACATCATTTATGTAAAAAAAATCATTCAAATGGTTTATGTAAAATGTATCGAACTGAACTGAACTCTTATGAATATCTGTTTTGTTAGAAACCATAATATGTACTAAATTGTGAGTTGTGAGATTCTGGCTGTTAGCTTTGGTTTTTCTCTCCCACTGGTAACAAGAAGTAGCGAATGTCCAGTGATTTTAACAATTCTGGAACATCATCGCCTAAACGAAAGATTGTTCATCACAGCTTTTCGCTTTTTTGTCCGATCATGAGCCGAAGTCTTATAGGTTAAATCACTTTTATGCAAGGGGGCAGCTAGGCTGCAGCAAGCAGGGCATTACCGCGAGGCCCCGAGTGCGACGGGCACCTGCCGCCAGAAAGAAAGATACGAAAAAAGAAGGGAAAGCTGAACTGGAAAGATGTTAGTAAAAATCTATCAATCAAGCGAAGCCTTACTCTATAATGAGATAGTCAAGGTTGTTTTGGACGTCATTCTGACGTACGTAAATGTACCAAAATCGTTTACTCAATCTTCAGCTGGCAGACGATGCTGTGTTCAATGCATCTATGTACTCATAAATGAAAGTAAGCGTAATACGCGTAGTTTTAAGATTACAGAAATGTTACATGTCTTTAAATTTGAAATGGGTGAAATTTATTCATACTTTCACTTAAGATACTCTGTGCGCACAGTACTGAAAGCTAAGACTGGTAGCGACTGGAAAGAAGTAGACACCAATCCGAAGTCATACACAATCCTTAGGCTCCTGCCTAAACAGTTACTCCCGTCTGCCTCTGGTCCTAGAGTCTTCTCAGAGTGAACAATTAACATTATTGTGTCAAATCAGGGCTTACACAATAGCGTACAAATGACACTCACTGCTAGAAGTTACTAATCACTGAAATTAATCCCAGTACGCCCACAATTTCTTGACTTCACGTCATTACTCAATGACAACTATGGTGACGGGCCTATTGTGCACAGTATCATTTGATCATCAAAGTCGGGAGCGAGAAGAATCAAAATATTAGCAGCTCGAATTTCATCGAGGTCTACCGATTCAGTACTAGGGAGACGTGAAGTCAAGAAATTGTGGGCGTACTGGGATTGAGGATGCGAACTGCGCTGGCACAATGACGAAATCTAATCGACGTTACCTAAATATTCGTACGCAGAAACAATATTACATCGCATTTCATTCTCTTTATAAGACACTCGTGGTTAAAAAGGCAGGTTAGTTTTCTGACAAAAGTGCAGCTTAATGTTCGACATTTCCATATAACGATTGCAAATTCTGACAAAAGTATCCTTTTATGCTTATGAAAAATCTTATGTTTCAGGACACCGCGGTTATACATTCGACTTCAAGAAAAATGTTTATACGAGCAAATATAGATCACTTGGCGCGGAAACAAAGCAGAAAATTCATGATCTGTAGTAGTCCGATTTACTTGTAATCACAAGATGTAACGAAATTCAAGCTCCTTCAGTACAAACTACAACACTCAAACATTGATAAACAGGCTGTCTGACTGGTTTGCAAAATCAGATTACCCTCAACGTAATGCAATGTCAAATATATTAAATATATACTTGCCCGTAAGAATTTGTGTTACGCATCCGCAGAACGTTCTATCAATCTGACGCCTGTGTTTTAGGTACCATGGATTGGTGGAACTCAGATGGCTTACCTTCTAACTGCTATCGTGGCTCTGCATTCTTACTGCAGTTCGCGGCTTTCTTAAGACACTGTTGACTAGAGGACGGATAGATTCGCGCCGTTCATCAATCGCTCCAACTGTTGCTCGGCAACGGCGTGGGCCGCTGCAGGATCCCCTCTATTGTTGAGGTCTGCGGCACGTCGCGATACGTTGTTTACTCTTGGAGGACGTGCTGAAAATAATCGCCGTTTAATAAAGGAAACTATCCAGTGATAACAGCAGGGGCATGACTAAGTTGGGATGACCGGGGCAATGCCTACGAGGATAAGGTGCCTCTAGAATTTTAAAAAAAGGAAAAAATGGGGAAACATTCAGATGGGAAGGAAAAGTGGAACATTCAGTAAAATCAATCAGTCAAGAGAAGTCTTTCACTATGTTAAAACAATCAAAGAGTGTTTTGGAAATCCTTCAGAAGTAAAGAATGCGAATCAGTCTTTACACACGTGAAGGATCAATGACTGGGCATCAGTCATGAGTGGCGTACACAACGGTGTGCAAAAAAGAATCAGGTCATTATTCAAATCTAATCCTTGAACAAGCTGTAGAGGATAATCAAGTATCAGTCGCGTATTTCTTTAAGTTGGTAACACTATTACTTGAGGGCAACAAAAGCACTTGTTCAAAATATAGTCTGCCACTACAGTCACACACCCACGCACAAGGAAGCCAAGTCTCGTAACTGAATGCAGCCAGCTTGCTTACCTCACGTCTCGTTTCTTCTTCGTCGGTCGCGAGCTCGAACACTTGTGCAATAAACAGTTCGTAATAATGTGACACGTGGGTAGGTTTAAATGCTAAGCATAATAAGAATCGTAAAATGTCAGGATGCCAGCCCATTTTGTTTTATTTCCCAATCACAAAATTAGTAAAACTATTTCTAAAGCCCGTCTATCGTTAACATTCATAACAGGATTCCGCTCATTAATCATTAGTTCCCCAGCACCGCAAAGGTCACAAAAATGCTTCACGCGATTTTAGAATCAGATCGCACAAATATGTTTTCCGATGCAACTTTAACAATTAATTCCGTCTTTACGCGGAGTTGCGCTTCACACACTAGTTCGCGTGTTGCCACCTTGAGAACCGATCGTAGACTGCCTTGGATTAACATAACATCGCACAAGCAGTCATCCTAGGTAATTTTTCAAAAAACTCTTCCGTCTTTACATTAAGTGAGATTTTATACCCAGATTTTTGCACTGCCCCGTCGGAAGACGATCGTAGTCTAGTAATGAGCTACCTTAGTGGTTTGGCGCCTGCCTCTCACGGCGCATTTGTGATTGATCCATCCTTTCCCTCAATACGCACTCACAGTAACATAAATTTGTAGTTACCATTTCCTGATGAGTTGAGTGATATTGAAATTATTATTAACAAGTTCTAAGTGCAAGTAACATCATCAGCATGGTTGGAGCTGTATATTTACCATTAAACAGTAGATATAAATAATAAAAGATTCGCTCCTTGGCGCCCACTGTCTCTCTGCTCCGTAAGGTACAGCCCGTTCTCGGCAGGCGTTTCTCATGCTATGTGACCATCTGGCGCTTCGTTCGATGAGTCTGCCTTGTGATTCTACCTAATCTATAATCTCCGGTAGCAAAATCTTCTCATGCTGTGCATTAAAACATAGCAACAAAAATTTAACATGGCCAGGATGTGGAATAAACGCAACAAGTTGAGAACAGATGCAATTTTTTTAGCAGCAGCTTGCTGTGATGGAAAGATTCAGAAACGTGTTTCCTGAACGGTTCCGAGGTTACGCTAAAGATATTAAATCCAACGCGTTGGCCTGGCAGATAGGACACAATCTGTGTAATTAAAAAGAGATTCATAGAGGTTGTTAAGGTTCTGAGAAACATAATGTAACGGATTAAGTGTAGCAATAGGTGCTGCACCGTTTTAACTCTTCTAAGATTCAACGTGAAGTACTAGAAGGAATCAGTCTGTCGTCTAAGGTCTTGTAGTTACGAGTAAGGACTTTGCAGTAGCAGTGGCACTGTCAGAAATAAAAAAAAACGAGGTTATAGTTTAACGTCCCGTCGACAACGAGGTCATTAGAGACGAAGCGCAAACTTAGGTAGCGGAAGTTAGGGTAAGGATCAGGAAAATTTTCTCATCAGGCACCATCTCAGCATTCAGCATTTGCAGTTGGGGGGGGGGGGGATGGGCGGGGGAGGGGCGACCATGTAAAACCTCATTCCTGGATGTCCGGACAGGGAAAAAACAATGTATGGGAGAAGTTTTGTTGGGTTCGGATTGGAATGAGGTGGAAGCAGGCGTACAGTAATTGGTACGACGTTTAACTAACTGATAATGGTTTCTATAATCGAATGTAACTAGTGTCATTTTCATCAACAACAATGTCTAACTGCAGACGCATCAACTCATAATTTCCGAGACTGCCATACAAATTCTTTAAGTTGCACCGCTGCTTGTGTGTAAATTTTACAGAACGACCATATATGAGAATGTGAAAGTTTTAGAACACGTCGATATTAAATTTTATAAACTAATTATTACTACTTTTCTGTAGATCTTGAAACATCCCCTTAGAAAAATTTATGAATTACTGTGCCGGTAAACCTCTAACGTTATTTGATTTTCAAACAGCTGAGCAAAACTGAACGTACTCAGACATTTCTCTTTTTACCTATTCTGATTATCACTAAACTGACACACAAGCACTATATCACACGTCGGCAGTCACATCCCATGTGCAACGATGTTACACTATCAAGCAAAGGCAGTTGGAATGCATGTATTACTCGACAAAGTGAACCTGGCCACGTGACAAGGTACAACCATGTTCGCACTGTTACGTCGCATTGCCAGTATGGAAAATGATGGCAGAAAATGCCTTCGCGAGCAGACGCGGCGGATTGCTCCTAACGTCGTGTAATTGATATGAAAATGAGAAGAAGAATGGAGTGACAGTGCGAACAGTAATGTGGCAGAACGTGTAAGCTAAATGTTGAAGCTGAGTAACAGACAGTGTGCCAGTCGAACCCGAGCAGAGTGGGAGTCAAGTATCAAGAGGAAGAAGAAGAAGATGATGATGATGAAGAAACAAATCGCACACAATGAATATACCACTGAATGCACGGGTAAATATTTTATTAGACACCAATTTCTGTGATATTACAAACAATACAAAGAAATACCAATTTTCGGAAACTATGTGATTTGGTTTTGAAACGTGCCATAGTAAACTAATCACCATGTACGAGCGAGACGACATTAAGAAAGGGCATGTTGAATGACATCTTTAAGAAAAAAAGAACCAGAATTAAAGCGTCAAAGCTTTATTCAAACGAAATGCAGATACATACACTTTAACTATGAATAAACATTGTCGCAGTGTTCGTGAGCACGTAGTATTGTCAAAAACAGTGCCAGTCAATAATTAATTGTTGCGTTACATGTTGACACACATATAGAGGTGTAATTGGCTCTAAGCACTATGGGACTTAACATCTGAGGTCATCAGTCCCTTAGGCTTAGAACTACTTAAACCTAACGACATCACACACATCCATGTCCGAGGCAGAATTCGAACCTGCGACTGTAACAGCAGCACGGTTCCGGATGGAAGCGCCTAGAACCGCTCGGCCACAGCGGCTGGCATATAGAAGTGTATTTATTTATTTATTTATTACTGCTTACAATATCAACACCCCCCACCTGGAATCTAATGCGGGTCGGATTTTCGAATAACTAAAGAAGCATTCAAAGCTCAGGCAGCACTGCAGAACACAAAGCAGGGAGTAAGAGTACAGTTCCCACACGCTGACTGAAGTACTGCAGCTGCTGGACTATATGGCATTGCCGATAGACGGTGTGGGGAGGTGATGAGACTAGCTGCGAGAAAGACAGTTACTGATGTGTCGACAGAAGTGCCGACACAGTGTTATTTTGAGGTGGCCGATAGGCACGCTATCTAACGCAGACGGGCGTGAATTCTGGAACAGGATAACTATTGAATGGTAGCAAGAAAAGTACGTAGCTGCTTTATACTTAACTTTAATCACTCCTTGTGATACATCTCTCTTGACTATACAAATGAGACTCGTAATATACATGCACTGTTACAATTGGCGCCTTGCTAGGTCGTAGCCATGGACTTAGCAGAAGGCTATTCTAACTGACTCTCGGCAAATGAGAGGAAGGCTTTGTCCGTATTGTCGCTAGCAATGTCGTCCGTACAACTGGGCGAGTGCTCTATCGTATATCGAGACCTGCCTTGTGGTGGCGCTAGGTCTGCGATCACACAGTGGCGACACGCGGGTCCGACATGTACTAAATGGACCGCGGCCGATTTAAGCTACCACCTAGCAAGTGTGGTGTCTGGCGGTGACACCACAGTTACCACCAGCGCACGATATGTAAGGAAACCATAGCCATTCTGGCGCGAAGCAGGTAATAATAATTACTAATAGTAACCACTTTTTCCACTACAGATATTAGGAGAAGCCTGCGACTGGTCCCGGCGGAGGTTCAAGTCCTCCCTCGGGCATGGGTGTGTGTGTTTGTCCTTAGGATAATTTAGGTTAAGTAGTGTGTAAGCTTAGGGATTGATGACCTTAACAGTTAAGTCCCATAAGATTTCATACACATTTGAACATTTTGAGGAGAAGCCTAGTGGTCATGAATACTTTCTTTCCACAATATCATTACAAGTGAAAGAAGCCATTTCACGACACAGATGAATAACGTTTAAGATAACGAAGTTGTACAAAGACGTTTCACGATTGGACGTACAAGATCTAGACTGTGCACTGTGGTCGCCAGTCGCCGATAAGATGCCTTTCAATCTTGTTCTGTTGTGAGTTAAATTTGATGGATTGTTTTATTAAACGATGTTTGCGGAAATAATCAGAAGAGCATTGTTTCAGGTAATACAACTTCCTGCTTTCATCACTTAGAAACTACAGCACATAGTTTGCACTTTCCATAAAATCCGATGGCGCTGGCACTGCTTCTGCGAGGGACATCAACTACGAGAGCTTTGCAGAAAAACAGGTAGCAGGATATCCTAAGCGACAACTCACAACGATAATACAAAGACGGGGTGTCTTAACACCTGTAAGTCTCGAATGGAAAAGCATGGCTAGTCATACGGCTCTTACGCCATCTTCACCGAACTCCATAACTAAACTGAGTCACTTCTGGAGGTTTAGTAAAAAAAGGGGGGGGGAGCTCTTACAATTTTAATGTAATTTAAGCGTTTTCAATAACTGGTAAAATTAAATATGAAGGAAATAGATAATTTAGGCGTTTCTGTATCCTACATAAATATTCAAGGGTGTCAGGCAGCAAATCATACCCCTACATGGATTAGCATGGCTCATAAGCATCCTCTCCATGATGGTTAGAAACATGCCATATACTTCAAATGGTTCAAATGGCTCTGGGCACTATGGGACTTAACATCTATGGTCATCAGTCCCATAGAACTTAGAACTACTTAAATCTAACTAACCTAAGGACATCACACAACACCCAGTCATCACGAGGCAGAGAAAATCCCTGACCCCGCCGGGAATCGAACCTGGGAACCCGGGCGCGGGAAGCGAGGACGCTACCGCACGACCACGAGTTGCGGACACGCCATATACTCTGCGACATGTTGTGATATTGTCTCAGTCTCTCTGACACTCAAGCGCTTTCCACTATTTTAGCTCTAGTTTGATTGTTATTTTCGGACTCACAATTTTTCTCACCTTGGAAAGATTCTCTTTGCGAAGCCACTAGAGAGATCCTCTGTATGTGGCACTAATATCTACTAGCCACACACCAGGTATGACAAATAATGCCTCCAGTGGTATTGTCCCAGATGCTACTGTGAACCTTAGCAGTACACTCCTCCGTGTACGCCATTAGGACTCACGTCGATTGTATAGCATTTTGTGTGCCCGACGTGTGGCGTTTGACAGCTATTCGCTCGCAAGAATACCTGAGTGTACGCTCCCCGTTCCTCGGTCGTAAACACGACGGTGTTACCACTCTGACCAGGTTTTCAGTTTGCGTTGCAGGGTAATAAGTTGCGAAGACAGTGTACTAACAACGATAACAAACACAAACCTCAAATCTTATACAGGAATCCTTGAAGCGTGAGTTTCGTTTCTAGCACTGCAGGCATGTACCAGCTTTCCTTATCTGCGAGGCGCAGTATCGAAGAACATGACAAGCGCTAGTCGCAAACAATTCTTGCGTAACGCTAAGCCACTCTTCCACACTACAGCAGTTTTCCTCAATGAGAGACACACAAAAACAAACCTATAAGTGACAACAACGCTTGCCCATGAAACGTCTGTGAAAAAAAAAAAAATAGGATGGGTGCTCTCTTCCTTCCCGCCACCAACGGTTTATGGACTCCAAAGGCGATCACCTTGTTTTCTTAGTCGTGCACATGTTCCAACATTTTGAAAATATTCTTCCACCTGTCTCAAAATGAAGTTTACTTGTAGTCTGGAGTAAATTCCATCTTCTTTTCAAGTCCAACCTGACTTAGTTAGCACTACTTTCAGGACCACTGATGTTAAAGATTACTTCGTGAAATCTATCGCCTAGTTACTGTGGGACTAACTGACAGGTGCGAAACTTACAGTGTTTCGTCTTCCACTGTGATTAAACCAACATGTATTCTGTAATCATTTTCGGGACAATAGTAAGCCGGCTGCATGCACCTTAATGTTGTGAGACTTGCCATCTAGTGCATCTTTAAAGTCCCTTACATAACGTCCGCAAGGAAGGCATGTGAGGTCACTTCGAATCTGGGTACAGGCTTTTTATTCATTATAGAATTCTCAAAGATCTCAAGCAATGATTATCAGCGACTCTACTGAACTGGTGAGCCCGACTGGAAACACTGACTTTAGCAACCATTATAATCTTGGATTTTTTTCCACACTTTTTTCAAATCAGCGTTTTTACATGAGGGACAAATGGAGGAAAATGAATATCTTAAGAGAAGAGAAATCTTGAACGACCAGTGCGCGTGCGACATGTGTTTGTAGCCAGCGTAGGTTTTATCGATGTTGTTGGCTCTAATCTTGAAAAACAATGCACCATCGTTTGTGACACATCCACTGTGAGTTTACTATTGTTTACAGTTCATGATACATCGGAAATAGAGAACTGCTCGTCACAGGAACTTGAAAACATGGTTGTAACGTGCGGTGAAGTAGAATTTAACGTTCACAAAGTCGAACGAATGCACAGAGAACAATTTCGCGGTACGTGTCACTCTAGGAACAAGGAATTGATTCCCGTGTACAGAAAATTACGAGCAGCCTGGTCGTTCAAGCCACAAGGAGCTGACCAAAATTCTCACAAAGAATTGTTGCCCAGTAGAAATTGAGAAAATGTAGTTGAATCTTGCGGGAAAAGATTCATCAATAAACATCTGTCAACGCGCCCGTGAAATGCATTCTTCGAACAGTACAATGTAGAGAGAACAGGTAGAAGAGAAACTACACCCCTATCATAAAAACTGGGCAAAAAAATGACGCCAAATAACGGTGACCCTGCAGTTCTTTCAGTGTGTCAATTATCTGGCTTTGCTGTCTTCGGAATTGCGTGGATGATATTCTTCCAGAAGTCTGATATTATGTCTCCAGACTAATAAATTCTACACGATTATTTGAATAGTCACATAGTTACCCCTCCCCCCTTTCCGTTATTTTACAGAAATTCCGAAGGAATATTATCTGTCCCTTCTGCTTTATTTCCAAACCTCTAGCAAACTCTCACTATAGTACTGGATCCCCTATGTCTTCCATATCGACTCCTATTTCTTCATCAATCAATTGATTAGACAAGTACTCCCCCTCGTAGAGACCTTTAATATTCTTCCCACCTATTTGGTCTCTCTCCTCTACTCTTAACACTGGAATTACAATTGGACGCGTAATGTTGATGACGTTCTTTTCATTTCACCGAAACTTGTTCTGTCTTTCCTACATTCTGAATCAGTCCTTCCGACGACCATTTCCTCACAATTTTCCTGTGGCCATTTCGCTTTCGCTTCCCTGCACTTTCTATTTATTTCATTCGTAAGTGACTGATATTCTGCACCTCTGAATTCCCCTGAACGTTTTTGTACTTCCTTTCTTCGTCGATTTATTGCAGTATTTCTTCTGTTACCTATTGTTTATTCACAGTTACCTTTGTTGATCTGTGTTTGTCTGTCCAACTTCTGTGGTTGACCTTTGTGGAGATGTCTCTACCTCATCAACTGAAACTGTCTACTGTGGTATTCATAAGGCAATATCTTCAAAGAATTTCAAACGCATCATCGTCCCTCAGTACAAAAGTATCCCATTTCTTTGCACATTGATATTTTCGGTCGGGTTCCTTCAAAAAATGGCTCTGAGCACTATGGGCTTAACTTCTGAGGTCATCAGTCCCCTAGAACTTAGAACTACTTAAATCTAACTAACCTAAGGATATCACACACATCCATGCCCGAGGCAGGATTCGAACCTTTCTACCATAGCGGTCGCGCGGTTCCAGACTGTAGCGCCTAGAACCGCTCGGCCACTCCGGCCGGCTGGGGTTCCTTCATCTTCGGCCTAGTCTTCATCATTACTAAATTGTGATCCGAGTACATATTTGCGCCTGGATATCCCTTGCAATCCAGTACCTTATTTTGGAATTTCTGTCTGACCATGACGTACTCTAGCTGGACACTTCCTGCATCTCCAGGCCTTTTCCAAATATACCTCCTCTTCTTGTGGTTTTTGAACAGTGCATACGCTATTATTAGATGAAATTTAATGGAAGACTCAATGAGACTTTCTGCTCTCTCATTCCTACTACCAAGTCCACAGTCTCCCGTAATTCTTTCTTCTATTCCTTCCCCTACTACCGCGTTCCACCCCCCATGATTTTTACTACATTATCATCTCCTTGTATGTACTGAATTATTCGTTAAATATCCTCATACACTACTTCTGTCTCTTCATATTATGCTTCTAACTTCGATGTACATTGATGGAAAAATAATCGCAGCACCAAAAAAATAATGAACGTAGAGCAATAAAATTTCGGGAATACATTTGCCTAGGTAACATAGTTTAAGTGGTTAACATTGCGGGATCACAGGTTAATGTAAGTTCAAAACAAGCCATTGAAAATGTGTAATGGTGGTAGTTAGCCTGCATGTTGAATGCAAGCCTGCAAACGTTCATGCACTGTGTTGGCAGGTGCCGACTGTCAGTATGTGGGATGGAGTTGCATATGAGTTGCACTTGGTCTGTCAATGAGGGGACGAATAATGCTCTTTGTCCTATATGTGCTCGATTGGAAAAAGAACTTGTGATCGAGCAGGTCTAGGCAACATGTCGATACACTTAAGTATCACCAGACTGACGTACAAATTTACAGTCAGGGTGTGTGGTATAACCACATGAGTGCTCATGCTGTCAAACGAAATTGCACCCTCGTTCATAGTTTACAAGTAAGCTCTCGCTTGACACATCGTAGGTCTCAGACACATCGTAAGTCGCAAACGGCGGTGGTTTGGGGTCAGTGGAATGCACGCTACAGGACGTCTTGCTAGGAACTGACCTTGAGGTAACCGATTTGTGACAGTTTGTTGTGTCACCGGGGTGCCAACTGCTGCTCAAATTGCTGCTGCAGATGCACTATGCCGCGCGGAGTGGCCGCGTTGTTAAAGGCGCTATGTCACGAATTGCGCAGCCCCTCCCGCCGTAGATTCGAGTCCGCCCTCCGTCATCGGTGTGTGTGTTGTCCTTAGCGTACGTTACTTTAAGTTAGTTTAAGTTGTGTGTAAGTCTAGGAATTCCCTTAGGAATTCACACACAAATTTTTGATGCATTACGATGCGCCAGAGCAATACACCAAACACGTTTCTCTTTCCTCTCAGTAGAGCTACGTGGCCTTCCGGAGCCCAGTGTTCTTGCGACCATAAATTCCGATGACCTCCGTTTCAGCAATCGTGTAAAGTGGCTACATTCCTCCCAAGTCTTTCTGCATTATCGCAGGAGGAAGTTCCTCCTTATCATAGCCTCGTTCAAACTCAGAGAGATGGTGATAATGGCGTCTATGTCGTCTTAAAGGCTTTTTGACTAACATCAACTTACCATGTCCAGTCTCAAAGGTAACTAACGCTCAAGACCGTTACTGCGCATATTTAAAGCAAACCTGATTTGCATCCTCGTTGTGCCGCTACTAGCCCCACTCTTAGGCGTCTGGTTTCGTTTATGTCGCAAAGCTCCTCCTTGATTTCGCGTTTTTTTCTGTCATTGTATACAGGGTGGTCCATTGATAGTGACCGGGCCAAATAGCTCACGAAATAAGTATCAAACGAAAAAACTACACGAACGAAACTCGTCTAGCTTGAAGGGGAAACCAGATGGCGCTATGGTTGGCTCGCTAGATGGCGCTGCCATAGGTTCAAAAATGGTTCAAATGGCTCTGAGCACTATGCGACTTAACTCCTGAGGTCATCAGTCGCCTAGAACGTAGAACTAATTAAACCTAACTAACCTAAGGACATCACACACATCCGTGCCCGAGGCAGGATTGGAACCTGCGACCGTAGCGGTCGCTCAGCTCCAGACTGTAGCGGCTAGAACCGCACGGCCACTCCGGCCGGCGCTGCCATAGGTCAAACACATATCAACTGCGTTTTTTAAAATAGGAACCCCCATTTCGTATTACATATTCGTATAGTACGTAAAGAAATATAAGTGTTTTAGTTGGACCACTTTTTTCGCTTTGTGATAGATGGCGCTGTAATAGTCACAAAAGTATAAGTACGTGATATCACGTAACATTCCGCCAGTGCGGACGGTATTTGCTTCGTGATACATTACCTGTGTTAAAATGGACCGTTTACCAATTGTGGAAAAGCTCGATATCGTGTTGATGTGTGGCTATTGTGATCAAAATGCCGAACAGGAAAAGGTCGATATCGTGTTGATGTGTGGCTATTGTGATCAAAATGCCCAACAGGCGTGTGCTACGTATGCTGCTCGGTATACTGGAAACATCATCCAAGTGTCCGGACCGTTCGCCTGATAGTTACGTTATTTAAGGAAACAGGAAGCCACATGTGAAACGTCAACCACGACATGCAACAAATGATGATGCCCAAGTAGGTGTTTTAGCTTATGTCGCGTGCTAATCCGCACATCAGTAGCAGACAAATTGCGCGAGAATCGGGAATCTCAAAAACGTCGGTGTTGAGAATGCAACATCAACATCGATTGCATCCGTACCATATTTCTATGCACCAGGAATTGCATGGCGACGACTTTGAACGTCGTGTACAGTTCTGCCAATGGGCACAAGAGAAATTACGGGACGATGACAGATTTTTTGCGCGCGATCTATTTAGCGACGAAGCGTCATTCACCAACAGCGGTAACGTAAACCGGCGTAATATGCACTACTGGGCAACGGAAAATCCACGATGGCTGCAACAAGTGGAACATCGCCGACCTTGGCGGGTTAATGTATGGTAGGGCATTATGGACCGAAGGATAATTGGCCCCCATTTTATCGATGGCAATCTAAATGGTGCAATGTAAGCTGATTTCCTACGTAATGTTCTGCCGATGTTACTACAAGATGTTTCACTGCATAACAGAATGGCGATGTACTTCCAACATGATGGATGTCCGGCACATAGCTCGCGTGCGTTTGAAGCGGTATTGAATAGCATATTTCATGACAGGTGGACCGGTCGTCGAAGCACCATACCGTGGCCCGCACGTTCACCGGATCTGACGTCCCCGGATTTCTTTCTGTGGGGAAAGTTGAAGGATATTTGCTATCGTGATCCACGGACAACCTCTGACAAAATGCATCAGCGCATTGTCAATGCATGTGCGAACATTACGGAAGGCGAACTACTCGCTATTGAGAGGAATGTCGTTACACGTATTGCCAACTGCATTGAGGTTGACGGACATAATTTTGAGCATTTATTGCATTAATGTGGTATTTACAGGTAATCACGCTGTAACAGCATGTGTTCTCGGAAATGATAAGTTCACAAAGGTACGTGTATCACATTGGAATAACCGAAATAAAATGTTCAAAAGTACCTACGTTCTGTATTTTAATTTAAAAAACCTTCCTGTTACGAACTGTTCGTCTAAAATTGTGAGCCATATGTTTATGATTACTACAGCGCCATCTGTCACAAAGCGAAAAAAGTGGTCCAACTAAAACATTCATATTTCTTTACATACTACACCAATATGTAATAAAAATAGGGGTTACTATTTAAAAAACGCCGTTGATATCCGTTTGACCTATGGCAGCGTCATCAAGCGGGCCAACCATAGCGCCATCTGCTTTCCCTCTTCAAGCTAGACAAGTTTCGTTCTATGTAGTTTTTTCGTTTGCGCTTATTTTGTGAGATATTTGTCCCGCTCACGATGACTGGACCATCCTGTATACCTGAACTTACTTTGTTGTCGTTGGTTTGCCGTCGTTTCTGAAGAAAATAATCCTGTCATTGAACTGTTCACAGTAAATTACCCATTTCCCCGCTTTCCTATTCGTAACGCATCCTACTTTCGTGACACTGAGCCTTCGCGTTTCTCTTTCCAGATTTTCAGGTTGCTTACCACATTCAAACTTCTGACGATCATAGTTCCGAAGCATAATATGTTACCCTTTCGTTGGTTATTCAGTCTTTTTTCATGGTTATCTCTCCCTTGGCAATTCCCTCCCGGACATCCAAATGGGTTACTAATCTGGAACCCCTTTTGCAATCGACATATCACCATGACACTTTTCTAATTACGGGCCACATGACCTATGGATATACATTGTCTGTCGTTAATGCAGTGCAGTTTCTATTGCCTTCTGCAGTGCAGTTTATCATTGCTGATTCTTCCTCTTCTTACGGTCTTACGGGCAGTTTCCCACACCGAGGGCAAGAAGCTCTTTGAGCTCTACTATCATCTTTGACAACGCCGTTGGCAGAATGAGGCTGACAACTTATACTGGGAATCTTCGGCTGCCACTGCTGATGACTTCTATTCAGAATGCAAACAACGGGTAGGTGGGAACCATATATACAAGGTGTTTTGATTTCCAGATCACAGACCCCTGACATATGTATTTCGGGGAGTGTAGCCAACAATCTATCGTCGTACTGGCCGATAACGCGCCTCCCGGTTATAGGCAAACTATTCGACAAAAATGGTTCAAATGGCTCTGAGCACTATGGGACTTAACATCTATGGTCATCAGTCCCCTAGAACTCAGAACTATTTAAACCTAACTAACCTAAGGACATCACACACATCCATGCCCGAGGCAGGGTTCGAACCTGCGACCGTAGCAGTCGCGCGGCTCCGGACTGAGCGCCTAGAACCGCTAGACCACCGCGGCCGGCAACTATTCGACACAGTAGTAAATAAAACACTTATACACTAAGCCGAATATCAAGACGTATTACCAAAAAAGCGCTGAACAACTGTCACTACGCCCCTGCGTTAGTTTTAGAGACGGTCTGGCATATCGAACTTTTAACAGAAGCTCCCGATCAATGGAAGCAATGGAATTTCGACCAGCCTGTTGCACGAACTAGCAGACACGCTAAATAAAAGGCACACACATATCTACCAGCAAATCATAAACTTCAGTCCATCCTGTTTAGTGATTCTCTCGCAGCTCAGGCACAATATACAGGATGTTTATGAACTAGTTATACAAAAGTAATCTTTAGTTGTGAGAAGGGTAAATAATTTACAGAAATGTTTGATACAGCACTGAATGCAGTATATCCTGAAGTTTTATTCCCGCCTAACACTGTTAGTCCCCGACGCACCCGATAGATGGCATGCGCGAACGAGTTATTCCAACATTCATCATGAAGTCGTGTAACACACAGAGTGCGATCAGTATCGTTTATGGTTTCATGAATCTAAATCCACTACTACTGTTCAGAGACAATTCAGGACTAAATATCGCAAGCCACCACCTCAAAGACAAAATGTTATTAATTGGTACGACAGTGTACCACATAGGATGCTGGGTCAGGGTCGGCCAACAGCCTATCAAGCAGCAACTGAACACATTCGGCAGTCTTACATTTGTTGTCTTGGTTAATCAACGACACGTGTCAACTTAGAATTGAATATGTCTAGCGTTATGGTGTGGAAAGTACAACGGAAACGCCTCTCACTCGAACCCTGCAAATTGGAACTGTTGCAGTCGTAAGAAAAAATGGTTCAAATGGCTCTGAGCACTATGGGACTCAACTGCTGAGGTCATTAGTCCCCTAGAACTTAGAACTAGTTAAACCTAACTAACCTAAGGACATCACAAACATCCATGCCCGAGGCAGGATTCGAACCTGCGACCGTAGCGGTCTTGCGGTTCCAGACTGCAGCGCCTTTAACCGCACGGCCACTTCGGCCGGCGCAGTCGTAAGAGAAAGTGACAAAGAAAATCGAGCTGCGTTTTCTGTAGAAGTGTGTAATAAAATGAAGACCGAAGATGATTTTCTTAATAAAATTGTATTCAGTGACGCAACCCTTCCATACACACCGTAAAGTGATTCGGGGTAATGTTCGGACATGGGGTGAGCAGAAACCACGTCACATAATCCAACATGTACAGCACTGGACTAAGGCAAATGGTTTTTTGCGGTGTAAACTATAAAAAGATTTACAGTCCTTTTTTGCTGAGTCAGCTGTAACTGACACATCGTGCCTGGACATGCTTAAACATTATCTAATGCCTGAGTTAAAACAGGATATGGGCACAGACTTTATTTTCTAGCAAGATGGCGCTCCACCACATTATCAACCTGAAGTTGTCGCGTATCTCAGTAGCAATCTACCGACTTGGATTGGACATGGTGAAACAACATCCTGCCCACCACGATCACCTGATTTAACCCCAATTGAATTCTGTGTTTGGGGTTACATTAAAGATAAACGTAAACAAGCTGCTACATCGAACAGCACAAACAGTTGCCACCATACATCAAGGCTTGTTTGATAGGATTTGGCAGGAAACTGATTACAGTCACGATATTTGTCGTGTTTCAAAAGGTAGCCACACAACATTTGTAAATAAAATTTGAAGATACACTGCATTCAGGGCTGCATCAAACATTTCTGTAAGTTATTTCTCTTTCACAATCAAAAGTTACTATTGTATAACTAACTTATAAACGCCATGTGTACTCTGATTTCCCACAACCTGACAGCTGGAGAGTTGGGCTTGTACAGTACGCTGCTAGCACGGCGTACTGGTGTCACTCGTCAACGGTATATGCTTAGTCGCGGGAAACCTTGGAAACATAGCACATCTCATACCTTGATTGAGTAAATGGAATTTCAAAACAGATACGCAAAAGAGCCAGTTCATAATATTCCATTGCTGTCACAGGACGCAAGGCCTAGCGAGGCGACGCAGGGGTAAGACAATGGCCTCGCATTCAGCAACCATAGCTAGATTTTCTTTGGTTTCCGTAAATCGCTTAAGGCATATGGTTCCTTTGAAAAGAACACGGCCGGTTTCCTTCCCTGTCCGTCTCCAATCCTAGCGACGTCGGGACGTTAAACCCTGGTTTCCTCCCTTTCAGGAAACAATAAAAGGCGTAGCAAAGTAACGACATGTCGTCCATCAGACTAAGTGGAAAAGAGATCACGCCAAGAGAAACAGCTAAGTCCCTAATCCATTGACCGAAGATTCGCCCGCCTGCAACACAAAAATATCACCGACAGAGCACGCAGCGAGCTTAATTAATCTCATAATCAATAAGAGGCAAAATAGCCTACGTCACTCGTATAACACTCAAAGACAAAAGTACTGAACACCACTTCGATGTTCATTAGATCCTCACCAACAAAACAGTAACAACTGAAAGGAGAATATTAAAAATCTCACAACAGCCCCCCCTATGAAAAGCAGCGTACAGTACACCTGAAACAAACGCAGTACAAAACCGACCAGTGAAATATGCAGCAAAATTATGCAACATTCCACGATATTAATAGGACACCTACTACGTGACAAGAACAAATTGCAATTTAAATAGGTTTAAATATCCTTCTACACCTATAATAAGAAGTCAGTTTTAACGGGCAATAGAAAATGAAAATGTAATAGAGCAGCACACAATGGACCTGGAATAAAATCTGAAAGATGACGAATTAGAAGAGGAATCTACCAAACAACAATCTGGAGACACCTCGCCTGTGGAAATTTCTGGAAGATTTTCTACACTATACAAGCAAATTCCAGGGTCGTGATTGCTTCTACACAAGTGCTCTTTCTTGCTTGTTTGTTGACATTCGTTTTACAATAGCAATCAACGTCGCTCATTGTCGCCGCTATAAAAATGTGTGTAGTAGGTAGGGATGAGATGTGGATGAATGGCCTACGATTACTTATGTTATCATTAGCTAAATTCTTCCAAGTATAAACGTATAAACATTGTACACGCGTACACCAATAAATACTTGTGAAATTACTCGTGTAAGTGATTATATGCCTACTTGTATAAGTTAATTAACTTTTCACTGCGGTCGCTTTTTGTATTAAACAAGCATATATAATATTATTACGAAAATAATCTTTACATGAGTAATTACTAATAGTGTGATTTGTTTTTCATGCACAGATACACAAATCACAAGGTAAGTACAAGTATGAACTCTGGAAAGCCGGCCGCTGTGGCCGAGCGGTTCTAGGCTCTTCAGTCCGAAACCGCGCTGCTGCTGCGATCGCAGGTTCGAATCCTGCCTCGGGCATGGATGTGTGTGATGTCCTTAGGATTCTTGAGTATTGCTCATCAGTATGGGACCCTTACCAGGTTGGATTAATAGAAGAGATAGACATGATCCAGCGAAAAGCAGCGCGATTCGTCATGGGGACATTTAGTCAGCGCGAGAGCGTTACGGAGATGCTGAACAAGCTCCAGTGGCGGACACTTCAAGAAAGGCGTTACGCAATACGGAGAGGTTTATTATCGAAATTACGAGAGAGCACATTCCGGGAAGAGATGGGCAACATATTACTACCGCCCACATATATCTCGCGTAATGATCACAACGAAAAGATCCGAGAAATTAGAGCAAATACGGAGACTTACAAGCAGTCGTTCTTCCCACGCACAATTCGTGAATGGAACAGGGAAGGGGGGATCAGATAGTGGTACAATAAGTACCCTCCGCCACACACCGTAAGGTGGCTCGCGGAGTATAGATGTAGATGTAGGTTAGTTTAAGTAGTTCTAAGTCTAGGGGACTGATGACTTCAGATGTTAAGTCTAGTGCTCAGAGCCATTTGAACCATTTTGAACTCTGGAAAACTACGAAAAAGAATGGAGAGTGTTTCTGATTAGCAATGTTCGCCAAACAATGGCCGACAACAGAAGTGAAAGAAACGCACTAAACTTAGCTGAACAGGAAGACAGATGAAACTTCCTGGCAGATTAAAACTGTGTGCCGGACCGAGACTTGAACTCGGGACCTTTTGCCTTTCGCGGGCAAGTGCTCTACCAACTGAGCTACCCAAGCACGACTCACGCCCCGTCCTCACAGCTTTAATTCTGCCAGTACCTCGCCTCCTACCTTCCAAACTTTACAGTAGCTCTCATGCGAACCTTGCATAACTAGCACTCCTGAAAGAAAGGATATTGCGGAGACATGGCTTGTCCACAGCCTGGGGGATGTTTCCAGAGTGAGATTTTCACTCTGCAGCGGAGTGTGCGCTGATATGAAACTTCCTGGCAGATTAAAACTGTGTGCCGGACCGAGACTCGAACTCGGGACCTTTTGCCTTTCGTGGGCAAGTGCTCTACCAACTGAGCTACCCAAGCACGACTCACGCCCCGTCCTCACAGCTTTACTTCTGCCAGCTTCTGTACCTCGCCTCCTACCTTCCAAACTTTATTAATGTAAATACTCAAATACGGGTTGGAGACGAAATTTACAGTGCCTTACATCGATGACGAGAGCAGACTTAAAGACACAGTAGGACTTATCTGCATTGTAACACGTGTTTACGACCGCATATACTCGATTTCATATGTACGCACACCTTACATCCTGCCCAAAGAGTTGCTAATTTAATGTTTACAGCAAAACGAGTTTGTCACTCAGAATTATGATACACGTGTACTTCTTACAGGTCAGCTTTCGAACTAAAATTTAAGACTTTTACAGCCAGTCATTGGCCAATAAATAATACCACAATCGCATCCAACTCTTACTTGCAGTTTTCACTTCCATGTTGTGTTTGCTTCCTTTCCATATTCTTCAAGTACTCCGCCAACAAGTACCATCACAATCGATGCAGCTCCTCCTTGCAGTCTTCATTTCCATGTTATGCTTGCTTCGTTCCAACACTCATCAGGTTCTCAGGCATAACCTTCTCGTCTCCCAAGACATGTTTGCCCGCTTTCTCTTCGTTTCCAACTCCAAAATTTATGCCGATAATTCATGCATCTTATACGCTTCTAGCAGCAATGTGAGTGGCAGGAAACGAAGGAGTGTTCCATCAGCAGGGTGCGTCAGCGTTTGCATCGAAGGCCACGAGACAATTGTCTGCAGACCAAACGGCTGCCTCAGGAGTTGCAGTTTCCACACAAATCGTATGCTGGAGGCAGGCTCAGAGCAGTTGGTTTTTAAATCAGTGATGCGGCAGTGCTCACGATAAAACACACATCGTCCTGTACGTCCTGAAATCAGCAACACGCGCATTAGACCATGAAGGAATGGAAGAGTGTGCTCTTCACAGATGAATTTCGTGGGAAGGAGATTTCTTGTGGGTACCGGGTCCTGTGTATGTAAGCATATTTACATTGAGAGTCGAAGGAATGATTTTAACTCTCAATTGCACAGAGATGAACTAATGAAAAACCATATTCGGCTTTTCAGAGGCTACTACTACAGATGTAAATGTAAAATATTTCACTTTTTTCTGTAAAGTAAACTGTTTGGGCACGCCTAATCTAAAAACTGTAATTTTTGGAATTGCAGTAGCTATCAATTCAAGATTAATACTACGTATTTAACAACAAAAATAGTAAGTCAAAACGAAAGACTGATATGTAATTGTACTGACAGATTATATAAGCACATAGTAAATTTTGAATAGAGCAGTCCTTATTGTCAGAGTAAAACGTAGATCGTCGTTGCACGCGGAGTGCAGAACGTGCTCATCACGAAGAAAAGTCGTTTTCCAGCAGAGAAGTGATACAAACATGCATCTAAATCTACAGCTACAGCTACAGCTACAACTACATCGCAATATATCCTCCGCAATCCACTGTGAAGTGCAATGTAAGTGTACTTCCCATTGCATCACTTACTGGAGCTTCTGCCCTTTCTATTGGCGGATGGAGAGCCCGAAGACCTGCGCGCGCTATAATTAGTCGGCTACCACAGCGCCTATGAAAGCGATACGTAGTATATTCATCACTTAATATTGGTTTCCGAAACTTTGTAAGTAGACTATCTTGCGATAGTTGCTGTCTGTCTTCAAGCGTATGCCCATTCAGGTGTGACGCTCTACCGTGTGTCAAAACTATCCTGTGACAATTCGTGCTGCCGTTCTTTGTACACGTCCAGTATGCACTGATAATCGTAGTTAGTGAGGATTCCACACACTTGAATAACGCTATAAGATGGGTCGTACGAATATTTCGTAAGCAATCTCCTTTCTGGACAGATCGAAATTTTCCAGTACGCTACCAATGAATCGATTCTGCCTCCTGCCCTACCTACGACTGAACTTAAGTCATCACTTCAATGTCATTATCCCTATAAATTGTTAGAGCCAGGTACTTATGACTTACATGACTCACTGATGTGCTTACGGGGTATTACGTTTTTTGTTTAGTGAAGTTCAAATTTTTACATTTCTAAAAATTTAAACTGAATTGCCTGTATTTGAACCACTGAAAAATGTGATCACGAATCGACTGTATATTTCTGTGCAACTTTTTAACAGATGACTGGACTTGAGCACCAAGGGACCCAGCATTCTTGCCTTGGGCGTACCAGAAGTTACTTGTATGTCTATCGATGACTCTTCATTCAAGATGACATGTAGTGTCCCACACATCCAGAAATCGAGTACTCAGTCAAAAGATTTTGTTCGATGCGCTACCATATGATGGTACTTTCGTTAGTAAATGTTAGTGTGGAACTCCCTGGGTTTCGCATACAAATGATTTCGGAATCCATTCTGGTTGGCGTGGAGAAGGTATTCTTCTCGGGATACGGCAACGTGTGTGAGTTAGGAACATGTTCTACGATTGTGCAACAGATGGATGTCAAAGGTATTGGACGGTAGTTAAGTGGATCACTTGTGACACCCATCTAGTAGACAAGAATGGCCTGTATAGGATCTGACAAGAATGCCACCTGGAGCTCCAGCTGCTTCTCAATGACGCTGACAGTTCTTGTGCTGCATCGTAATGTTCGATAACAAATGTCAAGACAGACTAATTACGAAGCCTGTCTACCTCATTTTTCTGTATAGATGACGATGAATCAGCAATTCATGAACTGGTGACTTCAGTCCCACCAACATCAACGCTACGAATCTGCTAATGCAGCGACTGCACCCTGTTAGCCAAGTTAGTGTTCAAGTGACTACTGCAAACATGAACAACTCATTTAGTGATTGAAAAGATACTGTAATTCACTTAAATTGTTAAACTGCTGTTGTGATTTTGTGTGCTGATTGTTACTAATTGAAACAATTATGGAATTAATTCAGCTTAAAGTTGATTATCTGGACAACATTATTCCTTGTTATTTTTACGAAGATGACGTGACTGCTTAAATAGACGAGCATATTCTCAATGCCTCCCTGTAATTCAATCGCACTTATAAACTGAGTATAAAAGTACTAACAGGAATCTGACTTTTTGGACTATGTAAAGTGGTAGATTCCTGTTGCGAATTTCGTTGCACTTGTCGTTAAATATGTAATAAACGTATTGTATACGATTTAGGAAGTGTTACTTTCCAACATTCTAAAGAAATTGAGTTTTCTCCTAAAATGAAATTACACTGTAAGTATCCGGGCACCCCTATGTAATGTGGAATTGACAGCTAGGTGTCACAAGATGCCAAACCGCTGCTATGAAAGGAGAGGGGCGGATTTTATTTCCCGTAGAGAAGCAATAACAGCAGAGTGGATGGAACAGGGCAGCTCAGTGACATTGTACTTGGACTGGTTACTGGATGTCAACTGAGTAAGGGACATCTCAGCTCCTCTAAAGCTGCGCAAGTCGATTGTTGGTGATGTGATTGTGAAGTGTAAATGCGAAGGAACAACAGCCAAACCTAGACCAGACAAACCTAATTAGCGACACACTTCTGCAGTCACTCCCGAGCGACATATGAGTTGGCGTAAACAGCGACAACACTCGACCGTGGATGACTGGAAACAAGTGATTTGGAGGAAGAATCACGTTATACGCTGTAGCAATCCGATGGAACGGTCTGGCTGCGGCAAATGCTAAGAGAAAATTACCTGCTTTTAGTGACATACGAAGGAGCTGGTGTTACGGTGTGGGGGAGTTTTTAGAGTCTGGGATGTGCTCCGTCCATTGCGCTTAAGAAAACGCTAAATGCAGTAGGATATGAACACGTTTTACAAGACTGTGAACTGCGTGCAGTAGAGGAACAGCTCGGAGAAGATGATTGTCTGTGTCAGCATGACAGTTCATCCTGTCATAAAGTAGTATCTGTGAGGAAGTGGTTTGTGGAACAACATTCTTGAAATGAACACCCATGCCCAGAGTCTCAGCCTGACCATAGTGGAACTGCTTTGGAATGAGTTAGAACTTCGACTTCGGTCCATACCCAAGTCTCCAACATCAATACTTTATTTGGTTTCGGTTCCTCCACAGACATTCAGATACCTCACTGAATGTGTCCCCAGCATAATTCAAGCCATCATAAAGACGAAGGTTGGACACACCCCACATTAATCTTCGCTAATAGGTGTCCGGATACTTTTGATCCGATAGTGTAGCTAATCTCGTCCGCAACATAGTCTCGTTGTCTCGTATGTTGCATAAGGCCTATACCAGAGCGAGCTTAATTAAATGCTTATCGTTGTATAGCAGAAGTCCTCTAAATAATTAGATATGCTGTTAGAGATTACACTCGCTTTCGGGAGTGCATATGGACACGTGGAAGCAGTTTTCCTTTGGTTTTATAATCTTAAGCAACGGCCTTGCCGCAGTGGATACACCGGTTCCCGTCCGATCACCGAAGATAAGCGCTGTCGGGCGTGGTCAACACTTGGATGGGGGACCATGCGGGCCGCCATGCCAAAAAAAAAAAAAGTTGCCATTTTTCGGGGTGCACTCAGCCTCGTGATGCCAATTGAGGAGCTACTCGACCGAATAGTAGCGGCTCCGGTCAAAGAAAACCACCAAAACGACCGGGAGAGAGGTGTGCTGACCACACGCGCCTCCTATCCGCATCCTCAGCTGTGGTTGACACTGCGGACGGATGGATCCGATGGGCAACTTGTGGCCTGAAGACAGAGTGCTTTTTATAATCTTAAACATTGCAAAGAGATTCCCGTAATTTCCGCAAACTCTTTACGCTCAACCGAGTAAGTTGCACCAGACTCCCTCTTCAAGAGGGATGGGTGTGGAGGTGGGAGGTGACGCCCACCCATTTCAAGCTATTCTGGCTACTGGCGCACACGAAGATATCCACCGCAAAGATGATGAGCGATGTCTCCAGATCACAAACGTTTATAACATGTATGATACTGATTGCTGAAACAAATTGCAGCCCGTCTGTCGCCCACCAGGACTCATCCAGTAATTCAAAAAGTTCTTTCTAAGGAATGGTATCGAATATCGATACAGTTCTTGAACCACCTTGAAGAGTGCA
Source organism: Schistocerca americana (assembly GCF_021461395.2). Classification (NCBI taxonomy): domain Eukaryota; kingdom Metazoa; phylum Arthropoda; class Insecta; order Orthoptera; family Acrididae; genus Schistocerca; species Schistocerca americana. The sequence goes on along the minus strand of NC_060123.1, from coordinate 336,514,163 downwards.
TGCAACCTTGTTGCCAAGAACATGTCATAGCTGTGGTATTTCCCTATTAACTTACAATGGTGTGGAAGAGCTGCCTCTGTAGCTCAGTGGTCAAAGTGTGTGGCTGCTATGCGTTGTAGCCATGTTCGATTCCCGGTTGAGCCACGGATTTTTCCTTGGTGAGAGGGCTGGAACGGGGGCCACTGAGCTTCATGATGCCAACTGAGGAGCTACTGAAATAAGAAGTAGAGGCCCTGAGATCAAGAAATCCGACGACAGCCGGGAGACAGGTGTTGCGGCCCCACGCTGCTCTATACCGCTTCTAATAACGCCATTGGTAGAGGATGACACGGCAGGTGGACCTGACCCATCAGGGCCAGATCGCGGAGCTACTGATGTAGTTTCCCGGTTTTTTGTATTTTTTTAAAACGTGTGTCTTCAGCTTCAGAACTATTCTACTTATATATTTTGGTCATTGTCGTGTGACAAATGCCATGTGGTTAATGTTCTACGTCCCTTCCGACATGCTCTCACTTGTTGATAATTGTCACGTTTGGACACCGGAGTAACCCTGTGGCCGGTGGCTGGTTGATGGGTTGTGCTGTCACCCACGCATAGCTCGGTACAGGGTGGATCCCCGGGCGCGGTGCCGCGGCGCGTCATCCAGTGCAGGGGCACGTGCACGCCAGCTGCTGGCAGGCGTAACTGCGCAGCCGGCCTCCGCTGCTGCAGAACACTGAGACTGCGGCGGTCACGCGGCCCAGCATGCGGCCGACACGTGCTCACCGCGCGCACGCGACGTCCGAAGCGCTCTGCGAGCCGGGTAGCTGCTTCGTAGGGGTGGCATAAACTACACTACTGGCCATTAAAATTGCTACACCAAGAAGAAATGCCGGCCGAAGTGGCCGTGCGGTTAAAGGCGCTGCAGTCTGGAACCGCAAGACCGCTACGGTCGCAGGTTCGAATCCTGCCTCGGGCATAGATGTTTGTGATGTCCTTAGGTTAGTTAGGTTTAACTAGTTCTAAGTTCTAGGGGACTAATGACCTCAGCAGTTGAGTCCCATAGTGCTCAGAGCCATTTGAACCATTTGAGCCAAGAAGAAATGCAGATGATAGACGGGTATTCATTGGACAAGTATATTACACCAGAACTGACATGTGATTACATTTTCACGCAATCTGGGTGCATAGATCCTGAGAAATCAGTACCCAGAACAACCGCCTCTGGCCGTAATAACGGCCTTGATACGCTTGGGCATTTGAGTCAAACAGAGCTTGGATGGCGTGCACAGGTACAGCTGCCCATGCAGCTTCAACACGATACCACAGTTTATCAAGAGTAGTGACTGGCGTATTGTCACCAGCCAGTTGCTCGGCCACCATTGACCAGACGTTTTCAATTGGTGAGAGATCTGGAGAATGTGCTGGCCAGGGCAGCAGCCGAAAATTTTCTGTATCCAGATAGGCCCGTACAGGACCTGCAACATGCGGTCGTGCATTATCCTGCTGAAGTGTATAGTTTCGCAGGGATCGAATGAAGGGTAGACCCACGGGTCGCAACGCATCTGAAATGTAACGTCCACTGTTCAAAGTGCCGTCAATGCGAACAAGAGGTGACCGAGACGTGTTACCAATGGCACCCCATACCATCACGCCGGGTGATACGCCAGTATGGCGATGACGAATACACGCTTCCAATGTGCGTTCACCGCGATGTCGCCAAACACGGATGCGATCATCATGGTGCTGTAAACAGAACCAGGATTCATCCGAAAAAAATGACGTTTTGCCATTCGTGCACCCAGGTTCGTCGTTGAGCAAACCATTGCGGGCGCTCCTGTCTGTGATGCAGCGTCAAGAGTAACCGCAGCGATGGTCTCCGAGCTGCTCCAAACGTCGTCGAACTGTTCGTGCAGATGTTTGTTGTCTTGGAAATGTCCGCATCTGTTGACTCAGGGATCGAGACTTGGCTGCACGATCCGCTACAGCCAGGCGGATAAGATGCCTGTCATCTCGACTGCTAGTGATACGAGGCCGTTGGGATCCAGCACGGCGTTCCGTATTACCCTCCTGAACCCACCGATTCGATATTTTGCTAACAGTCGTTGGATATCGAGCAACACGAGCAGCAATGTCGCGATACGATAAACCGCTGTCGCGATAGGCTACAATCCGACCTTTATCAAAGTCGGAAACGTGATGCTACGCATTTCTCCTACTTACACGAGGCATCGCAACAACGTTTCACCAGGCAACGCCGGTCAACTGCTGTTTGTGTATGAGAAATCGGTTGGAAACTTTCCTCATGTCAGCACGTTGTAGGTGTCGCCACCAGCGCCAGCCTTGTGTAAATGTTCTGAAAAGCTAATCATTTGCATATTACAGCATCTTCTTCCTGTCGGTTAAATTTCGCGTCTGTAGCACGTCATGTTCGTGGTGTAGCAGTTTTAATGCCCAGTAGTGTATTACTTACGAGTAGTAGCCTACAACGTTCCACTTCCAACCGGGTAATAGATTCTAGATACCTGTTAATTACCTTTTGACAATGTTGTCTAAAATACACCCTGTGGAATTCTGAATGTAGCAAGAATACAATCAGGGAGTGAAAAGTTATTCACAACTTGTACAGGAACCAGACTCTACTTACAAGAGTTGGGCATGAAAGGGAAGCAGTGGTCGAAAAGAGAACAAGGCAGAGTCGTACCGTATTCCTGATGTTGTTCAATCTCTACAGCGAGCAAGAAATAAAGGAAACCAAGGAGTAATTTAGAAATGGGGTTAAAGTTCAAGGAGATGAAATAAAAACACTCAGATTTGCCGACGACTTTGCCATTCTGTGAGAGCAAAGGACTTGGAAGAGCAACTGAACGAAATGGGCACCGTCTTGACAAGAGGTTATACGATGAACGTCGACAGAAGAAAAAGAATAATTACGGAGTGTAAGCAGATTAAAATGTACGATAATGAGGGAATTAGAGTAGGAAATAAACACTATTTGGGCAGCAAAATAACCGATGATGGCAGAAATAAAAAGGATATACCATGCAGACTGGCTATAGTGGGAAAACCATTCCCGAAAAATAGAAGAATTTTAACATGTAATACAAATTTAAGTCTTTTTCTGAAAACATTTACCTGCAATGTAGCCTTTCACAGATGTGAAACGTTTACGACAAGATGTTCAGACAAGAAGAGAACGTGAAGGTCTACAGAAGAATGCTGAGATTAATTGGGCAGATCAGTTACTAGTGGCGAGATATCGAAGCAAATTGGTGAGAAAAGGAAGTTATGGCACATCTTGAGTATAAAAAGGGATCAGCTGATAGGATGCATCACGAGGCATCTAAAAATCGTCTGTTGGTAATGGAGGGATGTGTGTGTATGGGGAGGGGGGGGGGTTAAATGGTACAGAAAGTTGTTGAACAGAGATGAAGAGTCTTACAAAGGATAAATTGGTTTGGGGAGCTGTATCAAACCAGTCTTTGGACTGAGAATCACCACAACGTTTAATAGTTTCCACCTAGGCTATGAACTACACTGAAACCAGAGAAACAGTTCGCATTTTTGTAACACTTTGTCTGTTAATTGACATAATTATTGCTGAATACAGTTGTCCAGATGTTTCCTCAGGTTATTCTCAACTGCTGTACATGATACTGTTAGACAGCAAATGTCATACCACCGCGGACCGAATTTATTGAACTCAAAAATGTACTGTCACAAAAGTACTGAACTAGTGCGCTAGGGAAGTGAACGCCATTACACTTTTCGTTTGAGAATACAAAGTAACAAGCAAGGATGTCAACAGCTGGCAAAACAAGTCTACACCACAGTCAAAACAGAAGTCTATAATCATAGCAAGACAATAGCCAAGACAGATGGTTGAAGGCAGGCACACAGGCACTTCCGGAAGCGCCTTTCACAGGCTGCGGCAGTGCAGATATACACGGGGTGGACAAATATGTGGAAGCACCAAAAGTATAACACATTACCATGTCTAATATGGTCCAGAAAAACAGTCGGTATTCAAAACATCTTCCAGTTGACTCGTAATGTATAAATACAAGTCCAAGCTCAGGTTACGATTATGGAGGTGGATAGCGATCACGGACCCTTCTCTCCAAAGTAGACCACATAGGCTCAATAATATGAGATCTGGTGCTCGAAGTGGCCAGGAAAGACGTGACAATTCATCCTCGTGCTCATAAAATCAGACGTGGACGATGCGAGCTGTACGAACATGAGCACTGTCGTCTCGGAATACATTATTACAGTTGGGGAACAAATACTGTAAAATGGGATCGACCTGATCAGCCAAAATTGACACAGAATCCTTGGCAGTTATGTGACCTGGCAGAGGAACCATGAAGCACATGGAATACCGCGATATGGCTGTCCAGCTCATCACCGAACCTTGGCCATGTTTCACTCTTGGGACCTAACTCGCCCGGAAGTTGGAAACTGTGTGAAACGGGACCCTTCAGACAATATGACTTTTTTACATTGCTGTATAACCCAGGTCTTATGGCTTCGACACCACGCGTTCCCCTTACGGTATTTGGATCACTGATGGGTGGAGCTGGAGTTCCAGCTCGCCTTGCATCTCCCTGGTTATGGAGTTCTTTCCGCTTTGTTTAGTTGTTAACGTGGTTCGTGAGTGCAAAATTCAGTTCTGCAGTGGCTTTTACAGCTCTCGTCCGCCTATTTTTCGTCACAATAGTCCTCAACGACCGTCTGTCACGACCACTCAACATAAACTTTCGTCGGCGTTCGACATAGCGGCGGTTGTTTTTCCGTTGTCACTTGTGTGACACAAGTATCGATATGGTTCCTCTTGAAACACCAAACACTTCGGCTGCCTTGGTTATTAAAGGAACCAATTTGCCCACGTTCGAATGCACTGAGCTCCGACATAATGCCCTCAAAACTACAAAATGGTCCAAATGGCTCTGAGCACTATGGGACTTAACATCTATGGTCATCAGTCCCATAGAACTTAGAACTACTTAAACCTAACTAACCAAAGGACATCACACAACACCCACTCATCACGAGGCAGAGAAAATCCCTGACCCCGCCGGGAATCGAACCCGGGATCAAAACTACACATAGCGATGTTCTGGTCACGACTGACACTTGCAGCGCATTGAGGACATTGCATAAATGCCACTCGCGATCAGATTTGATCCAACATGCGGGTTTGGTTAGCATCTGCATTTATTTTCAAACATGCATTTCCGGCGTGTTTCCATAGTTTTGTCCAACCCCTGTAGTTTCGAACATTATGTCTCATCAACTGGCACACAGGTGAGTACTACGGAACAGGTGAAGTTTAACTGTTATCACACCTCAAATAATTAAAAAACCAAATAAAGTATCCTGTAAAAAGCTTCCCATTTTATGAAATTTGGAAATTTGTGGTAAGCTTCTATGGGACCAAACTGCTGAGGTCGTCGGTCCCTAGGCTTAAACTAACTTACGCTAAGGACAACATACACATCCATTTCCGAGGGAGGACTCGAACCTGCGACGGGGAGAGGGGGGGGGGGGGGCAGCGCGAACCGTGACAAGACGCCTGAGACCACGCAGCCCATTTTATGGTTCAAATGGCCTCTAAGCACTATGAGACTTAACATCTTAGGTCATCAGTCCCCTATACTTAGAACTGCTTAAACCTAACTAACCTAAGGACATCACACACATCCATGCCCGAGGCCAGATTCGAACCTGCGACCGTAGCAGCAGCGCGGTTCCGGACTGAAACGCCTAGAACCACTCGGTCACAGCGGCCGGCTCCCATTTTATGACATTGTGCGAAAAAACAAGTGTGACTGTAAACTAGCCAGATCAGTAGAAAGTCCTTGTTTCTTAGACGGGAGTGTTTAAACACAGACGACGCTCTTATTGCGAAACGTTATAGCGTGGGTATAAAAACAAGCGTTCGAAACAGATTACAAATAAATTTTCAAGATCTACATCATAGCTAACGCAAGAGCCGTAAGAACACGATAAGAAGGGTCAGGGCGTCTTTAAAGGGGGCAGGAGTGGGTTATACTTACTCATTCTTCTCACGCTCGATTCGCGAGCTAAGCGAGAAAAGGAGGACAAATGACGAGCTAACCTCCGCCGTTTATTATACAGTGATTCTAGAGTACTTATGCAGATATGTGTGGATTGAACAGCTTGAATCTCTCAATATGTGGTAAATGAAAAGAGCCGCAAGGAGAAAAATTTGATTTTTCTCATCTCAGCGAGGACTCATAAGCGTGTGAAATGGATTATTGTGGTTCTTTTTTTAATGAATTCATTCAAGATACTGGACGCGGATAAAATCATTGCTAATGTGGAAGATCCACTGTTTCTGCAATAAGATGGTACAATGTTGTGAGAAGTATTTCCTTAGTTTCTTTCTAATTTACGTTTCAGGAGTGTTTTTCACGGAAACTGTTTTCCCGGAGTAATTAAATCTATGATCGTGTCGTAGAGATAGTTTTGGAATCATTTCAGATGCTTCTGATCCAAAAATAGGCTTGCTGTGCCTTTGGAACCTAGTAGATATTATGTCAACATGAAAACGAAAGCCAAATGGATCAAGGATCTTTGGACTACCTAAAAATGTAAAAACCATGTCTTTAAATCGCGTTACGTGCAGGAATTACGCAAGGAAACGCTCTTGGAATTTCTGGTGAAAGTGCCGCAAAAGAGCTTTGAAATGTACCGCTATAGTATGATGCCAGTTCACTAATTTAGCGATACAAACGGGGAAACCACCAAGTCTTTTGTCAGAAATACCCATTACCTGCTACCTGCAGGCAGCTATTCTAATTAATGATGAGGCACTGGCGCGGCCCCAGAAAGAAACGAACATTTGGCTGTAGCTGATAGGTATCCCTTCACGAACATCCGTTTCCTATGGAGCTCCACATTCCCACAGAGTCTATTGCAAATCAGATCTCCAAGGACTTTTTCCTCAAGAGAAACACTAAACCTAACGCTCGAACATGTCGGTCTTGAACTATTCAAAAATTAGCGGAACCGGTACGACAAAACGTCATTGTCAATCTTCTCCAAAAAATACGTGAACGGATTCAGCAAGATGCCATTAACGGCAAGTATCCGAGCGTTGCTTCGAAAAAGTTTCCATCAAAAGTACTTATTATAAATAAGAGATTTTTGTTATCCTAATTTTGTTTGTTTTGCATTGGCTATCAAGAAGCTCTTTTTACCGCCTCGTGTGCTAGGCAGAAAAATTCTCGCAGCCGATGGCGTTTGACTGCGCCTAACAACTTAAACGCAGACGCCAAGATCGTCATTACTTGAACTGCTACATCTTCATCATTAACTTTTCTAACATCTCTTGCAGCGGATCGTGAAACTCTTGAAGAAAATAAAATCTCGTGAACAGGAAATGTTATGATTCAGTGCATGGGCGTGTCGCAGCAGATGCAGAGGACAGGATAAGGGTGTACCAAGTCGCAGCGCAGCGCAGGAAACAGATAAGGACAACATTGTTTGTGCAGGTGGCTTGCTACATCGTCGGGGAGCTATTTACCCGCAAGTGTACAACATAACAAATCTCTGCTCTAGTACGGTTGATCAGGAACCTCAGGATCACGTACCTTCACCAGTCATAACCCCCCCCCCCCCCCCCCCCCCCCCGAAAAAAAAGTACAAATGCGTGTGAAATCTTACGGGAATTAACTGCAAAGGTCATCAGTCCGTAAGCTTACACAGTACTTAACCTAAATTATCCTAAGGACAAACACACACCCATGCCCGAGAAAGGTCTCGAACCTCCGCCGGGATCAGCAGCACAGTCCGTGACTGCAGCGCCCTAAACCGCTCGGCTAATCCCGCGCGGCGTCATTTCCCAGCCTAGGCTATGTGGTTCCCATAGAAAGCAATCATTTGTCAGTGTATTTGCTCCTGAATTGAGGATTGTACTTTTTTCGCTAACAGACACTTGCCAATATGTACAGCACGATATAAGTTTGACAAACGGACGATGATGATACGTCCAACAAATATAAGGTGCGTGTTTTGAGAGGAGGATGCTGTACGCGGAATTTAAGTTTTACCCTCTCACTTACTTAATCTTCGTCATCGAAAACAAACGCCCCTGAAACTTTACAAAGCTTCATGACTGTCGCCCTCACTGAGAGCTCGGGCATGAAAGCCGGTGAAGTGCCTCCCAGTGACGAGGCATGTATCCGGATGACAGATTTGCGTAAAGCAAGTAAGGAGCTACATGTTTCTGTCAGGAACGACTTGTTTAACCATCGCATTAACCAAGAGAGGAAATTTTTTATGGGTACTGTGATAGCTTCAAATGACTTGAGAAATAAGTTTGAAGAATAACACTTTAATCAAACAGATAACTCCATGCCCCATATCATTTTTACAATTACTAAGGAAACTGGCGTTCTACGGATCGGAGCGTGGAATGTCAGATCCCTTAATCGGGTAGGTAGGTTAGAAAATTTAAAAAGGGAAATGGATAGGTTAAAGTTAGATATTGTGGGAATTAGTGAAGTTCGGTGGCAGGAGGAACAAGACTTTTGGTCAGGTGACTACAGGGTTATAAACACAAAATCAAATAGGGGTAATGCAGGAGTAGGTTTAATAATGAATAGGAAAATAGGAATTCGGGTAAGCTACTACAAACAGCATAGTGAACGCATAATTGTGGCCAAGATAGATACGAAGCCCACACCTACTACAGTAGTACAAGTTTACATGCCAACTAGCTCTGCAGATGACGAAGAAATTGAAGAAATGTATGATGAAATAAAAGAAATTATTCAGATAGTGAAGGGAGACGAAAATTTAATAGTCATGGGTGACTGGAATTCGAGTGTAGGAAAAGGGAGAGAAGGAAACGTAGTAGGTGAATATGGATTGGGGCTAAGAAATGAAAGAGGAAGCCGCCTGATAGAATTTTGCACAGAGCACAACTTAATCATAGCCAACACTTGGTTTAAGAATCATGATAGAAGGTTGTATACATGGAAGAACCCTGGAGATACTAAAAGGTATCAGATAGATTATATAATGGTAAGACAGAGATTTAGGAACCAGGTTTTAAATTGTAAGACATTTCCAGGGGCAGATGTGGACTCTGACCACAATCTATTGGTTATGACCTGTAGATTAAAACTGAAGAAACTGCAAAAAGGTGGGAATTTAAGGAGATGGGACCTGGATAAACTGAAAGAACCAGAGGTTGTACAGAGTTTCAGGGAGAGCATAAGGGAACAATTGAAAGGAATGGGGGAAAGAAATACAGTAGAAGAAGAATGGGTAGCTCTGAGGGATGAAGTAGTGAAGGCAGCAGACGATCAAGTAGGTAAAAAGAAGAGGGTTAGTAGAAATCCTTGGGTAACAGAAGAAATATTGAATTTAATTGATGAAAGGAGAAAATATAAAAATGCAGTAAATGAAGCAGGCAAAAAGGAATACAAACGTCTCAAAAATGAGATCGACAGGAAGTGCAAAATGGCTAAGCAGGGATGGCTAGAGGACAAATGTAAGGATGTAGAGGCCTATCTCACTAGGGGTAAGATAGATACCGCCTATAGGAAAATTAAAGAGACCTTTGGAGATAAGAGAACGACTTGTATGAATATCAAGAGCTCAGATGGAAACCCAGTTCTAAGCAAAGAAGGGAAAGCAGAAAGGTGGAAGGAGTATATAGAGGGTCTATACAAGGGCGATGTACTTGAGGACAATATTATGGAAAGGGAAGAGGATGTAGATGAAGATGAAATGGGAGATACGATACTGCGTGAAGAGTTTGACAGAGCACTGAAGGACCTGAGTCGAAACAAGGCCCCCGGAGTAGACAACATTCCATTGGAACTACTGACGGCCTTGGGAGAGCCAGTCCTGACAAAACTCTACCATCTGGTGAGCAAGATGTATGAAACAGGCGAAATACCCTCAGACTTCAAGAAGAATATAATAATTCCAATCCCAAAGAAAGCAGGTGTTGACAGATGTGAAAATTACCGAACAATCAGTTTAATAAGCCACAGCTGCAAAGTACTAACACGAATTCTTTACAGACGAATAGAAAAACTAGTAGAAGCTGACCTCGGGGAAGATCAGTTTGGATTCCGTAGAAATACTGGAACACGTGAGGCAATACTGACCTTACGACTTATCTTAGAAGAAAGATTAAGGAAAGGCAAACCTACGTTTCTAGCATTTGTAGACTTAGAGAAAGCTTTTGACAATGTTGACTGGAATACTCTCTTTCAAATTCTAAAGGTGGCAGGGGTAAAATACAGGGAGCGAAAGGCTATTTACAACTTGTACAAAAACCAGATGGCAGTTATAAGAGTTGAGGGACATGAAAGGGAAGCTGTGGTTGGGAAGGGAGTAAGACAGGGTTGTAGCCTCTCCCCGATGTTATTCAATCTCTATATTGAGCAAGCAGTAAAGGAAACAAAAGAAAAATTTGGAGTAGGTATTAAAATCCATGGAGAAGAAATAAAAACTTTGAGGTTCGCCGATGACATTGTAATTCTGTCAGAGACAGCAAAGGACTTGGAAGAGCAGTTGAACGGAATGGATGGTGTCTTGAAGGGAGGATATAAAATGAACATCAACAAAAGCAAAACGAGGATAATGGAATGTAGTCGAGTTAAGTCGGGTGATGCTGAGGGTATTAGATTAGGAAATGAGACACTTAAAGTAGTAAAGGTGTTTTGCTATTTGGGGAGCAAAATAACTGATGATGGACGAAGTAGAGAGGATATAAAATGTAGACTGGCAATGGCAAGGAAAGCGTTTCTGAAGAAGAGAAATTTGTTAACATCGAGTATAGATTTAAGTGTCAGGAAGTCATTTCTGAAAGTATTTGTATGGAGTGTAGCCATGTATGGAAGTGAAACATGGACGGTAAATAGTTTGGACAAGAAGAGAATAGAAGCTTTTGAAATGTGGTGCTACAGAAGAATGCTGAAGATTAGATGGGTAGATCACATAACTAATGAGGAAGTATTGAATAGGATTGGGGAGAAGAGAAGTTTGTGGCACAACTTGACCAGAAGAAGGGATCGGTTGGTAGGACATGTTCTGAGGCATCAAGGGATCACCAATTTAGTATTTGAGGGCAGCGTGGAGGGTAAAAATCATAGGGGGAGACCAAGAGATGAATACACTAAGCAGATTCAGAAGGATGTAGGTTGCAGTAGGTACTGGGAGATGAAGAAGCTTGCACAGGATAGAGTAGCATGGAGAGCTGCATCAAACCAGTCTCAGGACTGAAGACCACAACAACAACAAACAACAACAACAAGGAAACTTGGCACGAATCAGCTTAAAGGTCACTTGTACATTATTTTCTTGTATTTATAGCTGAATGCTATGCTTCTGCATCTTATAGGGTGGCTCAATGAAGTAAACTTAATAAAAATGAACATGTCATTCTTCGATAAACAAAAATAAATATATTTGACTTCTATACTACACTCATCCTGATAAATTACGGATAATTGCAGAATGTGGTGCCACACAACGTGGCGCTACACAAATCTGGCGCTAATAGCATAGGCACATAGAGAACATACACGACACAGATCTGTAAGTCCACGGCATTGGTGATAAGTTGAGAAAACCATCCCGAAACACATGTGCTACAAAACGCCACTGTTTCCTGCGCATGTACCCCGACGTCAACATGGGATATGATCAACATGCACACGTACACAGGCAGCACAGCGGTTGGCATACTCTAGATCAGGTGGTCGAGCAGCAGCTGGGGTATAGACTCCCATTCTTGCACCAGTGCCTGTCGGAGCTCCTGAAGTGTCGTAGGGGTTTTAAGACGTGCAGCGGTACGTCGACCGAGAGCATCCCAGACGTTCTCGATGGGCTTTAGGTCTAGAGAACAGGCAGGCCACTCCATTCGCTTGATATCTTCTGGGAGGAATGGTGGTGGTGGTTAGTGTTTAACGTCCCGTCGACAACGAGGTCATTAGAGACGGAGCGCAAGCCCGGGTTAGGGAAGGATTGGGAAGGAAATCGGCCGTGCCCTTTCAAAGGAACCATCCCAGCATTTGCCTGAAACGATTTAGGGAAATCACGGAAAACCTAAATCAGGATGGTCGGAGACGGGATTGAACCGTCGTCCTCCCGAATGCGAGTCCAGTGTGCTAACCACTGCGCCACCTCGCTCGGTCTGGGAGGAATGTTGGACCCACTGCACCCCTGAAAAGGTGGACATACTGGTGCAAAATGACGTCCCGATACAACTGACTTGTTACAGTTCCTCTGTCAATTTCATGCAAGGGTGTACGTGCACCAATCATAATCCCACCCACACCATCAAACCACAACCTCCATACAAGTCCCTTTCAAGGACATTAAGGGGTTGGTCTCTGGTTCCTGGTTCACGCCAGATGGAAACATGGCGGGAATCACTGTTCAGACTATACCTGGACTCATCCGTGAACATAACCTTGGACCACTGTTCCAGTGACTATGTACTGTGTTCTTGACACCAGACTTTACGGGTTCTCCTGTGACCAGGGGTCAGTGGGATGCACCTTGCAGGTCTCCGGGCGAATAAACCACGTCTGTTCAGTCGTCTGTGGACTGTGTGTCTGGAGACAACTGTTTCAGTGGCTGCGGTAAGGTCCTGAGCAAGACTATCTGCAGTTCTCCGTGGTCGTCTGCGGGCGCTGATGGTGAGATATCGGTTTTCTTGTGGTGTTGTACACTGTGGACGTCTCGCACTGTAGCGCCTGGACACGTTTCCTGTCTGCTGGAAACGTTGCCATAATCTTGAGAACGCTCTTTGTAGCACACGGAGGGCTCATGCTACGACCTGCTGTGTTTGACCAGCCTCCAGTCGCCCTAGTATTCTACCCCTCATAACGTCATCATCATGTGTTCTTTGAGCCATTTTCAACACACAGTCACCATTAGCACGACGACTGCAGATCAAATGCACCGCATGGTCATACCCCGAGGTGATTTAAACACGCAAACCGCCCACCAGAGCGTTGTTTCACCATGTATCAGCATTATCCTTAATTTATGAACATGAGTGTATATCAGCTGCTACGTTTTAATTGAAAAAATTGTCTATAGAATATGATGAGGAATTTACAAGAAACTGCATCGGTTCATATTTAAAATCTGCTTCGCTACGTGTCAGACATTTTAAGCAAATGATCAAAGATTTTTATAGTCACGTCAGGAATATTTATTATGCACCGAGAGAATTAGTGAAAAGCAATGAAAGTCGTTAGTTTTTCTCATGAACCAGTTGTGGTCTTCTATTCTCAAATTGTGGTGTATTTTTTATGGCGAATTTCTTAAGTAGGTAATATATGTCTTCTAAAGATGCAGTTAGAACATTTAACTCCTTGCAAAGGCATCTACTTGATGAATTTATGTCAACATCACGTTTCTGCCCTCTGCTCGTATTTGTGAAACACAAACTATCTTTTTAAGCGTTAATTATTCCGGCATATGTTGTTATCATACATCATTGAGTGGGTGTATAGGGTGATCGGGAACAGTGTGAAAGACTTGTAAGGGTGTAGCACGGTAGGTTGTGCTGAGAAAGAAGGGTTAAGAAAAAAATCAATACGTTGCACCGTTTCAGAGTTAATTAGCACTGAAGTTAGCCAATGAGATCGTTGCGAATAGAAATTCAAGCAGTCCGCCAGAGACGGGCACGCCAAATATGTACTTCGTCTGGTTTCCTAAAACCGAATAAGAAAGCGATACAAAAATTGGACATGGGACGGTAGTAAGGATCGGACCCGAGCCACAGGCAGAGCAGTCTCGTGCGCTATCATCTAAACCAAATGATGGTTCCCTAAATTTTCTCAGTAGTGTTCCTCGAAAAGAATGTCGCCTTTCCTCCATGGATTCCCATTTGAGTTCCTTATCAACACTTGCGTGTTGTTCGAACCTACTAGTAACAAAACTAGCAACCCGCCTCTGAACTGCTTCGAAGTCTTCCTTTAATCCGACCTGGTACGGACCCCAAACATTCGAGCAGTATTCAAGAATAGGTCGCACTAGCGCCCTACATGCTGTCTCCTTTACAGACGAACCGCACTGTCCTAGAATTCTCCCAATAAGCCGAAGACGACCATTAGCCTTATCTATCACTATCCTCACATGCTCGTTCCATTTCATATCCCTTTAAACTTTACGTCCAGATATTTAGACGGTGTCCGGACATTTGCCACGCCGGACATTTGCCATGGTTTTACCTGCTCCGAAGGGTTCGGTCCCTTGTTTCCCCTCCCCCTCCTCCTCCTCCTCCTCCTCCTCCTCCTCCTCCTCCTCCTCCCAGTTTGCTTTCGAAGTTCCTAACGTGACCATCAGTATGGAAGTTATTACAACGAACAAGGGCAGGCCTCCTGCTCATTAGAAAGGTTACGAATATCTTAAACAGAGGGAATCTAATGAAGGTGTTGTTACATGGATGTGCTTACGCCGAAATGCGGATCATTGCAAGGGAAAGCTGCTTTCGAGGAACGGAGAAGTGTTGAGCGTGTTAGAACATCTCTTTGGACCACCTGACGATACATCTCTGAAAGTAAGGAAGCAAGGGGAAAGAGCGAAGAGAAGGTCTCGAGAAGAAACTACACAGTTATCGGAGATATACGCGGATGAAATGGGAAATCTACATAATAAAGTTCATGACTTTGTTACAGTGATGCCTAATTCGGAATCTATGAAGAGAACCATGCGTCGTCGATGGAGTCAAGAGTGGGGGAACCAACAAGAGCCTAAGAACTCTTATGAAATTGATCTTCGTGAAGATCTATTAAAAATGGGAGATGGCAGTAGTTTTCTTCTGGAATTCGATAGATTAGAGGTGAGAATAATGATTTTTAGTGGAAACAAAGGAAAAGAAAGTTTAAAAACATGTTCCCATTTTTTTATGGATGGAATATTTAAGAGATGCAGCAAGCAGTTTGCACAGATCTACACCATACACGTAGACTTAGGAGGCCCGATTAAAGAAACAAACATTCTTCCTACTGTATTTGCACTGCTCCCTAATAAGAAGAAAGACACATATGTTCGTCTGTTTCGTGTGATGAAACAGGCAGTCTCTGAGTGGTGTCCTAAACAAGTAAAGATGGGCTTTGAGGCAGCTGCGATATCGACCATTCGTCAAGTTTTTCCCACAACTGAAATAAATGGATTCTATTTCCATATGAAGAAGAGTTTATGGAGAAGAACTCGAGTTCTCGGTCTAACTGAGGAGTACCGCTAGAACGAGGATTTAAGATTTCACGTCAGCATGTGTGCAGCGCTAGCAGTTGTAAAACCGGAGGTCGTAAGCAATGGATGGATTGAGATTCATGCAGAATCTCCTGATAACGGAAGTTTCTCTCAAGTTTTTGACTACTTTGTGGATAACTGGCTAGAGAATGAGGATATCGCAATAGAAATGCGGGACTGTTACGGAAAAAGGCACCGAACGACGAATGCTGTTGAAGGGTGGCACAACAAAAGAAATAGTATTATTGGAAACCCTCACCCTAAAATCAACTATTTGGTGGAGTGCTTCAAAAAGGAAGCAGAGCTCACAAACTGCATGTACATGAAATTGGAAATGAATCTTGAAGGTAAGAAGAGGAAGAAGAAGTACTTGAAGCTGGACGACAGGATAGAGAGAATCATAAAGAATTATGAAAAGACTGGCAACTTTAGGCCTTGCTTGAAAGCCATTGCCCATATTCAGAAACTGGACTAAAATACGTTAAAAATAATGTATTAAAAACTGTGAAGACCACCGAGTCCTCGCAGGTTACTGACATAAAATTATTAAAGCATTGAAGCAGCATTATCGGAGCTAATATTAAGTTGTAATTGTAAATAGAGTGTACATTAGTTCAGCGTGTTTAGGCTGATTTTACACACGCCAGAATGGTAGATGGTCATTTATCATTTTCACGGTCCAAAGCCTGTGCAAAATGTGATGCGAATCAGCCTTTAATGTAAAAATTAAAAAGTGTTTCAAGCCTCACAAAAGTATCCCTATTGTTGTCCCGTTAAGATAACTTTTTCCTGCCTTCCAATATTATGGCCATACTATTAAATAATTGTGAGTTCTAAAACAATTTTCTGAAGCTTCAGAATCGCAACTGTCACCTAAAATATAATGGTTTGTTAAAGTGATAGTACACGCTTTCGTAAAAGAAAATGGGAACTGAACCTTTGAATTGCACCTAAAATTGACATCCCAAAACTGATCTGATGCTAAGGTAGACAATTTTGGCACCTCAAATATTTTTTATTTAAGTTTAGCTGCAAACATTTATAGTAGATGTAAATCTACTTAAGTACATTTAGATATAATCCTTTAAAAATTAAAATTTCTTACTAAATTGTTGATTATCTTTAAACAGGTCAGTAAAAGCAAGGAGCTTACTACTGAAAATTAATTGTTACTAAAGAACATCAGAAACAAATGTATTAGACCTACTTTTCTTATACATTAGATACTTTTTGAAATGATATTTGATCATTTCCTCTGTCACTGACAGTGTAATTTCAGTTGCTTTGCAACACCAGGGATATCTACTTCCAAATTATGTTTGCAGCTGTTCTCATTTCGAATTCTGGAATATTTAATTCGTCTTCTTTGATGGAGGAATTTCGGAAAATGCATTTACTAACTCCACAGTAACATTACCGTCGCTGTCGCGCAGGCTTTCCGCTGGTTTACTTAACATGGGACCAGTATCTCTTTGGATTTTCCGCCACATTTCTAGAGCGAGTTTCGTTGTGGAAACTATTAAATGCATCTCGCATTGAAATCCGAACCAAACTTCGAGCCTCAGTAAAACTTCACCAATCTTGGAGATTCTGCGTTCGTCTAAATTATACGTGCCTTTTGCGGTGCTCCTGTAACAGCTTTCTGTCGTGTTTTGTGTACCATGGGTGATCAGTTCAGTCTCTTATTAATTTATTTGGTATGAATATCTCGAGTGCTGTTGATACTATTTCTTTGAACTTAAGCCACATGTGGTCTCCATTTACATAGTTTGGAAGGATTGGAGACTATCTCTTAGAAAGACGTCACCTGAATTTTTAGCTGTTTTTATAAATAGATATATTTCGCGTTTAGTTTTGGTGAATTTCTTTGTTACGGAAGTGAGCCTCTCTACGACTGCGTGTTCACTAATCCTTGTATCGTCGTGATGCTCAGGATTATTTGTGGCTAAGAGGTCAAGTGTGTTTTCGTAACCATTTACAATTTGAATGACCTCGTCAACTAATTGTTAAAAATAATTTTTTAAAAAGCATTTTGAACAATTACGGAAGTTGTTTTCTATTTACAATAGGGTATGAAAATGTATTTTTGTCAACGTGCGGAAGGTAGATTGAAGTAACTGCCAACTATAATTGTATGAGTAGGGTACCTATTTGTGATGAGACTCAAGTTTTCTTTTCTTTGAACTGTTCAGCAACTGTTTCATCTGAGACAGGGGCTCGGTAAAAGGAGCCAGTTATTGATTTATTCCTGTTGTTGAGTATAACCTTGTAACGTCTAGTAAGAAACAAAAACAACATATTATGTAGTAACGAGAAAATTATATGTATCATATTGTGTTATTGTATAAAATTATGTATTTTTTTTTATTATTTATTTTTGAGAATATCTGCGTCGGCGAGTAATGAAGCCGCCACAGACGATAAATGTCGAACAAAGATTAAAATAAGTAACTAGTATATAATACGTGACGAATAGCAATTTCTTTGTCTTCTTCATCTGGGAGTCGAACGAGTAAGATATCCTGTGTCGTAGTAGCGAACGCTAGTGTAGCATTCTTTTGTCGAGACTAAGCAATGTACGCCATTACGTGTGAATTCACAAAGGTCTGTAATCACTGAGATATTTAAAGGTTTTAATAGAGTTGTTTAAATGAAAACTTGTATTATTTATTGTTAAGCTTGCTTGCATATTATCCCATCCTGTTGAGACATTTTTCAGTTATATAAATATTATCTGTGGTGCTGAGCTGCGTGGAGAACGAAGAGCCGCTGCCGCGGCGTATTTAAACGACTTACAATATAGTCGAGCATACCGCAAGGAAGCGGTAA
The DNA here is from genome assembly GCF_021461395.2 of Schistocerca americana. Lineage (NCBI taxonomy): Eukaryota > Metazoa > Arthropoda > Insecta > Orthoptera > Acrididae > Schistocerca > Schistocerca americana. Next base: position 336,496,094 of record NC_060123.1, on the reverse strand, counting down.
AATAATAGTAAAATAATATTATTTCGTTTAGCTCCCAGACTGGCAGTGAAGATCAGCAGATTTTATGATGTGTTGCAGATTGACGCGGGCTGCTGATAGGATATAATTTACAGTGCAAATAATTTAATGTACCTTCAGAATCTGATAGGAATCTTGCTGTGCTCCGTTCTGATCTGGCAAACTTTATAGTGACAACGTATTTTTTAATGAGAGTCTCATGTTCTTGGGCTAGTCGTGGTATGAAATAGCATTTTAACGAGAAATAAAATCCACTGCGAACTTGTGTTTTTGAACGATCACATGGACTGTAACATCAGTGCTCATAACAAAGTAATTTCAACTTTTAATCACTATGAAGTAGGGAAGATATATTGATTCTTAGCATGAGTTGCAGTTACGAAAAATCGTTCCTTAAATTGTAGGCCAGATACAGAACAATAAGACTTCCATATATACATTTTATTCCGCTAAAGGGTAATGATGATAAAGAAAAGCAAAGCACAGCATTGCTAAAAGTATTTCACGTAACTCTTTTCGTAAATGTGTTGTTACAAAGAGAATAAATAAACCAAAGAGCAACAATTTTACAATCCGCGAGAGGGTTGCACGTGAAAACCTCTGCCCATACTAAGTCACAGGAACAATCTGCTTCAATGTCGATTGTGAGCTTACATTATTTTTCCTTAAGTTGTCCTTGTTTCTGTTGTAGCGCAGTTAATTACAATTACGGCTTTTCCCTCCAGAACCTAAGATGCTTTCTCTGTGACCCTGTAAATACCAGAGCTAAACAATGTAGAACAACAACGTACGTTACAAGCGTAGCATTCTGTATTACTTCATTTCCTTATTTCTAAGATTTTAAAATTGTAAGTCGACTTTAGATGACATGTCAATTTGAACATTGTCCCGCTACACTTTATTAACTAATGTTTTTAGAGAGTAAATTAATATGGAGTACGTCGTTCTTCTTTTCAAACATTCACAAACCCATTTATTCTTTCCCTATTGTCTTTTGGGCATGCAGATGTAGTAATTAAAGTAGGCACAAATGCAGTGATAAAAAATAAATGATTAGCGTACATTTGCATTCTCGTTTCATCGTTCCTTTCTTGTTGCTCCCACGCCGATGGACTGTTTCTATCGCAATCAGTAAGCGTGAAAGGAGGCTACCGTGCAGACAGAGGAATCTATATTTATATTTGGCAGAACTAATTACATACTGACATAACCGTCGGTATTGGTTTCGTTTCCCAAAAGTTATAAATTTTTCAATTTCGGAAAAGAAGCTCTGTATTTCGCCAAGATGTCGAAGAAGAAGGTCCCTTACGTACTGTTTGTATCGAGTAAGATGTGGAGACGGTGGTTTGAAAGCGGACAGAGGTAGTGCGGGGAAGGGCGTCCCTTACCTGAGGGATCGCTACTCAAGCTACCTGGCGAAGGGGCAAGTGTGGCAAATGTCCGGCGTGGCAAATGTTCGGCGTGGCAAATGTCCGGCATTCATTTAGACGACGCAACCGCGTCAAGTAGGACACTACTAATGCTGTATCCGAACATTATGGGTTTGTTTTTCCTACCCATCCGCATCAACTTACATTTTTCTATATTTAGGGCTAGCTGCCATTCATCACACCAACAAGAATTTTGTCTGAGTCATCTTGTATCCTCCTACAGCCACTCAACTTCAACTTCTTACTGTGTACCACAAAATCATCAGCAAACATGCAGGTTGCTGTCCACCCCGTCGCCGTATCATTTATGTATATAGGGAATAATAGCAGTCCTGTCACACTTCCATGGGGCACTCGCCGTCGAAGACAACATACTGGGTTCTATAACTTATAAGTCTTCGAGCCACTCCAATAGCTGTGAAGTTATTCCTTATATTCACACCTTCTTTGACAGCCTGCAGCCGGCCGAAGTGGCCGTGCGGTTAAAGGCGCTGCAGTCTGGAACCGCAAGACCGCTACGGTCGCAGGTTCGAATCCTGCCTCGGGCATGGATGTTTGTGATGTCCTTAGGTTAGTTAGGTTTAACTAGTTCTAAGTTCTAGGGGACTAATGACCTCAGCAGTTGAGTCCCATAGTGCTCAGAGCCATTTGAACCATTTGACAGCCTGCAATGGAGTACCGTATCAAGTCTTTCCGGAAATCTAGAAATATAATCAAATGTTGCCATTTCCCCTCTGCCCCGTTCCGTGCTCAGTGGTATTTGGCTGGAAGGATCAAGGGTTTTTCAATAGCTCTTCCTGTCCAGTTACGGGGTGGGAGAGGGGGGGGGGGGACGGGGGGAGTGAGTGAGGCAAAAAAAGAGTATATTTGTAAATGCTCGCAAGCATTAATGGCGGTTGCTATTACAAAATTAAAATGTAATCATGGATAATTTGTATGCATTTAGCTTACACCGTTGGGAACAATATGATAGATACGATGTGATTTCAAAAACTAATTTACACATTATTATGGCAGCCAAGCACCTTTTATTGAATGCTACACTATACTTGAAAGAGATACGGATATATGTCCCTATTTTTCAACGTTGCCATCATGTCTATGTAAAAGAAAGGTCGGTGCATTTACTAATCGCTCAGTTCCTCATTCTGTGTGCAATTTAGACGCTCTGTCCGCAAGAATCGTACTGTACAGCATACTTCAACACTTGAGTGCGTTTGCAGTTGACGCACCGATTCATTCGCGCACTGTGATGCCCCTGTCGACCTTACCGCAGCGTGACTATGTCTGCAGGGAACTCAACAGCAGGTACTCTTTAAGATAATGTGTCACTCTTGCTGCGCAATGGTTTGAGCTTGGAACGGCATAACATGTAACTTAGTTTTTTAAGTCCCTACGTAGATAAGCTTTTTGTTCCATAGCTAAACAGTGAAGAGATTCTGATGGATGCAAATGACGTCATAGGAATAACATTAGTCTGTTACTGATAGCACACGTTCTTTTAAAAACTCGTTGCATTACACACAAGTATATTTCAGGATCTTTAAGTGTGCCTGCGAAGTCACGGCCATAGTTTCGGAAGGACCATAAATCTCGTTTGGAGAAGCGGGAAAAAATAATTGTACACTTATAACACTGTGTGTTCATGAGCGGTCGAAGTAGAATATAGCCTAGTCTTGGCCAAGACGAATACGATCGATCATAGAAAAACCATATTAGCCACGCTGTTAAGCGACTTTTACACGATCGAGACAATTGAGTCTGCTGCAGCACCCCTGGCGTTTTATTCCTGTAGTGAGCCTCGTCTGTATCGAGCAAATCAACGTCAAAACTGAGTGTGTTGTGAGAGCTGTCTGCAGTGCAGTTTGGCATCAGAACGGTGAAAGTAAGGTTTCGGGGGACTTCACTTTTTACGAAAAAATCGAAATGTATAAGTAATGCAAAATATAGGAACAAGCAATGATAATAGAGCCTATTGAAGCAGAATTTACAGTGGAAGTTTCTGTCAAAGGTCGTGTGGTAAATCTTTTACACTCCTGAGAATTGAAAAAACATGGAAAGTGGCATCCAAACATTTCAGAACATACGCATTTCTTTGCTCGACAAATGTATACTTGCAATGACGTCAAATAATATCTAGAACGCAGTAAAGAGCGCCTTTTTACTTTATCGTTTGTATCTTGTTTTCTTGTTACTTGCCCAATAATGTGCAAAATTATTTTTCTTGTCAAATAATTCTGACATTTTCAGTGTTCAAATAATTTTTATTAAAACACGTTTATCTATTTACGTTCTTATTTAAGCACAGTGTAGGTTTTTTCTCTGTTAAGCGCAAACGCCTTTTTGCTTTTGGATGTTTCGGTTCTCTTGTACGAGAAAACTAGTACCTTGTGTAATTTTTCAGTGTATCACGAAAACAAAGCGAATAGACAATAAAGATTAAGAAGACACGAAAGCACAAAATCTATTCCTGTAATAGGAGTGACGTCGGCCAATATTAAGAAGACACGAAGGCACAAAATATGTTCCCAAATAGGAGTGAGGTCCGCCAGAATAGCTTCCGATTTTAGCAAATGCCGCCGTAGCCCCTTGTTTCTGCGCATGCGCAGAGTGCATCATACTCTGAAATATTTTAGATCTCCCGCACGCGACACAATACGTAGATCATGACACATAGATCCACTCGCGTCGAGACGACTGCTGATTTACACGTTGTCGTGAAAGGCGCACGCACATCGAGTAGTCAGTTTTGACCAGAAAGTCGCTCGCACAAAACTAGGTTTACAAGTGCTCCATATGACCAACGGGGAGGTAGTTACAGAAAGTTACTTTGCATAAAGGAAAGCCGATCATTAGACAAGAAAGCTGGACACGACCTATCGCTGATAATGAGGCTCCGATAAACATTTACTGGCGGTATGTCCTTGTGCATACAGGCGCTTCCGACGACGATGTGGTCACAGTAACGTCGGACGTGCCACAGCACGCAGCGTACAGCGGAGTCGGGACTGTGTAAATCGTTCCTTTGTGGGCGGCAGCTGGTTCGCCCTACGGTAGCGTCCGCCGTGCAGCGCGTCCTGCTTATAGCGTCAGCGTCCCGTTAGGCGCAGGTGGCGTCCAGCGCTCTGGCAACGCCGCCGGCTACCGTCTCCGTTTTGTCTCGCGCCCCGCGATCTCCTCATCGGACAATACTGGAGCGCCGAGCTGCGCCACTTACCGCAACACACTCAACGGCCGCCACAGCACGACCAATTCAGCCACAATTCGCCGTTGTCTTACGTCAAGAACAGGCTGCTAATATAAATGTTGGAATATTTACCTGACGTGACACTGTAGTCCACTTTCATTTCAATTACTGAATCCTATCGAACAGTGAAATAGAGAAAGTAAGATCTATCAGCCTCAGTCATTCCAGTTCAGTGGGAAACGTCCATTATCTAGGAGAACTACAGCTCCATTCAGAGCGCATAGTCTGTGTTGACCGGAAAGATAGTCGACTGTCCTGCAATGGCACGAGAAAATATATGCGCTCATGTGCCACTTAAGCAATGTTTTTTTCTCTCCTTTTCAGCTACAGTCAGCGAAAAGTGTATTATAATGAATGCGTGCCAGTGTATGTTGTCGTGGTTTTCTAGTCCGAAGTCTAGTTTGAGCAGCTATCCATGCTAGTCCATCCTGTACAATCCTCTACCGCAACATACAACCATTTGAAGCTCATTACTGTATTCAAGCCTTGGTCTCCGTCTTACACACACACACACACACACACACACACACACACACGTACTTCCTTCCACTACCATTGGCTACATTACGCAACAGAATTAAAGGATCACTTTTTTTCAAACCCTGTAGATGCCTCTTGAGTGTGAAATTTGGCTCTAAGTTACATTCAACATTCCTCTGAGATGGTTCAAAAGCTTGGCATCCTACGACGTCACTCCCAGACTCGACGACGCTTCAAACAGCAAGGTGTTGACACATGTGGCCAACGGCCTTGCCGCAGTGGTAACACCGGTTCCCATCAGATCACCGAAGTTAAGCGCTGTCGGGCTGGGCTAGCACTTGGATGGGTGACAATCCTGTCCTGTTGGCAAGCGGGGTGCACTCAGCCCTTGTGAGGCAAACTGAGGAGCTACTTGATTGAGTCTCGAAAACTGACATACGGCCAGGAGAGCGGTGTGCGGACAACATGCCCCTCCATAACCGCATCCAGTGACGCCTATGGGCTGAGGATGATACGGCGGCCGGTCGCTACCGTTAGGCCTTCATGGCCTGTTCGGGAGGAGGTTAGTTTAGTTAGTTTTGGTTGACACGTGTGAAAAATAGGACACAGCTCACAAGTTCATGTGACGTGTAATGTGGGTTAATGACGTCACATTGGCACCAAATTTCGTCACAGTTCTGCTCAACGCGACTGTGGACGTTTCACACGATGAGAAGCTAGTCACAGACCCTCTCATCCACATTTCACTCCTTCTTTTGACGCTTCTGCTATGGATGACAGAAGCGTGACACCCATCGATGAAATCAAGCAGTTTTCTTAGGAGTGGCCCAGGAAAAAGTTTCAGAAAAGCCGCCGGTCAGAGTCTATACGACAAGGCCTCAGGGTGTTGCATCAATGAAACCATCCCTTTCCCTTGGGCGCCGATTCCCATATTTTTCGCGGTCGAAAACGAAGTTCGCAGTACGATGAGCTACAGAAATACGTTCGTGACAGCCTTTGACACTGCTGATAATCTCGAACGATCCAACCCATCATTGTGGGGCTGCATCTCCATCGAACATGCTCGCACCAATTTGAAGTGCATCACAGCAGCAAGTTTAGCTCTCGCCTAAAGCTTGGAACCACTACTGTCAGTTCAAAATCATTCGATGAAATCTGAACGTGATTGGAAGCAGCAGAGGGTACTTATGCTCTTTCAGCTCTTCTGTTTCGCGCCCTCCTGTGGTGTGACCAGGGGACAGCGCAACATTAGGATGAGCACGAACAAAACGGCAAAGGCTCCCTCTAAGACTCCCAGTTCAGCGACACCCTCAGTGTCACCCATGCACCTTCGTTGAACACGATACAAATGTACCTACCTGAATTATCGACACGAAATCAGCCTCGTAGCTGCACTAGTGTCAGAGGGTTAGACAAGCCCTTCAACACCCTTTAAGTTGGATATGCCTTCTTTCAGGCACTAGAGTGGCCGCAAGGCCGAATTAGTGTTTAAATTTCTGACGGTTACATTTACAATGTGCTCAACAAGAGGTGCGCAGATGCCAACATGCCGCACGAGGGGTGGGGTTCCGTTTTATTCCACGAAGTACCCTTTGCTGCTTCGGATCAAGTTCAAATTCGCCGAATGGTTTTGAACGGTTCCTTATGACCCCAAACTGTACACGACAGCAAAATTGCGGTCACGCTGCACTGTATAGGGGTGCGATCACGTTCAATGCAGATGCAGCCCCACAATGTCAGTGACAAGTTGAAACGTCCAAGGGTGTCAGCAGTGTCAGAAGTTGTCAAATACGGCTTCCTCATAGCACAGCAAACTGTCGTTTCCGATCGCGTAATGTGTGGGAATCAATACTCTGGGGAAAGGGGTTGTTTCACTGACGCCCTTTATGCCACCCCCCTGAGGCCTTTTCGAGCCGATTCTTAGTGGCGGCGTGTTTAAAATTTTTCCTCGGCCACCCACAAAAAAATACGTGATTTCAACGCTGATTGTCGCGGTTCTGACCTCCGTCGCAGAAGCATCAAAAGAAGAAGTGAATGTGGGTTAGAGAGGCTGTGACGCTCTTATCATTGTGTGACAGGTCCACTATGGTGCTGGGAGGAATTGTGATGAAATTTAATGCCAATGTGACGTCATAAACTACCTTACAGCTCGCATGAATTTCTGAGCTGTGGACTCTTTTTTTCCCATGTGTCGACACGTTGCTGTTTGAAGCGTCGAGCCCGAGGGTGAATCCGCAGGGCGTCACGCCTTTGCACCGTTACACAGGAAAGTTGTAGGCACCTTTGAGTCAAATTACAAACTTATGCATCGCAATGGGTGCCAGTTATTGGGTATCCAAAAAAGTGATCCTTTAAACCTGTTGTGCAGTGTTTTTCTTTATGGCTCAGCATATGATCTATCAACTGATCGCTTCTTTTAGTCAAGTTGTGCCATAAATTTCTTTTTTTTCCCCAGTTCGATTCAATAGCTCCTCATTTATTATTAGATCTACCCATCCAAACTTTAACAATCTGCTATAGCACCAAATCCCAAAAGCTTCTATTCTCTTCTTGTCTGAACTTCTTGTTATTCACGTTTTACATCTGTGCAAGGCTTTCTAACATTTAAATTATGCCAGACGTTAACAAATGCCTTTCGTTCATCATCAGTTATTTTACAGCCTAAATATAAAAAACTTTTCTACTGCTTTTAGTTTCTAGTTTCCTACTCTAATTCCCTTAGGATCGCCTGAATTAGTTCTATTACTCTCTCCCATCCTTGTTTTACTTTTGTTGATATAATCTTTTTTCAAGACACTGTCGTTCCGTTTAATTGTTCTTCCAAGTCATTTGCAGTTTCTGATAGAATTACAATGTCATAGGCAAACCTTAAACTTTTTATTTCTTCTCCATGAGCTGAAATTCACTTTCCAAATTTCTCAATTTCTCATTTGTTTCCTTTACTGCTTGCACAATATACAGATTGTATCCTATCGAGAATAAGCTACAAACCTCTCTCAATCCTTCTAAATCACGGCTTTTCTTTAATGTCCTTTATCTCTTATAGTAGCAATCTGGTTTCAAGTTGTAAATATCGTTTCACTCCCTGTATCTTATCCCTGTTGTAGTCAGAATTACAAAGTGTTAGTCCAGTCAACATTGTCAAAATATTTCTCTAAATCTACAAATGCTACGAATGTAACGTTGCCCTTCTTTAATCTTTATTCTAAGTCATAGAGTCAAACCATGACTTATTAAACTGGTGCTTCAGCAACAGCCTTCTTTGGTATTGGAATTAGCGTATCGCATTCTTCCTTAGGGGTGAGGGTATTTCGTCTGTCTCATGTATCTTGCACATCAAATGCAATAATTATGTCATGGCTTGCTCTCCCAAGGATTTGAATAATTTTAAGTAACGTCGTCTATTCTAGGAGCATCGTTTCTACCTAGGTCTTAGGTCCTTCATTGCTCTGTCAAATTCTTCTCGCAGAATCATATCTCTCATCTCATCTTCACTTGGTTCCTCTTCCCTTTCTGTTAAAATGTTCTCTAGTAGGTGAGTTTCAAGAAAGACAAAAATATCACTTACTCGGAGTAATTTATTACATAATAGTAGCGACATTATCTTATTACACCACTCTAGTTTTCCTATCTTCTGGTGATCTTTTAATCTCACGTGCTTACTGTATCCAAACAACCTGTTCTACACTGCATCCGTTGTTTATCATGTAGTAGTTCAACTTTTAAAAAAATATGAAGCCTTCAGATGAATAGCTTCTGTCGACTCTTCACACGCCACACACAGTGTGCGAGAACAAGGAATTACCAGGCACATATGGATGTAAAATCAGGCAGGTAATAGTTAAACAGAAACCTCAATGTCTTTTGAAAAGAAGCCCGATCGCCGATTAAGTTTGCATGCTGCGATACAGAACCAAGGATTTTATTTATTTGTGGATCTGATGTTGAGGTAGGGGCGACTTGAAGACACAGAGAAAGAAAAAATGAAGCGGTAAAAAAGGAATTACGTGTATTGGCAAGGAAGTAATTCACAGAAAATGATATCTTAAAAAAAAAAGCTAGAAAGAAAAGTTTTGTTATCATTATGATTTCTCTATGGTGAGATAGGTGGTGTTATTGATATATTTCGACAGTGGACGTAATGATGTATGAATAAGCAGAAATTTGCGAGATTCTTCCTTGGGACTTGTAGTTCGTTTCACCTGATGAGTGCCCTCCTGTATAAGTGCTCTCAGTCGACCAGTAATTGGTAGGGGACCAAGGAAGAAACTTAGCAATATCATGTGAAAAATATATTATAAAGACAGTTAGGGGTGGGGTATAAACAAGACAGCTATAAAGAACTGCATATCTTTTAAATTCCGCCCACGTTTTGTACTAGAGGCGCATAAATAGCTGACGAAAATGTAATCCCGAAATGAACTGGCGGATTTCACTTATGAACTAAAAACTAGACATGACGCTTTTCTTCTGGTTCTCTAATTTGTAGATTTCTTTAGCTGTATTTACTTTTTATTTCAAGGTGCATGGGGACTGAGACCAAAGGCAGTTGAGTCGAGATGACATTCTACATTAAATTTCTGTTCAGTGTGACAGCAGCTATCGTTGAAAGAATGAGAGACGAGTTCGCATGGCTAAAACATAATGGGACGTGACAAATACGGAAGACCTGGAGTCATGATTTGGATGGTACCATGATCAATCGGAGACCATTAATGCATACCTTGTAAGCAGTCTGCGACACAAGGATATAGTATAAAGCACAATATCGAAATAGTGGATAGATATTTCGTGTTGCAAACACAAATGTCTACAACGAAGACAGGCGAGGGGGATGGGAGGTAAGGCGGGGCACTTGTCCCCTCCACCCCACCCCACCCCCAACCCACCGCCTCCCACTGCACCTAGAGTACAGAGTTAACTGCTCTATTGTCTAACTTATTGATGATTTGTTGGACAGATCACAGCTTTAATCATATAACGGCACAATTTCACATCATCAACTTCAAAACTCTGTCACGTTCATAATCGTTTTACTAATACTAAAAGATGTACTTCGAATAATCATGAAATCATGCTTACCTCTTGAGTATCAATGTACTCTAGCCATAACAAATACTGAAAGAATAAACGTCAATTCTCTGGGATATAGTAAGTTTTTCGTGTCAGCTAAAAAATTTAATTCTTGCTTCATGACATGTCTCAAAACTGACCATATAATTTATTTAAAAAATGGCAATTTTAGAGCCTTGCTCTCCCCTACCTCCACCCTTACATAAATTTCTGCAGACGCCTGTGATAGTGAGCGTAGACTCCATTTTTATGTCAATACTGCAGATTGCGGCTGTAAAGTGATTTGCATATTCTCTAGACGTGAAGTTTATCGATGCTGTGCGAAATTAAGGAGTGATTACCTCCGATACTTCAGCGCTTGCAAATCTTGTGACGAGGGACTAGGAGGCCAGCATAACTAAAGCTGATATTTTCGAAGAGCCTGTGATTTTCCAAACAGATGCTGCTTGTACAATACTGTAATTTCTCATCTGTTGGCACTCACGGTCTAATGACTGTGCCTGCCATTGCACAGGACCGCCAACACCTATTTTATTGGATATGGAGCACGAGCTCGGTTTAAGAAAGGTCGGGGTTAGATAGCTAAAATGGGTACTTTTCAAAGCAATCTCCCAGCGTTAGCCCTGAGCAATTTAGGGAGACCACAGAATCCATAAATCCGAATGCCCCAAATGGGATTAGAACCGCTCTCCTCCTGAACGCGAGTGCTGGGTCTAAAACCTCAGCCCCTCTCGCTCTGTTTGAATGCCCTTATAGCTGCCCGGGACCTGTTTTTAACGGAGAATAGGTGTAGTGTCACGTGTTGTTGGCGTACGTTGTGTATTGGGTGATTTTGCTAAATAGGGGTAAAATGCAGGACACGATCTCTGAGAAGATAATGAGCAAAAAAGGTCATATGGACATAGGCCAGAAATGCGTTCCGAGAAAGTGCACAATCTAGAAGGTGGAGATAAAAGATCTGTAACAGTGTACGTTTCAATAGTTAAAAGAGTACATGAGACTACACCACTCAAGTGGTAATGTTCTGTCTGTACTAGTATTTGAGCTCCGCAATGAAAAGGCCAGTGAGCTGGAGCATCATCACGTACTAACCACATTACCCTCAGTATCACCAAAGGCACGTCTTCTAGCAGGGGAGACCGGGTCATCCGCAGGAAGTGCAGATCACAGGCGTTGTGGAAAGATTAGTAGTCCCACGAGACGGTCGCCAGTCATCCCCGCCCACACACTTAGACTGAACCGGTGCTGATGGTTTGCTGCTACCGTACGATAGCGAATCTCTCTAGCCCACAGGGGTGTCGTGAAGGTTGACGATACCGACTCTCATTAAGGTAGTCTCATCTGTGAATAGGATGGATCACAAAAATCACAGCTGCTGAGGAGTCAAGCCCGTATTTAAAAAGGCCTGCACGCGTTGTAAGTGATCCGGATAGTGGCAGTTGCAATGGAGAATGTTCCAAACGTTCTGGTTCAATCCAAGCTGGCGGGCCACCTGCCCGGTACTGATACCAGAGTCACCACCAAAGGTCTTTCATCTCCATCTTCAAGTGTGTATACTTCTCTTGAAACGCATTTCCAGTCATATGTCCATATCATCTTTTTTTGCTCGTTACACTCTCCGGCATCGTTTCCTGCTGTTTCTTTCCATTTAGCATAATAATTCTGTATATTCAATATGTGTGATAATGTCTTGGTCCCTATCACAACGAATATGTCAACACGATGTGTCATTTACCAAACAGTGTTGTTACTGGCATTTATGTCGTTCGTACCTTCATCGAAATGAAGTGTCCTCTCAGCTTAGAATATTCTTTTCTAAAGGATCTCGTAAGTCATTGTCCCTTCGTTTACAGAGCGCTTCACAACTTGGGGCCGCGCGGGGTAGCCGCGCGGTCTATGGGCACCATGTCACGGTCCGTGCGGCTTCCCCCGTCAGAGGTTCGAGTCCTCCTTCGGGCATGGGTGTAAGTTTAAGTTAGACTAAGTAGTGTGTAAGCTTAGGAACCGATGACCTCAGCAGTTTGGTCCCACATGTCTTACCACAAAATTCCAATTCACAACTTGGAGTAGTTACTCCCGCGGTAAAATTAAATTTTCTGGAGCGTAAAGACAAAAGTGTTCGATTGTATTTCGCTCACGAACCTAAACTATTTTAAAATATCATTACTAATAGCACTATTTCATGAGACCCTGACACTGATTTCACAAATTACCCATAATTACATTTTTTTAAAAATACTAGCATTAATGTGCGGCAAAATGTGGTGGAAGTTTGTCAACTTTGTGAAACGAATACATAAACAACATTCTCTTCACATAGTTCACCCACTACACACATATTTTCCACCTTGCATTTATGACAATAAAACTGAGACATATACGTCACGTATACTTAAATACCTCATGAAAATGCCATCCGTGTTGTATATAGTTCCCGCAATCCGCCATAAATTGCTTCATTATTCACTTCGGAACAGATAAACGTATTGATCGACACCACTACGCAGCAGTAACTATGTAGTGACTACTACATTGCTGTAGGGCCTACACATTATTATTATTATTAATTTTATGGGCTTCATTGGACCACTCTAGTCAAAAATACAAAGTTGTAAACAAGTTGTTAGACAGGGATACAATTTGGCTCAACAATAACGTAATATGATATTTAGGTAATATAATTATTAGAGTCTATTCTTATATGAGAGGTGTTTTGCTCTTCTGTCTGCCCAATATTTCTTCATTCTTTCATATATTTTCTTTCTTCCTACATCTGAGACCACTCTTCCTGTACTCCTTTTATTGATTTTCATTTGTAGTCTAGTTTGCGGGTCTTGCAGTATTCTGGTTTTCTCTGTCTTGTTTTTTTAGGTCATCTACTGTAATTTGGAGTTCTTTTATATCTTCCTTAATTTCTGTGATCTATTTAATGTCGCTCTTGCTATTCCACAATTTTTGTATTATTTTTTTACTAATTCTCTTTTCTGGAGTTCTCATCAGATGTCCAAAGAAAGAGATGCGTTTCTCCCTCATCGTGCTCATGACTGGTTCTATTTTCTTATATACTGTTTCATTTGATGCTATTCTCCAATGTCCATTTATTTTGTACTGTTTATTTATACATGTCCTAATTATTCTTCTTTCTATTTTTAGTATTCTGTCAATTTCTGCTGCATTAGTTGTTTTGAAGATAGTTTCAGCTGCATGCGTTATTTCTGGTTGTCTAACTGTTTTATAGTGTTTTAATTTTGCATCTATAGATAGGTTTCTTTTGTTGTATGTAGTTTTGGTAATGTAATTTGCGTAGTTCAGTTTTTTCAAGTATTCTGCCATGATGGCTTCTCATTTACATTGTATGTTATTATTTCGCCTAAATATTCAAATCTATCAACAATTTTGATTTCCTGTTCTCCTATTGTAATTTTGTTTGCAAGTGGTGGATCAGTTAGCATAATCTCCGTTTTTTCAAATGATATTCTAAGGCCTACTTTCTCTGCTATTTCTTGTAGTGATTTCACTTGTTGCCTGGCTTCTTGAACGGTGTTGGCTAGGAGAGCAAGATCATCAGTGAATCCCAAGCAGTTTAAGCTAACATCATCTTTCGCACTTCCAATTCTTATCATCTTTGGATTGTCCATGTACCATTCTCTCATTATGTATTCCAGTGCACAGTTGAACAGTAATGGTGATAGGCAGTCACTTTGTCTTAAGCCTGTTTTTATGAGGAATGGTTCCGAAATTTCTCCTCTAAACTTCACTATTGATTTGGTGTTAGTTAGAGTGAGTTGTATTATTTTAATTAGTTTTGGATGGAATCCTAGATTTCTTAAAATTTTTAGTACTGAAGGTCTGTGGAGTCATATGCCTTCTTACAATCTACAAATGTTACTCGTATTGCCAGAGGTTTGTTCCGTTTCTTGTAGTACGCCATAATCAATTTTAAACTAGTTATCTGCTCTGCACAGCTTCTCCATGGTTTGAAACCTCCCTGATATTCCCCTAACTCCTGTTCTAATTGCTCCTTGATTCTTTCATATAGGATCTTGGATAGAATTTTGTATGTGCAATCTAGGAGATAGATTCCTCTGTAGTTGTCTGGGTTGCTCTTATCTCCCTTTTTGTGTAGTGGGTGAATGATAGCTGTGGTCCAATGTTCGGGGAATCGTTCTGTTACCCAAATTTTTGGTAGAGCCGTGTCTAAGTGACTATGTCACTTGCATATTTCCACATTTCAACAAAAACCTGATCTTCTCCACATGCCTTATAATTTTTTTGTTCTCTAATAATTTTTTCTACTTCTTGGAAATTTGGAGTGTCTAGTTTGTTAGGTTTGGTTTTTATTGGGGTTTTTATGTTGATTTGTAAGAATTCCTTGGATTCCTCGCAATTCAAAAGTTTGTTAAATGCTTTTGCGATGATTTCTGCATTTTCCTTGTTACTGTGTGTCATTCTTCCATCTTCATCTTTCAGTATTAGTGTAGGGGCCTCATATTGTTGTAGTTGTTTCCCAAAGGTTTTATAGTAGTTCCTGGAGTTGGTTTTATGATAATTACCTTCTATGGAATTTTTAATATCTTTATGGAATGCTCTCTTGATTCTTCTAATATTTTGTGTGATTTTTTTCTTTCATTTTTTAGATTGATAGCATTTTCTTCAGTTTTATGTGTTTGAAACTTTAACGATGCTTGGTGTCTATCTTCATGGAATTTGTCACATTCTGATGTCCACCATGCTCAAGGGAGCTAGAGAGTCTGCTTCTTTTTTAAGATTAAGCACTAGTTGATCTAGATCATGCGTTAATTTGATGGTTTGTGTTATTTGTTGGTATTTATTATTTTTAATTAGCTGATGTTGGCCAAACTTCCTTTTTATTTTATTAGTTTTTCCGGCCATCTTCTTTAACGGAGTGAATTTGATTTTAATTTTAACTATATAATGGTCTGAGCATGTGTCTACCCCTCTCAGTACTTTAACATTGTGGATCTCCTTATGAAAATTTTTTGTCCATACAGACATGGTCTAGCTGCCACTCCCCCTCCCTCCAGTCTGGATGTTTCCATATTTTAAGTTTACTTGGCTTCCTCTTAAAGTATGTTGATTTAGATATAAGGTTGTGTTCTCTGCAGAGTTCTACAAGTCTTTGACCGTTTTTGTTCGTAAATTTATTATTATTATTATTATTATTATTATTATTATTATTATTATTATTATTATTATTATTGGCAATGTTCAAAACCCACGTATTGGCAGCCTAAAGTCTCCAGTTCCTACAAGTTCAGAAATACGGAGTCCAGCAATCAAGTGATCTTCAAGCAAGTGCAGTGCAGACATTTTAACTTAGTTGATTTTAAAAAGTGGTACATAGTATGGGTGGAGCAAGTGTCGCTAGGGAGAGGAGTAGTGCATAAGAAGCATGTTTTGTAACAAGTGTCTACCATCACTGTGTAAATTAGCTCTATTTTCTGTGAAGAGGCTGTAGTTAGCACTCACGATGAACTTTCTGTAAAAAAGTTTGGCAGAAATAAGTAGTAACAATAGCCTCACTGACTCATTAGTTCGTGATTTACCAAAACGACTACAAAACTAATTATAATTTACCTTTCGTCATTATAAAACTAAATATGTTCAAAGAAAATTATTTTTCATTAAAGTTTAAGTGCTATTGACAGAGTTGGAGGGGGGGGGGGGGGGGGAAGGGGGAATTACCAGCTGACATCTCGTTGCACTCAGGGGTTATGGTCTCAGAAAGGTTGGGAACGACTGGTTTACAGCATTTACTGTCGTGTTTCCCAGCACTAACAAAGGAACGGCCGGGTGTCCTCACTGCAGTCGGTCATAGCGCTCCACCACGCACCACGCTCGTTGTGTGAGCTGTCAGATTTCAGCCAGCGACCGCTTGTTACGCGCGCTGCGCTTGGAGGCTGGACCAGCCACTTTCTCCTCAGGGTGCCCGTGGCGTCACCTCGCTGCTCAACGAAGCTCAGCTTGCCACCCACACGACTGTCTACCATGCCGGCCGCGGTGGTCTAGCGGTTCTAGGCGCGCAGTCCGGTACCGCGCGACTGCTACGGTCGCAGGTTCGAATCCTGCCTCGGGCATGGATGTGTGTGATGGCCTTAGGTTAGTTAGGTTTAAGTAGTTCTAAGTTATCGGGGACTGATGACCACAGATGTTAAGTCCCATAGTGCTCAGAGCCATTTGAACCATTTGAACTGTCTACCATTTTAAGTCAGACCTGCGCTTTTCTTCAGTCGTTGGGTATCCGTTGCTCCAGTGTCCTACGATAAACTGGTGCTAGAAGGGGGACAAGTACTTCATTATAATTCTGTAGAACCTTACTGGTATCTCATCTGGCCCTGATACCTTTCCACTATAAAGCGACTGTATTTGTTTTTCTATTCCGTGATCAGTTATTTCAATGCATGCCATTTCGAAATCCGTACGATTGATTGAGACGAAGGGTCGTGTTACGATCTTGCGCGGTGAAACAATTTCGTAAAATCGAATTCAGTATTTCGGCTTTCTCTCTGTCATTTTCCATTTCGGTGCCATTACGGTCACTAAGTGACTTAATCGCTCACTGACGTCCACTTATTAACGCATTTAAAGTAATTTATTCCTAGAAAACATGTGGAGTCCGTCATAGGTCATACCAGCCACCTGAAAGGTTTCGGGATTGAATCTACTCTTTCGAAAAACGATGCTCAAACTGCATTAGCAAACGAGAGGTCTACATCTATTTTCCACAAAAAATACAGTTTTTCCACTGAGAAATTTTCACTTAGTCCCTCCTTTTGTTCATCCATGCACTTTTTGACAGAATTTTGCTATTTCCAGATTTTTTTTCTCTCTAAAATTCACAAACATTGAAAAATGTCATTATCATCCACCACTGATCTGGTTGTTGAAACTGTTGCACTCATCATGGATTCTATATGCCGCTTTTGTCACAATGTACAATGAAACATTACGAGAAATGGGTTAAATCAGTCAACAATTAAGTCAATTGGCGCTGCCGATAATCTCATGTAACCAACAGTCAAATGAAAAAAAAGATGGAAAAAGCAGTAAGTAAACTATTTATTATTTCAAAGGTAATCACCATAACTGTTAATACTTTTATCCCACTATGAGGCAAGATGGTCGATGCCTTCATGGGAAAATGGTTGTGGTTGTCTACGAAAACACGATTGTACCCAAGAGTGCACCTCTTCGTCCGAAGCAAATCCACAGCCAAGAATGTCTTTCTTCAAGGCTCCAAAAATATGGAAATGCATGGAGAGAGATCGGGACAGTATGGAGGACGTGTATGGGCATCTTAGCAAAACTTCTGCAGCGTGTTCGAAACAACCTTGGCAACATGTGCGCCCGCACACATGCTGCCGAGGTTGTTTCGACTACGCTACAGAAGATTCTACGTTCATCGGTGTACTAAAGCCTAGAAAACAAGATCTGCTGGCCAAAAATGTGTCCAAGATAACCAGTGTAAGTGGTATCTAAAACGTTTTGTCATTTACGTACACTCAAAGAAGCTGAGTTTTGAACAGAAGACAGCACTGACAAAGAGCTCGTACAGCGGCCTTAGTGAAACAAGATCAACAACGTAGGAAAATATGGCCTTGAGCTAAGACGATTGCATTGCCTCCGTATCTCACCTCTGAAAAATTTAGGGCTACATTTTCGCCACTGCACATCTGGTCTTCCACTCCTGTTCCGCCAACCTATCGTTTGGTTTGCCAGCCAGTAGAATCTATTACAAAGTCGTCTGAATGTCACGTCTATACTGAGGCAACTGTCTTGCCAACAAGGAAATGCTTCAAAGGTCCATCTGAAGCAATGTGACCCCTGAACTTCGCTCCGTGTAGATAGTCTGATCTATAGTGGCGAGACGTCCATTGGTTCGCACTATTCACTGAAGTCCTAACTACGTGGTATCTTTGAAATTGAACATTTTACGTTAGCTGTAAGTATCACGAACGACAATTGAAATACAAGAATAACAATAACTTGGATGGCTGATAATACTACCAATAGCGGATGGATTCACTTAAATTATCGTAACATAGGTCGTTTGTACGTACGATTTTCTGGACAACCTGCGTCATTGTCTTTCAGTGCTCACGGGCTGCTTTTCAGAACGTTATTTGCAATAAAAATTTCACCTGGCATAAGCAGTGATTGGGTAATATTACTATGATATAAATGAATCCGCCTGACCCGCGTACGGCAAGGTAACTAAACGTGACTGATTAGTTATTTAGATATTTGAATTACTTTGTGGTATGATTAGTGCACGGACATGGCACTGATATATCTGACAGAATTCAATGTGCCAACATACCAGTTGTTGTGCACTCTCAATAGCGGAAGCTTGTCCATTATGAATATTGTAGAACGCCGTGGCTGTGTTGTAATTGAAATATAAATACAGACATCTGCGACCAGTCACTTATGAAATATTTATCTCCCATCTCCAAGAGCTCCATCCTCTCAGGCGACAATAGTGCAAGCAGCAGTTGTTTGTGTTTCCATAGACCCTTTAGTTTAGTGCTCTCACCGGCTTCTGTCAAGAAGCGAATATTATCTGTTTGTTTATCTGGGCACTATGGGACTTAACATCTATGGTCATCAGTCCCCTAGAACTTAGAACTACTTAAACCTAACTAACCTAAGGACATCACACAACACCCAGCCATCACGAGGCAGAGAAAATCCCTGACCCCGCCGGGAATCGAACCCGGGCGTGGGAAGCGAGAACGCTACCGCACGACCACGAGATGCGGGCGAATAAGTTTTGATTACATTCTCTCTCTCTCTCTCTCTCTCTCTCTGTGTGTGTGTGTGTGTGTGTGTGTGTGTGTGTGTGTGTGTGTGTGTGTGTTTGTGCCGGCCAGAGTGGCCGATCGGTTCTAGGCGCTTCAGTCTGGAACCGCGCGACAGCTACGGTCGCAGGTTGGAATCCTGCGTCGGGCATGGATGTGTGTGATGTCCTTAGGTTAGTTAGGTTTAAGTAGTTCTAAGTTCTAGGGGACTGATGACCTCAGAAGTTAACTCCCATAGTGCTCAGAGCCGTTTGTGTGTGTGTGTGTGTGTGTGTGAGAGAGAGAGAGAGAGAGAGAGAGAGAGAGAGAGCGCATGTGAGCTGACTACCTAGTGAAAGGTAATTGTTTTTTCAGTAGTGTAATTTACTATTGTTTTAGGAGTTTGGGGATTTTGTGATCTTAGAGTTGAGTGTGAACTGTCTATAGCAAATTTAAGTGCTAGTCTGTTGTTTATTTTTCTAGTTTCTGTTGTGTGCATTGCAACTTTAGTAGCGCCATGTTTGGTAATCTTATTTCTTCCTGAGGACTGTTCGTTCTCAGTTAGTTATGACTTCTTTGTACATTATTGTGATTATATACAGTTGTTTACACAGTGTGATGTTGACAGTGATTGTGCTTATTGTGTACGGAGTCATGAAGAACTGGCCGCTGTCTGGAAACAGCTGGAATCTGCGTTGGCCCCCGAACACAGGCTCCTGCAACGACGTTGGGGCACGAATGACGAAAGCTGCGACACCTTTGATGCCTTTGGAATCCCACGGAAATACCCTTATCTTCCGATGCGCAACATCTGACCGGTCTCTTTTCACTCGAGTGTGAGTGCCAGGCAGTAGTCAGTTTGAGTATCTTTGGGCGTAGCGCGAAAGTGGGAACTGACCGCAGCGGTTGCCCCTTTACCCCTCAGCAGCAGGTATGAGCACACGATGCCTTGTCTATTGGGCCAGGGCAGATTTTCCTGGTCAGTGCGGACAATCACAAAGGGCAGATGTACTAGTTATTAGGAGAAAAGGGAGGAATATTAGAATTTAACGTCCCGTCGACATCGAGGTCATTAGGGACGGAGCACCAGATAGGAATGTTTCACGGGTGGGAAGGAAAACGGCTGTGCCCTTTCAAAGGAAGCATCATGGCATTTGCCTTCAGCGATTTAGGGAAATCATGGGAAACCTACATCTGGATGCTCTGACGCGGATTTGAACCGTCGTCCTCCCGAATGCGCGTCCAGTGTGCTAACCACTGCGCCACCTTGTTCGGTGCGAGTTATTGGGAACTGCAATATTAGGCGGGTAATGGGGCACTTCAGAGATACAGTAGGCAGGTCGGGAAAGAAGTCCAGTGTGCATTCGGTATGTTGGCCGGGAGGTTTCGTCGAGGTGTATAGGAGGTCCTGCTGGCGGATACTGAAGGCATCGAGTTGAAGTAGCTGCAAATGCTGACACATGTAGGAACGAATGACGCCGGCCGCTTAGGTTGTAAGGGCATCCTCGTTTTTTTACGGCGACTGGGTGAATTAATGAAGGCAGTTGGCATCGCACAAGGGATTCATTACTTGTGGGTCAATCGTGGTCCTCTGATTTGAAATAGAGTAGAAGCTCTAAACCAGACGCTGAGACATTTGTTCGACTATATCGTATGAGAATTTCTTGATCTCTGCTGTCGGGTGAGCAACTATTAAGGCTCCCCTCGATAGGTCAGGCGTGCAGTACAAACAGGAAACGGCTACTACGATAGCGGAGAGCGCGTGGCATGCACATGGCGGTGTTTTAGGTTAAAAACCTCCTCCTTCCTGATTGAGAACAGTGAAAAATCGTAGATGGATCAACCACATTACTCTTAGAAAACGTTCGTCTTCGCAGATCCGAAACAGAAAGCGTAATATGATATTAGAAAGCTGCAGGGGCATTCACGGTTAGGATACCAGGATAAGTATTCCTTATGAAAAGGGGTAACAGTATCCAGATTCTTGAAACCATAAGTGAATAGCAACGAAATCCTTGGAATATACAAGGCGAACGGTAATAAAAACGACTAATCGCTGGGACGGTTTCCTGACTGGAAATGGAGGAAAAGAGGTCCTATGAACGTGTGTCCGGAAGCGCATCGTCGCCACGGTAGATGGCGCTGATGAATTACAGTTCCTCTGACCACATGCGGCTGGTCCCGGCGGAGGTTCGAGTCCTCCCTCGGGCATGGGTGTGTGTGTTTGTCCTTAGGATGATTTAGGTTAAGTAGTGTGTAAGCTTAGGGACTGATGACCTTAGCAGTTAAGTCCCAGATGACCTTAGCAGTTAAGTCCCATAAGATTTCACACACATTTGAATTTTTTTTTTTTTTTTTTTTACCACATGTCGCGTGTTCCTTGTGAATTGCAGGCTTTGTGATTGACGCAGCGTATTGTAAGCAGCAGAATAGTCCGATATTCAAGTCGGTAACAAACCGAGATGGTGTTTTTGTACTCCAAGCAGATGGGAACGGTCAAGAGGCAGCACGGCTATACCAAAACAAGTACCCTCACAGACACCAACTACATGACAACATTTCAAGCACTTCTTGGGTGTTGGTGAGACCATGCGTCTCTTCAGACAGACAAAAGTGTAGTGAGGCGGTGAACTGTGCGTACACCAAATTCGGAGGACCGGAGTCTACAGGACTTTGAGACGAACCCTAGTACAAGCTCCAGGCAAATTTGCCCGCCGACGTGGTGTAAACCAAAGTACGATTATGTGTATCCTGCATGACAACCGCTACTAACCCTATCATCTGCAATCCCATGGAGGCAACTGGATGCTGTACAGCTCTGTGCTGTGTTCCGGGACTATCTGTTGTGATTGCACGTATGCTATCCATTTCTGGACACATGTTCAAATGGCTCTGAGCACTATGCGACTTAACTTCTGAGGTCATCAGTCCCCTAGAACTTACAACTAATTAAACCTAACTAACCTAAGGACATCAGACACATCCAAGCCCGAGGCAGGATTCGAACCTGCGACCGTAGCGGTCGCTCTGTTCCAGACTGTAGCGCCTAGAACCGCACGGCCACTCCGGCCGGCCGACACATGTTCATAGGACCTTTCTTCCTCCACTTCCAGTCAGGAATCCCTCCCTGCAGTTTGTCGGTTTTATTAATGTTCACCCTGTATATCGCAAGGTCAGTGACTGCAGTCGTGTACCTGCAAATAAGCGGAAAATTAATCGCCTATCTTTATTTTTTCGAGGTACTAATTGAAACTGTCCGGCCCCGTCGTCCTTCAACCAGACTTCCCAGAGCGGCAGCCTGTTACATTTCCATAGCATAGCGTGCGGGCAACTCCGCGTGATAGGACGGTCGTTGGCAGTTTAAACTGCTCGAGTTAGTATCAATAAAGACCTACAGCGAGTTTACAGCATCCGGGAGGGGCCCGACTACGGCTAAATATAGAGAAATTGTAAGAGCGGAGGGGGAGGGCTGGTTCTGGCGGGACGCTCTGAGTCACCAGCGCGAAGGAGGAGAAGAGAGGAGACCAGAGGAGAAAGCGGCCGCGAGCCACGTGGGCGGCGCGGCGCGGCGCGGCGCCGCGTCACGCGGCTGACTCAGCCACAGGGCAGCCCCGCCGTGGGAGCCGCGCCCCCAGCCACCAACAACACACCCCTTCCCGCCGCAGCGCCACTGCTTGTATTACGGCACACAACTCCACCTGTTGTCGACACGAATAACGGAGCATGCCTGTCCGAGTAACAGCGATTCATCTGCTATACTCTTCAGTCTCTAGACTGGTTTCAGCTCACCACGCTTCTCAATCGTGAGCAGGTCTCTTCATGTCTGTACAATTTTTAACCGCCCCCACCACACACACACACACACACACACACACACATACACACACACACACACACAAACACACACACACACTCATACACGACGTGTCCAATCAAACGATCCCTACATTTAATCACGATCTGCCATAAATTTCTTTTCTCCCCATTTTCACTATTTATCCCACCTACGCATCTAGTCTTAGCGTTCTTCCGTTGCATCCATTTCGAAAGCTTCTGTTTTCTTGTCTTGTACTTGTCGCCTCGTTTTAATCTACGCACAGGGCTACACTCCAGACAAATACTTTCCGGTCTAAGGCGCCAGTCATGGACTGTGCGGCTGGTTCCGGCGGAGGTTCGAGTCCTCCCTCGGGCATGGGTGTGTGTGTTTGTCCTTAGGATAACTTAGGTTGAGTAGTGTGTAATCTTAGGGACTGATGACCTTAGCAGTTAAGTCCCATAAGATTAAAAAAAATACTTTCCTAACATGTAAATTAATATCTGATGTTAACGAATTTCTCACTTTCAGAAAAGCTTTTCTTGCTATTGCCAGTCTACAATTAACACTGAACAGCCAAAGAAACTGGTACACCTGCCTAATATCGTGCAGGACGCCGCGAGCACGATGAAGTGCCGCAACACGACGTGGCACGGACTCGACTAATGTCTGAAGGACTGCTGGAAAGAGCGAACACCATGAATCATGCAAGGCTGTCCATAAATCCGTAAGAAAAAAATGGTTCAAATGGCTCTGAGCACTATGGGACTTACCATCTGTGGTCATCAGTCCCCTAGAACTTAGAACTACTTAAACCTAACTAACCTAAGGACATCACACACATCCATGCCCGAGGTAGGATTCGAACCTGCCACCGTAGCGGTCACACGGTTCCAGACTGAAGCACCTAGAACCGCACGGCCCCACCGGCTGGCCGGCCGAAGTGGCCGCGCGGTTCTGGCGCTGCAGTCTGGAACCGCGAGACCGCTACGGTCGCAGGTTCGAATCCTGCCTCGGGCATGGATGTGTGTGATGTCCTTAGGTTAGTTAGGTTTAACTAGTTCTAAGTTCTAGGGGACTAATGACCTCAGCAGTTGAGTCCCATAGTGCTCAGAGCCATTTGAACCATTTGAACCCCACCGGCTGGCAAACCCGTAAGAGTACGACGGGGTGGAGATCTCTACTGAACAAAACGTTGCTAGGCATCCCAGATATGCTCAATAATGTTCATTTCTGGGGAGGCCAGCGGAACTGTTTAAACTCAGAAGAGTGTTCCTGGAGCCACTTTGTAGCAATCCTGGACGTGTGGAGTGTCGCATGTCATGCTGGAATTGCCCAAGTCCGTCGGAATGCACAATGGACATGACTAGATGTAGGTGATCAAACAGTATGCTTACGTACTTGTCACCTGTCAGAGTCGTATCTGCACGTCTGAGGGGTTCCATATCACTGCAACTGCTCATGCCCCACACCATTACAGAGCCTCCACCTGCTTGAACAGTCCCCTGCTGACTTGCAGGATCCATGGATTCGTGAGGTTGTCTCCATACCCGTACACGTCCATCCGCTCGATACAATTTGAAACGAGACTCGTCCGACCACGCAACATGTTTCCAGTCATCAACAGTCCAATGTCGATGTCGACGGACCCAGGCGAGGCGTAAAGCTTTGTCTCGTGCAGTCATCTAGGGTACTAGAGTGGGCCTTCGACCCCGAAAGCCCATACCGTTGATGTTTCCTGGAATGGTTCGCACGCCGACACTTGTTGACGTCCCAGCATTGAATTCTGCAGCAATTTGCGAAAGCGTTAGACTTCCGTCGCGTTGATCGATTCTCTTCAGTCGTCGTTGGTCCCGTTCCTGTAGGATCTTTTTCCTGCCGCAGCGATGTCGGAGATTTGATCGTTTAC
Organism: Schistocerca americana; assembly: GCF_021461395.2. NCBI lineage: Eukaryota > Metazoa > Arthropoda > Insecta > Orthoptera > Acrididae > Schistocerca > Schistocerca americana. Next base: position 336,471,322 of record NC_060123.1, on the reverse strand, counting down.
CGGATTTTTTATATTCACGGTACGCTCCTGAAATGGTCGTACGGGAAAATCCCCACTTCATCGCTACGTCGGAGATGCTATGTCCCATCGCTCGTGCGCCGACTGTAACACCACGTTCAAACTCTTTTCGATCTTGATAACCTGCTATTGTAGCAGCAGTAACCGATCTAAAAACTGCGCCATACACTTAGGTGTCTTATATGGGCTTTGCCGACTGCAGCGCCGTATTCTGCCTCTGTATTTGAATACGCATGCCTATACCAGTTTCTTTGGGGCTTCAGTGTGTATAGTCTTCACTTTTGCCTTCATCAGACATTTTCCTTCCCCAGTAACAGAACCATCAACTAGTTTCAGTGATTAATTTTCTGATCTAATTCCCGAATCTTCAAGTGATTAAATCCGACTACATTCCTCACTCTCATTTAACTTTCAGTCTGTACATTGAGCAAGCAGTAAATGAAACGAAAGAAAAATTCGGAGTAGGATTTAAGTTCAGGGAGAAGAAATAAGAACTTTTGAGGTTTGCCGATGACATTGTAATTCTGACAGAGACTGCAAAGGACTTCGAAGAGCTGTTGAACGGAACGGGCGGCGTCTTGAAAGGAGGATATAAGATGAATATCTAGAAAACCAAACAAGGATAAAGAATGTAGTCGGATTAAACCAGGCAACGCTGAGAGTATTAAATTAGAAAACGTAACAGTAAATATAGTAGATGAGTTTTGCTATTTGGGCAGAAAAATAACCGACGATGGCCGAAGTAGTGAGAATACAAGATGTGGACTGGCAATAGCAAGAAGAGCGTTTTGAAGCGTAGCATGGTGAGCTGCATCAAACCAGTCTTCGGACTGAAGACCACAACAACAAAAACAACAGTACACCGTCAAACAACGTTCGTGTCAGGAGACGCATCCAATCATATACTGTAAGTACTGTTTCAACTTCCAGTGCGTGATACCTTATTGTAAACAGCAAACCCGTAAGTGAATGAGGGAAGCAAGAGAGACAAAGAAGATTCAAGTTTGTTACATCGCTTGTTCCAGCCTGCCGTCAGTTACGTCATTGAAGCCCCATTACTGTGAGAGACTTAACGGCAGTATATTCTCGGGCATTGGTTGGCTCTAACCTTTTTGCTTCCGAAGAAGTATGATGAACCTTGTTGTTGTTGTTGTTGCGGCCTTCGGTTCGAAGATTTGTTTGATCCTGATCTCCATGCTAATCCATTCTGTGCAAGCCTCTTCATCTCCGAACAACCACTGCAACCTACATCCTTCTGAATCTTACTGTATACATCTCTTGGTCTCACTCTACAATCTGTACCCCGCCCCTCTTCCCATACGCACTTTCTTCGAAAAGTAAACTGGTGATGCCGTGATGTCTCAGAATTTGTCCTATCAACCGATCCCTTCTCTTAGTCACCTAAAGCCGCAAATTTATTTTCTCCCTTACTAAGTAACTCCTCGAGAGTTAAGCAATCTACCCATGTAATATTCAACATTCTTCTGTAGTACCACGTTAATAAAAAATCTTTTATTTTCTTCTTGTCTGAACTCCTAATCGTCCACGTCTCACTTCCATACAATGCTAGACTCAGGAAAAACATCTTCAGAAAATACATCCTATGACTTAAATCTATATTTGATGTTAACAAATTTCTCGTCTTCAGAAACACTTTTCTTGTCATTGCCAGTTTACATTTTACATGCTCCCTACTTAGGCCATCATCAGTTATATCAGTTATTTTACTGCCCAAATAGCGAAACTCACCTACTACTTTTAGTGTCTCATTTACTAATCTAATTCCCTCAGCATGGCCCTGATTTAACTCGACTACACATACAATGGTCGAATCGATGCGCCGGTTTAAGAGACATTACGCAGCCTCTCCTAAGGATCTGATTCTTAGATAGTCTTCTACAACCATTTCGGAAAATTTCTGGCATGTTTCCAATTTGCGGCCGCCATACCTAATTAGATAACACAAAAGACGAATTACATACAAAACTTCCCTTTATTGTAGGCTGAGACTAGGTGGCATCACGAATGTCCATCTAGTAACAGAAACAATTGATTGAAGATTGTAATGAGCAAAGAACTGATACCAGTTTGAGCAATTAGCTATCGCTACTGGATATTGGATCACTTTTTCGAGCCCTGGTTATTAGCAAGAACGAGCACGGGAGGAGGAAGGGATGCAGTAGGAGTATATCACCCACTGTCATTTTATAACTCGGGCGTGTATAGCAGCCTGTTTCATCTCCCCTATTAGCACAACTGTAGCTCCGTATCCCGCTCGGCAGTGGATTGCGGCAACAGTACTTGGCCCTCGTAAGGATCTGGTAAACTATGCATCTACAAATTGCGCAATCGCGTGTAATAGAGTGGAGCCGCACAGCTGAGCGGCATCTCTAACGAGTTAACCAACTACACTGCGTCGGCGCCCTAAGTGGGGTCAACTGGATCCGGTCTCTCAACTGGCTTCTGCCGAGGTGAGCCCCCTGCCCCTGTAACGGCCTTACAAGCGGGTGAGATTGCCCTCCGCGATAATGGCGCCCGTGTCGTGTTAGCGACCCTACCCAATCGCCGACACGCTAACCACTGCTCGTCTGCTCTAGCACCTTCCCTCAACTGTTTACCCATCTCTGTCAGTCCCGTGTGGCGGAAAAGTGCAGTACGGGTACTGAACTATGAATTGCACAAGAGATATTTGGAAACAAATTCGATTGTTTTCAAATGAATCTTCGTTTGCCCCTTCAGTTACTATTGCATTTTAGTTTTACTTTCTAGACTGCCACCGAAGTTTCTCGGTTAGGCGCTCTTCGTCAGCTGCCCCTAAATTAAATCATGTTTTACATGTGCCTGTTTATATTGCTATCTACCGGTTATCGTCGTGCAAGATCGTTGGAAAACGAAAGAGTTCGGCAAAAATAAGCAAGTGAGAGCCACTGCACTCATAAATGCTCACAAAAAGAAAAAAACTCAGTTTTTTAACGTGAAAGTAGTGTCCTTATGGCTGGAGGAGGTACGAAAAATCTGCATGAAGACATAATGAAAATAAACAATATAGTAAACGTATAAAAAACCAGGAGGTGAATGCTTTTCTAGAGCCTAATGATTAAGGTACTTTCTAGCTGAGACAACATCGAAAGGAGCTCAAGTTCATCATACAGTCCTTCACCACTCAAGCATGCAGCCTGCAGCAGAGCTGACTGACTTCCACCAAACAGAAAAATGATCTACATGATGAATCAAATGTGATTAAAGAATCAGTAACTATAATGGATACCAAAGTAATTTCACTGACTACCTCTCCAAGTAAGATGTAGTATTAGCGGGAGAGGGACAGACATACGAAAATTAAATTTCTGTAGGAAGTATTACACAGGAAATTCCAAATATGTCCAAGTCCTGCAAAACAAGAATTTAATTTTCAACTGCTTAAAGAACACCACAAATATTAGGAACAATTTAACAACTTGCAAACTAAGTTACAGTAACACTGATATTTGTAATAAAATTATTTTACGCTTGAGTCATTCGATATAGAAAAGGCAGGAATGGATTTCAAATGAGATATAACGCGCACATAAATTCTTTCAGTCTCATCTCCCAAATGAAATCTGCCGTCTCCACCCATATTTACGAATCTATCACCCATAGATGAACATGCACAGAGATCTTCAGATCTTGAAATGGATAAGAGAGTGATATTGTATTAAGAGCTATAAATACTTTGCAGTTGATTAAAAACAAACGAAAATAATGAAAGGGTAGAAGGGGCTCAATACAATTCGTAAAAAAATGTCCTTTTCTTTCAACCAGAGGAGACCGGCAACACGAGACTATATGCGAGTGCGGGCATATGGGAGCAGGGACGAAATGAAGACTTGCGTTGCCTGGAGAGCAGATCCCAGTTACCTAATACGTCAGAAGACAAATCGGACACATTAAGTGTAGTGTATTTGTAGTTGAAAGTAATACTCCCTTCGTTGTAACTGAGTTTAATAAAATGTTGTACATAGATAAACCTAGTGTAAACACATTAATTTTATACAAATTGTACTTGTTATGCTATAAATGGATTTAAATGCTGTACATACATAGCAGTCAGAACCGACAGTTTTTAGTAATGTGTATAAATTATGGTTATGGTCACAAAACCATAAGCCAATAAATAAATTTAAAAAAAGTCCGTCTCCGTTCGAGTACCTTCACTCAAATCACTAATTGTAATTTTATGCACCGTGTCACATAAAAAATGATACCCCCTTTTCTAACACGTAGATTATACAGCACACGAGCTTCGATCCATAGCTTATAAAATACCTTAATCTGTCGTGCCTACACATGCTAATATAAAAGTAATTAATGATGCATCCTAGCTGTCTGCAATAGTTGCTGAAACTATGGTTGTTGGTCACACTAAGGGTGGAATTTCAGCCCACGCTTATACACTATTAAGTTTTACAACCTACCACTATAAAGGAGTGTGTAGTAGATTCATAGCGGGGTGTTCCTGTTTCCTCGAGTGATTCACCGCTTCATGATAAGTATCACGTGCGTGACTCACTTGGGAGATAATGTAATGTGAGACTATCTGTGGCCATGATGCGATAAATGTAATCTCACGTGAACTAATAAAATGAAGAGCAAGTAATTCTACAGTGAATATTATTTACATTATGCCAGTCTCACTCAGTATTTTGAGCCTATTAGCAACTTCAACAACAAAGTAAGGAAAGAGGAGATCTGTGGGAAAAACAAAGAATGGAAGGGCTGTGCGTCCAAGAACAAAAATATATAAACGCGAAAGAAGAGGTGGTGGTTTACTATCATTCCCTGTGGACAGATGCGCATTAGTGTATCTATTACATTGATCTAACAACGACAGTGTAGTCTTCTGTTACCTGAAGGAACACAAAATTAATTATTCTACGACTGTGATGTGCTCATCTTCATTTGATTTAAAGCTATTTACTTCTTTCGTCTGGTGGGCTGATTTTCCACGTTAAGCTGATTTATTCCTAGTGAAACCGTGTATATTATTATATCGAATGTCATTCATAAACATCGTTTTCCGTTATTAACTGACAAACGTAGTTATGGTGGAATTAGTCCTTATATTTTCTCGCCCATCTCATGCCTTCCATAGCCTCTGCTGTTGCCCACCTCTCTATTTATGTTGTGAGCGTAGACAAGTACTGGCACGTAACGGAACACGCAACATTCGCCACGACGTAAGGTCAAAGTACTCTGACAAGCCGTGCGGAATTTGAGCTCAAGATAAACTTTCGCTGCTGTCTCGAAAAAGCAACCGCCTAAATCATTAGGCTCTAAAACAGCATTCAGTTCCAGAACGAAACAGAACTATGACGGAGTAAATCAACTGCCACACAGTCGCACTCGTTTCTGCATTTCCTTCATCTTCTTTTTCCTGGCCTTATCCTTTGTCTACACAGGGTAGGCATGTTAATCTGGATTTGAATATGTTCGTGGTAGACGGTGGCCGTATGCCCTTTCTGTCGCCACTTCTAATTTCTGTATGCATGAGCTTTACATTACTTGCAACAACGTGAACAGTAAAAACTGACCTATCCTTTGTGCAAAGCCTCGCTAGAGTAACATCACTAATAAAAAACGGATACAGTTCGTCTCACTGCAAAAAACAGTAAATAGTTAGGGGAAATATTAATGAAAGTAAGTCCACGGGCCAAAAAACAGTAATCCTTAGAGAAATCATTACAAGCATTATTTGATACCGTGTAATTTCGCCCCTGGACATGATAATCACCTGGATTCGGTTAGGAAGTGAGTCCACAAGGTTGTGAAAGTACGTCGCATCCAGCTTAAGCCACTCGTTGAAGATTTAATCGCACAGTTCCACCAAATTGCGACGATGGCAATGTCGGCGTCTTACCCGCTGTTCCAACATGTCCTACAGATCGTCTATGGTTTTTAAGCCAGGTAATTTTGTAGACCAGTCGAGATGTAATAGGGTGGGGGTCTGTTTAGAAAACCACTCACTTATTCTTCCTGCGCGATGACCTTTGTTGTTATCGTCTTTATGTGCCGGTGTGAGAAATGACCCATTGCGTGGTGATCGACTCCAAATATTCACTGCATCCAGGTTCCGTAACAATGTTCTCTCGCTGACAGGTGGAATGAACCTTTATTCACTGCCTGCAGCAATTCCTATCGAGTTTGGAAACGAATTTGATTCACAAGCTGTGAAACGGGTCTCCGTTGTCTCTCAGCCAGGACATTTTTCCAACCACAATTCTGTCGTCGTGTTTCGTGGCTAGTTTTGCTACATCACTGCTTGTAGACACGTCCGCTGAGAAACACTAACAAATCCAGCATGTCACACACCGTATGGCCATGGGCAGGGCCAAACACGATTGCCCACTTTCGCCATTCTGTCACGTTCTTACATTTATCGACTTTTATGTAAAATGTGCGCTTGAAACATAAGTGTCTCACGCTCACGTAGAGGCAGTGCGCTATCGGTTGAGCATGTGATTCGTTCATTGGGCCATCTGTAAAGGCGTAACGGGGATGAGCTTATTCTTCAAATGCGAGTATTTTAGCTTAGGCGTTACCGTGACTGAATGAAACAACAAGTTTACTGTTAGTAGTCACTGTGTATTAATATTCACAACACGTTTCGAAGGCTTAAACCGCCATCATCAGGTGGATTTTTATGTGTTAGTACGACATTTGTATTTTGTGTTACGACTTGGGGGAAACCTGTGACACTTTCAGCGGTCAGGCTCGTTTCTCTGCCGTAGTACATCACATATAAGCTGTCATACTCTGTAAACAAAAATACCAATTTATATGTAATGTATTACGGCAGAGAAACGAGACTATGACCACAGAAGACGGTGCAACAGGACACCCCAAAGACGTAACACAAACCACACATGACGTACTAACACATATAAATCCATCTGACGATGGACCTTCCAAACTAGTTGTGGCTAAATAAATAGTGAAAGATAACTGTAGCCTTGTCGTTTCATTCAAACTTATTCCTACCTAGTGGAAAAAGTAATAACCAATGTATTACCCCAACCCTTAGGCAGTTATTACATGTGACAAATATAATATAAGCTTCCTAAAGAAATCAACAGCAAAATGTGTTTGTGCCGTACTTAACCAATGTATGTACGTAATCAGCTATCCGACATCCAGTACTGAATGGAGACCTACTTCAGATTTCTCCAGTCGTTAGGTATAATCCTAAGATCTCCTGCTTTGGAAAGTTTGCTCCCTTCCAATCAGTCCTTCCACCCCCTCTCTCACCTTTTCATTTTCTCTTCCTCTCCCTCTGCACCCAGCCTTTCATTTCTATCTGTGAATCCCAACCAAAAATATTATTTGTGTATAATTTCGCTACTGTAACCAACATAATTATTGTACTCAAAGGTTGCAACATGTCACCTAATTCCATAAACGAGTATGAAATTCGAGCTATATTAGCTTGACAAAATCAGGTTTATATACCACTAAAGTATTTGTTCCAACTCGTTTATTGAACTCCTCAAAGCAAAGATCTCCAAAGTCCTTGAAATTTATTCTGTAATAATGCTGTTACGATGTATTTCTTTGTACGTTGTGATAATGTTTCTATTCTGCTATATGATCCTTGCACCTAATAGTTTATCGACGCCGTATTTGTTTACAAAATATGATAGTATACATGTGATGTATTACGGCAGTGAAAGGAACCTCTGACCACTGGAGGTACTGTACTTTACTTAATTTATTTTTACCGTTAGATATACATTAAGTTTTTGGTCAAAAGAAACACAAAGCCATGTACTGAAACAGTGTTTTGTTTCTCCTACTAGACAGTGTCACAAGTTCCTCCAAAAAATAGTAACACAATACACACACACACACACACACACAGGCACACACACACACACACACACACACACACACACACACACACACACACTTCATACAAACAAATGTAAATCCACCTGATGATGGAGATTTCCACCTTTGAAACGCATCGTGAAAATAAATAAGGAGAGACTGGTAACAGTAAACTTGTTGGTTCATTTAAAGAACACAAAGTCGAACAACTTTTACATATTCAGTTACGTTTACTTATTAAAGAAGGCCACGTTGCAACGTATAACTTGAGGGTGGTCTTACCGGCCTCACTCGGTCTCTTATCTGTCCCTGTTGTTTGTGCTTTTTCTTTTATCTCTGCTGCCCTCCTCCACTCATCACCATTCTGCGTCCGTTAACGACACGTCGCATTAATGCCTCGTTATAAGTTTGCTCAGTTAGCAATATTTCTAGCTAGACAAGTATTTGCCGTTCGCAGTTGCCGCAATAATTGTTTTATTTTCGTAGCTTAATATTCTGCTGACTTCCATGTTGTTTTGAAACTGTGGCGCATCACACACACACACACACACACACAAACACACACACACACACAGGATATGGACAACGTCTACTATTTGCCACTTTTTTTAATAGTGATTGTCTTAACCACTAATGAATAACACAGTATAAGCTTCCTAAAGAAATCAACAGCAAAATGTGTTTGTGACTTTGTGCCGTACTTAACTAATGTATATACGGAATAACCTATTCGACATCCACTCCTGAATGGAGACCTTCCTCAGATTTCTCCAGTCGTCAGGGTCTAATGTTTTTTAAGCTAATAAAGAATTTTCTTGATCCATAATACATCCATTCGCCGACTACATGCCTCGCCCATATCAATTTCATTTCCATTATAGTCGTAACTGTTTTCTTTTCCCACAGTTCCCTGATTCATTTGCTTATTTTTGGATACATCTCCCTGTGTCTCGCCGAGCAGTCCTCCGCTTTTCAATAGATTTCACGCTGAAGATCAGTAACTCATATCCACAAGTCGACACTGATAACTAACAGTCAACATAACCTTCCCTTTTCAGATAAATCTTGTTCTGTTTTCAAAAACTCAATTAAAAATAATGGCTCTGAGCACTATGGGACTTAACATCTGAGGTCATCAGTCTCCTAGAACTTAGAACTACTTAAACCTAACTAACCTAAGGACATCACACACATCCATGCCCGAGGCAGGATTCGAACCTGCGACCGTAGCGGTCGCGCGGTTCCAGACTGAAGCGCCTAGAACCGCGCCGGCCAACTGAATTTCGTTTACGCCATTTTTACTTCTAGTTCATTATTTCTGCTGCCCAGTCGTTATCCTCAAGCACTATAAGGAAATAAACTCATCAGATAGTTCTTTGATTTCAGTGTTAATACGTACTATTTACTTTTCTTTTGGATTTCAAATGATGTCGCTGATTACTCTTCCGATTACTCTGCTGTCACTGGAACGATAAAGCCCTAAACTTTTCTTCCTTTCAGTCGATACTTTGATACCATGTCCATGTATTCCTAACCTTTGTCAAGAACTTCACCTCTGAGTTGTTACACGCAAAGCTGTATATAAACTGTGCTAATAATGGAATTTTTATGTGCACTTATAGCTTACATGCTCTACTTATCCTCACACTTTTTCCTTTCTATGTTCTTTCTAGTAAGTTTTCATTTCGCAGTTTATCTGTTCACTTAATTTTTTACGTCCTCGCACAGCATCGCATTTAATTTAGGCCCAGGTTCTTATTCCTAGGATTTTGATGCTTTTCATACCTACTACTTCGCACGCTATTCTCTTGATTATTTTCCAAGTTTGACACCACTAGATTTCTCTACTTGATGAAAGCTCTTTTCGCCTCTGTCACTTTGTTCCTAATACTTTCCCCAAGTGATACCTCACGTAATATCTTTCTTGTTAGGTCGAAGAATTCCTCCAATTCTTCACTTTTTTCCCCGATTTTGATACTTAAAACTCGATATTCTGCTTTAATCCATGTATTGCCGACACCTCGTTTTACCATCTGCCTTCTCTTTCCGCCATTAGAAACGCAAACAGGATATTAGAGTCTACAATCATATGTCACGGACGCCTACACTAAACAACTACACTTCTAGCAGAACACTCATACTTCACGATCAAAGGTGCAATGGTGCATGAGGGAGGACTCATTGCGATACCATAGCCAGTAGTGGCTCCCGATTCTGTTTTACCACGAGCTTACCATTTTTAGTGTTCTCATTTTATTTTTGCCTCTACGTTTCTTTTAGATCCTGAGTTTATCTCTGCACTTCGTGATCTTTCCTGGGATTTAGTGCATCTTATTCCATCTTATATTGTCCAAGGCTTCCTATACGTTCACGAATACCATGAATATATCCTGTATTTTCGTCCTCCTTTTTAACCCTGTCTTCCAACAAAAACAATAAATTAAGAACTGCTTCTCAGTTTCTTCGCTCTTTTCTAATGCAAACCGGCCACGCTCAGCATTCTTCAGTCCTTCTTTGGGAAGAACTGTAACATGCATGGCCACAGACTCACGGTTCAACATCAAGGAAACTCTGAAACATTGAATTTCCAATGCGTAATAAAGCATTCGTTCATGTAGCATAAATCTGCCGAGAAAATTGCAAGAATGCAGTCCATTGAGAAATCTAGAAACACCTCTCTATGAATTGCTCATGTAGGAATCGTAAGGATAAAAGTCAATTACAGTCTGCACTCTTTGTTCCATTATTAAACTGTGAATCAATTGAGAGGAATATTTCATACGAGCACATGGTACAACGGATAGTAAGACATTTGCACATGCCTCAGCGCATTCTAAAGTACAGATGTAAATACGGATGTGTATGAAACTAGCAAGGACGTAACTCCGCCACTCATCCAGTACCCCTTCCCCTTTACCCTCACGACCACCCTCTCCCCTCCCCCACACACACCATCTCTGCTCGCCACAGAAAAGAACAACTTCCATGACCGCATGGCATCACCAGGCTGTCAATAGAGCTGTGCGAGAGGCAGTGAGAATGAATACACTAGCTCACCGGAGGACGTGAAGCCTAAGAAAAGGAGTGAGCTAGAGGAGTCAAGTGGAAGAAACCTTGCAGCAGTTTCGCTCAGTGCCTGGCAGTGAGAAGCATTTGTAAGATGTCCTCGTTGTAGAAGAAGCTAGCAAATTTTTAGGTGGTGTGTGACAGTGATTTCCAAGAGTAGTAAATGAATGGTTGGATGACTCACCATGAAAAATCTCAAGTGCAGAATATTTCTGTTTTCTGCTATGGTTTAAGGTCTAGTCGATAATGATATATCAGTGACGGACCGCTAGATCTCACCGTAAGAAATCATATTTAGACTTCCGTTTCCAACATTTTCGTTGACAGTTTTTGAAAATCACAGAAACGTACATCAGAAAGAGAACATTTACGCTGCGTTTAAATTCTCTCTTTATAATGCTTCCCATCAGCTGTAAATAGCAAACTATCTTGGGTACCTGTAATGCAAAGCCACAGACATGGGATAAAGCCAGTCAAATAAGTTCCGTCACAAGTTGAACAACCATACTAAGAAGACGGGTTCCGACAATTTATAGAAATACTCATCATTTCAAATACGAAAGTAGTCGATGGACTGGCCTTATTCTTGTTAGCGCTGTCATCTTATCGTCTGCCTGGCGTCTTAGATGAAGGCTATAATCCGACTACCACCGGCCACTGTTCAAATACAGTAGCGCTAATTAGGCGTCGCGAATCAGCAGAATACGGACAGTCTCTGCAAATTCTAGAATTGCCTACCCATATGTGCTGCCACATTACAACTCGATAATTCTCATGTCAATACTGTGGTAACCTAGATGCGTCGTTCATATCAAACCGTCAGGGACTAAATTAACAACTTTCTGTACCGACCGTGAGGCACTGCACAGAAAATGCATTTCGTTTGGTAAGCTTATTATTATTATTTCTGTTTTTTTTTTCTATCTTTAGACAGATGAATACGTCTTCAGCATTCTAGGCATTATTGTCAGCTTTTTGTATTCCTTGTTGCACGTTATGATGACAATTGCTTCTCCTTTCATGTTAGCAGAAGCTGAAATCGAACTTCCACTATACCCATTCGATGGTTTCATTATTTCACAGTTTTTGAGTCCGTTTTTTCAGACATTGCATATGTTTCTGGCATAATATACTTTCATGATTTGGAACTTTACGTTATTCGCCTCTCTGTGGATGTTTGCGTTTAGAAATCAATGCTGTGTTGTGTTTTCATTCGCATTCCTGTGTTTTAGTGATAATGCTAATGACAGCATTCTTAACAAAAACATTTCCTACGTCCATAATGATCAAAAGAAGTGTGCAATAGTGGAAAAAATGGTTCAAATGGCTCTGAGCACTATGGGACTCAACTGCTGTGGTCATAAGTCCCCTAGAACTTAGAACTACTTAAACCTAACTAACCTACGGACATCACACACATCCATGCCCGAGGCAGGATTCGAACCTGCGACCGTAGCGGTCGTGCGGTTCCAGACTGTAGCGCCTTTAACCGCTCGGCCACTCCGGCCGGCTGCAATAGTGGACTGGGTGGCTTCGTGGCTAAATGTTAGACTACAAATCCAAAGGCCTGCTGTTCCTTTTCAAAAGATCGTCGGAGTCCATGTTATATTGTATATCGGCCTATAACCGGCTGTGTAAGTCAGAACAAAGGTTGGAGGAAAACTAGGGCTGCACACCATAACACCTGGACCACCAACACTATTCCCGTGTGCATTACGTGTTCCCATCTCCCGTCATACAAGGGTACATCCAGAATTATCGTTTTTGTGGTGCAGGTATCATCGTGTGGGAAGACATGTTATTGCATGGGCGGGTGGAAGAATGGAACGTCCTCCCACGATGACTCCTTGCTAACCGCGTGGCCACCAGGGGAGCACGTTGCAGAACACGCACTGCCGTCCGTGTCATTACACATCCCATTAACAACCATGCATTGCGTTTTGCAGTGTCCAGGGAACCATTATAAATCGCGGTCATTTCAGTGTAATTATTGGTTTTAAGTAAAAATGTCATTTCTGTTCCCCTTATTGCTTATTTCTTTCAGTTACCTTATGTACTATACTGTAGCAGTTCTTTCTGGATATGGTCCACGTTTCATTGAGTTATGTTACATGCCAGTAACACATCATGCAAAAGTTACACTAGTCCTTAACTTTTGTAAAGTAGTGTATTGCGGCAGCTATAAAAGTTAAAAATTATTTCCGTGCGTCAGAAAATTTGCCACATTGTCAGCCAAAGTTTAGCGGAAGCAGCATCTAGATACAGTAACTGGTACTGGTTAGGTTTATATGGTTTGCCACATCTATCCTCCCATCTCTATTAAACTGAAATCAGTGTCCTGCCCTGCATTAGCCGTGTCATTCATTACACACTAGTACCGCTACGAGCGAATATCGAATTGTGAGACATTAGGGTATCGCTATCTTTGGAGAATCTTGAGCAAATGCCTACAATTCTTTGTCCGGGCACTGGTATAATGAAATTATCTTTTTAGTTACTAAGGACAACTTAGGAATTCTGTACACTTGCGAGCAGACAAATTGTGTCTTATATTCGTGTCGTTGTTGGCCTCCAACGGCTTTTTCACGTCGTGAAGTCTGAGCCAGAGACGAGAACATTTTGGGTTGCTGTGATGGCAAAGAGGTGTGGGATGACCGCTGCGTGGCCTAATAAGGACGCGACAAGTGTGCCGCGCCTCTCGGCTTTAAATGGATACGCGGGCCGCCAAGGTTCCAGCTCGCCATTCAGTCTGCTGCCAGGCACAGTAAGCTATGCTTGGAAACGCGAAACTCAAATAGAGAGCGAATTACTTTCCACAACAGCATGAAAAGTACTTGAAGTTTGCAGTCTCACATCCAATGTCACAAAGCAGAATGTTTATTTTACACTAATTTTAAACAATGATAAGCAACAGATGAAGATCAAATTAAAATGTGATCGAGTCTCTTCCATATCAGAAGGAGATCAATCAGTAAAATTAGATTTACTTAAAGGGTTGGCTTCATGGTCGACAAATCGCGAGTCATGTCATAAGCTGAAAAAACCCGACTGAAATGTTTACTGAGGTTGAAAAATCAGGCTGAAGCTATTTCTATCTTCTTCGGAAAATTTATCAACGTTCACCGAAATGGTGCGGTTAGAAGGTAATGTCAAAGATTTGATGCCTCAATTATTAGGGATACCGGGAAAACTATTCGGAGGAGTATAACAACACTGCAACCGACGTAATGGAAACTAAATAACGGTATCTGCACCAGGTAAAGTGGACGTAGTTATTGGCTTTGAATAAAAATGTCATTTCTGTTCCCCTTATTGCTTATTTCTTTCAATTACCTTATGTACTATACTGTAGCAGTTCTTTCTGGATATGGTCCACGCTTCATTGAGTGGTGCTCAGAGAAGTAGCGAGGTATAAAGATTCAGAAGAAACACCTCTACCCTGGCTTAACATGCACAGCTTCCTTACCGTAGGAATATACTGAGAAAGAAAATGCAAGTAACTGAGAGACTCATTCTAGTCAAAAAGTTAATGGATCGTATGAATAGTTGTCCTATTAGTCCGCAGCCCGTGGTCGTGCGGTAGCCTTCTCGCTTCCCGCGGCCGGGTTCCCGGGTTCGATTCCCGGCGGGGTCAGGGATTTTCTATGCCTCGTGATGACTGGGTGTTGTGTGATGTCCTGAGGTTAGTTACGTTTAAGTAGTTCTAAGTTCTAGGGGACTGATGACCATAGATGTTAAGTCCCATAGTGGTCAGAGCCATTTGGTGTCCTATTTTTGTTTTTCTTTCATTGTTAAACTCTATTGTTATACAGGGTACCCCAGAAATGTTGCAACAAATTTCGGGGAGTTGTACATTGAGTCTTGACGAACAAGTCGAGGATAGGGACTCTTGTCCGGAAACTTTATCCAATGGCGGAAGAGAGCGTCGAAGTTATAGGCGCTTGCGCGTGCGCCTACCATTAGGCCCTCCTTCGGCAGAAAACGTTACTTCGTACTCTGATAGACGCTCGCGAAAAGTTTCGCAATGTTGTTTGTCATTCAGTGATCACGACTGATTGCCACGATCGTCAGGGGAGAAGACGAAACTAGCTACTGCTCAAACATGTTCAAATGTGTGTGAATTCCTAAGGGACCAACCCGCTGACGTCATCGGTCCCTAGACTTACACACTACTTATGCTAAGAACAACACACACACTCGGACGAGGGAGGACTCGAACCTCCGGCGGGAGGGGCCGCGCAATCCGTGACATGACGCCTCAAACCACGCGGCCACTCCAGGCGGCAACTAGCTACTGCCTTGTAGCCTATTATCCTATGAATGCGAAGCTCTGTTGTCTCGATGGATGTCAGGTTTTCACCTACAGCATATTTTTCGCCGAAGGAGTGGCCTAGTATCAGGCACCAGCGCCTATAACGTGGACACTCTGTAGCGTCGTTAGATGACGTTTCCCGACACAGGCTCCTATCCTCGATTTGATCCTCATGACACCATCTACAGTCACTCGAAGCCTGTTTCAACATATCTGTGACACCCTGCATACTGAAATTTGTTCATATTCCATGAAACGTTATGAAACGTATAAAATTGCATTTTTCAGCATCAGTCGTGGATTATTT
This sequence comes from Schistocerca americana, assembly GCF_021461395.2. NCBI lineage: Eukaryota > Metazoa > Arthropoda > Insecta > Orthoptera > Acrididae > Schistocerca > Schistocerca americana. The sequence continues at coordinate 336,455,753 of NC_060123.1, read as the reverse complement.
CGGCAGTATGCAGCCATTACCATATGCTTAATTGTTATTTGTCCAGCAATTGTTAATTATAGTTTCTTGGGAAGGGCGAAAAGACGTTTTGCTACGTGTCCCTGTGACGATATGTTCCACAACATACACTCCTGGAAATGGAAAAAAGAACACATTGACACCGGTGTGTCAGACCCACCATACTTGCTCCGGACACTGCGAGAGGGCTGTACAAGCAATGATCACACGCACGGCACAGCGGACACACCAGGAACCGCGGTGTTGGCCGTCGAATGGCGCTAGCTGCGCAGCATTTATGCACCGCCGCCGTCAGTGTCAGCCAGTTTGCCGTGGCATACGGAGCTCCATCGCAGTCTTTAACACTGGTAGCATGCCGCGACAGCGTGGACGTGAACCGTATGTGCAGTTGACGGACTTTGAGCGAGGGCGTATAGTGTGCATGCGGGAGGCCGGGTGGACGTACCGCCGAATTGCTCAACACGTGGGGCGTGAGGTCTCCACAGTACATCGACTTTGTCGCCAGTGGTCGGCGGAAGGTGCACGTGCCCGTCGACCAGGGACCGGACCGCAGCGACGCACGGATGCACGCCAAGACCGTAGGATCCTACGCAGTGCCGTAGGGGACCGCACCGCCACTTCCCAGCAAATTAGGGACACTGTTGCTCCTGGGGTATCGGCGAGGACCATTCGCAACCGTCTCCATGAAGCTGGGCTACGGTCCCGCACACCGTTAGGCCGTCTTCCGCTCACGCCCCAACATCGTGCAGCCCGCCTCCAGTGGTGTCGCGACAGGCGTGAATGGAGGGACGATTGGAGACGTGTCGTCTTCAGCGATGAGAGTCGCTTCTGCCTTGGTGCCAATGATGGTCGTATGCGTGTTTGGCGCCGTGCAGGTGAGCGCCACAATCAGGACTGCATACGACCGAGGCACACAGGGCCAACACCCGGCATCATGGTGTGGGGAGCGATCTCCTACACTGGCCGTACACCACTGGTGATCGTCGAGGGGACACTGAATAGTGCACGGTACATCCAAACCGTCATCGAACCCATCGTTCTACCATTCCTAGACCGGCAAGGGAACTTGCTGTTCCAACAGGACAATGCACGTCCGCATGTATCCCGTGCCACCCAATGTGCTCTAGAAGGTGTAAGTCAACTACCCTGGCCAGCAAGATCTCCGGATCTGTCCCCCATTGAGCATGTTTGGGACTGGATGAAGCGTCGTCTCACGCGGTCTGCACGTCCAGCACGAACGCTGGTCCAACTGAGGCGCCAGGTGGAAATGGCGTGGCAAGCCGTTCCACAGGACTACATCCAGCATCTCTACGATCGTCTCCATGGGAGAATAGCAGCCTGCATTGCTGCGAAAGGTGGATATACACTGTACTAGTGCCGACATTGTGCATGCTCTGTTGCCTGTGTCTATGTGCCTGTGGTTCTGTCAGTGTGATCATGTGATGTATCTGACCCCAGGAATGTGTCAATAAAGTTTCCCCTTCCTGGGACAATGATTCACGGTGTTCTTATTTCAATTTCCAGGAGTGTATTATCCCTGCTCAGTGGAGCGTGCACCAGTGTGTGTGTCGTATTATTCCAATTATCTCAGACATTTTTACTTATGTATAGCTGTATTATAGCCTTATATACACAGAAAAGCACAATAACACAGACAACAGTATCACTTTTCGCTATCTCTTAAAGTTGTTCACAGGGGGCTGATTAGAACATACCACAGAGTCCTCAGCCACTAAGACAATACTTATACTAAGAGTGCAACATGTTTTACAAGTTTGTTTATATTGTGGCACATGTTATATTGTGTCTTTTGAAATCCCTCCCAGTATGGTCCACATAAAGGACCTTACATGTGTTACAAATCTTTCTGTATTTGTCCAGTTCTGTGTGTTTGTTTATATATGTTGAACTGTTTGTTGCAGTTTATTTTGTGCTGTGAAACGATGTTGACCCTGTGCTGTCTAAATATATGATCATAATTGTTTGGTAGGATAATTTACTAATGAATGTTACGCAAACAGTGGGTTTATTTCCTAACAAGGAACCCCTTGAGTGCGAGGTCGCAAGTTCAGTCTTTAGTAACGCTCATTTGGAAGTGATGTGTTAACCATTACGACAGGAAAAATATTAGCTGCTAATGACTTGCCATCTGCATCAGGAAGACGACAGAAACGAGTATCCAGGAGGTGCGGAGATCAACCTTCTATGGGATGTACTGTATGTATTACACTTCTTAATCTGGATAGCATCGACATACAAGAAATGTTGAAAACAAACCATTAACTTGCACCATCAACACGGAATAAAAATGGTGCACCGCAGCGATGACAAAGGTTCGCACCATAAAGATCGAAGACGAGTTCCTTGGAAGTTACAGACTGTGTAGGACGTTCCCATAGAATCATATTGGAGTACTGGGACGATGAGAACTGATGGCATTTTCTGACATGCACCCAAGTGCGAAACAGTCTGTCGCGGAGATTACCATGCAACTGGGGCCTTTAAGGCCTAGTTCCAGGTAGTACGATAATTTATTTTGTAGGCGCGGAAAAAACAAACATCCAGAGGCTGAATTTGTCTAGTGGTTCCAGGTGGTATGAATTACAATGTCAGACTCTTTTCAGAAGGAATAATTTGCTTTAAAGACGTATGATTTTTATACGCAGACCAGGAATCAAGCAAAAGCAACAGGTATTGATCAAAAGCAGTGTTCATACCATTCATACCATTGTTGTAGTTCTCTTACGCCCATTTTCCCACTCTTACTTGCTGTGACGTAAATATTCCTCACTGCCGTTACAAGGTCAAGTACACGAGAAAGAATCTTAGGGGCAGAGCCCCTCAAACTTCTCGCAGCATAATAAATAACTTTCAAGCCAATTTGTCATCCAGATTAACAGTCGGCATAATTTTATACGGATGTGTTAAGGCTTTGATGTTTATTGAGCTTGATACAAGTCTCTTGGTACCTCTAATTTCCAGTGTTCCTTATTGAACGATGGAATGGTTCAAATGGCTCTGAGCACTATGGGACTTAACTTCGGAGGTCATCAGTCCCCTAGAGCTTAGAACTACTTAAACCTAACTAACCTAAGGACATCACCCACATCCATGCCCGAGGCAGGATTCGAACCTGCGACCGAAGCGGTCGCGCGGTTCCAAACTGTAGCGCCTAGAACCGCTCGGCCACCAACGATGGAATAAACTTCTTTATATCATCTACAAATTTTCGGGTCCATTCCGCAGTTTGCTGTGCATCGTCAAATTGACGCTTTGTTAGAAATATCATCATCTTACGTCTTCCAATTCTGTAGTACTGTTTGAAGTTGTGCAACAATCCATTGCTTACTTGAAGTAATTGTATCTATGTCGCGTCCATATGATGTGCATAACGTAGTACGTCATTATAATGCACATCCCGTAAACTGTATCGAGCATCCTTGAAACGTATAATCACCAGTTTTTGTAACACGTGCGCCTTTTCCTCCCTTGAACATCTGTAGTTTGCTTATGCACTACACGGTCATGTTGCTAGCTTGTTGTTTGAAATCTGTTCATAATTATTTTATTATGGTGCGGAAAATCTTCCATGTATGTAAATATAACACCCGCTCCTTGGACAATGATTATCCTTTATTACCTTTTTTCTGGAGACGGAGTTTGTGGCTCCCTGCCCGACAAGGAAGGTAAACTGCATAACTCGGCACCTATTTCAGAATTACTTTCACTTGTTAAGCACGTATCGTCGTCATTGTACTCCTCATATACACCGTCGGCACAGTCGGACGTATACGACACCACACATTCGACTGACTCTCCTTGCAGAAGCGCAAATATCTCGTCTGCCAGTTCGCTTTGCGAAATTCCTTGGGTTCATTTCTAAGTAAATCGTAACCTTGGCAAATGTTGTTGTAGATATAATGCAATGTTTGCTTTGTTTGTCGCTGCCATTGCTCTGCTTTGTATCAACACCACTACCACTCTAGCATTATTGTGAGTTACTCGTGGACTAAGCAGTTCAACTACGCTTCGTAGCCTCATACTGTGCTCACCACTGAATACCTCCAGTCCCGCCCTACATCGCCATTAGCAGCGAATATTGTGGTTGCATGGTAGACAATTTGTGGGGCGTCGAATGCGGTAAACTTTATTGACCTTTTGCGACCTCGAACTCAAAGGTTCCTTGTGAGTCGTTTATTGTCTGTTTTCTTTTCTTTATGAGACTGCCTACAATGGTGTCAATACAGTCATTTACTGCACAGATTTGTTTGACTTCGCTGAGTCGCTCATGCTCCGCATCTCTATCAAGGCTCTGTTATCTAGTACTCCACATGCATGATGTTTCCGTGGCATTGGGCGGCTAGATGGGCTGCGTGTGGCAATGTCTGTTGTAGTTGTTCTGTGGGTTTTGAAGGTGTGTATGTTGTTTTCTTTGCTGTTGGTCATCATTTTTAACTTACGGATGTTCAACGAGCCAGTAAGGGGGTAAGACACAGGAATTACTAGAAGCGACAGGTAAACAAACGAATGGATTTGATGATGTACCGTAGTTATGACCGCAATGAAAATGAAATAAAGGATGAGCATGAAATTTAGTCGGGAGATTTGCATGGTACATACAATCTTTTCTGTTCTGTTCGAAGATCCAGATGATGTAGTAATAATTCCGACTGCGTGCTGGCACAAAGAAAGTTGTAGCCTTTCGGCTTTGTCATCATACGTGGTTCAAATGGCTCTGAGCACTATGGGACTTAACTTCTGAGGTCATTAGCCCCCTAGAACTTAGAACTACTTAAACCTAACTAACCTAAGGACGTCACACACATCAATGCCCGAGGCCGGATTCGAACTTGCGACCGTAGCGGTCGCGCGGTTCAAGACTGTAGCGCCTAGAACCGCTCGGCCACCCTTGTCGGCTCTTCATACATGATAAAAGAAAATATATACACGATTTTGAAGAGCTAATCTGGCAGTTGTAAATTCCTTGTATCTCTTCTACATCTAAATCTACATCGATAATCTGCAAATCACATTTAAGTGCCTGGCAGAGGGTTCATCGAACCACCTTCACAATTCTATATTATTCCAATCTCATATAACGCGCGGAAAGAATGAACACTTATATCTTTCCGTATGGGCTCTGATTTCCCTCCCTATGTAGGTCGGTACCAACAAAATATTTTCGCATTCGGAGCAGAAAGTTGGTGACTAGAATTTCGTGAGAAGATTCCGTCGCAACGAAACACGTCTTACTTTTAATTATGTCCAGCCCAAATCCTGTATCATTTCTGTGACACTCTCTCCCGTATTTCGCGATAATACAAAACGTGCTGCCTTTCTTTGGACTTTTTCGATGTAACCCGTCAGTCCTATCTGGTAAGGATCCCACAGCGCGCAGCAGTATTCTAAAAGAGGACGGACAAGCGTAATGTAGGTAGTCACCTTGGTAGGGCTGTTACATTTTCTAAGTGTCCTGCCAACTTACTTTTAAAAAATCTGTCACGACTTTTTTCTCCGTTTTGGTTTACCCAAAGCTCAGTGAGTAGTTTAGGCGTGTGTGTGTGTGTGTGTGTGTGTGTGTGTGTGTGGTTAGCGGTGGGTAGAGGGGGTCGGGGGAGGGGGGCGAGGTAGCTTAGGATAAGTGCTTTCTCTAATAGTGTAGGGTGTTAAATGACAGAGTAAGAAGAGTTATTGACAGTTTCAACTTCTAACAGTGTCGTGAGCTCGTAAGACGCGTCTCTCGCTCGGTAGTAATCTGTCCGGAAGGTTCAAAATAAATCAGTGTCGTCTCTCTCTGCCACAGACTGTAAAGCAGTGCTACTCACCCATGAACACCTATGTGTAACATTGTAGTCGTATCCGTCTTAGTTTTGTTATAAGTGGTGATTGAAAAGTTTCCTTTCGAAGAGCGTACGGTCCAGAATCGCTATGCCAATCAGCCAAAATCGCCGTGAACACTGAGGCAATCATCCCACCGAAGCGCCAGGTTGAATGTGCCCTATTGGTAAAACACCGTGTATTACTGCGTGAAGAAGTCCGTAACTGCCTGTTGCACATCCTCGTCCGACAGAAATCGCCAATCTTTCAAGGCTTTTTTGAGAGACCGGAGAAGTGATAGTGGTATGGACAGAGATCGGGACTCTAGGGTAGGACCTAGAGTGTCTCCCATCTGAGTTGGCGTAACTTCTGCGTCACGACATTTGCGATATGTGGACGTACATTATCATGAAGCAACAGCACCCTTTGGCACACTATTCCACAACGGTGGTTTTCGACAGGCATGCTGTCCCATACACATTCTTTATTTTCTGATGGATGTCTAGGGGTGTTTGTCCTTCGACACCCAAAAGAATAAGAGCACGTTGGCTCCGTCTGGACGTATTTGCTAAAAAGGTCATCGTATTTGATGTTTCCGCGTTCACCACATGTACGTCAGGAAGACAAGAATCTACACTGATCGCTTGCCTACATATCTGTGGTTATATACCCGCAATAGAGTTGCGCTATGTTGCATATACCCTATGCTACTGCAGAACCCTCGAACGGAAGCTTTTTGACCGCCCCTCATAATATTTGCAGCTATTCTTTCTGAGATGTTAAGTTCAGTTACGTTTACCATGTAAATAGGAACAAATATTATCCGTTTCTATCCGTTTTTATTTACATTCAGTTGTTAAACACGAATAATAATCCTTTCTTTAATTTTCACAGTCAGTGAGTTCCTTACAAACATCACAGAGATTTTTCCGTAGTCCGATATGAGAGAGCGTCTGACAGCCGTAATCAGATCAGGTTAGACCAACAAATTTAACTAAATCTTTAAAATGCGCGGCAGAATGTAGGAAAAGTGGTGTTCAACGTCCAGTCGATACCAAGGTCTTTAGAAACACATCACAAATTCGTCTTCACGAGGATGGAGAGACAAGAAGGTAGGAAGATTAGTTTAACGTCCCGTCGACAACGATGTCATTAGAAACGGAACAGAAGCTCGAATGGCCACAGGGAAAGATAGGGAAGGAAAGTAGCCATGCCCTCTATAGAGGAAATGTCTCAGCATCTGCCTTAAGAGATTTGTGGAAGTGACGGAAAACCAAATCTGGATGGCCGGTCGGGGATTTGAACTGTCGTTCTTCCGAATGCGAGTCCAGTGTGCTAACCACTGCGTCACCTCCCTTGGTGGTGGGGGAGACCTGAGAGAACATGATCAGAATCTTTCTTTTCCTTGGTCATAAAGAATAATAGGAAGGATCTTTTGATTTTAATCGATCAAGCGCTGCTAGCATAGCCACAACAGGTATTAAGGGCTCTTGATGTGGGTCTGTCCTACGCAACGACTTGTGCTGCATCGCAGAGAAATTCACTTCATTAACTCTCCCAGTTACAGTTCATGAAAAGAATGATGTATCGAGAATCGAGATAACACCATGTTGAGGAAGTGCGCTCCTACCTACGGACCTCCCAAGGCGTCGTTCATATAGTCAGCACGATTCGACCGCGCTCTCTTGGTCTTGGGTTTGTTTAGTAGTTGTTAGCCCTACTACTGTAGTAAATAATCGTTTGAGACTCGGCGTGATGAGGTGAAAAGTGCCTGTAAACCTCCAGGCGGGAGCAGGGCTTCTTGTGGAGTGGCATTTAAGGAATGATGTGACGAAGAGGGCACCTGACGACGAGTCACATATCATCGTGAGGCCGCGCACGCGCCAGCGCAGCCGCCGCTCTATCTACTCCCAGACACCTGTCGGCTCGTCCTGCGACGCTATTGGCGCTCAGAAGCGATGCTCCTGCTGCTGCTCCTCTCACGGTTCAACGACGTCTGGCAACCCTGAAGGCGGCCGGCCTGCCGGCCAGCGCGCGCGACTGTTTCTTTGTCTGCTTGAGGTCATCCTGCGAGCACAGCCGCGTGCGCGCGAGCGAGCATCCTGTCTTCACGAGCACCAGGGACCTGGAGGCGGCAGTGGCGGAGCGGGCGCAAAAAACGGACGACAGCGGCCCCGCCGTCGACGACGAGCCGCTCGGAGATGTTCGTGCGTGATCGGCGGCGCTGACCTTGGGCGGCGCGGTGTGGGTGATTGGCCACCTGCGATCGTCCTAAGCGGCGGCAGCTAGGGTTGTTTACCTGTGTGACCCTGCTGCCGCTACCATCTTCGCCGCATACCTCCGCCGCCGCCACCACTCCCACTATTCATCTTGTCCACGCCAAGTTTAAGCGTGGCTCACTGCTACGCCCCTTGTACGGCTCAATTAAAACTTCTATCGCCAAAGTAGCATACTTTTAGCGTACCACGTTACGGCTAAATTCATCTCAGACCAGTTTCCAAGGCCAGTATTATATTGCAAAAGATCTTTGTCGAAGATCTTTTATCGAAGCCCTTTGGTCAAATATTTGACACTTTACAGGGCAAGCTTTTACAAACGACATCTTTTATCAAAGATCGCTGCTGTACCCTTGTCGCTTTGCTTGCTTTAGTGCTTTTAACCTAGGGATGAGAAAAACCGACCGGTTAAAACCGATACTAGTGTTTTAGTTCTGAATAACCAGTATTTTTCGGTATTTGTTTGGTCACGAACATAACTGGCGTTTTTTCAATCTGTACTAATAACCGAGGGAAAAAAAAGAAAAAACAGGACTAAATTTCTTTCATTTTAAAATAAACCTTATTTAAAAGAGTAATTTTTATTCATAAAATTTGCACTTCTTTGAAATATTACGTTATTACAGAAAACGGGAAAAGTTAAGAGTGCTATTTTAATAACAATGACGATCGAAACGAGCAATAAACACACTACATAAGAATTGGTACAGCAATGCTGAGACATCAATGTGTTTCCGTGTGTCGTGGCTTAAGGTACGCGTATACGTGCAGTGTACAAGACCTGCCCAGCTGATCATTATGGTAGTTTCTCACTGTCGTCGCCGGACTTCCGTTGTATTGAAGAACATCATCCACTACAGTCTAGAAATATTTTTACGAAATGACGTAGCAATGAAATGCAATGCTTCATTTGCTTTAAAAAATTGAATATTTGTCTGCCATTTCTGTAGCATGCCTTTCTCTGCTTCTAGCCCTTGGAAACGGCCAGATTTACTCGAAAAGCAGTGTTCATCAGCCTCAGTTTTCACCCTTTAGCACTAACTATTTGTAAAGACCAGACAGTGGTATGATCCCCAATTACAAGATGATTTTCGAGCAGAGTTTCAAAAAACTGGAATCGATAGGAGAACACTGGTGGTTTTTTGTAGTATTCAACCACTTACCACTTTTCGAGAAGAGCAGCGCACGGTGGATGGACTAATTATTCTTTTATTTGCCTATTTAATGTAATCTTTTGATTTTCTGTGTATTGGAACTGGGAAAGTCAATTTTTTTCAATCTTTGTTCGATTTCTACGTTTAGTACAGGAAGTAATAAGAAAAAACTACCGAAAATCAGTTGCTTCAGAAACCGGCCATTTCGAGCCGTTTTAAGTCAGATTAAACTGGCACGGAAAAAATTATATAACCGAAAACCTGTTGTTTCAACGATAACCGCCAACCCTACTTTAACCTATTAACTGATGTCGAAGTACATTTGTTGCGTTGCTACCACCACAGTGATCGTTGCAAAGTACGAAAAATACTTAATTATTCATAATATAAAACACGCGGACTACAAAAACTTCAATAGTCGATTATAATGTTGTAAACAACTGCAACAATCAGCTGTATTCGACATGGCTGCACTTTAGAAGATGTAAGGACGAAATTAAATGTGGAACATCAAGTGTTGTTAATAAAGTGTAGGCTACATAAATTAAAAAAATATATTTATTTCTATTATAAATAACCTAACCTTTATAAATTACCCCTTAAGTGATTTTATTCTACTTCACATGTTTCTGGAATAGTACGTGAAATAGTAGTGTGGCGTTCGTGTTCCACACTGCAGGCTGGAATAGCTCTTTTGCCTGTTGCAAAAAGTCTTAACCTAACCATGAAAACCGAGCGAGGTGGCGTAGTAGTAGCACAAAAAAATGGCTCTGAGCACCATGGGACTTAACTTCTGAGGTCATCAGTCCCCTAAAACTCAGAACTACTTAAACCTAACTAACCTAAGGACATCACACACGTCCCTGTCCGAGGCAGGATTCGAACCTGCGACCGTAGCGGTAGTGCGGTTCCAGACTGTAGCGCCTAGAACCGCCCGGCCACCCCAGCCGGCAGTGATAGCACACTGGACTCGCATTCGGGAGGACGACGGTTCAATCCCGTCCCCAGCCATCCTGATTTAGGTTTTCCGTGATTTCCCTAAATCGTTTCAGGCAAATGCCGGGATGGTTCCTGTGAAAGGGCACGGCCGATTTCCTTCCCAATCCTTCCCTAACCCGAGCTTGCGTTCCGTCTCTAATGACCTCGTTGTCGACGGGACGTTAAACACTAACCTAACCTAACCTAACGTAACCATGAAACGATCTTCATGGGAAATGGCTTTAATGGTTTAAAAACGGAAATATTGCACCAGTCGCATATTCTTCCATGCTTAGGATGGCGTGATCAAATAAATTATTCTCATTAACAAGTGCAAATATTTACATACGTATCAGTATTTTATGTATGTTTCAAAAAATCGGAAAAAAATAAATCCATCCTATTTTCTGATAAATCTGTCCTATTTTCTGATTGCAGCAAACCATAAAAAGACGTGTGCACGGCATTAGAGGCAAAACAACACACATATATAAATATCAAATAATATACCTACGTAAATATTTACTCTTGATAATGAGAATAAATTCTCGAAACACGTCATTTTAATCATGGAAATATACCTAACTTGTGCGGTCTTGTCCACTGCGCTATAGAACTGTTTGTGATCGTGATTCCAAGTTACTGCTATGTTAGTGACAATTTGTGAACAGTGACCAGGAGAGGCACGGAAACGGAGGCACCCCAGCGCATCACTACGAGACTGCCACACCAAAAGAAAAAAGATGACCACAGCATTCACAAAAAGACACTATGTAACATCTGTATGGCCTTATTTTAAAGTTGTTTTTGTAATGCCATTTGATCTGAAGATGAGGTTCGCCTCGAAACATATCGCTAAATAAATAAGTAATACAATAGTTGACGAAGTTTGTGACTGGTAGCGGTAGATAAAAAAAAAGTAAAAAAAAATTAGGTATTTCTTGAGACAGTCACGATCGAAAAATAGTCAAAATGGCTTCAAATATGGCTTCAGCTCTAACTCTTTTTCCAAGGTGTGCAGTCCGTGGTGAAATAGTGTTCCGTTTTTTATACTATTATAAATATTGTTGTCAGTACCAAAATATAATAAATATCTCAATGATTTTTTGGGAAATGCTTTGACTAACGACCATAACTGTGTGTAAGAATTTTGAGCTATCTCTCCTTTATAGATCAGTTACATTATGAGGATGAAGATAATGCTAAAAATGCAGCCCATTCAGGGGCATGTCCCCTTGAGAATCGTTGGAAGAATAAATATGTGGGATTCTGAAGTATAATAATGAGACATGTTTGAAGTTCTCTAGGGATATAGATATTGCGACAATGAATAACACAGTGGGCAGCTCATTTAAAGAGAAATGGACATCTCTAAAATGGACAGTCACAGAAGTTGAACGGACATGCACAGATAGAAGAAAGGTAATTGTGAAGAAACTTTGGCTAACAGAAGAAATACTTCAGTTGATTTACGAGAGATAGAAGTACAAAAACTTTCAGAGAAGATAGGAATAAAGAAATGTAAGTCATTTAGGAATGAAATAAACAGGGAGTGCAAGGAGGTCAAGGTGAAATGGCCGCAGAAAAAATGTGTATCAAAAGAAAAAAATGTTCGTCGGAAGGTAGATGCAGCGTATAGAATAGCCAAAACAGTCTTCAGTGAAATTAAGAGCAAAGTCGTCAACATTAAAAGTGAAGTAGGAAATCGAGTGTTAAACGCAGAGGGGAGAGTGAATAGGTGGAAAGGGCACATTGATGGCCTCTACGAAGGGGAAGGGCAGGAACAACAACAACTTGTCCGATGATGTGATCGAAGAAGAAATGGGATTGGATATGGAAGACACAGAGTTCAACAGAGCTTTGAAAGATTTGTGATCAAATAAGGCGGAGGGGCCACATAATATTCCTTCGGAATTTCTATAATCATTGGGGAAGTGGCGACCAAACTACTATTCAAGCTGTTGTGTAAGATCTGAGAGTAGAGACATACCAACAGACTTTCTAACCAGTGCCGAAAATTGTATGGGCAGATAAGCGCGAAAATTATGGTGCAATATAGGCTTACCGTCTCATGCATCCCAAGTTGCTTGCAAGAATAGTAATTTTACAAAAGAATGAAAAAGAAAATCGAGGGGCTGTTGTAGGAAGTTCTGTTTGGCTTTCGGAGAGGCAGTCCTGACGCACTTGATAATGGACTTACGAACAATCAAGATTCATTTATTATATTCGTCGAACTATTAGCGCAAGATGTTCAAAATTCAGAGAAAAATAGAAGTAAGCCATAGGGGAAGAGGGGTAATATACAATTTGTACAAAAACCAAGAGGGTACAATAAGACTGGGACTGAAATTTGGGGTAAAAAGGATATCAATGATAAGATTGGCTGATGGCATTGCTATTCTCAGTGAAAGTGAAAAATAATTCCAGAATCTTCTGAATGGAACGAACAATCTGATGAGTAAATAATATGGATTGAGAGTAAACCGTAGAAAGAGACACTAATGGGAAGCAGTACCAATGAGAACAGCAAGAAACTTAACATCAAAATTTGGTGGTTATGCAGTAGACAAAGTTAAGGAATTCTGCTACCTTGAAAGCAAAATAATCCATCACATACGAAGCAAGAACAACATAAAGCAGACTAACACAGGCAAGAGGGCATTCCAGGCCAAAAAAGCCTGCTGGTATCAAATATAGAGCTTAATTTGAGATAGAAATTTCCGAGAATGTATGTTTGGAGAACTGTATTATACGGTACTGAATCGTGGACTGTGGAACAACCGTAACAGAGCAGAGTCAGAGCATTCGAGATGTGTTGCTATAGGAGAAGGTCGAAAATTAGTTGGGCTAAAAAGACGACGAATGAGGAGGTTCTCCGCAGAATCGGAAAAGACAAGAATAAATGAAAAACATTATCAAGAAGACGGTACAGAATGGTAGGACGTAGGACATGTGTTAAGATATCAGGGGATAACTTCCATGGTGCATCAGGGAGCAGTAAAAGAGTACAAACTGCTGAGGAAGGCAGAGACTGAAATAAAGCTAACAAATAACTGCAGACGTAGAGTGCAAGTAATACTCTGAGATGATGTGAAAAAAAAAAAAAATCTCAGTTTGTAAATCAGTGTCAGCCGAGAGAAATATGAAGTAGCCTTGTTGAAATAAAATGAGTACACCACAAGAGAGATTTTTCTAAAATATGCAGTTTATCCTTGAACAATTTCATAGCTTCAACTGTCTACTGAGCTCACCAAGAACGTAACACTGTACGTCTCTCTGAACTACAACTGCAGATGACTGTCAAGATGTATGCCGTTCGGATTGCTTAGGTCTATTTAATACATTCATGGCTTTCTGTGCAGAAGATACACTTTTATTATCAAGAAATGGTGGGAAAAAAATCTGTATCACGATTTTGTGAAACTCTGGATAAAGGTTAACGTCATTTGTTGTTAAACGGACATTAGCAATAACATAGAAACGATAACAATTTGAATTTAAACTATGTATTATTTGTATGACCGACTCTTTCGCTGATTTCTTTTCACTGTAAAGTCTCATAAAGCAGCTTCAAAAAGTTCGTGGCAAAGTTACGATTGTAGGTGACGTTTCTATGTTAACGTATTTCTTATGGTGTTCCGAAAATTGAATCGCGGACGAAGACTCATGCAACCCACCCGAGTTTTAAGAAAATACGAATATATTACCATTAAATGACACGTATCTGGAAAACATAGCTACTATTCAAGACGACAAAGACCACGGAAAATGTTAATTAAACTAAAAATTTTAGCTGCAATATATAACATGCGTACAACTTTTGCAACGGAAACGAGATAAAAGCAACCAGGAAAAGTAACAGCACTTACCAAAAGATAAGAAAGAAGGACATGAACCAAATTATAACTATCGCAAAGCTCGAAAATGGTGTAATGTCAAAGATAAACTTTTAATGTCAAACAGTTCAAACCAAAGAACGATCATGTGAATTTGGACGCTGTCGACGGCATTTGTTTTGCGCACAGAATTGGCACGCAAAGATGATATTGCAAGCCGATGTTAGTCTGTGTGTGCCAGTGAGCTAGGTGTGTGCCACACGTGCTCGGGACCTTCATTTGCAGGTGTTCAGCCCAGGGCCACGCAGCAACAGAAGCGCGCGCCGTGAATGCTGATTACAACGTTCAAAACGAGAAGGCGAACAAACATAATATCCGGGGAAATGTCTCAAAATAAAAAGTTGAAATAACTACAGCAGTTATTTTTCAGTAGAAATAAAGCTCCGTAGATACATATTAATTATTCATCGTTGATTAAATTTTGTTGTAACATGGACAGACGGTAAATAAAGGTAATTGGAGGAAGCAGTGCCTGTATAAACTTGGTACTAATTACATTTTTCTGACTGACACTGCAGCTACATTAAAAATTTAGTTGATAGCATGTCAATAACATAAGATATTTCATTGAGGAATGAACATCTGTATGTTATAAAATAAAGAGCCAGCACGTTAGGACTGCCAACTTAATAGCGATTCCGCGTGACATGGATTCGTCAAATCGTTAGCAGTTTTCCGCAGGTATATGCATAAGAGTTCTAAGCACAGGTCACGCTATTCCCGTAAATTACGGTTTGTGGTTTGTTGGCACTCGATAGCGTCCCAGACGTGTTCCTTCGGGTTCAGGTCAGGCGTTAACGTGAGTTCACTATCATGCTCTAGAAATCACTGTAGCACGATTCTGGCCTTGTAACATGGGGAGTTATCCTACTAAGATTGCCGTCGAGGAAGCCATCAAACATGATGGGATGCAGGTGGTACGCACTGATTTCCACGCAGTCTGCAGCTGTCACGGTGCCTTCAATGGTTCAAATGGCTCTGAGCACTATGCGACTCAACTTCTGAGGTCATCAGTCGCCTAGAACTTAGAACAAATTAAACCTAACTAACCTAAGGACATCACACACATCCATGCCCGAGGCAGGATTCGAACCTGCGACCGTAGCGGTCACGCGGTTCCAGACTGAAGCGCCTTTAACGGCACGGCCACACCGGCCGGCCACGGTGCCTTCGATCACCATCGCGTTGTGCATGTTTCGCAGACGAGGTGTTGCACAAGCTGCGAGTTCCTGCGACATGCGCCTGCAACATCGACGCTAGATTTCCGAGAAATACTCTGTTCCGTCAATGTGGCTTTATCCGTTCGCATATCGAAAAGATGGGACAAATCCCTGACAGATTTTCTACTCCACATGCACAGTCAGTTCACAGCCAGACTCATGGTGTTGCATTTTCGATGGAAGTAATCAGGTGTGTACATTCAGCAGCAGTTTCTGAGGATAAAATGCACGAAAAATAATACCTATAAACTGATTGAAGAATTTCCCGAAGGCCGATCGTTATGGGATCCGCATCTCCAAACGCGATGCAGTTCACCAAATTGCTTCTTTATTCGGCGCCTCGAATAAAGGATTGAACAGTAAAATTCACAACTTGAATTCACAATTCCTTAATTAATTTAACAAATGTCCATTCTCGAAGACATTACGATCGAGCAGAGAAGAGCTGTACGTATCGAAGTGGTATGCCTACGGTTCGGTGCTCTTCCTGAAAGATGTAAACAAACCAACATTTCTGGTATTATTTCACTGATTTTGGATTTGGGAATTCTATGCATGTGTACTGAGGAGCTTACGAACCGTCAGTAGCTAGAAAGCGTAATGTAACGGCAAACTGTTCAACAGGGGTTACAGTTTCTCGATCATATATATCCGTAAACTCTAGATAAATAACCCACGTAAAATTTAGGATTGCAGTTGGTACCATTTCGCGATTTCCGCCAATTGGTATAGTCAGTTTAGAACGTAAAATAGGACACTTTTGTATATGACGTATCATTGGAGAACTTGGTAATAGTAGTTAACTACGGCATAAGCTATAAATTATGACTTCTTCGAACAAAATATGATGAAGATAAGGTCCCATACTCCAAGGAGCGTCGGGGACGATGCGCGAGACCCGCACAGCCGTACTAGGCAAGGTCCTAGTGGAGGTGGTTTGGTATTGCCTTCCTCCGACCGTAATGAATGATGATGATGCAGACGACACAACACCCAGTCATCTTGAGGCAGGAAAAATACCTGCCGCTGCCGGGAATTGAACCTGGGACCCCATGCGCGTGAAGCGAGACGGCTACCGCAAGACCACAAGCTGCAAACTGAACAAAATATGAAGAAGTAAAATTTACGATGGTTTAGTGACAATGTAATATCCCCCCCCCCTTTTAGTGTTCTAGGGTTAACGTGTAGTATTGAGCTGTCATATTTAGTAATATTTCAAAGTCCGTCATAGGCATACGAACAAAATTTTGAAACCCTGTATATCTTGAATTTTTATGTCGCTCATCACTGAACTGTAAGCTCCGAGACTACACCGTTTATTAAGAAAGTGGCGCACTCACCACCTGCGCTCCTTTCTCCGATCATTCTCCCCTTTTACAGTTATATTCACAGCGCTAACGCACAGAAATAGAATTTCTGCGACGGACGCCCTGTTCCGTGAAGCTGAATGGCTACTTGTCGCCAGTGAGAACGCTGAATCAAGTCGTGATATACATGTGCCGAGATACTTTTCTCCGCGGCTTGTGCTGGGTACACATCTCCGCGACAAATCTCTCAGTGTGAACTTAGCTTAACAAGAAATGTTATTCAAGCGACCTGTTGACACGTTCCATTGATCCGCGGTCCAATCTCGATGATCCCGTGTCCACTGGAGTCTTAATTGACATTATTATTAGATCAACGTGGGCGTCCGACTTCCATGTTCTGGGATGAGGCGTGGCCACCTTATCGCCTACTTGTGATTTCACCGACCTTCAAGCACTTCCCATTGATGCTCAGGACACCAACAAGCAGACAGCCGAGCACATTCGACGCTTCGGAGACGCTTGTTACCTAGTAGGATCTTTTTATTTAAGTGTAACAACAGCTACGTACACGTTTGTGTTTACCGTCATATTCCTTCGCTTCTGTCGTACCGCCATTAGGATATGAGATGTAAATGTTTTCACGCATGTGACTGGCTGCTGCCGATTATATCGTGGAGACAGTTTTCAGTTACTTATTTTTTGTATATACATCATTTTATGGTCACATTTTACGATACTTGCTCAAATTAATGTTATTGCCGTTTTCAAACTACATACATAAAAAGAAGTTTTGCATCACCCCGGTTTCCAGAACTCCTGAAGATAGGCGTTGACTGTGGATATTGTATCACAGACACAGTCCCTTTGACTGTTCAGACATGTCACTAAACCCGCCCAAAGATGTAAACAACCATGCATGAGCAGCGCATATTAGATGGGGGCCGACAGCCGATCAGTTCCAATCATTCCACCAGGAAGGAGGTACACGGCTCGTGTTGTCTGTAGGTCAACGATGCCTAGACGGTCAATACCGCGGTTCGATCGCGCCCGCATTGTTACTTCGTGCCAGGAAGGGCTCTCAACAAGGGAAGTGTCCAGGCGTCGCGGAATGAACCAAAGCGATGTTGTTCGGACATGGAGGAGATACAGAGAGACAGGAACTGTCGATGGCATGCCTCACTCAGGCCGTCCAAGGGCTACTTCTGCAGTGGATGACCGCTACCTACGAATTATGGGTCGTAGGAACCATGACAGCAATCCCACCATGTTGAACAAAGCTTTTTGTGCAGCCACAGGACGTCATGTTACGACTCAAACTGTGCGCAATAGGCTGCATGATGCGCAATGTCACTCCCGACGTCCATGGCGAGGTTCATCTTTGCAACCACGACACCATGCAGCGCGGTACAGATGGGTTCAACAACATGCCGAATGGGCCGCTCAGGATTGGCATCACGTCCTCATCACCGATGAGTGTCGCATATGTCTTCAACCAGACAATCGTCGGAGACGTGTTTGGAGGCAACCTGGTCAGGTTGAACGCCTTAGACACACTGTCCAGCGAGTGCAGCAAGGTGGAGGTTCCCTGCTGTTTTGGGGTGGCATTATGTGGGGCCGATGTACGCCGCTGGTGGTCATGGAAGGCGCCGTAACGTCTGTACGATACGTTAATGCCATCCTCTGACCGATAGTGCAACCATATCGGCAGCATATTGGCGAGGTATTCTTCTTAATGGACGACAATTCGCGCCCCCATTTTGCACATCTTGTGAATTACTTCCTTCAGGATTACGACATCGCTCGACTAGAGTGGCCTGCATGTGTTCCAGACATGAACCATATCGAACATGCCTGGGATGGATTGAAAAGGACTGTTTATGGACGACATGATCCACCAACCACTCTGAGGGATCTACGCCGCATCGCCGTTGAGGAGTGGGACAATATGGACCAACAGTCCTTGATGAAGTTGTGGATGGTGTGCCACGTCGAATACAGGCATGCATCAAGGCAAGTGTGTGGGACAATATGGACCAACAGTCCTTGATGAAGTTGTGGATGGTATGCCACGTCGAATACAGGCATGCATCAAGGCAAGTGTGTGGGACAATATGGACCAACAGTCCTTGATGAAGTTGTGGATGGTATGCCACGTCGAATACAGGCATGCATCAAGGCAAGTGGACGCGTCACTGGGTATTAGAGGTATCGGTGTATAGTGCATTCTGGACCACCACCCCTGAAGGTCTCGCTGTATCGTGGTAAAACATGCAACGTGTGGATTTCATGAACAATAAAGAGGGAGGAAGTGATGTTTATGTTGATCTCTGCTCCAGTTTTCTGTACAGGTTCCTGAGCTCTCGGAACCGAGGCGATACTAAACTATTTTTGATGTGTGTGTGTCACATAATTTGTTTTTGTAAACAGAACAGTAAATCAAGCTTTTGGGTGTTAGTTGTAATGGTTTATATTGGCTACCAAAGATAACTGGATAAACAGAAAGGTAAATAACAAAAATGGTTCAAAATGGCTCTGAGCACTATGGGACTTAACATCTATGGTCATCAGTCCCCTAGAACTTAGAACTACTTAAACCTAACTAACCTAAGGACAGCACACAACACCCAGCCATCACGAGGCAGAGAAAATCCCTGACCCCGCCGGGAATCGAAACCGGGAACCCTGGCGTGGGAAGCGAGAACGCTACCGCACGACCACGAGATGCGGGCCGGTAAATAACAATTTATGCCGAAATTTGTTTTTATTTGGGGTTTGGATTCTGTCGAGTGATTTATGGTAGCATATTGTATCATCAACGTGCATTTCGGAGCAATTCATCAGCTTCAGGGTTTCACATGACTACTGAGGCACCCTTGCTACACTTTTTAATGCCATGAAATTACATATCCGTGAATGCTGTCGTATTATCTTGGATACAATACTGCAGTGTTGTTTCTCCCTACGTTATTTACTCTGAATATGCACTAAACATGCGTTATTCACAAATGGTGGTCGCCCGCATCTCGTGGTCGTGCGGTAGCGTTCTCGCTTCCCACGCCCGGGTTCCCGGGTTCGATTCCCGGCGGGGTCAGGGATTTTCTCTGCCTCGTGATGGCTGGGTGTTGTGTGCTGTCCTTAGGTTAGTTAGGTTTAAGTAGTTCTAAGTTCTCGGGGACTTATGACCACAGTAGTTGAGTCCCATAGTGCTCAGAGCCATTTGAACCACAAATGGTGCGTAATAAATAGTAGCCTACGTCTGTGAAGTAACTAATACGAAAAAAAGAATTCTTTATTGTAAGACAGCCGACAGAGTGTTTTATAACTTTCGAATGAAACACGATAACAGGCGTTAATGGTCTGAAGCTACAAATTGTTGAAATACGATAAAGTAACAGCAAAACCCCAATAAAAGTGAACTGAGAATTGTATAGGTTGACTAAAAGTATTTTGACGCTTGTCATAAATAACAGATACTGTTGACGATCCGCTAAATTAATTCGCTGAATGCGAATATCTTGACAACAGCTGCTTTACGTATAGATCTACTACCCAATAGTCACATATGAAAATTTGCGTCGGACCGGCACTCGCCTTAACCGCTTCGATTATTCGTGTAAGCTCACCAAATCTAGCCTAACTTCCATATGTCACACTTCTACATTCTTCTACATCTGCATGGGTACTCCGCAAATCACACTAAAGTGCCTGGTAGAGAATTTATCGAACTATCTTCACACTAATTCTCTATTATTCCACTCTCGAACAGCGCGCAGAAGAAAACGGACACCTATTCCTTTCCGTGTGAGCTCTGATTTCCCTTATTTTATTATGACGATCGTTTCTCTCTACGTAGGTCGGCACTAACAAAATATTTTTGCATTCGAAGGAGAAAGTTGGCGATTGAAATTTCGTGACAAGATCCCGCCGCAAAGAGAAACGCCTTTGTTTTAATCATGTCGGTCCCAAACCCTGCATCATATCCGTGGCTCTCTCCCCTAGTTTTCGACAACACAAGAAATACTGCTCTTCTCTGAACTTTCTCGATATACCCTGTTAATCATATCTGGTAATGATCCGATACCACGCAGCAGTACTCCAAAAGAGGGCCAACAAGCATAGTGTAGGGAGTTTCTTTAGTAGATCTGTTGAATCTTCTAACAATAAGTTTTCTGCCAATGAAACGCAGCCATTGGTTCGCCTTCCCCACAACATTTTCTGTGTTTACTTTCCAATTTAAGTTGTTCGTATTTGTAATTCCTAAGTAATTAATTATATTTACGGCCTTTAGATTTGATTGATTTATCGTGTAACCGAAGTTTAATGGATTCCTTTTAGCACTCAAGTTGATTACCTCACACTTTTCGTTATTTATGGTTGATTGCCAATTTTTGCACCATTTTTATCTTCTGATGACTTTACTTGCATTCACGCAACAGGGAGAATGCGACGAGGACTCGGGATCAACGTTGTTATAGTCATGTGCCCGCCTAAGCGTTGGTCAGAATAGCAAATGCGTTGGACCAAACCCGTTGAAAATCAGTAAAGTACAAAAAGTTGGTTAAGTTTTGGCAAAATAAAATTAAAGTTTTATTACTCGTACACTGGAACGCAAGACTTAAAAATGAAAGTAACTTCCACATGATGTGTGACTAGCAAATAACATAGCTCGATGAAACTTGGGCCATACACGCAAAGAAGTAACACATTATAGAACAGAAGGTAACTGGAAGAAATACGCAGTGAGACAAACAGAAGTAATATATGAGAAACTATCAGCCTCGATTGCGGTAATGAAACCAACCTTTACCTAGGTTTCAGCCCAAATAATTGAGCCTTCTTCAGAAGATATACCTGAAAGTATTATTTATCTAAGAGAGCTTGGTCTAGAAATAAAACTAAAACAGCCTGATATCTAGACCATGCTCTCTTAGACAAATTATACTTTCAGGTATATCTTCTGAAGAAGGCACAATTATTTGGGCTGAAACCTAGGTAATAGTTGGTTTCATTACCGCAATCGAGGCTGATAGTTTCTTATATATTAGAGTATCACGATTGCTGACTGTGCTACAATGTTGGAAGTACACGAGCAGAAGTGATACTTTTAATCAAAAACAATAATTACACTGGAGTCACTGCGATTCTTGATGGTCCACTGGACGTTACAAAAGGGTAGCAAGGTTCATAATATGTGTGTGATCGCCACGAACAGCACTGCATAGCATGCAACGTGCCGCTACGCTGGCTACAAGGTTGGCATGCACTGCTTGTGGCAGGACGTTCCATTTCTGGATGGTCGTTGGTGCACATTGACGTGCTGTAATACGTCTCCCCAACGAATCTCACACTTGTTCGATGGGATTTAAGTGGGGGAATGGGCAGCCAATCCATTCGCTGGATATCCTCTCGTTCCGAGAGCTGTTGTCGAATCACGTATTTTGTGTTCAGACATAATGACCTTTCTAGACTCTGAGAAGCTCATCAGCAGAAACCACCACGGTTTTAGGAAACAGCAGTCATGCGAGACACAGCTGGCCCTCTTTGTGCATGATATACAACAGGCTCTAGATACCGACTCCCAGGTTGATACTATATTTCTCGACTTTCGAAAGGCGTTCGACTCAGTTCCGCACTGTCGCTTGCAACAAAAAGTGCGCGTTTACGGTCTATCCGATGACATATGCGGTTGGATAGAAATTTTTCTATCAGACAGGGAGCAGTACGTCGTCCTGAACGGGGTGACTTCAACAGAAACAAGCGTAACTTCAGGTGTGCCCCGGGGCAGCGTAATAGGTCCGCTGCTTTTTACGATTTACGTAAACGATCTGGTTGATGGTATTGACAGCGACATTAGACTGTTTGCCGATGATAATGTACTCAACAGGAAAGTAGTATCACACGAAAGTTGTGAACAAATCAATGATGATTTGCAGAAAATAAATGCGTTGTGTAATGACTGACAGTTATCTCTCAATATTAGTAAGTGTAACCTACTGCGTATAACAAGGCGAAAAATGTACGAGTACAAAATAAATGCCCCGTCTTTGGATGCGGTAACATCCGTCAAGTATCTGGGTGTGACTGTTCGAAATGATCTCAAATGGAATGATCAGATTACACAAGTAACGGGCAAGGCGAACTCTTGATAGCGGTTTATTGGTAGAATCTTGAAGCGATGCAGTCCTTCAACAAAGGAAATTGCTTACAATACGGTAGTTCGTCTAGTCTTGGAGTATTGTTCGTCTGTATGGGACCCTTACCAGTTGGGTCTGATTCAAGAGATTCTGAAGGTCTGAAGAAGAGCGGCAAGATTCGTGATTGGCACATTTAGCCATCGCGAGAGCGTTACAAATCTCATACAAAGTTTGAAGTGGGATACACTTGCAGTTAGACGACGAGCTAAACGGAAGGGGATGCTCACTAAATTCCGAAATCAGATCTTCGCCGAGGATGTAGAGCATATATTATTACCACCAACTTTCAAATCGCGCAATAATCACCATTCAAAGATAAGGGAAGTTAGAGCTCGTACTGAGGCGTTCAGACAGTTATTTTTCCCTCGTGCGATCCGCGAATGGAACAGAGGGGGGAAATATGACTTTGACGCGAATTGTGCCCTACGCCACACACCGCTTGGTGGCTAGCGGAGTATATATGTAGATGTAGATATGATCGCTCGTCGTCATCCATAACAATGAAGTTAGGACCGAATGCGCCGCTAAAAAGACGCATGTGGGGAGACGCACGTAGGAAGATATTACAGCATCACAATAACGCTATCTGGTGTACCGTGTTCAAAGATTTGGAGGTTAGTACTTCCATGCAATTTGCCTCCCAACGCCATAACAGCTGGACCACCAAAACAATCGTGTTAGAAAGTTTTACTGTGTGCATTTCACGTTTCCATCTCTCGTCACATGAGGGTACAAAGAAATATGAATGTTACTGATATTACAGTACTATGTTTTAACTTTTTGTTTGTGCCCTTATTTCGACTCCTTCCTGATCAATCAGTCAAAACTATTGTTAAATCGAACTTTCAATTACTCGAACTTTTTCTTGTGTATCTTCAAATTCGGATTATCGAGAGGAGACTGTACATCAGTTTTGTTCTCTTATGCGCTATAATTATTTGTTTTTCTTTTCTAGAAAATGTTATACCAAATATCTGAAATGGACAATACACTAGATAATCAAAAGCATCCGAACACCCCTTTGTAATGCACGTTATTACAGCTACTGATGTGTATATATTATTCATAATATGAAGTAGTGTATCACACAAAATCGATATCTGTACTAGTAAAGGCAGTACATGTCGTATGCTGATAATGGCAGTGGAAATGTTAATAATGACAGTAGTACGAAAACGAGTTACCTACCAAAGAAATGTAACAAGTGAAAAATAGGTATGTGTGACAGATTGACAGTGACTGCCTCACTTTATGCAACAAACAAAAACTACAGCCTTTACTGATGGAAGACTGAAGTCGTTGACCGTGTATTGAAACAGCTGTACACTAAATGACAATACGTTGTATTAATAGGAGTAAAAATGCAGTGGAATTAAAGTTTTGAAGTCGTATGTTCGGTGGAAATGTAAAATTTGGCAGAAAATCCACTTTACTTACGCTGAATGACTGACAGGAATTAAAGGGAAAACCAAGAATTCCAAATAACACTTACTTGCCTGCTTGAACTTCTCATTTTTAGACCGCACCATGTTCAACCGGTCGCTAATGCAAGTGACTTTAATCTGGTTATGTAATACTGGATGCATTAGGCGCCCTGACAAAGGCAAATCTTGCTGTATCACGTATACTGAAATAAGTTAGCGCTTTGGGATACCCAGGTAGCCCCTAAAATTGCAAAGGTGTAATGTTTACCCTCCAACAAGGAGTATGATACCAATTTCAGTAGCTGATTCTTTCTAAATTGCGCTTTTATGGAGTCTATTAATATTTTAGGCACCTCGAATGTAATCCCATCTCCATTATTTTGCCGTTAATGGCGAAGAGGTATAGATTTACATTACAATATCGCTGACAAGCATCATAAGCCCATACTAGAATTCATTCTTGGCTCATTATGAAGAAATATTATACGGCCTTGTCAATAACTTACCCTTCGTTACATGAGGACTCTAATCACCACGGTCCCTTTAATGCTATCTGATAGTCGTTTTCTATGTTTTTCGATAATCACTGTCTCAATATCTTTCAGTCTAGTTTCACACGCAATAACATGAACGCTCAATAGCTTACATAGTGGCCGCATGCAAATACGCAAGAGAAACACAATGGAAATGGTCTCCTTTCCGGCGTATCGAAGACAGCAGTTCCCGATTCCTGCATTACTTTCACGATATATATTTTCCATCTACAAATCGCACTGTTACCATTGACCTGTCAGTTTATTTCCACATAATAGATTATGTCATATAAAAGCTTGAGGGAAGTAGCTGCTGGGAAGGGATTGAGCCACAGTTATAATCTATAGGCCATGTTATTCAATCTGTAGATAAAATAAGCAGTAAAAGAACGCAATTAGCATGTTAGGAAAATGAAGTTAACGGAAATCTTTTTTAAAAAAGTTTGACAATGACGTTATAGCTGCATTGGAGACTGAAAAGGACTTGGAAGACCAGTCAAACAAAACTAATAGTGTCTTAAAAAGAGGTATAATATTAACACTCACAAAAATAAAATAAAGGTACACAATCTATAAAGCTTTCGTGGACACTTATTTACAAACTGCCTTTTAGCTTCTGTCTTGGGTTCGTCAGTACGAGCGGCTGGCATTGCTAAAGCTTCAACATCCATTGCTGGTAGTGGATTGGAGTCAAGCTTGCGACTGCAGATTACCTGGCACGCCAACATCCAAGGACTTTTCCGTGGCATCCAAGGGCTTTTCCGTGGTCATTAGCGCTGCCGTTCTTCCCTTTATACCCGCAACGGTCGTTCGCTGCAGCACGGGAATCCAGGGTCCGCTCACCCTGAGGCTTTCTTGTTGTTGAAGTTATTGTCACGTTTGTGTATTTCCATAGCCTCCTTGCACGAGCGGGTGTTATGGTTCTTCTCTACAGCAAGAACTTCCGAGTCGGCAAATTTTACTATGTGGTCGGTCTCACACAGCGCGTACTCCGCCACGGCCGATTTCTCCATCTGCCCCGGCCTGCAGTGTCGCTTATGTTCGGTGATCCTGGCGTTGATTGATCGTCCAGTCATTGCAACATAGATCTTTGCACACGTACATGGCATGCGGTATATTCTAGACATTACAAACGGATCCGTTTTCTCCTTTGCCGATCTGAGACACTTTTTGATCTTCTTTGTCGATTTACAAATAGTCTTTACGCCGTCTTTACCACCAGCTTGCAACCCTAAGAAAGAAGAGTTGCAAGCTATCGAGAGTCTTAACGCCGACAAGAGTATACTGGTATTGCCTATCAATAAGGGAAATGCGACCGTCATCCTGAAGACAGAAGATTATGAGCTGAAAGTCCGGGACATATTATATCCGACGACTTACCGAAAACTAAGCGCAGATCCGACGCAGCTGATTACACGAAATACGAATCGGTTAATCAGGCGTCTTCTCTTTCGGCGAATATACAGAGGAATCTGCGCAACACAGAACCCCTGCCACCTCGGTTGTATGGATTACCAAAGATCCACAGAATAATGTTCCATTAAGACCGATTGTCAGCCCTCCTGGCTCATTGGGAAAGACTGACATACAGTAAAAACTCGATTAACCGTCACTCTTTAAACCGTCTGTAACAGCATAATAATACTGTAATAACAGAATGCTCTAAGGTGCAGTGAGGCGTTCGCTTTGTTTATTTACTCTATTTTAGTGGGAAGTGAATGTACCCGCCCGCCGTAGAATGGTACATAAAATATGACCTTCAGTTGACGTGCTAACACATCTCCCCCTTTTCTTGTCTTTGTCTCACTTGTGAGTCAACAATCAACACTGGATCGGTTTCCAGTTGTGGCGAGAAGACTGTAATTGTCGCAGTGTATCTAGCGGGCTGTGCCGTGTTACGTGTTTTCCACTTGAATAAGCTTTATTGACTAATATTTTACACTACCATTTTTAGTGCAGGTGTGTGTGATACAGTGACTTGATAAAATGTCTGAAAAACGTAAACGTGTTGTTTTAGGACTTAACCAAAAACTTGAAATTATAAAACGCTTAAGAAAGGGCGAAACTGCGGCAAGTGTAGCGCTGATTTATGATATTAGAAGAACAACAGTTAACGATATAAAACGTGATGCTGATAAAATAGAACAACATGTGTCAACAATCCAGAGCATGGATGGAGATGTGCGAACAAGAAAGACAATGAAACCTGCAAAATATGATGAATTGGACACTGCAATGTACCAATGGTTTATACAAGCAAGAAGTCAGGGGATTCCACTTTCAGGGCCTATAATAATGGCCAAGGCTGTTGAAATGAACAACAAACTTGATGGTGACTCGTCTGTTAAAGCAAGTATCGGACGGCTCGACAAGTTTAAATTTCGTCTTGGCATTCGCCAACTTGATATCAGTGGAGAAAAACTCAGCGCGGATAGCTGTGTAATTGCTGTGTTCCGGGAACAATTTAAAGAAAAAATGGCTGAATTGAATCTTGTTAAGGAGCAAGTTTACAATTGTGATGAAACTGGGCTTCATTCGAAGGCTTTACCACAAAAGACATTAGCATCACTCTCTGAAAAAGCTGCACCAGGTTTCAAAGTACAAAAAGATCGCATCACTGCTATGGTTTGCGCAAATGTGACCGGCAATCATAGGCTACCCCTACTTGTGATTGGGAACTCAAGAAAACCTCGTGCATTCAAGAAGTTGAATCTGAATGCTCTCCCTGCACAATACTACGCCCAGAAGAGTGCTTGGATGGATCAATCAATTTTTTCTGACTGGTTTCACAAACAATTTGTACCTCAAGTTAGAGCACATTTGTCTGAAAAAAAGTTGACTCAGAAAGCGCTATTGCTATTATACAATGCCCCAACGCACCCTACTTGTGAAATGAAAAGTGATGACGGCAACATAACATGTCTCTTCCTTCCAGCAAACACAACTTCACTTATACAGCCCATGGATCAGGGAATCATCGAAAATATGAAACGTCGTTATAGGAAAATATTTATCGAAAGTTTGCTCTCATCTGATGAATCAACATCTGTAAAACAGTTTTGGAGGTCTTACAGTATTAAAGATGCCATTTTCAATGTTGCCAGTGCATGGAGTGATTTGTCAGTGTCAAATCTCAAGAACGGCTGGAATAAACTTTGCCCTCAACCTAGAGGTGAAGAATCGGAGGAACCTGAGTGTGTGACAGTTGACGAGATGGTCAATTTGTGCAATAATTTACAAATCAGCACAAATTTGACGTCAGAAGAAGTATCAGAGTGGTTAGAGTGTGACAAAGTGGACGGGGGTTTTCAAATTTTGAGTGATGACGAAATTGTTGCCAGCGTAAGTGCCACCAAAGAAGAAGAAGAAGAAGAAGAAGAAGGGATTGATGAAGACGAGTGTTCAAACCATGAAGAAAATCAAACTATTAGCCATTCAGAGGTCGAAACAATGTTGTCCAAGTGCGTAGAATGGTTTGAAAGTCAAGAAGAGGCTAATGCAACGCAGACACTACTGCTCCGGAAAATACGAAATATTGCCGCGGTGAAAGTTCGAACATTTAAAAGCCAGAAGAAATTGACTGACTATTTCCAAGCTAGATAAACTATTTCACCTGTAAGTTTATAGTACAGTACAGTACTGTACACTACGTATTTTGCAACTTTTGTAGTTACTGTACGGATGTTTTTACCATGTAATAAATAGTTTTATTTGCTATTACAATAGTGTTTAATTTGTTTTCGCTCCGAAATATTATTATATTACTGTGAGAGTGATATGTGTCTATACATAAAATAATTGATTGAGATTATGTTTTGGAGGAATACAGTGTTTCTGTTATCCGTCTATTCGCTCAACCGTCACGACCACGGTCCCGAAGATGACGGTTAATCGAGTTTCCACAGTGTGTATAAACGACTCAGGGCATTTCATTGAGAAGCTGAAGAAACTAAAACTTGGACCAAACGACATCCTGGTCAGCCTGGATGTTGTTTCTTTGTTTATCTAAGTGTTACTTAAGTCAATCTCTGGAGTGTATCGGTTTCTCACAACACCCTATTTCATGTGGATTGGCAACTTGTAGAAACATCTGAAGGGCATCGCCATGGGTAGCCCATTTAGTCCAGTGGTGGCCTACATTGTTTGGAACATTTCTAAGCGCAGGCGATGGATTTGGCCCTTGTAAACCTAAGGTGTGGCACAAATACGTCGACGATACATTCGTTGTTCTCTGAGGTGAATGTGCTCTTTCCAATCCCGCTGTCGTTAATGCACTCCAGTTCGTTTCTTACCTCTTGCTTCTTATTTTGTCTTATCGTGTGCAGTCTTTCACAGATCTAAGGAACTTCATTTAATGTTCTCCCAACTTTTTGCTACGTATAGCACTTTGGGTAAAAATTTATTTGGATTTCTCTTCTCGCTTTACCCTTTAATCTTCTTTTTATCGTGTCACATGTAAGTTGTAGGTGTTAATTTTCTTATTTATGTCTTTCTCTCTTCCATAATCCATTCTAAATACTGGAAACTGGAGCCCTTTTCTATTATTATGGCACTAATGATTATCTTAGTTCTTATGGGATGTTTTGTTGATAGTTTGAATTTATACTTTAGTCTTCTATTGGGGTTAATCAAACTATCGCTAATTGTAATTTGCCTTCATTTTCCTGTTTGATTACCCGGTCGTATTTGGAAACTGATTTGTCCGTATTGTTTTACTTTGAGACATCTTCATCCATTCCGTGATCAGGTCGTCGGTGTAGCTGTTGATCAGTGTTGGTGAGATACTACATCCTTGCCTTACTTCCTGCTTTATTTTTATTTCTGGTGGTTGCCAGTGTCTGTTCGTAACGGGACTATACAATACGCATTTATAAAGTAAAAGAGATTTGTTAGTGTACCTTAAACGTGTACCAATTGAAATGTTCCGCATGTGCCCGCGAAAGGAGTGATAGGGGCGCTTGCCTCATATTGCAATATGGGTGGATGCTTTTTATTCATTGTAGAATACTCACACATTTCTAGCAATTTTGTTAAGAGTAGCGCAAGGGTTACAGAATTATATTTTAAAAGCACACACAGTTAAGTTAGTATAAGATACGATAAAATGATATGAGTCAGTACAAGCAGATACATATATATGTATGAATAGTGTTGTGGCGTAACAAGCTTGCTACGCCACACTGGGAAGGGAGCCGAAAGGCACGCGTACACACACGCCGACTGGCGTTAAGTCTGGAACAGCATACGTTATGACTGCTATAAAGAAAATACGTAGCTTTGGAATATACTTAACTTTTAATCACTCCTTGTGATACATCTCTCTTGACTATACAAATGAGACTCGTAAGATACATGCACTGTTACAATTGGCGCCTTGCTAGGTCGTAGCCATGGACTTAGCAGAAGGCTATTCTAACTGTCTCTCGGCAAATGAGAGGAAAGGCTTCGTCCATATAATCGCTAGCAATGTCGTCCGTACAACTGGGGCGAGTGCTATATCGTATCTCGAGACCTGCCTTGTGGTGGCGCTAGGTCTGCGATCACACAGTGGCGACACGCGAGTCCGACATGTACTAAATGGACCGCGGCCGATTTAAGCTACCACCTAGCAAGTGTGGTGTCTGGCTGTGACACCACAAATAGCTAGTAAAGAAAGCTGGAGAACTGGCAGAAGACAAAAGAAGTTGAGAGATCCATTTCTCACCATCACTTGATATTCAAAGATTCCAACCAGTTATTTGCTGCAGATGTTGCGTCTACAAAGGCTTTCCAGGTACTCATGAATTTTCTTTTAGGGCAGTCGTGCAAAATGTTCGCTCATCGTTCCGATGTTCGCAGTCACTTTGGTCATTATTGGTAATTCCTAATTTGTGTAGCGTTGCTTTGGTCAGGACGTGGCCACTTCTGTTACGGTTGAAGGAGTTCCGTATTTTTCTTGCTTGTTTCGCACCCGAGAGTTGGATGGTTGGATCTATGTTGCCTAACTTATGACGATGGAAGAACGCCACCGATGTCTCCATTCATATATCTACCTGACGCCAGTTGGTCACTGTTTCCCTAGGGTTCTCTAAATTTTAATCGAGTGCGTGCTAAGTTGTTCAGCGTTTCATAAATAGGTAAATCTCTGAATCTTTTGAGTTTCATCCGTTCATGTGTTACTGCTTGTTGCAGCAATCATTACTAGCTAGTCTAATAAACTCCAACACTGCTGAGCCCGATAGAAAATTCACTAACTTCAGCAATCGCTACGTATTTTGGACTTTTTTTCTCTCGTTGTTCACCGAAAATTATGCGGCGACGTTTCGGCGCTATTCTGCACTCGAATGACAGACTTTAGAGAACTGTGCCGAATTAGTGTCCTCCATCTTTTCCGACGCTTCCTCTTACAGCTCTTACCGAACTCCTGATTCCGTGACGTGCGGATTCCGACGCAAATTTCCGGAATAAAATGGCAGCGGTATATGTGGCCGTCATCCGTCCCCTTACTTTCCGTAAGGATACCCCATCCCTCTGCTGCACAACGGAATCGCAACAGTGGTTTACGGTTTTATGTCGACAAAGAAGACCCGTGATGGCACGCTGAATGTGCATTCAGTTTTGCACGGCAGAGCTATTGTAGTGCTCTCTGAAGAATACCACCTTGCTACACTGTAGGTGTGTACATTTATATATAATCTTGGAAGCTAATATATATCAGTCAAAGACAATACCGTTTTCTAAGATAGAAGAGAGGAAAGAAACTGTGAAATGGTATCTCCATGGAGTGAGAGGTTTTAAACTCTGGAGGGTGGGGGGGGGGGGGGGGGGGGGGGGGGGGAGGGAGGGGGTCCAACACAGGCCAAACGCTGTCATACGAATTCTGCATTCCAGTTGGCCTCACTGCACAATAATGTGACAAATTGATGATACGAGGACTGGCTTGGTTCAGTCTTAGGCTATTAAAAGACAGTTATATCGGCCAATTTGAGTGTGGTTTTGGAAGATTGCTCACATTCGTCCCGTAATTCCACCTATCCCAAAAAATATAATTTTCAAAACATTATTTATTTGGGTCTAATTACTCAATTTTAAAAATATAAAGCACTGAAATAACGCAATAAATCCATTAACGTGATCAAGTGGGATGCATCTTAAGTAAACAAAATGTTACAGATGTCACCAAAACTAAATAAGCGTTTTTTCAGTTTGTTCCGTATTTCTCCAGTTCGTGAAACATGAAAGCAAGATTTTTTGTTGATATCCAAAACGATTTTCTCAACCATCTGTATTTTTATACTTCTGAGTTTTGATTTCAGTGTCGCCCTAACATTACTGGAATAAAAAAAATTTTTTTGCCAATATTTTTTACGAAATTTCATAATTCATTGGTTAGCTCGAATGTACTCAAATGGTGATATAATTTCAGTACCTTGATTAAAAAAGGTAGCATCCACATTCACATTCATAATATCAGAATTCATACTAGTTAGATGTCAATGTAATCTATGTGAAAGCGCTGGCTGGATGATGATTAGCATTCGTTTGAGATACAGTCACTTTTGTATAATTTCTATGACAATTAGTGCTTGGGGTACGACATGTTTTCAAACCGACCGAATCAGTCATACTAAAGAAGCACTTGTAGAATTTGCCCCTCTCTGAAATAACTTTCTGCGGACACCTATGTCCTTGTGACTTTGAAACAAGTGCAAAAAATCGTAAACATATTTTCATTTAAGAGTTAATAACAATTTGTCACAAAACATTTAAATGTACAATACGCTGAGATGCAAATGATAATACTTAGGCTGTTGCAGTTACGCATCATGAAAGAGAAATTAGCGTGCAACACTTACTCACGTTGATTAAATTATTTCGCTGAAGATGTTCTTCTTGTGGTCTTCAGTCCAAAGACTGGCTTTATGTAGCTCTCCTTGCTAGTTAGTCCTGTGCAAGACTCTGCGCGTAACTACTGCAACCTAAATCCGTGTAAACCTGCTTTTGTAGCCAAACCTTGGACTCCCTCGAAAATTTCTACCTCTCACACCTCAAGCCTTGGTCTGCCTATAAAATTTTTACCCTAAACACATCCTTCCATTATCAAATTGACGACCCCTTGCCGCCTCAGTATGTAACCTGCCAATCGGTCGATTCCTTTAGTCAAGTTGTGTAATATACGACTTTTCCCCTAATTCGATACTATACTTCTATGTTAGTTGTCCGATCTACCCACTTAATCTTTCAGTTCATGTACTACTTTTAGCGTCACGTGTGCTAATTCCCTCATCAGCATCTGAAATAATTCAATAGCCTTCCAACGTCCTCATTTTAAGAAATTCTCTGTTGGCTTCCGTCGTCTGCAACTGTCGTTCGCTGCAACACTGGCATCCAACATTTCATGTTGAGGCTTTCTTCTGAAGCTATGTCATGTTTGTGTATTGCTACAGCTTCCCTGAACAAGCAGGTGTATAGTTATTCTCAACAGTCGTCGAATTTTAATTTGTGGTCGGTCTCTCAAAGGGCCTGCTCCGCCATAGCCGATTTCTCCACCTGCCCCAGCCTGCAATGCCGCTTATATTCGGTGATCTTGGAGTTGTTGATCGTCCAGTCATTGCAACATAGACCTTTCCACATGTACGTGGAAGGTCCCTCTTCTCCTTTCGCTGATTTGAGACGCTCTTTGATCTTTGTAGGTTTATAAATAGTCTTTACGCGTATTTGCACAATATACGGTCGATTCTGTCCGTCACTATGGGAATGTGTGGCAGAAAGGCCGTAAGCGTCATTTCTTTTTCCAATGTATCATTTCGTCGAGTGTTTGATTCCGTGACACTTCGTATGTAAGTGGTGGAATACCCTTTACTCCTCAGGACAGTTTATAGTTGTTGCATCTCGAGTCTGACGTGCTGCGGCTGACATATTCACGCTACGAGCGTATTAACTATGCCTCCTTTGTGGCTCTGGTGGTCGTTTGACAGTTTATACAGGTATCAATCAGTGTGTGTCAGTTTTCAATACACGCCCTGTCCCAGTTTTTCGCTTGCGACCATCGCATCTAAAAAAGGATAGCTGTTGGTTCTTTTCTATCTCTATGGTAATTTTTGTGGTGGCGTGGAGACAGTTAAGGTGTGTGAGGAAGTCACCGAGCTGTTCCTCTCCTGCTAATAGTGCATTAGCAGGAGAAGAAGACTTTCCTCTTATAAAAATGTGTTCAAATGTGTGTGAAATCTTATGGGACATAACTGCTAAGGTCATCAGTCCCTAAGCTTACACACTACTTAATCTAAATTATCCTTAGGACAAACACACACACCCATGTTCGAGGGAGGACTCGAACCTCCGCCGGGACCAGCCGCACAGTCCATGACTACAGCGCCTTAGACAGCTCGGCTAATCCCGCGCAGCTTTCCTCTTATACTATATGTTCTACATCCTTTAAGATACTCCTCACTAAAGGTCTTTGGAACAAAAAGTATATCTTATTTAATCACCTTTACGCTCAGTTTTCAGTTGCTCATCTGCGTACAGCAAACAAAACCGTGATACAGGTCCTATGCGAGCGCGTGTCTGCTGGTGAGATAACTGTAGACGTTGATATACACTGAAGAGCCAAAGAAACTGGTATACCTCCCTAACATCGTGTAGTGCCTACGCGAGCACGCAGGAGAGGCGTAACACGACGTGGAATGCACTCGACTAATGTCTGAAGTAGTGCATGGAGCGAAACTTACAGGCCTGTCTATAAATCCGTAAGAGTACGATGGGACAGACACCTCTTCCGAACAGCACGTTGCAAGGCATCCCAGATATGCTCAATACTCTGGGAAGTCTGGTGGCCAGCGGAAGTGTTTAAACTCAGAAGAGAATTCCTGGAGCCACTCTGGAGCAATTCCGGACGTGTAGGGTGACGCATTATCCTGCTGGAATTGCCCAAGACTGGCGGAATG
Source organism: Schistocerca americana (assembly GCF_021461395.2). Taxonomy (NCBI): domain Eukaryota; kingdom Metazoa; phylum Arthropoda; class Insecta; order Orthoptera; family Acrididae; genus Schistocerca; species Schistocerca americana. Next base: position 336,421,010 of record NC_060123.1, on the reverse strand, counting down.
CACAATGGACATGAATGCATGCAGGTGATCAGACAGGATGCTTACGGACGTATCACCTGTCAGAGTCTATCTAGACGTATCAGGGTTCCCACATCACTCCAACTTCACACGCCCCTCACCATTATAGAGCCTCCACCAGCTTGAGCAGCCCCCTATTGACACGCAGGGTCCATGGGTTCATGAGGTTGTCTCCAAACCCGTACACGTCCATCCGCTCGATACTCGTTTTAGACATGTACGTGCCGAGTAAAACTGTGAGGGACGGGAAAAACCCACCGTGGTTCAACAACAAAGTTAGGAAACTACTACGAAAGAACAAAGAGCTTCACTCCAAGTGTAAACGCAGCCAAAACCTCTCAGACAAACAGAAGCTAAACGATGTCAAAGTTAGCGTAAGGAGGGCTATGCGTGAAGCGTTCAGTGAATTTGAAAGTAAAATTCTATGTACCGACTTGACAGAAAATCCTAGGAAGTTCTGGTCTTACGTTAAATCAGTAAGTGGCTCGAAACAGCATATCCAGACACTCCGGGATGATGATGGCATTGAAACAGAGGATGACACACGTGAAGCTGAAATACTAAACACCTTTTTCCAAAGCTGTTTCACAGAGGAAGACCGCACTGCAGTTCCTTCTCTAAATCCTCGCACAAACGAAAAAATGGCTGACATCGAAATAAGTGTCCAAGCAATAGAAAAGCAACTGAAATCGCTCAACAGAGGAAAGTCCACTGGACCTGACGGGATACCAATTCGATTTTACACAGAGTACGCGAAAGAACTTGCCCCCCTTATAACAGCCGTGTGCCGCAAGTCTCTAGAGGAACGCAACGTTCCAAATGATTGGAAAAGAGCACATGTAGTCCCAGTCTTCAAGAAGGGTCGTCGAGCAGATGCGCAAAACTATAGACCTATTTCTTTGACGTCGATCTGTTGTAGAATTTTAGAACATGTTTTTTGCTCCAGTATCATGTCGTTTTTGGAAACCCAGAATCTACTCTGTAGGAATCAACATGGATTCCGGAAACAGCGATCGTGTGAGACCCAACTCGTTTTATTTGTTCATGAGACCCAGAAAATATTAGATACAGGCTCCCAGGTAGATGCTATTTTTCTTGACTTCCGGAAGGCGTTCGATACAGTTCCGCACTGTCGCCTGATAAACAAAGTAAGAGCCTACGGAATATCAGACCAGCTGTGTGGCTGGATGGAAAAGTTTTTAGCAAACAGAACACAGCATGTTGTTATCAATGGAGAGACGTCTACAGATGTTAAAGTAACCTCTGGCGTGCCACAGGGGAGTGTTATGGGGCCATTGCTTTTCACAATATATATAAATGACCTAGTAGATAGTGTCGGAAGTTCCATGCGGCTTTTCGCGGATGATGCTGTAGTATACAGAGAAGTTGCAGCATTAGAAAATTGTAGCGAAATGCAGGAAGATCTGTAGCGGATAGACACTTGGTGTAGGGAGTGGCACGATTTGAAGTGGAATGATCATATTAAATTAATTGTTGGTAAGGCGGGTACCAGACTGAGATTCATTGGGAGAGTCCTTAGAAAATGTAGTCCATCAACAAAGGAGGTGGCTTACAAAACACTCGTTCGACCTATACTTGAGTATTGCTCATCAGTGTGGGATCCGTACCAGATCGGGTTGACGGAGGAGAAGAGAAGATCCAAAGAAGAGCGTCGCGTTTCGTCACAGGGTTACTTGGTAACCATGATAGCGTTACGGAGATGTTTAGCAAACTCAAGTGGCAGACTCTGCAAGAGAGGCGCTCTGCATCGCGGTGTAGCTTGCTGTCCAGGTTTCGAGAGGGTGCGTTTCTGGATGAGGTATCGAATATATTGCTTCCCCCTACTTATACCTCCCGAGGAGATCACGAATGTAAAATTAGAGAGATTCGAGCGCGCACGGAGGCTTTCAGACAGTCGTTCTTCCCGCGAACCATACGCGACTGGAACAGAAAAGGGAGGTAATGACAGTGGCACTTAAAGTGCCCTCCGCCACACACCGTTGGATGGCTTGCGGAGTATAAATGTAGTTATAGATGTACTATTTGAAACGAGACTCGTCCGACCAGGGAACATGCTTCCAGTCATCAACAATCCAATGTCGGTGTTTACGGACCCAGGCGAGGCGTAAAGCTTTGTGTCGTGCATTCATCATGGATACTTGAGTGGGCCTTCGGCTCCGAAAGCCCACGTCGATGTTACGTTGAATGGTTCGCACGCTGACACTTGTTGGAGGCCCAGCATTGAAATCTGCAGCAATTTGCTGAAGGGTTGCCCTTCTATCACTCTGTACGATTCTCTACAGTCGTTGTTGGTCCCGTTCTTGCAGAATCTTTTTCCGGCCGCAACGATGTCGGAGATTTGATGTTTGCCGGATTACTGATATTCACGGTACACTCGTGAAATGGTCGTACTGGAAAATACCCACTTCATCGCTACCTGGGTAATGCTGCGTCCCATCTCTCGTGAACCGACTATAACACCATGTTGAATCTCACTTAAATCTTGATAACCTGTCATTGTAGCAGCAGTAACAGATCTAACAACTACGCCAGACACTTGTTGTCTTATATAGGCATTGCCGACCGCAGCGCCGTGTTCTGCCTGTTTACATATATCTGTTTTTGCATACGCATGCCTAGACCAGTTTCTTTGGCGCTTCAGTGTAATGAAGTGTTCCCGCTGAACATTGTGAGTGTGTGGTGACGCGCCCGCACGGGACACGTGGCGGTATTTGTGGCCGCGTCCGTTCCGCGTGAGTCACCATCCGGTTGGCGATAACCAGGCGCTCCTGGGCCGTCCGCTCCCGGATCCCTGCGGCTGGCGAAGAATGTGCGGACGCTGAATAAGTCTGGAATGTCCCCATGTGGCGAACGGGAGGGGCGCTCGGCGCAGGTGGCAACACGGCGCCTCGTAATGACCGCTCGTTATCTGCGTCGTTTAAGGTGGCGCGGCGTAACATCCGTGTTACTTAGGAACGAGTGCTGTTGCGTTGCCAAAAATAGCTTTGATAATATCACTGGAATCGTGAACACTGTGTCACTAGTTTTTCTTTGGTGCAGGAACAGTGACCCTTAAGGTAAACCATCTTGAGAGATTTTTAAGCTGCCTTCTTCAGATCGATGCTTTTTAGGGTTCCGTACGATGAAAACGAAATCCTTAGAGGATCCCTATGTTGTGTGTCCGTTTGCCCGTCTGTTAAGATCCCTTGTCCTCAGGAACTTGTAGATGTATCATGTTCAATTAGTGTCAAATACTGAGGTCTACGGTTCCTTGGCGGTGTACAGAATTTAAGCTGCTAACTCAGAGCAGTCAAAAGAACAGCTGTTTATGCCACATATTGTGTGTGGTTTATTTGTGACGTACAGTTTATCGACCAGTCACACCAGCCAACAACAGTTATCTAGGGTACGCGCCGATACGCTTAGAGACTATCATACTCCACGTTTCCTCTATCACCTTCTCAATTATAACATTCCCTGTTATTTGTCCTCAGTTTTTACTGTATCAGCACAGACAGCAGAAACACTCGTTCTAAAATAAATAATAAAAAAAATATATAGATTAATTAATTAATTAATTAAATAAAATAAAATAAAACTTTCTGTGTACAATCACATACCACTTCCATGTTTTCTAAATCATTTTCTGTACCAATAACCTCTATCGGGAACAATCTTCTTCAGAATATGAGAGAAATTTAATACCTTCCAAAATTCAAAAGACCGCTAATGGTCCACCTTCTACCAAAATAACCATCTCTCCTACAATCTATAGCTCCCCTCCCCCAGCACGTTTGCCTACCCGTTGTTGCAGAGTTCTGTATTTATATTTTGTTTTTCCTTAATAGCCACCGTCACTGTCATTTCATTTGTCTCCTCCACCTTTATCCATTCCGCTTCTGATAATACCAAACATGGCTTCAAATTTCTATACTGATCTATAAGATCCTAAATGCCTTTTACTGTTATTGTTATTATTAGTAGTAGTGCCAGTCATTGTTATTATCAGTATTATTATCAGTATTATTATGTTATTATTATTAATATTATTATTGAGAAGTTTTGTAGTATCTTTGGTATGTGTTGCTCCTGATCAGATGTAAGAGGGGGCGTTAAGGTCCTGATATGGTCAGACTAAATAAGCAATAAATAAATAAATGAATAACTATTTGGATTCTCGCCAACTTACTCTTCGATACCTATAAATGAACGATGTACGAGTAGATACATAAGTAAGATTGTACAGAACCCGCAGAACGCAAGTCCTGCTCGAAATTGTCCGATTTTTTAAATAATAAAATACTATGACAGGCTGTGGAATTCTACGAAGTCATAGTGAAGCAAAAATGTAAACAATAAAATGGATTGGCATGCAGGGGATGGAGGGAGGAAGATACCAGACAGTAAAAATTTTAAGCAGAAAACACGCAACTGGACAGTTAGCATGGCAGAAACACCCAGGAGGACCGGAACAACTATGCCTGAGATAAGAAGAGAGCTCATTCTGAGAGAATGAAAGTAACGTGGACACAAAGAACAGCTAAAACAAAACTTTGTTATACATCGCGTGGTATGCAAGTTGAGGCAGCTAAGACAGGCCACCCCAAATATATCCAGAATGAATAAATACATCGAGGTGCGGTTTTCGCCAAGTTATAGCGGACAATATGGCGAATTTCCTGACGTTCGCAAGTAATTTTCATCGTTTACAGTCACCGTATTAGACATCGACTTTGTTTTTTCTAATGGAACTATATACCGTACTTTTTTCTTTGGCATCTGAAAGAACCTTTTAGAACTTCAACGACATAAGGCGTATGGGACTTGACCAAACAATCAATACCACTCCAACAGCGCCGCAAACCAATGTCCCACCGTCGGGAGAAGAGATCCCACAAATGCCCACTCTATTACACGAAATGTAGGCAAACACGTAACTCAGGCACGGTCCGTGTGTTTATTATCACGGCTGTCATACCAAGTCCTCACAAGAGAAACTCCCCATTATACACCCCTCAGATTTAGTGGTAAAATGGCCGAGTCAATAGCCCGTCAAAAACTAAACACAGATCAATCATGCAAACGGGAAGAAGGTGTACTGCAATCTGAAAAAAAGGAAAACAGAAACAGTGAAGGGTCCAAGAACAACAATTGCAACAAAGAGCCGCTTTAGACAGCAATGGCGTTGTCGGGAAGTGGTCATGATGTTGGAGTGCCAAGAGGGCGAGCCGTGTTCAAAATTCCCTCGAGTCATATTATGCACTGTCCGTCCGATTATTGAAATATTTTTTTCTCTTTCTGTAGCCTTGGCAGTTTTCATACTACACATGGTTATAGAATGTGAGTCGTGTGGTAAGAATACGTTACTATCGCATCTAAATGTGATGAACAGTGAGAGCAGGCGAGATACCACATAGACGTCTAACTGAAATGAAAACAGCAAGTAAACGGGTGTGAACTATGTTACAACAAAGGAATTCAAGACTTAAGACTTCCAAAACGGAACGCAACTTCAAAAACGTTAAAACCATATATTTTGACAGAACACAGAGGAACTGTGTGATTGTGAAACTGTTGCGTTCGTTTGTTGCAACTCATGTGTCAAACTATAATGTTTTCATCATTTCCTAGTAAGTGATCACATTCACATTCATACGAACACCTGTATCGGGCAAGGAGGCATATCTCACTCACTTACCAGTCGTAAAAATTATGTGCGTCGATAAGAGATTCCTATCGTATCACACACGAACTGTCACTAATGCCGTGTATGACACACCAGACGCGTTTTCCGGTGGAGGATCCTGTTGACTTGTCGCCTTATCATCAAACGTTTGTGGTTCCCACTCTAAAGCCACTTCCTTTCGGCTGCTAACAGAGCATTTGTGTAGAATCAGTTATCATTATAGGTCCCTAGCTTACACCTCGCTGTTGCATCACGCACAGACACAAATCTGAATAAAGACAACAGCGGAAAAAAAGAAGCAAGACGGACTTTTAACACGGCTCGCCCGCGAGGTAAGCCAAAACCTTGTACTGTATTGTATTGTATTGTATGGAACAGGGGACCTAGAAACGACGGAGAGGCTTCGTCCACGCCGTAGCCCTCAGTCGTTCACAACCCCACAACAGGCTATAGCAGTCCACTCACCCCACCTACGCCCCACACCGAACCCAGGGTTATTGTGCGGTCCGGCCCCCAGTGGAGCACTCGTTTGGTTGATCCCTCCTTTACTTCCGAGATGCCAGTTAGTAACATTTGCTTTCTGTGTCACTGCTGCTAAAGTGTTAGTTTCATTTCTTTCATCAGTTGCTCTTCTTTTTAATTGGCGTATAGTATTCTCCATGTTTCCAATTTCTAGAAATTTTTCATAATGTTTGCAAAGACAAATCCCGAGTGCTTGGCGGGATATGGATACACTTCAGCAAACAGCCACAACGCCGATGACATTCGCCATAAACGATATTCACCTTTTTGTCTGTCGTGTACGCTGTGAACTCCTCAATAACTTTACGAGCAAGTCATCTGATTGCTACAACATCAGAACACAGACTGGTGCGCTTCAAGTGCACAGGTAAATATAAGAACCGTACCAGAGTTACGTGTTTGCTTACATTTGGTTTCATAGGACAGACGAGTGTGGAAACTCTTCTCCTGACGTTGGAACAGTGATTTGCGGTGCTATTATCCTGGTACTATTTGATCATGTCCCATAGACGACATGTAGTTGAAGTTCTCTTAGAATTTTCTTCAAAATTCCATACAGAAGAAAGTATGTAGTTCCACTACGAAATAGAAGTCATTGTGGTAATTCGGCGATTATTAACGACAAAAATTACTTGCGAACGTCAGGAAATTCACCATATTGTCCATTATAACTTGGCGAAAACCGCACCTCGATATATTTTTTCATTCTGGGTATACGAGGTATATGAGAAAAGTATGAAACTGATTCTTTATCTACCAAAGTTTTCATTCTTTTTCAAACAACACCACTCTCCCCTTCAAAATACACCCCTTCGGCAACACAACGGCGGAATCGCTGTTCCCAGCCCTGATAACAGCGCTGAAAGGCTTCAACTGGTGGGGCCTGTAACATAACATGTCGGTCACATTCTTCTGAATGTTCTCCATAGTCCCAAAATGACGTCCCTTTCATACATTTTTCAATTTCGGGAAAAGAAGAAAGTCACAAGGACTCGGATCAGACTAACAGAAGGGCTGTGGAACAACATGAATCCCTTTTGATGTCAACAGTTTCGTGATGGAAGTGGCTGTGCGACATGGGGTATAGTCATGATGCAGCATCCACTTGTCTACAATGTCCGGTCTCACTCAATTAACCGCTTTCCTGAGCTTTCTAACACATCTTCGTGAAACACTTGGTTGACAGTTTATCTTCGAGGAACAAATTCTTTATCCACGATACCCCTACTGTCGAAAAAGCAAATCAGCATTGTATTGAACATTGATTTGCTCATTAGAGCTATGTTTGATAGAGGAGATGTCTCAGTGTGCCACTCCTCACTTTGCTGCTTTGTTTCAGGATCCTTCTCAAAAGTCCAGGATTCATCACCTGTGATTATACGATTGAATCATTCGTGGAAATTGGCAGTCCTCAGGAAGATCAACGCACAAGTTTCTTCGGTTGTCCTTCTGCTCAGTTGTGAGGTTTTTCGGTACCATTTTGGCAAAAACCTTTCGCATGTTCAAAACTTCGGTCAAAATTTGATGCACAGTGAAAGTGTTTAAGTCTAACAGGTCCTTATTGTTAAACGTAGGTCTGATCTCACAAGAGCACGCACACCTTCAACGTTTTCGTCACTTTTTGAAGTTGTAGATCTCCATGAGCGAGGTTCATCTTCAACATGTTCTCGGTCTTCCAAAAATGATTTGTGCCGACGAAAACTTGTGCTCTCTATAAGGAATGTTCCCTATAGGCCTGTTTCAACTTTTCGAAGGTTACACTCGCGGGTTCCTCAAGTTTAACTTGATGACACAACGTTTTTCTAAATTCCGCTGTTCCCTTTCCGTAAAACAAAACAGGAACACAGCTTCGCTTATGGCGCTCTCAAATGTCATATGATGGATGTACGGAGCTGAAACTCGGACTGAGCTTCTGGAAGGGATGGACACGCCGATCTACACAAGTAGAGCAATACAGCAATGCTAGATCGGTTGCGGTGCTGTCAGTCTCATTACTTTTGTCTAACACCTCGTGTTTAGGGTGCCCTGTCTTAGCTGCTCACCTTCTACGCAGTGAATGATCAAAAGCCAAGAAGAAGGCTCAGTAGCGGCTGCTATAGCCTATGTGGTGATTTTGACTTCTTAGAGTCCTGAAGAAATTGATTTCTGACGCTTCACATTCAAATCGGCAGCGATCTGACACGTAGTAGAGCTTTGACCGCCCCGTACGCTGTGCGGAGGCGATGCCAGACACTCGTGGTCGGCCTGTACGGTTGTTTGTCTTTGCGATACTGAAGATCAGCCCTAGACACTACTGACTTCCAAAACCTACGTTCACTTTAACGCAAATGTAATAAGCATCATATACCAGGCGCACTGACACCGCTGTTAACGAGGCAGACCGCGTTATAAGAGATTACCTACGACCAACTCCAGCTGACAAAATCTACCCTCGTATAGGCGTACTGAAGCGGTACTGTGAGTACGCTTCATGAATAATCCAACTAATGTACATGTAGAAAACAACTAAGTTTTTTATTTCAATGTGTCACACGATCTCGTCCTCTCTGAACCTTTCCAGTACGTATGAGAGCATGTTGTGTGAATGTGTTGGGCTTAGAAAGGTGGAGGGCTGTTTAAAAGGATTTTCAGTAGATGCGGTAGGCTTCTCAAAAGAGAAACTAGGGAAACTAAACGCAGGGATTGCTTGAGAGACTTCGGAAAGATCAGTTCTGAGAGTGTAGGAGGCGGAGGTTGGTCTTCAGCCAATAGGACGCGCCAGTTCGAACAACGGCTGGGGTGGCCCGTCGGTAGCATGGCAGGTAGATGGTAGCAGGGACGTGCTACGTGAGAAGAGGACGCATGATGGAGACACTTCGTCTGGATGGTGGTAAGATGTGAAATGCAGTGCATCATAGTAGACACAGTTCGTTAATCAACTTCCCCGCTCTGGCTCGTCTCACGAGTGCACTTGAAGATTATGTGCTCAAGTATCTGTGGGGATAGCGTCCCAGCTCTATGTGGTCGGGCTTTTGCATTAATTAATGTAGTAGCGGTATTTCGCGTAGTACTTCACGGTGATCTTTAGCGTGGCGACGCATGGAAGAGTTGTGCCCTGATGTGTGATAGTAAATTCCCTTCGGCCTCCCTGTGGGGTGACCACTGATAGATTGATAATACGAAACCAATTAGCTATTTCTCTACTTGTCAGCACCGATATTACTTCTGGTCTCCGAAAGCTGAAATTCATAATTATAAGAGTAATAACCACATTATTACCTCACTAAATAACGCCAAATCAACTAGCATTTCCCCCTCTTGATAACCCAGTAGGAGTATGGGCGTAGGCATGAAAAAATGCTAGCGGTTACCGCCACCGTTACTGAGTGCGGTTGGTTTGTGTGTGTGTATGTGTGTCTTGTTATCCGTTGCGTGCTTTATCAGTAATTAAAAATCAGGGTCGAAGTCACACGAAATATTACTACGCACATTCAACCACTGCATCCAGTAGGGGAGATAAAAATACTGTGTCATACTCGTGTATGAGCATCAAAGAAACAAGCAGGCAAGCAGCACAGGCCAGCACCGCAAATAGGAAGGACTGTTACCGTCGAGCATCACTTGAGGATATTAGACGAAGATCAGCGGCAGAGGCTGAGAAGAAAAAGCAAGAAAATTATTCTACATACCTCCCCATGGAAGACTTTGAACAGACTGCGAACTGGTGTGACACGGTGCAAACATAATTTGAAGCGGTGGGATTACATTACCGGAGATGCAATCTGAGAGAACTTCAAGATGCTGAACACTTGTTGGTCTGCCCCGAAGTTGCCTGAAGCCTGCACGCTGGAGGACCCGATTTCAGCAAATGTTCCAGTAATCAAGAGTGCCGAATTCTGGGTCTCAAAATCAATTTGACATATACAAAGTCTTGTGATTTACTGTAGATACGTTTTGAATTTGTAAATAACTTCACTGTACTGTCTTGGACAAGAAAATAACAATAATAATGCAGATACGGCCTTCATTCCCACACAAATATTATAAAATATGCCCCTTCGTACACAAGGTTGGTTCGTAAGTCTGCCTTAGTTGGGCCGGCTGATGTGGCCTAGCGGTTCTAGGCGCTACAGTCTAGAACCGCGCGACCGCTACGGTGGCAGATTCGAATCCTGCCTAGGGCATGGATGTGTGTGATGTCCTTAGGTTAGTTAGATTTAAGTAGTTCTAAGTTCTAGGGGGCTGATGATCTCAGATGTTAAGTCCCATAGTGCTGAGAGCCATTTGAACCATTTGCCTTAGTTGGTACTTCCACAGAGCTGCCGCTACACAGGCAGTCTATTAGTGAATATTATTTGCCATTTACATCTTAAATTCCCAATATTAACGCGATGGTTATCGTTCTAGATACTACTAATACTACTCGAATATAGAATTTTACATATCTGTACACCACTAAAATATTCGCTTAAATAAATACGGAAGACCAACTAAAACTGACACTCAAATAAACTATTATGTCACGGCAACTATCTTCCATCAAATGAAATGGAGAGGGGGGGAAAAGAGAAAGGTAGTAATCATTTTTACACATGGCTTGGTGAAATGGTAACAAATAGTTCGAAACAGTGTATTGTCAGTTCTTTCTTTTTACGAACGACAGAATTGCAGTTCTTCAGTGAATTCCTGTTTTTGCTGCCCTGTGAGTTCATCGCTTCCACAGGAGCAGAAAACAAAATATCAGTTTAGCAGCAAGCATTTAGTTTTGTGACGTTCCTGCGACAATACACGTGCCAAATATTACTATGTACAGTGTCCGCTATTGATACAAAATAAGTTTTTAGGTTTTATGAATTTTGGTTAGTGCTGTGCAGATACGAAAATCTGATATCAAGATGAGGTGCACAATACATTAGAAAACGTTTGTTAAAGATAAACGTCTCGAAGTGAGTTAGATATCAACATGCTACTGTCGCAAAATCGCAAAAGCTTCGTCATTCATCGAGTAGTAGATCCGAAAACCAAGGAATATCTTAACTTTCAAAAAGTGTGTACTAATGGTTTTGAGGTTCTTAAAACAGCTTCACCTGTGGAACCAAATATTGCTCGCTTTCAGGTGTCTTCCGGTGCAACCAAACTCTGCATCAGATTTCACTGTCATAATCAAGAAACCATAACTGAAAATACTAAAATTAAGGTAAAGATAAATTGAATAGTATTCCAGAAGTCATCTATAGTTGTATGCTGCCACCAGTCAGCTAATCGAGATGTTGATTTCAATATAACGACGTCATGTGCTATCTATATTATCTACGATCTAAGCCTGCAGTTATCAGCTTGCATTCAGGAAGATTCTGAGATGCGATCAATGGACTGGAAAGCAGGTACCGCTAACCAGTTCATACGCTTCCTCCAACTAATTCCTAGCAACATCTGCCGATGATCGCTCCAAGAAAGCAAATCAGGAATACGGTGCAAAGGTAACTGGTTAAAAGACACAAATACATCTCTCTTCAACTTGCACGAAAAAAAAGGAACTTGCTATCTTCAATTAGACGTAGGCAAGTCCGCCTCTTCACTTTAACACCACCTTCCCGCTCTCTGTCTGGTTCCAGCCCTCTTCCTACCGAGAGTCAAACCAAGCACGCTCCGTAAACCGTAACTTATGCCAATATGATGGGAAAATGGTTAGCGAGAATTTTTCGCCTGTGCACAGGACCACACTTGCAAATTCCTTTTACCTTTCTGTACTGAAAAAATTATTTTATGGTTCACAAATCATCACTCACTCACCTAACACCCTTAAGACATCACCTCTGGCCCACAGGGTCCGCGACGTACAGGGTGTGGACTAAAATATGGAAACACCAAAAACACAACACATTACTATGCCTAATACGGTGTAGGAAAGCCGTCGGCATTCATAACAGCTTCCAGTCGTCTCGGAATCGATAACTACAGGTCTTGTAAGGGTTTCGTGGGAGTCGTAAACTATTCTCCCTGAAAAATAGTGGCAAGTTCAGGTAACGATGAAGGAGAAGAGTAGCTATCACGGACCCTTCTCTCAAAAGTAAACTACAAGGGCTCAATAATATTGAGATCTGTGGAGTACGTGGAGAAGTGACAATTCATCCTCGTGTTCAGAAAACCAGTGCTGGAGGTTGCGAGTCGTGTGAACAGGGAACCCTGTCGTCTCGGAACACAGCACCACCGTTGGAAAACAAACATTTTACCAAGGGATGAACCTTATTAGCCAAAAAGATTGCAGAATCTTTTGCAGTAGAGTACCCATGCAGAGTACCCATGGCGCCCATGGAATACCACAGTGTGGCTGCCGAATCATTACCGAACCACCACCATGTTTCAGTCTTTCCAGCAAGCAGTCTGCATCGCACGCTTAGGACGGCGTACACCAGACATAAACTAGGCCAGAAGCTGGAATTAGTGTGAAATAAGATTCATGCGACGAAATGAATTTTTTCCATTGCTATATACACCAGAGTTTAAGTCATCTGCACCACTTTTTCCCATTAAGGGCATTTGCATCACTGATGTGAGAATTTGCTTTCCCAGCTCCCCGTGCAATTCTCTGAGATGGAGCATCCTTCGTGTTGTTTTGGTGCTGACAGGATTCATGAGTGCGACATTCCGTTCAGCAAAGACTTTTGCACTTGTCGTCATCTTATTTTTGGTTACAAACCTCTTCCATGACCGTCCATTGTTATCACTCAACCAACACACTCGTCCGCATTGTGAGTTAGCAGATGATGTTATTTTGCTTTCCCTGTATGCAGTACAAATCTTCGATACGGTGTCTTTTGAAGCAACGAACACTTCGACTACCTTAGTTACGGAAGTAGCCAACATACGAGCCCCGACAATCTCCCCACGTTCGAAATCATTTAGCTCCGACATACTGCACTCACAACTAAATGGAACACCGCTGTCACCACAACTGGCACTTGTAACGTACTGACATTGCACCGGTGCAGTCTGCGCTCAGATACAACAGCGCCAACTGCAGGCTTGGCTGACATATTCACTTATGTTGAAACCTGCATTTTTTGCCCAACCCCTGCACTTTCTGTAGCCGTAAAGACAGTAACAAACTCCTCGGTTTCATGAATTCCAAAATCACAAAAAGCGGCTTAGAAAAGTATACTTAGCTACAAAGGATTACCGACTAACTCAGATCCTTCACAGTATGCTGCAAGACAGGAGATACTTCGTCTCTCTCCAAGACAAGAAGAATCGATGGAGAATGCAGAAAATTGGTATCCCTCAGAGAAGTGTGCTGTCTCCGCTGTTGTGTAATATCTACACAAATGAACAGCCAATTACCTCTTCAACTAAGGCATTCATATACGCTGACGATACAGCACTCGCTGCCCAAGGTGAGACCTTTGAGGGTGTAGAGGTGAAACTGACAACAGCTCTTGAAAATTTGGCCAAGCATTACGATGAAAACCAACTGAAACCGAACCCTGGAGAGACCCAAGTCTGTGCATTCCACCTTAGAAATAGGGAAGCCAAAAGAAAACTGAACATCACTTGGAGAGGAGAACAACTACTCCACTGAGAAACTCTTAAATACCTTGGGGTGAAGATGGACCGTTCCCTCACATTCAAAGCCCACTGTGGAGAAACGAGCCTCAAAGTAAAAGCGCGGTACAACATCATCAGCAAACTTACAGGAACCACCTGGGGTGCCCAGCCAAAAGTGCTTAGAACATCTGTCTTGGCACTATGTTTCTCCGCCGCAGAATACGCTGCACCCGTCTGGCAAAACTCTGCACATGCTAAACGCAGATCGAGCCCTGAACGAGACAGGACACATTGTTACAGGCTGCTTACGACCTACTCCTGTCAATAAGCTGTACCAAATTATGGGCATAGCACCGCAACGCATTCGAAGGCAAGCTGCAAAAAAAGTGGAGAAGAAAAAACAAGAAATCGACCCTAGACAGCCTTTGTTCGGACATGACCCTCAACAACCAAGACTAGGTCAAGAAAAGGCTTCCTACAGAAAACTTAATCGGGCAGGTAGGTTAGAAAATTTAAAAAGGGAAATAGATAGGTTGAAGTTAGATATAGTGGGAATTAGTGAAGTTCGGTGGCAGGAGCAGCAAGACTTCTGGTCAGGTGAATACAGGGTTATAAATACAAAATCAAATAGGGGTAATGCAGGAGTAGGTTTAATAATGAATAAAAAAATAGGTGTACAGGTAAGCTACTACAAACAGCATAGTGAACGCATTATTGTGGCCAAGATACACACGAAGCCCACGCCTACTACAGTAGTACAAGTTTATATGCCAACTAGCTCTGCAGATGATGAATAAATTGATGAAATGTATGAGATAAAAGAAATTATTCAGTTAGTGAAGGGAGACGAAAATGTAATAGTCATGGGTGACTGGAATTCGTCAGTAGGAAAAGGGAGAGAAGGAAACATAGTAGGTGAATATGGATTGGGGCTAAGAAATGAAAGAGGAAGCCGCCTGGTAGAATTTTGCGCAGAGCGTATCTTACTCATAGCTAATACTTGGTTCAAGAATCATGAAAGAAGGTTGTATACATGAAGAAACCCTGGGGATACTAAAAGGTATCAGATAGATTATATAATGGTAAGACAGAGATTTAGGAACCAGGTTTTAAATTGTAAGACATTTCCAGGGGCAGATGTGGACTCTGACCATAATCTATTGGTTATGGATTGTAGATAAAAACTGAAGAAACTGCAAAAAAGTGGGAATTTAAGGAGATGGGACCTGGATGAACTGAAAGAACCAGAGATTGTACAGAGTTTCTGGGAGAGCATAAGCGAACAACTGACAGGAATGGGGTAAAGAAATACAGTAGAAGAAGAATGGGTAGCTTTGAGGGATGAAATAGTGAAGGCAGCAGAGGATCAAATAGGTACAAAGACGAGGGCTAGTAGAAACCCTTGGATAACAGACGAAATATTGAATTTAATTGATGAAAGGAGAATATATAAAAATGCATTAAATGAAGCAGGCAAAAAGGAATACAAATGTCTCAAAAATGATATCGACAGGAAGTGCAAAATGGCTAAGCAGGGATGGCTAGAGGACAAATGTAAGAATGTAGAGGGTTATCTCACTAGGGGTAAGATAGATACTGCCTACAGGAAAACTAAAGAGACCTTTGGACAAAAGAGAACTACTTGTATGAATATCAAGAGCTCAGATGGAAACCCAGTTCTAAGCAAAGAAGGGAAAGCAGAAAGGTGGAAGGAGTATATAGAGGTCCTATACAAGGGCGATGTACTTGAGGACAATATTATGGAAATGGAAGAGGATGTACATGAAGATGAAATGGGAGATATGATATTGCGTGAAGAGTTTGACAGAGCACTGAAAGACCTGAGTCGAAACAAGGCCCTCGGAGTAGACAACATTCCATTAGAACTACTGACAACCTTGGGAGAGCCAGTCCTGACAAAACTCTACCATCTGGTGAGCAAGATGTATGAGACAGGCGAAATACCCTCAGACTTCAAGAAGAATATAATAATCCCAATCCCAAAGAAAGCAAGTGTTGACAGATGTGAAAATTGTCGAACTATTAGTTTAATAAGTCACAGCTGCAAAATACTAACACGAATTCTTTACAGACGAATGGAAAAACTGATAGAAGCCGACGTCGGGGAAGATCAGTTTGGATTCCGTAGAAATGTTGGAACACGTGAGGCAATACTGACCCTACGACTTATCCTAGAAGAAAGATTAAGGAAAGGCAAACCTACGTTTCTAGCATTTGTAGACTTAGAGAAAGCTTTTGACAATGTTGATTGGAATACTCTCTTTCAAATTCTGAAGGTGGCAGGGGTAAAATACAGAGAGCGAAAGGCTATTTACAATTTGTACAGAAACCAGATGGCAGTTATAAGAGTCTAGGGGCATGAAAGGGAAGCAGTGGTTGGGAAGGGAGTGAGACAGGGCTGTAGCGTCTCCCCAATGTTATTCAATCTGTATATTGATCAAGGAGTAAAGGAAGCAAAAGAAAAATTCGGAGTAGGTATTAAAATCAATGGAGAGGAAATAAAAACTTTAAGGTTCGCCGATGACATTGTAATTCTGTCAGAGACAGCAAAGGACTTGGAAGAGCAGTTGAACGGAATGGACAGTGTCTTGAAAGGAGGGTATAAGATGAACATCAACAAAAGCAAAACGAGGATAATGGAATGTAGTCGAATTAAGTCGGGTGATGCTGAGGGAATTAGACTAGGAAATGAGACACTTAAAGTAGTAAAGGAGTTTTGCTATTTGGGGAGAAAAATAACTGATGATGGTCGAAGTAGAGAGGATATAAAACGTAGACTGGCAATGGCAAGGAAAGCGTTTCTGAAGAAGAAAAATTTGTTAACATCGAGTATAGATCTAAATGTCAGGAAGTCGTTTCTGTAAGTATTTGTATGGAGTGTAGCCATGTATGGAAGTGAAACGTGGACGATAAATAGCTTAGACAAGAAGAGAATAGAAGCTTTTGAAATGTGGTTCTACAGAAGAATGCTGAAGATTAGATGGGTTGATCACATAACTAATGAGGAGGTATTGAATAGAATTGGGGAGAAGAGGAGCTTGTGGCACAACTTGACTAGAAGAAGGGATCGGTTGGTAGGACATGTTCTGACACATCGAGGGATCACCAGTTTAGTATTGGAGGGCAGCGTGGAGGGTAAAAATCGTAGAGGGAGACCAGGAGATGAATACACTAAGCAGATTCAGAAGGATGTAGGCTGCAGTAGGTACTGGAAGATGAAGAAGTTTGCACAGGATAGAGTGGCATGGAGAGCTGGATCAAACCAGTCTCAGGACTGAAGACCTCAACAACAACAGGAAACTACGGCAATTTTTTCATCTCCCAGAACTCGCATAGAGGAGCTTTATCGAGACTCCCTAGCTGAAGACAATCACATAACTGTCAAGGAGGAAATAGCCGAAGGTTCACATCTGTCATACGTGACCTGGAAGACTTGGAACAGACTGCGAGTTGAGGTGTCAAGGTGCAAAGCCAACGTCAGGAAGTGGGGCTCCAGTAATGAGGAGGAAACTTGTCAGTGTGGTGACGTACAGGACGAACAACATCTGCTAATCTGAAGAAACCTACCGGCTGCATGCACTATCTGTGGTCTTTCTGCAGGCAGCGAAACTGCTGTGATAACCTCCGAATACTGGGCCCGTCAAAAAATATAATCATCTTGCTGCTTGTTTATCTGCTGCTCTTTTGTATACATTATTGAATCTGTGTCATAAATACTACTGTACATATTTAATCTTGCAAATTTGTTATGTGAATCAATACTTATTAGTTTTTGTAATTACTTTATGTCAAGGACTCGAAAAATAAATAAAAATAAAATGAATTCCAAGTCGCTCCACTAGATTGTCTTACATTCATGTCCTTCCGGCTATCAGTTTCAATAGCAGACTGTAGGCAGTTCACTCGCTATTTTCTGTTCTCACTCTTAATGCTCATTTGCAAAATTATGCTTTCTGCTAGGACTTTCAGTTTATTTCGAACACATCCCTTCGCGGGAAAGTCACTAGCCCTTAAACCAACGTCGTTGGCTTCAACAACAGGCCATTTGGATATCGGGGTGGTCCTTCGTGCTCTTATGTCTAGTGTGCTGTGAAGTTAAACTCCCGCCGTGGCTGGAGGTATCTGCGCACTGCGGCCGAAGGCGCGCGGGGCATCGAGGCACCTGCCAACAGTACTGCAGGCGTCCACGCTCGAGCGAGCGCGGCAATGTTTAAGGAGGCTTGTGTACAGCATCGGAGCAGCTGGAAATTGGTGGCAGCACTGGAAAAGACGATGGGCAGCTGACAACAAATACCGAATGCATGGAGATTGTTGTCTCGGTTAACACGTGGTTGGTTCCAGGGGCTTGTGTCAGGCAGTGGACGAGTCAGAGTATGGAGACGGGGCCGGGGAAGACGAAGACTGGCTGCTGGTTGACAACGCAAAGAGAACAGTGTCGTAAACATGGAGGAGGTGATGTCTGGTGTTATGTTGAGTTCCGAGAAGTCTGTTGGCGCGCTATGGGACAGTCTGCACTTGAAGTATGCACCTGTGAAGCCGAGTGGTGGGTGGTGACCGACGAGACGAGAGAGAGTGTACACGGGCCGGCCACTATTGTTCCGGCGACCAGGAAGTCTGTGCCTGGACTGTGGGGACGTGACGCGCGCCTTGTGCTCTGTGCCCCGTACACAGATCTTCTGAAGGAAGCTCTCATAAACTGCAGCATGTAATTAACAGTTTTCTAATGCTAGTTACGCATTCCTTTGGCGACTCACCACTATTTCGCCTAGGTATGTGTCAGTAGTATTCTTGAGACTGTGTAGCTCATTACAAGCTGTGGTGTCACCGCCAGACACCACACTTGCTAGGTGGTAGCCTTTAAATCGGCCGCGGTCCGTTAGTATACGTCGGACCCGCGTGTCGCTACTGTCAGTGATTGCAGACCGAGTGCCGCCACACGGCAGGTCTAGAGAGACGTCCTAGCACTCGCCCCAGTTGTACACCGACTTTGCTAGCGATGGTTCACTGACAAATTACGCTCTCATTTGCCGAGACGATAGTTAGCATAGCCTTCAGCTACGTCATTTGCTGCGACCTAGCAAGGCGCCATTATCATTTGCTATTTATCTTGTGATGCATGTACCGTCAGACCGATGTTCACCAATTATGGATTAAAGTTAAGTATTCCAGAAGCTACGTACCTTTTTTGCTAGTCTCTATTCCTTTAACTGTTCCAGACCTCACGCCAGCCTGCGTGAGCTTAAACGCGTGCCTTTCGGCTTCCTCTCATAGTGGCTTGGCTGTCTTGCCAAGTCACAACACAAGCTATCAACACAAAGGCTGTTGCACAGGCACTATCGTTATTCCAGAGTACTTTTCCTTGCATTGATTGGTTTCATTACAATATGTGTGTTGGGAGGGCTTTGTGGAAGATTAGTATTCATACTGGTAAAGTATTGGTCTCACATAGCCAAGATTTTTTGATCAAGTATGGCGCTACCTATATGTCCAGCTGTGTTAAGTCTTCTTATGAGGATACTATCTGATAGTATTATGTTAGGTCGGATGGCAGGTGTGCGCAACATAGCTAGTTTTCAGTTCTTGCAAGAAAATTGTCTCAAACCAGGACTGTGAGAATACCGTATTGTGTTCTTCCACCCCCCCCCCCCCCCTTCTCCCATTTAGTCTGTGTAATTTAAGTTCTAATTGTAATGGCATCTTTTGTGTCTTAGGTTAGATTTTAGTGTTCGCTTATTGATTTATACTCTAACTGAGGAGTTCTAGAATTTTTAGCCAGAACTCAGTTATGAATTATGATATTTTGTAGTATACCTTTCAAGTGTGATCTAGTTACACTGTTATTTGAGCCAGGTATAGCTATATATCTAACGCAAGATTTTTGGCACTGTTGTTTTGGATATTATTATGATACACGGTGTTTCAAAAATACTTTTACAAATTTTGGGGACAGGCTCCCTACACCAAAACAAGGAAAGAAGTCTAGTAAAAATAGAGTCGAAAATGCGTAATGTACTTTAAGAACTATGAGCTCGTGCTCATCTTCGATACTCTGAAACCGACATCTCTTCTGCTGCAAGCTCTTTGCTTCTCATATTTTGCGAGGAGGTAGTACAGACCAAAACAAGAAAAAGGTCCAGTAAACGTGGGCTCCAAAATGTATATCTTAAGTACTAGAGAAGACGGACAAGTGCTCACAGCTCTTGAAGGTACGGAATGCATTTTAGAGCCCATGTCTACTGGACACTTTTGTCTTGTTTCGATGCAAGGAACCTGTCCTCAAAGTTTGTAAAAGTATTTTTGAAACACCCTGCACATGAACCAATCAGTTTTTTGCTATAATTATTGTACTCATCTTAAATAATACAATACTTATTTACCTTTCATTTACACACAAATTATTACAGTTAACAACTTTTTTCCACACATCAGCAACTGACTGTACAAGATATTGTATTACACAATACTACATCCCCCAACAACTAATAACCATTAATAAGTCTAGCTATGCGTACTACCATTACAATAAGATCAGTTGTTGTCTGTTACATTGCACAAAGCACTCCATCGGTCCCCAGTGCTTAGACTTAATATGCCTGTGGAAGACGTTGTGGAGGACGTTGTGGTTGAATCTACCTCTTCCGTAGTGTGTCAGGTCCCTTGTTGCCGTGGGCAACTCGCTTCGTCCAAGGAGCACTATTATTACCGCTGAGAAGTGTAGTCTCCTGGTTCCTTCACATGGCGAGACACACCTCACTACCTATCTTCCAACTCCTGTGTTGTTACGATCACCGTGCATGTCGGGTTTGGCTGTTCGTCTGCCGCAAATGTTGACCTCAGCTGCCTTCATTGCGTCGCTTCTCCATCTTCTGCCGCAACATCTTGTAGTGCAGCAGACAGCGGTTGACTGATATGTAAATAATCTATTTTTGAAATGTTTTACCCTTAATATTTTAATTATCGTGTTTAGTAGTACAGTTGTCAACAAGTGTGTCACATTCGACGTCAACATGCACAGACAGCAGGTGACAGCAGCAGCAGTGGAAGGTAGATAAAGCGTTATATGAAGATGGTATCTGTTCTTTCGTACATGTCCGAAAGAACAGATACCATCTTCATATAGTTAAGGCTAACCGGCCATTGACCTCCTTCTGTGCTGATGCAGACGCATTGCCTGAACTCTTAAGGGACTCGGTCTGATTGTCTGCCGCGAGTAACGAGTGTAATGGGCAGGGGCAGTACGAATGTAGTGTGTGGACATTAAGTTGGGAATATTGGTCTCACGGGAAGCGTGCAAGGGATAAATCCCTGCAGTCGCACTATCCTCTATGTCAGGGCCCGCCAGAAATTCTGCACGCGTGCGGTACTCCTGCACATGTGCAACTTCCGGGTCACAGCGTGCACGCCGCAGCCGTCAGCGTTCATGTAGTGCATGTTTCTACCCACAGATGTCGCTTTATCCACTTGCTGTACCGGCGCATTCTAGTGCTCTTTCCACAGCTTGCAAGCCAACCATGGGAAGGTATTTCGCGTATTAAACATTTAAAATACTGTCACAGTCAACTCATTGAGACGTCTACTTTTATGTTAACACTTTAACCCAGTAAAACAAGTAATACAGTTAACAACTGTGGGTTTTTATTAAGGCAGCTTGACTGACGGCACGTAAATACGAGTAACGTTTTTGATCTAGTATTTAAGAAAGAGAGCACTTAGTGACTTCCAACGAACCTTATTCATGATTTCAAATAACATTAAACTAATACAAGGTTTCCTATAACTAATTCTCAGTGCCCCCAATTACACCCACATAATTTCTGTCTCACTGACCTCTGAACAGAATGATAACCGCAGACCTCTCGATGATCACCTTTTATTTCAATACCATTATTGCTACATCTTTCATCAGCTCCGTCTGAAATCTGCATAATAACCGACAATTAGATGAATGTTACGTTTTATCGACTTCAGCTGGGCGTAGCCCTTCACACATAAAAAAAACCGGTAAATGTAAGTACACATTGGAGCAGAATGAGACACTAATGCACAGTTAGTAAACAATAATTTTTAATTATGGAAGGAATAAATCCAAACACGTTTATCACTGGTCATGAGAAATGATAATCGTGTGGGTGTGTCTCATCCATTTTCTTAAGGACATTTAATTTTGCTTGCCGTTCTTCACTCTTGAGTACACTACACTCGTCTTTGTGATATGTATTGTAGTGTCTTTCAATTGAAAACTTACGCTGGCCGCCTATTATTCGGCGGCATAGCAAACACTGTGAGTTTTCACCAACGGCTACAAAAAAGAATTGCAGTTCCTAGTCATTTTTAAACGACTGAGAACATAGATCTCCCGTCCTTCGCTTTTTCACAGTACCTGCCATTTCTCAGTACTTCTCTGTTAAGGTTACGGTTACCAGGGGTAAACGAGACTGTGTATGTTGCGCTCTTGCTTGTACCACATAAACAGGGAAGTGGAGCCACCGCCGTTCATTTAGGACACATGTCTAATAACAGATGTCGCTGTCGCTCGCTGTCACACACGAGCGCACATGTGCAGCACTTCCACACGTCTGCACACTGTGCAGCGTTTGGCCGGCCCTGCTCTATGTCCTCAGTGGCTCAGAAGGGTGGACGTCTTGTGACGTCCGCCCAGACCAGACGCAACGTACCATATCGTAAAAAAAAGAAATAAAGAAAAAAAACGGAAGAAGTATTAAGCGTCTGCCCCGTAAGCAGGAGATCCCGGGTTCGAGCCCCGGATGGTGTACATATTTTCAACTGTCTCCGTTGATGTATATCAATGCCTGTCGGCAGCTTAGGGTCTTGATTTAATTATCATTTCAGTATATGAAGCGTGTCGGAGAGGGGGTAAGAGGTTACACGGAAAACCGTGGAGTGTACATCTACATGGATACTCTGCAAATCACATTTAAGTGCCTGGCAGAGGGTTCATCGAACCACCTTCACAATACTCTATTATTCCAATCTCGTATAGCGCGCGGCAAGAATGAGCACCTACATCTTTCCGTAAGAGTTCTGATTTCCCTTATTTTATCTTGGTGATCATTCCTCCCTATGTAAGTCGATGTCAACAAAATATTTTCGCATTCGGAGGAGAAAGTTGGTGACTGGAACTTCGTGAGAAGATTCCGTCGCAACGAAAAACGCCTTTCTTCTAATTATGTCCATCCCAAATCCTGTATCATTTCTGTGACACTCTCTCCCATATTTCACGATAATACAAAACGTGCTGCCTTTCTTTGAACTTTTTCGATGTACTCAGTCAGTCCTATCTGGTAAGGATCCCACACCGCGCAACAGTATTCTAAAAGTGGACGGACAAGCGTACTGTATGTAGTATCCTTAGTAGGTCTGTTACATTTTCTAAGTGTCCTTCCAATAAAACGCAGTCTTCGGTTAGCCTTCCCCACAACATTTTTTGTGTGTTCCTTCCAATTTAAATTTTTCGTAATTGTAATAGCTAGGTATTTAGTTGAATTTACGGGTTTTAGATTAGACTGTTTTATCATGTAACTGAAGTTTAACGAGTTCCTTCTAGCACTCACGTGGATGACATCATTCACACTTTTCGTTATTGAAGGTCAACTGCCACTTTTCGCACCGTTCCGATATTTCTTCTAAATCGTTTTGCAGTTTGTTTTGATCTTCTGATGACTTTATTAGTCGATAAACGACAGCGTCATATGCAAACAACCAAAGACGGCTGCTCAGATTGTCTCCCAAATCGTTTATATAGATAAGGAGCAGCAGAGGGCCTAAAACACTACCTTGGGGAACGCCAGAAATCACTTCTGTTTTACTCGATGACTTTCCGTCAATTACAAAGAACTGTGACCTCTCTGACAGGAAAACATAGATCCAGTCACATAACTGAGACGATATTCCATAAGCACGCAATTTTACTACAAGACGCTTGTGTGGTACAGTGTCAAAAGCCTTCTGGAAATCCAGAAATACGGAATCGATCTGAAATCCCTTGTCAATAGCACTCAACACTTCATGTGAATAAAGAGCTAGTGTTTCACAGCAAAGATATTTTCTAAACCCACGTTGACTGTGTGTCAACAGACCGTTTTCTTCGAGGTAATTCATTATGTTAGAACACAATATATGTTCTAAAATCCTGCTGCATATCGACGTTAACGATATGGGCCTGTAATTTAGTGGATTACTCCTAATACCCTTCTTGAATATTGGTGTGACCTATGCAACTTTCCAGTCTTTGGCTACGGATCTTTCGTCGAGCGAAGGGTTTTATATGATTGTTAAGTATGGAGCTAATGCATCACCATACTCCGAAAGGAACCTAAATGGTATACAGTGTGGACCAGAAAACTTGCTGTCACTTGATGTAAGTTTATTCACTACTCTGAGGATATTTACTTCTACGTTACTCATGTTGGCAGCTGTTCTCGATTCGAATTGTGGAATATTTACCTCGTCTTCTTTTGTGAAGGCATTTCGGAAGGCTGTGTTCAGTAACTCTGCTTTGGCAGCACTGTCTTCGTTAGTATCTCCATTGCTATCGTGCATTGAAGGCATTGATTGTTTCTTGCCGCTAACATACTTCACATACGACCAGAATCGCTTTGGATTTTCTGCCAGGTTTCGAGACAAAGTTTCACTGTGGAAATTGTTATAAGCATCTCACATTGAAGTCCGCGCTAAATTTCGAGCTTCTGTAAAAGATCGCCAATCTTGGGGATTTTGCGACTGTTTAAACTTGGCATGTTTGTTTCGTTGTTTCTGCAACAGTGTTCTAACCCGTTTTGTGTACCAAGGAGGATCAGCTCCGTCGTTTGTTAATTTATATGGTATAAATCTCTCAATTGCTGACGATACTATTTCTTTGAATTTAAGCCACATCTGGTCTACACTTATCTTATTAATTTGGAATTAGTGGAGATTGTCTCTTTTTTGAATACGTATATTTTTCGCTTATTTTTCGAGGATTTGTGGATTACAATATTCAATCTTGCTACGACAACCCTGTGTTCACTAATCCCTGAATCGGTTTTGATGCTCGTTATTAACTCAGGATTATTTGTTGCTAAGAGGTCAAGTGTGTTTTCATAACCGTTTACTATTCGCGTGGGCTCATGAACTAATTGCTCGAGATAATTTTCAGAGAATGCGTTTAGCACAATTTCGGATGATATTTTATGCGTACCTCCGGAATTAAACATATTGAGAGGCACCCACATGCCTTGCTCATACTGTGGCATCATGCAGTCAGGCCTGCAAGATGAGTGGTCTGCCAAGCGAGTGGATTCATTCTTATTTATCGAGTAACATGAGCTCTAGTACTCATAATTAAGTTACAAATTATTCTCCTGTTTGAATATTACGCAACGGAAACGGATAACGCACTTCTGACTATTAGTAATTTACACAACTCTGACTGTTCACTACGCACTGGCAATACCACATTTTCTTTCTTACCCAACGGCTTTGGTCAACATGTGGCCATCGCACTGAATATGAATGGCGCACGCATTATAAATTCTGGATATCATAACAACATACTATTCGAAGGAAAAGGCCACCAATCTTTTTCTTTTCACTATCTTTTTTATTCCGATAAATTCTATAACCTAAACACACCATAACATTTTCTACAACAATTGCACATGAGAACCTCCGCCCAGTGGGCATGGCTTTACATTGGTGATTCTCTATCTTATGGTCTCGTAATTATCTAAGACTACAGTGCACTTTCTGGATATGATGGTGGACCTTTTTGCTATATCTCACACTTCGACTCTCACAACCATCATCACGAAACTTTCCTCCAGATCGAGCGGTACAAAAAGGAACATGCATAACCCACTGCCTCTGAACCTATCTTGCTACTCTCCCATGCAAACCACACACACTTAAATTACATGAAATACACCACACTGGCAACATGTAATACAACACAAGGAATAGTCACAACGTTATAATCACATCACTTTCAGCTTTCCCACTTCAATTAGTATTTATCCCAGTTTCACACGACACTGCCCCACTTCGTAACTTTTCTTTCCTACTATGAACTCTGGAGGATATATGCACGTCTTCCTGTGCAATGCAAGCCAAGTGGGGTTGCTGGATAGACGGCTGACTCACCTTGCTTCGCTCTCAGAGTATTATAGTTTGAATCAAGCGTCACACGGAAACATAACACGCAAAGTAATATTAAGAACATATTCGCCACACACGCGAGTCCTCAACTGATACCATGGACGAGTACTTCTCTTTATCCTTTGTCTCACACACAGATTGAGACTCACACAGTACTCACCACGTGGAAGTACTCGTCTCTAATTTGAAGTCCTGCACACGCCATTTCTTAAATATTTCCAACTTATAGTACACACGCCAGTAATTCAGCTTAACTTTAGCACTCGGAAGTATTTCAACTTATTGCTACACGTGGTTTCATTGTGACCGTTCGTCACTTCCGAAGATTACTACGATACCCTTAATATTACCTGCCTGACATTTAATTCTCCCCACAAAAGTTCCTTAAATAGAGGAATTATTATTCCAAACTACTCTTAAGTATGCCACATGCATACCATTCTATCCACTCTTTTGTCTTTACGGAGCACACCTAAGACAGGTCTTACCAACACAAGATCCAGCGCCAGAATGCTGAAAACATGGCCGTTCTTCAGGTCAGCTCGCACCTCCATCAAGTTGGGGGAGCACCTTGCTACCTTATTGGTCAGCCACATTTCAGGCTCTCAAAGCTCAGGTAAATTTCATCTCTTTGGTTCCCCCAAAGGTGACCAAAGGACCGTCTCAAAGATGATCATATATTGCACATTCACTATCTGTGGTTAGCAGACGACCATACATTCATTCATTTCGCAGATCTCACCAAATTGGATGTAGGGATTTATTTTGTGAGAGTGCACATGTGATCAATTAAATAAATAAATTGTCATTGTTTCCTACACTGGTATCCGGCTTCGGTGTATTAAGTGAAATTGAGTTATTCTTACAAAAAATACGTTGTTCTGACAAGAATAACGAAGAATGTTGTACCTATTTTCAATGTCGGGCGGTACTGTACCCTTTCACCACCGGCTACCCATACAGAAAAAAATGGCGCGGTACTATCCTTGCAATGCGAGGGTAGTTTTTTTAAGAAAGCTGTATTAGAACAAACGTAACAAGTCATCATAATAACCAGGAGGAGACCTTAGCCCCTGGTGACCTCAAATGACGACCAAATGCTGTTACTTTACCAAACTATTGACACAGTTGTTGTATTATTGTACTCTCCACAGTCCGGAGTAACGTACACATACAAATTTACAACAATCCAAATGACAAATAAAACATTACATCATACAAATAAAAAATAATGGTGAGATAAAAATTTGCTTAGTTACTGGGATCTCCGTTATTTTTTTTTTTTTTGGAGTAATCCAAACTTCACTAATTCTATAACAAAATAAAAAAATACTAATTGTACTCATAAAATTTTAAATAGCTCACCGTCCAAACACAGAGCAAGTAATCTGACATTCTTAAATTGCGTTGTAATAATCTTTACACGGCAATGTCTAAATACAAAACAAAATTAACAAAACAAAAAAAATTGCGTACACTAGTTACATGTAGAATGTCAGGCTCCATACCATTACTCTAAAATGTACGTCAAACCTACCGAGAAATTAAACTGAGAAAAAAAAACAATGAAATATACCATGAGTTACATACTGGTTACGTAATATAGTCTGTCGAAGACATCATGTCATACCTCATTAACTATCATCACTTAAGCAATTACCACCACTACTCGAATGTGAGTTTAACCTTATCCTTGTCCACCAGTACAAATACCTGCTGCTGAGCTAGTCAGTCCATCAACTTTGATCAATACACGCAGTAAATAATTAGCAATAAGTGCTTGAATCCGCCAGTAGCTCTCGTATTTTACTCTACTGCTCATTTCTCTGTTGTTACATATTTAGGCGACAAGAACTTGCATTTCGACTAGCCTCCGTTACACTTCAATGTGAAATATCACCACTGTGGTAATGAAAATAAGTGGCTTCAGTCAACACACCAACAAGATTATTACTGTCCACGACATCAAAATGCATCAGTTAATTCCGATATTCGTTGTGCAATGCAAACTCTTGTCCCCTGTGACAACCTTACTGACCAATGCAACAAGAGCCGCTACGTTAGTATTACGCCACTGGCTAATAATTAAAGCATCCTTGTACCAAATATTCTAATAAACATGCTACGTGAACTTGATAACCCAGAACAAACAAAAAGAAAACACACTAACTATTCTAAACACAAATGTTAATTAAATACAATTACACTTGCTGTCCCTTCAGGAATAAAACATAAAAAAATGTACACAGTTACAAATACAAATACATTATTCCCTGTCTTGCGAGTCACACGGAATCATTTCATTCTGTGATTTTCTTGGGGTCAAAAAGTTGCTGATAGTTTTCCTAGAAACACTGTCTCGGTGTCAAAGTTCTCCCATGGTTACTCGGACGAAAGTCTTTAGGTCACTCAAATCGGCATTTTAAACACGCACTGAACAGTAAAGTGTCTCTCACATTAAACACAAATGTTACAGTCACTCTCAGAGTACCGTCCACACGAATCTGGTCGTCCAGAAATGGCCCTGCAACTACTGTTATCCACGGTTCTGTCCTTTCAGTTCATGGTGTAATTAAGTCTTAAGTTCCAACAAACAGCACTTATTCCCGCACCAATTAAAGAAATGTCTCCTACTACAAATGCAAATGTCAATGTCCCACTTTAGTTTCTTGCGTTCATACAATAATTAGTCACCAAACGACAACTGTCCTCTTTAAGTATACCAAACGTCCCAAATAGAATTTACAAAGCACACTTAACAAGTCACTGCCAAAAGTTTATGGATCCCACCGTTCAGTGGTCAAGACAAAACAAAACAATCGTCCTGTCTGCTAAAGACAAAATCTTTTCCACCACTCACAACGTGGAAACACCTTATTGAGACATACGACCAGTCATCTTGTTTCCCGGCTCCACAGGTGAGGGGTCAGCCTCAGTGCGAGCAGTAACTGGGTTGGCCACCGGTGAGGACCGATCGGAGGACTCTGACGTGCTGGGCGTCCGTTGGATCCCCACGGCCGGCCCACAGCAGTGGTGCCCATCCACTACAGCCTCAAGCTGTGTAACCGAAGGCATCACTGCAATTCTACTGTAGAACCTGCCGAAAACGCACGAACTGTGTCGAGTAATACGCAGATATTTGAAAACCTATCTAGCGAAGCACTCAGGTGAAACTAAATAATTTGACCCTGATTTTTAACTTGTAATATGTCACAAAATCGGTTTACTTTCTGACGCAGACGAAAACGCGAGAACTGTAGCTAGTAGATGTTAAATTTACACGCAGAAACTCAAGAAACTAAACTATTAAAGCACACAGACGATACAAAAAATTCGCTCCTGGTTAGGAACTCGTAAATGACAAATGCTGTTACTTATCTGTTGCTGCGTCTGTCGCGGTCGGCTACTGCTGCCTGACTCGTCATAATGCGGAAACGGGGCAATTTACGGTGTGATTTTTCTAACGTCCAGAAGTGTATGATCACTGGCTGTCGGTCCAAGAGTGGAAGCATTTCCGAAATGGCTAAGTTTGTAAACCATCTGCGTGCTGCCGTGGTTAAAGTATACCGTGCATGGCAAAATGGTGCGTGGCACAATGGCGATATTCAAAACCAGTGCCGAGGCAACTGTGGTGCACCAAGGACCATAGATGACAGTGGTGAACGACGGCTGGGTAGTCGTGTACGGACGAATAGACGTGATCCTGTTGAACAACTGACTGCCCAGATGAACCGAGGGGCTGCCAACAATGTCTGCTCAACGACCGTTCAGTGAAAGTTCCTGCGCAGGGACCTCCGCAGCAGGTGTCTGGTCCATGCACCCATGCTGACTGCTGTTCATTGGCGACAAAGGCTGGAATCTGCACGCCAGTACCGCAACTGGACGTGCACTCAGTAGCGACAGGTGGTCTTTTAAGATGAATCGCATTTTATGCTCCATCGGGCACGTGGTTGTTGTCATGTACGGGTGCAGCATCTGAAAGCAAACAACATACAATTGACGGAAGGGTCCAGACCGCAGGAGGGAGCGTTTCGTCTGGGGAATGTTCTCGTGGCGTTCTCTGGGTGATCTCGTCATTCTGGAAGGCACAATGAATCAAAACCACCACAAATGCAATTTGTTTTTCCTCGACACGATGGCATCTACCAGTAGGACAATGCAATGTGTCACAAAGCTCGCAGTGTAAGTACGTGGTTCAAAGAGCAGCAGAACAATTTTACCGTACTCCCCTGGCCAGCAAACTCACGAGATTTAAACCTAATCGACAACCTGTGGGACCACCTTCATTGGGCTGTTCGAGCCATTAGCCGAGATACGTAGAGCAGCTGGCCACGCCACTGGAGTCGGCATGGCTCCACATCCCTGTCAGTACTTTCCAGAACCTCACTGATTCTCTTCCTGCACCTCTAGCAGCGGTCCGCGTTGCTGAAGGTGGTTATGCAGGCTTCTGTCAGGCGGTCACATTAATGTGAGTGCACAGTGTAATTTCGCCTTCACAACCTCCAGTCACTTGCAGTCCACAGCCTACGTTGCTGCTTAAAATCCAATTGCCTCCCATTCCTGAACACCGGAAACTGCCTCTGCGATCCACAACATCCAAGAACACGAGCCCATGGGCATGGGTATGAATGATACAAGCGTAATCCCAAAAGAAGGTCCCCTATTTTTTATAAGTACGTAGACCTGTTTATATCTACAATGGTTTACATAAGTTTGCAGCTTGAACATTTAGCTATTTTTCGACATAATCACCATTTATGTCGATGCATTCTTGTAGAGGTTGTGGCAGTTTTTGTATGCCCATGTTATACCAGCTCGCCGCCAGCTCCACGGCTTTGGCGTGATTGTTGTTTGGTCTCAGGTGTAAAGTGGTGTGCCCAGGTTTCGTCACACGTGACAACTGAGTCCAGAAAGTTGTCCTGTTCGGCTGCAAGGCGGTGAAGAAATGTGTGGGAAGCATCAATTCGTTGCCGCATGAGGTCCTCAGTCAGTATGTGTGGCACCAATCTTGCGCACGCCTTCCGGTAGTTCAATGTTTCCGTTAAAATTCTGTGAGCGGTGCTTCGGGAAACCTCAGGAACCAACGTGCAGAGATCATCCAGGGTGATCCGCCGATCTTACACGCATGCTTTGCTCAACCTTCAACACTGTCTCATCAGAAATTGATGGTCTCCCGCTCCTTTGTTCGTCACGAATTTCGGTCCGACCAGCTGCTCTCTACACCACTTACGAACATTTTTGACATCCATGCACGACCTACCATACACTTCCGTCAATTGGCGATGGATTTCAATCGGCGCAGTGCCCTTTGCGTTCAAAAACCGAATAACTGCGCGCAATTAACACTTGGCGGTAACATCCAACGGGAGCTCCATTCTCGCCGACCGGAGTGGCCGTGCGGTTCTAGGCGCTACAGTCTGGAGCCGAGCGACCACTCCAGTCGCAGTTTCGAATCCTGCATCGGACATGAATGTGTGTGATGTCTTTAGGTTACTTAGGTTTAATTACTTCTGAGTTCTAGGCCACTGATTACCTCAGAAGTTAAGTCGCATAGTACTCAGAGCCATTTGAACCATTTTTGAGCTCCATTCTCAACGGCTGCCAAGCCAAGACTGAGCGCCACAGCGCGGCGTGCGCATGTTTACACACAGCACGTGAAGCACTATTCATAACAGTGTGACCAACTGCCACACAAACAGAGTTCTGTACTTATAAAAAATAGGAGACCGCCGGCCGCGATGGCCGTGCGGTTCTAGGCGCTCCAGTCCGGAGCCGCGCTGTTGCTACGGTCGCAGGTTCGAATCCTGCCTCGGGCATGGATGTATGTGATGTCCTTAGGTTAGTTAGGTTTAAGTAGTTCTAAGTTCTAGGGGACTGATGACCACAGCAGTTGAGTCCCATAGTGCTCAGAGCCATTTGAACCAATAGGAGACCTTACTTTTGGGGTTACCCTCGTACGTTACCAGCCCTGCATTGCTAAGCGTGGAAATTGCAAATAAAGTCGTTCACTTCCCAATGCGGGCGGGATCGAAGCACTAGCATAGCGGGGCGAGAGGGGTAGAGGAATTCCCAACTGAACTGTAACACCAGTCTCATTCCTTAAACGATAACAGAGGGCCCCAGAGCTAGTAATGAGACCTACAAACATTTAGTGAGTTAACCGAGCTGTTTCGGAAATGCGGGCGCCCTGCCCTGCGCCGCTGCTTTGGTTCGAGAGGCGCGGTCGGTGGCAGGGTCATGTTGGGGTGGTCCGGACGTCCATCTGGCACGCACCGGCCGCGAATTGACTCATCATGCTCGGCGGCCGCTTAGGGTGACGCCGAACAATGCGGAGCGCCGATCCCCACACTCGGCGACGCACAATGGGCGCGGGACACGCATGACTCATTAGGAGCGCTGCCCGCTTGTTGCGTGGCGCACGTGTGTTCTCACAGGCGGCGGCGTGACGCAGCCCGGACCTGGAAATTGTTTAAACGCTCCCGAGCGCTCTCCCAGGCCTGAGTGCGCCGTCCATGCCGTCTGTCAGCTCACTTGACCGGTTCCGTACACTGGCGCCGCGCTTTAAAACCTCCACACTGCCGTCACGACTCCTGACTCTTGGGGGCGTGAACAATGAGAGAAGACAATCAGCCTTTGTTTTCTCTTTTAAAGACACGTCAACTAGCCTTTCGCCGTCGCTTTAAAATCTTGTTGGTGTTTCTAAGAAACTGTAGACAGTACGGGGCACAAACATTATATTGTGTGCGTTAGGAGTAACTGTAAACACTCGAGCAGTGGTGGCGCAGACAAATTGGACTAACAGGTACGTATATGCACAGCAACAGGTTTCAGTTGGCCCGATGTACAGCTCTTCGACACCAGCGCTTATACAACGAGGAAACGTCCTTGAGGCCTTATTGTTGTTGTTTTCGTTATTGTGGTCGTGCTCTTCAGCCCGAACACTAGTTGGATTAAGCTCTCCACGCTAGTCTATCGAGTGCAGTCTTCTCATTTTTGCATATTTCCTCCAACCTACATCCATTTGAACCTGCTCAATGACCATCGTCTGCTTACAACACCAGGCAGGCCTCCAAATTTATCAGCAATACGAACAACTCGGCGCCCGGGGTGGACCACATCAGAAACATAGACTTACGGCACCTCCCTCAGAAGGCGGTGGTCGTCCTGACAAGAATCACAAATGCTGTCTGGTCAACGCATACCTCCCACCCACCTGGAAGACTTCCCATCATCCCCTTTCCGAAGCCTGGACGCGACCTTCCACAGAGGACCAATCAAGGCCATATTTGCTTGCTACCAACGCTTGAGGGGGGGGGGGGGGCACTTGAGAGGATGTTGCTTACAAGATTGTCTCAATGCCTCGGGGACCATGGAATTATTCAGTCGGAACGCTTCAGCTTTCAGCAGAACACGAGCCCATGGGCATGTATGAATGATACATTACCAACCCTGCATTGCTAAGCGTGGAAATTGCCAATAACGTCGTTCACTTCCCAATGCGGCAGCTAATTCGTCTCACGGAACATGCTCGCCACCACTTAAACCTGTGGAAGTCCGCTGTCGGAGTCTTTTCAGACCTCGAAAAGGCTTAACACAAGGTAGGGTGGGATACTTTGATCGCCAAACTTTGTCACCAAACGCCTCTCTCAGACTGCTACACTAAGCTGCCGGGCCGGCCGAAGTGGCCGTGCGGTTAAAGGCGCTGCAGTCTGGAACCGCAAGACCGCTACGGTCGCAGGTTCGAATCCTGCCTCGGGCGTGGATGTTTGTGATGTCCTTAGGTTAGTTAGGTTTAACTAGTTCTAAGTTCTAGGGGACTAATGACCTCAGCAGTTGAGTCCCATAGTGCTCAGAGCCATTTGAACCATTTTTTTAAGCTGCCGGACAGCTTTCTACATGGAAGAACTTTCTGTGTCACTGTTTATGGCAAGAGATCTGCTCTGAAAACTCCTGTTGAAGGTATCCCACAAGGGTCAGTCATTTCACCTCTGCTCTTCAAACTATACATCAGTGACCTCCCGACTAATCCTTACACAGTCTGCAACCTTTATGCAGATGACGCTGCATACGTCAGTATCAAACATTGACGAATTGTTCAGTAGGGCGCAATAACAAACTGATGTCATGGAGGCCTGGGCACTTTCCAGTAAAATATCTATCAAACCCACTAAGAAGGTGAAAGTGTTCTTCACGTGGACGGCACGATCACTCCTATACTTCCCACTGCAGGTTTTGGGACAACCTATTCCCAGCTCCCTGTCTACGAAAAACTTAGGAATTGTCTTGAATAAGTCATAAACGTGTACACTTCACACACCAGAGAGGAATGCAGCCGCGAATAAAATGGTTCTCGCCTTAATCCTCTTTTTCGTCAGTAAGAGCCTTAATGCCAAAGACGAAATTGCAACTCTACAAGTCCACAGTGGAGCCAAAACTTCTGTACGGGAGTGCAGCATAGGGTGTCATTTGTGATTCCAACATTAGCCTAAATCCCTACAGGCATTCCAAACCCAGTGCCTGATGTGGACGCTGGGGGTGCCACATTGGACAAGGACATGACAAATTCACGCAGAACTTCGAGAACGATATCTAAAGGACAAGATAATAGAGTGCACCACCAAGCTACTCATCAAGATCGACATGTCACAAGACGCAGTACGCCAACTACACGTGGTCGGAACGATACATCCTAGCATACGTATAACGTGCCACGGGCTCCACCTTGACAGAGCTCTCGTATTGGAAGAAGGACGCCAAGAGCGTGGTCTATTTTTGAACCAACAACCCACTGATTTAGTGCCCAATGTTTCACACCTTCATGGAAATAATGATAGCCTCCCTTCCGAGAGGTACTAACATCCATTGTGTTTACTTCAGTTTCCTCTCAAAATGACATGAATAAATAAAGAGAACAATTTATATGTGTAGGCCTACCCTTCACCAAACAAGAAAAACCTGTGAAAGAGATAAGTCTTGTGTCCACCCAACAAAAAAGGCTTATGATCGTTCCTGTCACGTCCCTGAATACTGACAATTCCTCCTGGGAAAATGATATAAATATGTAGTGCAGTAGTTAATTTACAAACATTACAAATAGCATAAATTAATTACATATAAGAATAAAATTATATCCTAAAAGTAGTAGCAGTAATTTAAAACACACATAAAAGCACAAAAAATCTTATGTCTTCACTGGTTTTATGCAGCTTTCCACGTTAGTCTATTCACATGAGCATAACTACTGCTACCGACTCCATCCGCCGACCGTGGTGGCCGAGCGGTTCTAGGCGCTTCAGTCTGGAACCGCGCGACCGCTACCGTCGCAGGTTCGAATCCTGTCTCGGGCATGGATATGTGTGATGTCCTTAGGTTAGTTAGGTTTAAGTAGTTCTAAGTTCTAGGGGACTGATGACCTCAGAAGTTAAGTCCCATAGTGCTCAGAGCCATTTGAACCATTTTTGATATCCGTCCAAAACTGTTTACTTTATCTAAGCTTGGTTTCCCCCCACAGTTTCTCTTCCTTCCTCCCACACTTCCCATGAGTAACAAACTGACGATTCCTTGATGCTTCATTACGTGTCCCATCTATTGCTCTCTTGTTTTAGTCAGCATCTCGCACAAATATCTTTTTTCTCCAAATGACTTAAATAGCTGTTCAGTAGTTAATCAATCTACTCACGTTATTTTCAGCAGTGTTCTGTTGTATTACATTTCAAAAACTTCTATTCTCCTGCTGACTGCACTTTTTTCATCTATATTTCACTCCAAATGAATACTTTCAGAAAAGACGTCCTTAAACTTCATTTTATATTCGGTGTTGACGTATCTCTCTTTCTCAGAAAATCTTTTCTCGCTGTCCCCATTCTACATTTTATGTCCTCTTTACTTCTGCTGATCAAACAGGAAGACACATGAACTACTTTTAGTGTCTGATTCGCAAACCTACTCGTAATCTCCCCCCCCCCCCCCCCCAGCATCACCTGACTTAATACAACTACACTCCATTAGTCTCGTTTTCTTTTTGTTGATGTCCATAGTACATCCGCTTAGCAAGACATTATTCATTCCATTCAGCTAATCTTCCAAGTCCTTTGCTGTCTCTGGCGGAACTACTGTCTTTGACAAACTTCAAAGTTGTCCTTTTGCTCATTGGACTTCAGTTCCCTTTCCCAATTTCTCTCTAGTTTGCATTAACGCTCGCTCAGTTATAGATTAAATCATATTAGTGATAGGACACAATCTTATGTCACTCCATTCAACACTAGTGTCCCCCTTTCGTATCCTTCGACTCCTATAACCAGTCTGGCTTCTGTACAGGTTGTGGATTACCTTTCACTCTCTGTACTTTATCCCTGCTGTATTCAGAAGTGTAAAGAGTGGATTCCATTCAACATTGTCCAATGTCTTCTCTAAATCTGCAAATGTTTAAAACTTAGGTTTGCGTTTATTCGATGTATGGTCTAAGATAAGTCGTGGAGTCATTATTTCTTCGGGTGTCCGTACATTCCTCCGAAAACCAAACGGACCTGCCACCAGTTCCTGCTCTGACAGTTGTCCCATCTTTCTGCAGATACTGTGTTAGTATTTTATAGCCATACCCTATTAAACCAATGGTTCGGTGACTCTCATAACTCGCAGAACCTATTATGTTTGGTACTGGAACTGTAGACCAAATGATCCTTCCAAGGTTCTTAATAATTTCGAAAGTTTACTGCCTCTTTCAGGTTTCTTGTTTCGAGCGGGATATTTCAAATGGTTCAAATGGCTCTGAGCACTATGGGACTCAACATCTGAGGTCATCAGTCCCCTAGAACTTAGAACTACTTAAACCTAACTAACCTAAGGACATCACACACGTCCATGCCCGAGGCAGGATTCGAACTTGCGATCGTAGCAGCCGCGTTTATATAATCAGGTATTGTACGTATTTTACATTACGTTCACATATCGACACATGAGTTGTAAAACGACTTACATATGGCGATTACATCTTTCATCACGATCGAGCAGGTGTTCATAATTCACGGCCTGTGGCGGAGTGGTTAGAAGGCAGTAACATCCCTGTAATGGACTGACCTGCACAGAGTCCTGACCTGAATCCTATAGAAAACCTTTGGGATGTTTTGGAACGCCGACTTTGTGCCAGTCCTCACCGACTGACATCGATATCTCTCCTCAGTGCAGCACTTTGTGAAGTATGGGCTGCCATTCTCCAAGAAGCCTTCCAGCACGTGATTGAACGTATGCCTGCGAGAGTGGAAGCTGTCATCCAGGCTAAGGGTGGGCCAACACCATATTGAATTCCAGCATTACCGATGGAGGGCGCCACGACCTTGTAAGTCATGTTCAGCAAAGTGTCCGGACACTTTTGATCACATGTATTTACGTCCTCCAGACTTGCTCAATATCACTGAGGTCATGCGGCATGGATAGAGGGGGATAGGGTATATAAAACCCTCACGTTTGTGGAATATTCGTCTAGTCATTTAGACACAGTTCGGGAGCAATGATGAAAGCATTGTTTTTCTGAAGACTGAGGACGCCTCTAGGGTGCTGTAGGTTTACGAGTGGGTTTACTTTACAAAACAGAGTCTTGCAGAGTTCGCCAGACGGAGACAACGGTAGACCCATTCACCCATTGTATCTCTACTGACACACCACCACGGATTTAGAAAATATCATTCTTGCGAAACATAAATGGCTGTTTATTTACACGAAGTAATGAGTGTTATCGGACAGGGGATCTTAGCTTGATGCCACATTTCTGCATTTCCAGAACTCTTCTGGCACCTTTCCTCACAAGCGTTTTCTAATCAAACTGCGCGCCTGTGGAGTATCGCCAAAATTTGGCGACTGGCTTTGTGATTTCCCGTCAGAAAGCTCATAGTCTGTAGTAACTGACGGGAAATCATCGAGTGAAGTGGAAGTGATACCTGGGGTTCCCGAAGCACGTATTCAATTCTTAATATATACAGACGATTTTGGAGATAATCTGAGCAGCCCTCTTAGACTGTTTGCAGACCATGCTTTCGTGTTCTGTCTAGTAAACTCATCAGAAGTACAATACGAATATCTGCTCGGTAGGGAAAGTGGCAGTTGTCTGGTTCCTCTTCTTCCTCCTCTTTAACTTATACCTTGTTTCCACGTGGTCAGTATGTTATTTCGGATTTGTGGTAGTAAGTGGCTGCATACCCTTCATGACGCCACCATTTACCCCCGGGACCGAATCTGTGTATCCCATCTGTCTGTTTCTAGTGTTACCATGTCCAACAGTGAGAACGTTTTGCAAATATTCCCGAATCGCGTAGCTGTGGCGGGACGTAGGGGTACCAGCTCGGCATTCACCTGGTGGCATGTGTGAATTGTGAAACCACTTGGAATCCATATCCGTGTTGGCTGGCATACCCGTCAACGTCATTAAAACGCCGCGCGGATCTGATCTGGGGCGAGCGCACCTCCCCAAATCCCAGAAGCGGTGTGATAATGCGGGCTATCCACACAGGTCAATGAAATTATGACATTAACCTATTATGAGCACCACATTGAATAACGTTACTGTAATAGCACTTAACAATGCTGTTGTTAACCAAGAAATGGTAACTTTTTACATAATTAATTGCCCGTGATGGAGTGTCTAGTGGATGAAAGCAATCGGGCTTTGTATATCATTTCCCGATATAGCAAAATATTAAAAAATAATACTAAATCAACAACTGAAATCGAATAAGCAAACAAAAACGGTCGCCAGTCCAACTGGGAAAAAATTTTTCGAAACAAATAATGTAAGTTCGGAACTTCAAAAAAATCCAAGTTTGTAACTTTTTTATGTCCAGCATGTAAAATAAAAATGGAATCAAACGAGAACACACTAGCGGCCTCAATCATTTGCTAACACCATACACTCGCTTGCTGTCAAGCAAGCCCAAAGTGGTAAACTGTCATTCTAACGTGTACTTGTTGACAAATTAAGCAACCATTGTATTCTTTGAGAAGTTTTAATTGAATGATGACCACCATAGTTTCTAGTATGTGGACACCCTAAGTGTGTTACGGTGCACCACTGCACTTTTACCAAACTTATACTACACAAAAACATATAGGACGTAAACAAGATATCCTTTAATGAAAGGTAACTCGTTCCTGAACAGCAC
The DNA here is from genome assembly GCF_021461395.2 of Schistocerca americana. Taxonomy (NCBI): domain Eukaryota; kingdom Metazoa; phylum Arthropoda; class Insecta; order Orthoptera; family Acrididae; genus Schistocerca; species Schistocerca americana. Next base: position 336,381,935 of record NC_060123.1, on the reverse strand, counting down.
AGTAACTGGCATATGGGCACTGTTACAATACTCTGTGACACTTTTAAAAATAACGACTTTATTCACAGTTATACACGTCATAAACACATGCTCTAGAGTGCAAATTGATTATTGTTCTACAAAGGGTCTAGAGAAATGAGAAACCTGAAACTGCTACACCCTACAACACAACCTTTCCATACTTTCCACTGTAACACACAAAATACTCTCTGCAGTACGTCATTCAGCAAGAATAAGAAAATTTAACCATTTATAATGTGCAGCCGTTTCACCTATTAAACATGTGGAACAGTTGGAGACTGCATTATCTCTCAAGCTGTAAATTGATTTTACTCAAATACTTCGAGCGCTCATAGAATTACTGATATTAACTGTTCATATAAATACTTCCACTTATATGATAACTCGAAAACATCGATAGATCAGGAATAGGAACCTATGGTAGGTAAACTAGCGCAGGTTAAGATGTATGTCAGGTACACATTGTGCAAACTAACACTTCCGTTGAACGATTGCAGGGAAACACTGATCCATGCAGATATAACCATTCTAACACATTACATAGACTTGAGATGGTCGAAGAGTTAAGCTGCTGTGCCGGAAGAGGCAGTATTATGCAACTGTAGCTTTTCATTCAATACGCTCTATAAACCCTCCTTGTGGCGATGGAAACGTATAGGAGTTGAACAGAAATGTGTAAAACCACAAGAATTGCAGGCTTGGACGTAAATGCAGATGCTAGCTAAGCCTGCAAATGGCGCTATTGTACAGGGTGAGTCAAAAAGGAGTTTATAATTTTGGAATGATATACAAATTTATTGAGACAACTTACAGAATCGATAGAAGTGTCATTGTGATGCAGCAAACACCCCACCGCTAATCAACTTCTTCCCACGCTCGTTGTAGCAAATCGGGCTTACCGTGCGCAACGGCAGCGTAGATTCGATTTTTCAGGTCGGCTAAAGTGTTTGATAGGGGAGGCACATTCACACGGTCTTTAATGAAATATCAGAGAAAGAAATCCAGAGGTGGCCGTGAGATTGGCCCTTCACGGCCAAACCACCGACCTGGGAAGCGATTATCGAGGAAATCTCGAAATTCCGCGAGGAAATGAAGTGCTGTACCGTGTTGCTGATATTAAGCCATCCCATCTCGGTCATCTTCATCGATCAGTGAAATTAAAAAATTTTCAAACATATCCAGATACACAACACCAGTGACAAGTTTCTTCACGGAGAACAAAAGGGCTGTACACTTCCAGTTTGCTAAGGGCACAAAACACATTAACTTTGGTGTTGTCACGAACGTGTTCCAGTTCCATGTGGTTCAGCGCTTCCCCATGTTCTGCAGTTGTGGGTGTGCGCCATGCCACTGATAAGAAATGTTGACTTACCGCTGAAGATTGTGTTCAGGAAAGTCTAGTCGTCCTCTATCCGATGCAATATTTCTACACAGAATTTCCCAGGAGCTACATTATCTGCATCACTCGTGTGCTGTGCCATTGTCAATTTGTATGGTTTCAAGTGTAAACGTCTGCGCAGTGCACGCCAAATAGTCTTTTGTGGCATGCCAGTCTCGTGAAACGCACGTCGCATTAATCTTGTGGACTGCGGGCAAAGCTCTCCCTAACCTGTTCGACATAATAATCGACACAAGGGCGACCTGGTGATTTATCATATCGCAATGAACGACCCGTCTCAACAAAGTTCTTGTGCCAAGAGCAAATTGTAGGCCTGCTTGAAGGTTCTTTAATGTATTCTGTGCGAGATTTATGCCGAAGAGTTGTTGCAGATTTCGTTTCAGGAAACCAGAACACACAGCGAGCAAGCCTCACGCGAGTGAAAGTAGCCATTGTAACTGTGCCCTACGCTGGTGCTTCTGGTGGCGGGATGGGTTACTGATGCACTATGATGTTGTTTGCCACAAAATGACACATATACCGATTCTGTAAGTTACCTCAGTAAATTTCTATATCATTCTAAATTTGTAAAGTCCTTTTTGACTCACCCTGCAGTTGATCACGAATGGTCGGCCGAGGTGGCCGAGCGGTTCTAGGCGCTACAGTTTGGAACCGCGCGACCGGTACGGTAGCAGTTTCGAATCCTGCCTCGGACATGGATGTGTGTGATGCCCTTAGGTTAGTTAGGTTTAAGTAGTCCTAAGTTCTAGGAGACTGTTGACCTCATAAGTTAAGTCCCATAGTGCTCAGAGCCATTTGAACCTTTCTGATCAAGAATGGCACGTGTGCTTTGCCATCAGTACAATGCGCCAGTCGTGGTATTAACAGCGTCGGCGTTGTGGGTACATTACGTCGGAGCTCCGTGCATTCGAACGTGGGCGTATTGTTAGTGCACGTCTGGTGAGTACTTCCGTAACTCAGGTAGCCGAAGTCTTTTATGTTTCAAGACGAATCGCATCGAAGATTTGTATCGCGTACAGCGAAAGCTGAAAAACATTTCCGCTAAGTTACAATGCGGACGAAACTGTGTATTGAGTGATCGTGACAGACAGTAATTGAAGATGATTGTGACAAAATATAAGAGGACAACAGCTGTAAAATTCACTGCAGAACTGAATGTCGCACTCACGAACCCTGTCAGCACCAAAACAGCACAAAGTGAGCTCAAGCTGTGAATTGCAGGGCCAGCTGGAATTCCATAACCAGACATATCGGTGATGCAAATGCCACAACCAGGAGAAGATAGTACACAAGACATAACAAATGGTTCAAATGGCTCAGAGCACTATGAGACTTAACTTCTGAAGTCATCAGTGCCCTGGAACTAAGAACTACTTAAACCTAACTAACCTAAGGACATCACACACATCCATGCCCAAGGCAGGATTGGAACCTGCGACTGTGGCGGTCGCGCGCTTCCAAACTGTAGCGCCTAGAACCGCTTCGCCACCCCGGCCGGCCAAGACTTAACACCTGGACTACAGAGCAATGGAAGAAACTCATTTGGTCGCATAAGTCTTGTTGCACACTGTTGCCAACGTCTGACCGAGTTTGCGACCCAAAAGTGGAACATGGCCGGGATTGGGTGATGATTTGGGCAGGCACGTTGTGGTATTCTATGGACCCCGTGGTTGCATTACTGCTAAGGGTTGTGTGACCTATTTTCCGTTCAGGTCCATCGCATGGTACAGTGTTTGTTCCCCAATGGTGAGTCCGTTCCAAGACGACAGTGCGCATGTCCACACAGTTCGCACCGTCCAGGACTAGTTTTGTGAGTGCGAGGATGAATTTTCGCATCTCCCCTGACCACCACAGTCACCAGATCGCAATATTATTGAGTCTTTCTGGTCTACTTTAGAGAGAAGGGTGCATGATCTCTATCCACTATCATTGTTACGTGAACTTGCCACTATTTTGCACAAAGAATGGCAAAAGATTCCTATGACAACAATACAGGAAATGTATTTATCCATTCTGAGACTTCTGGAGACTGTTTTGAATGCTAATCGGTTTCCTACACCGTATTAGGCATGTTAATGTGCTGCGTTTTTTGGGGTTTCCATATGTTTGTTCATCCCCTGTATATAGTGACGGGCTGTGCACCGTCTTCGCGTTTCGTGGCCTGTTCCTCTTCCAGGCTAGTTACCCAGCTATTGCCATAAAAATGTCAGTAAGTTCCCCCTTGTCAGACCACTATGTATGGTTACTACAGAAGAACTCTGGTGCCTCGCGATTGTGTGTTTAGCCACTGCTCTGCTACCCAGTGGTGTTTATCGCCGGCGGCTGGTGCCGTTAGAGCAGCGGTTCCCAGCAACAGGCATTCCGCCACCAACACTCTCTCTCGTTCTCAAACCTTACACTAACTGATTTAGCACCTTTCTTCCGGTTGCCGTTCTAGTTGTCCAAAAAGTAGATACAGGTACCCTTGTGCACTGCACAACCGTAAAGCGTTAAATCTCATGACGGTAGCATCATAAGCAGACCGTGTAAGAAGTTCAAACATCTCTCTTACTAATGTATAATTATAGCAGTGGTATGCTGTTGTCTTAATAACACAGGGAATCCCACAAGTTGAGCGTTAAAGCTGCACGTATTGTAGAAGATATTACACTCAGATTTATTTATATGCGTGGTGTTTGTTTTTTCGGACATGTTTGAAAGGACAGACTCCATTCGCGTGATTCAGCAGCAGTATACAGTATATACAATGAATGGGAAATTTACTGATCTCAGCAGCATATGGTCGTTGCATTAGATTCAATCGCGACAATAAAAATCGTACAGAACCGGGACTCGAACCGGAGTGCTCCGCTTCTCCAGAACAGTTGCCTTAAGTACAGACGTAGCGTCCGGATATGTCCAGAAGAACAGACATCACAAAATAGTGCATCTATGCGCCTTGATGGCGAAATTATGTCTGCGTGCATGCACTCACTCGTCCTAACCCTTTCGGGACTCAGCTGAATAGCTGCGAGCAAATAGGGGACGATGGATGGTCTCAGATAATGAATACTGCTCCGTCTTTGACTGTAACGGATGAACTTCACCGCAGATACATCACATATCGTTGTGTATTGTTTTAAAGGTACTGCCACCGACGCCGTTGTGGCAAGCAGGTGTTTGTTATGATACATGCCTGTTTACAAACATGTGTCTATACTGTTCATTCAGTAGCTCGTACGGGCAGAAACACTGATTCTCGACAATTGGTTCCTCAGTCAATTTACGCTCCTTTGCCGCATGTAAAGGTTAGGAATATCCAGTGTAATTAAACACACCGATAAATTCTCGTATCATAAAATTTTTTAATAACAAATAATAAACATTTGGAAGACGGTTTAAAGTAAATGCAAATGCTACAGCGGATAATGCAGAAGACGTTACAGTTTTGACTCATCTTGATATTGCGTCTTTTGTTCCTGGCAATCACTCGTTCTGGCGAACCTCCACTACTGCGATTAATTCATCACGGACAGAGTAGTGAAAACTATATGCGGTTCGAACTAACCATGAAGGACTGTGTGCCTTACATCTCCAGCGCCCGTCTATTTGACCACGTCGGTGGGTCATATGCCCAATTACGATTGTTGTGGCCAGAGAAGTTACGCAGCTATGAAGGCACCCCAATACTTCGCATTAGAGATCACGTATGTCGCATCTCATCATAATCGCAACAAGAGGTCTCACTTATTTACTATCCAAGCTATATCCATCCATAAAACAAAACCAGTCGCTATTCTTCTCTGTTTCTGCTGTTCGGTTCTGGAACAAACCATCCTGCACCCAGCGCATTGCAGTTAAGAGAAAGCTGAAGATGTGGTGTCACCGCCAGACACCACACTTGCTAGGTGGTAGCCTTTAAATCGGCCGCGGTCCGTTAGTATACGTCGGACCCGCGTGTCGCCACTATCAGTGATTGCAGACCGAGCGCCGCCACACGGCAGGTCTAGAGAGACTTCCTAGCACTCGCCCCAGTTGTACAGCCGATTTGGCTAGCGATGGTTCACGATGGTTCTCATTTGCCGAGACGATAATTAGCATAGCCTTCAGCTACGTCATTTGCTACGACCTAGCAAGGCGCCATTACCAATTACTATTGATGCTGTAAAACATGTACCGTCAAGAGCGATGTTCACCAATTATGGATTAAAGTTAAGTATTCCAGCAGCTACGTACGTTTCTTGCTAGTCTAATTTCCTTGACCTTTTCCAGACCTCACGCCAGCCTGCGTGAGCTAAAACGCGTGCCTTTCGGCTTCCTCTCATAGTGGGTTGGCGCTCTTGCCAATCCACAACAGAAAAACTTTCTTTTGTCGCTCTCATAATTTTCCCTAAAAATGGTCAGTTTTCTCACTGAAAGACAGTAAGCAAATGCCTTCATCTTCTCCCAGTTAAAACTCTTCTTCTTTTCATTTCTCAATCAATCACGTAACTTTCTTTCCGCTCTCTTCATTACTTGAGTTTTTGTCTCTTTGCTCTTGCACTTCTTCTCTTACTCCTTCTCTCGTGTCTGTTGTTGCCTGTGCCGTCAGTTTAAATCTGCCTGACTGTAATCTGAAACTGTTGTTCTACTTTTCACAAAGTAATACAATCCTAGTTTTTTTCTAGTATAGCCACTACTGCTTTCCACTACCTAAACAATAAGTAAGTACGTAAGTCGTTTTACAACTCATGTGACGCTATGTGAACGTAATGTAAAATACGTACAATACCTGATTATATAAACGCGGCTGCTACGATCGCAAGTTCGAATCCTGCCTCGGGCTTGGATGTGTGTGATGTCCTTAGGTTTAAGTAGCTGTAAGTTCTAGGGGACTGATGACCACAGATGTTAAGTCAAATAGTGCTCAGAGCCACTTGAACCTGATTATATACTGCCGGATGTCTCTAATCAATAAACAAAATTAACAGTAAATGACTGAATACAAAGCTCTAGAGCGAAAACCTACACTCCTGGAAATTGAAATAAAAACACCGTGAATTCATTGTCCCAGGAAGAGGAAACTTTATTGACACATTCCTGGGGTCAGATACATCACATGATCACACTGACAGAACCACAGGCACATAGACACAGGCAACAGAGCATGCACAATGTCGGCACTAGTACAGTGTATATCCACCTTTCGCAGCAATGCAGGCTGCTATTCTCCCATGGAGACGATCGTAGAGATGCTGGATGTAGTCCTGTGGAACGGCTTGCCATGCCATTTCCACCTGGCGCCTCAGTTGGACCAGCGTTCGTGCTGGACGTGCAGACCGCGTGAGACGACGCTTCATCCAGTCCCAAACATGCTCAATGGGGGACAGATCCGGAGATCTTGCTGGCCAGGGTAGTTGACTTACACCTTCTAGAGCACGTTGGGTGGCACGGGATACATGCGGACGTGCATTGTCCTCTTGGAACAGCAAGTTCCCTTGCCGGTCTAGGAATGGTAGAACGATGGCTTCGATGACGGTTTGGATGTACCGTGCACTATTCAGTGTCCCCTCGACGATCACCAGTGGTGTACGGCCAGTGTAGGAGATCGCTCCCCACACCATGATGCCGGGTGTTGGCCCTGTGTGCCTCGGTCGTATGCAGTCCTGATTGTGGCGCTCACCTGCACGGCGCCAAACACGCATACGACCATCATTGGCACCAAGGCAGAAGCGACTCTCATCGCTGAAGTCGACACGTCTCCATTCGTCCCTCCATTCACGCCTGTCGCGACACCACTGGAGGCGGCCTGCACGATGTTGGGGCGTGAGCGGAAGACGGCCTAACGGTGTGCGGGACCGTAGCCCAGCTTCATGGAGACGGTTGCGAATGGTCCTCGCCGATACCCCAGGAGCAACAGCGTCCCTAATTTGCTGGGAAGTGGCGGTGCGGTCCCCTACGGCACTGCGTAGGATCCTACGGTCTTGGCGTGCATCCGTGCGTCGCTGCGGTCCGGTCCCAGGTCGACGGGCACGTGCACCTTCCGCCGACCACTGGCGACAACATCGATGTACTGTGGAGACCTCACGCCCCACGTGTTGAGCAATTCGGCGGTACGTCCACCCGGCCTCCCGCATGCCCACTATACGCCCTCGCTCAAAGTCCGTCAACTGCACATACGGTTCACGTCCACGCTGTCGCGGCATGCTACGAGTGTTAAAGACTGCGATGGAGCTCCGTATGCCACGGCAAACTGGCTGACACTGACGGCGGCGGTGCACAAATGCTGCGCAGCTAGCGCCATTCGACGGCCAACACCGCGGTTCCTGGTGTGTCCGCTGTGCCGTGCGTGTGATCATTGCTTGTACAGCCCTCTCGCAGTGTCCGGAGCAAGTATGGTGGGTCTGACACACCGGTGTCAATGTGTTCTTTTTTCCATTTCCAGGAGTGTATTAGCATACCTAATAACTGTGCAGAATGTGTGGACCTTAAGTTACAGTGTAAAAATGAAATAATGCAAGTTATGGCATTCCGTACAGTGACTTGTCCACAGGCGTCTTGACTAAACTGTCATATTACCTACAGGAAAGTAACGTAGACTGTCACGTGACGTCCGAAACAGGACGGTGTACACAGAAACCAGCAGTTTAGTCGCCGTGAAGAGCACCGCTGCAAAGGCGATTGAATTGTCGATATTATTAGCGGTTTTGTTTCAAAATGATGCTCTGTACCGAAAATTATTATATCCAAATGGAGATTGAGCGTCGAAGCCTTCACAGTTAGACATAGTACAGTCATATTAATGAGACCAGCGCGTGCGGTCACCGTCAACGTGGAATAACCACTCACAGAGGGCAGGTGGCAGCGCCAGCAGTGTAGGGTACATAAAGCGTGCCGGGGGTGCGGGAAACAGTGCATCTACATCTACATGATTACTCTGCAATTCACATTTAAGTGTTTGGCAGAGGGTTCTTCGAACAACAATCATACTATATTCCTACCATTCCACTCCCGAACAGCGCGCGGGAAAAACGAACACCTAAACCTTTCTGTTCGAGCTCTGATTTCTCTTATTTTATTTTGATGATCATTCCTACCTACGTAGGTTGGGCTCAACAAAATATTTTCGCATTCGGAAGAGAAAGTTGGTGACTGAAATTTCGTAAATAGATTCTGCCGCGACGAAAAAGTCTTTGCTTTAATGACTTCCATCCCAACTAGCGTATCATATCTGCCACACTCTCTCCCCTATTACGTGATAATACAAAACGAGCTGCCTTTTTTTGCACCCTTTCGATGTCCTCCGTCAATCTCACCTGGTAAGGATCCCACACCGCGCAGGAATATTCTAACAGAGGACGAACGAGTGTAGTGTAAGCTGTCTCTTTAGTGGACTTGTTGCATCTTCTAAGTGTCCTGCCAATGAAACGCAACCTTTGGCTCGCCTTCCCCACAATATTATCTATGTGGTCTTTCCATCCGAAGTTGCTCGTAATTTTTACACCCAGGTACTTAGTTGAATTGACAGCCTTGAGAATTGTACTATTTATCGAGTAATCGAATTCCAACGGATTTCTTTTGGAACTCATGTGGATCACCTCGCACTTTTCATTATTTAGCGTCAACTGCCACCTGCCACACCATACAGCAATCTTTTCTAAATCGCTTTGCAACTGATACTGGTCTTCGGATGGCCTTACTAGACGGTAAATTACAGCAACATCTGCGAACAACCTAAGAGAACTGCTCAGATTGTCACCCAGGTCATCTATATAGATCAGGAACGGCAGAGGTCCCAGGACGCTTCCCTGGGGAACACCTGATATCACTTCAGTTTTACTCGATGATTTGCCGTCTATTACTATGAACTGCGACCTTCCTGACAGGAAATCACGAATCCAGTCGCACAACTGAGACGATACCCCACAGGCCCGCAGCCTGATTAGAAGTCGCTTGTGAGGAACGGTGTCAAAAGCTTTCCGGAAGTAGTTTTCGCAAGACGGAAACGGAGCGATTTATCTGACGTCAAGAATGGCATGTTCATTGGCTTTCGGGCCAAGCGCGGGAGCATTTTTTCAAGGATTAAGTTCGTAAGCTATTTGATGCCGGGCATGGCAAAATGGCAGTATCCAAAACTGGCGCCGAGGCAGCGGTGGTGCACCTCGTGCCTTAGTCGAAATGGATAAACGACTGTTGCGGAGATGTCTACAGGCGAATAGACGTGCAACTGTTGAGCAGCTGACCGGCCAGATGAACCAAGACACTACCAATAGCGGCTCCTCCACGACCGTCCAGGGACCGTTGCTGCGTATGGGTCTCCGCAGCAGGCGCCTGGCATGCTGAAATGGTTTAAATGGCTCTGAGCACTATGGCATTTAACATCTGGGGTCATCAGTCCCCTAAACTTAGAACTACTTAAACCTAACTAACCTAAGGACAGCACACACATCCACGCCCGAGGCAGGATTCGAACCTGCGACCGTAGCAGCAGTACGGTTCCTGACTGAAGCGCCTAGAACCGCTCGCCCACAACGGGCGGCTGGCATGCTCCCACGCCGACTGCTGTCCATCGGTGACGAAGGCTGGACTTTGCACGCCAGTACTGCAACTGGACACCACTGAGTGGCGGGAAGTGGACCTTTCAGATGAATCACGTTTTATGGTTCATCGACGTGAAACGTCTGAAAGCAAAAACCCTGCAACAAACGTCAGAAGGCTCCAGGCCCGATGTGGGGGCGTTATGGTCTGGGGAAAGTTTTCGTGGAATTCTCTGGGATATTTTGTGGTTCTGGAAGGCACAGTGGACCAACAAAAAAAATGGTTCAAATGGCTCTGAGCACTATGGGACTTAACTTCTGAGGTCATCAGTCCCCTAGAACTTAGAACGACGTAAACCTTACTAACCTAAGGACATCATACACATCCATGCCCGAGGCTGGATTCGAACCTGCGGCCGTAGCGGTCGAGCGGTTCCAGACTGTAGCGCCTAGAAACGCTCGGCCACTCCAGCCGGCAGTGGACCAACACAAGTATGCATCTTTCCCTGGGAACCATGTCCTCCTCTACATGCAGTATCTTTTTCCTTGTCACGATTGGATCTACCAGCAGGAAAATGCTAAGTCTCACACAACTCACAGCGCACGTGAGTGATTCGAAGACCACCAGGATGAGTTTGTCTTACTCTTATGGCCACCAGACTCCCCAGATTTAAACACAATGGACATTCTGTGAGATCAACTCGATTGGGCTGTTCGCGCCATAGATCCTCAACCGAGAAACCTAGCGCAGCTGACCACGGCCACCACATACCTGTCGGTACCATCCAGAACCTACTTGACTCTCTGCACGTCTCGCAGCGGTCGACGTTGCCAAAGGTGGTTATTCCGGATTTTGACAGGTGACCACATCAATGTGACTAGACACTCTATATGGCAGTTGCTATTCACTTGAGTGACATATTTCTAACAGGTTGTGGAAAGCATGTACTGCAGACGAGAAGCAGAAGATACTGGCACAAGTGTCAGACTTACACTTCTTCAAGAACTTACTTTGAATTCAAACTTAATCATATAGATTATGTATCATATATCACTCTTACCAAATAATTATATTATCATAATTGTAAAATCGTCTTTAGTCTGAAAAGCCAATATCTGCAGTACACGATCTGATCAAAAGCATCTGGACATTAATATGGGATTTTCCATCCTTCGCCCATGGTTTGAACTCTGCGGGGGACACTTTCAGTAAGATGTCTGAATGTCCGTGGAGGAATGGCAACCCATTCTTCTTCAAGGGCCGAAGCCAGAGAAAGCAGTGATGTTGGATGCTGAGGTCAGCAGCGAAATCGAGGTTCTAGTTCATCTCAGAGTTGTTCCATTGGGTTCAGGCAGGAATTTTGGACAGGCTAGACCATTTTAGGAATGTTACTGTTCACAAACGATTGCCTCACAGATGCTGCTTTATGACATGGTGAAAGGTGGCTACACTGAGCCACTGCGCCAGAGATTGCGCCAAAGAGTATTATTCAGCCGCCTCCACAGGCAGTGCTTGGGGAGAACTCGTAGTAGTTAGTGCTTGTTGAGATGTGCTAGTGAAAAGTGCTTGTTGAGAACTCGTGGGAGTCAGTTCTTGCTGAGGTGTGGTAGTGAAGAGTGCTTGTCGAGATGTGGCAGTAGAGAGTTCTTGTTGAGATGTGGTAGTAGAGAGTCGGTGTGGAGACATATTGTAATGATTAGAGTGATTTTCGTCAATATATGAAGGTAAAAGAAAAAAAAATTTCCTTTTCTTTTTATTATCTCAATGTCTTAAATAATGCGTCATTACAGGTTCAGTCAACAAAGCATCTGGCGTGTGTTCTTGTATTAGAGTGTAATTCTGGGTTTCTTGCGCAATTATAGTATTTCTATTTTTTTTTTATCACGTCAGTATAAATGGTATTTGAAATTTCTTGTCTTATTGAAGAAGAACCGTGCCAGATGTGTACGTTGAGTCATACTTCCACACACAGAACAGTTATAGTTGTGCCTTGGTTTTGTAGGTTTTATAGTTGCTGGGGACTTAATTAATTAATTGTGTTAACGAAAATTTTCATTTCATTCTTTGTTGTTGTTCTATGCAGTCAGATTGCGTAATAATACTAGTCAGGGCCAACCGTTTACGAGACTACGTAATCGGACATACAGCTACCAAAAATAAAAATTATTTTCAAACTTAATAATTAAGCCCCCATGCGATGGTACATTATCACGCTGATACAGTCAACGTCACCGAAGTATTCCTCTACTGTATGCAGCAGATAATGCTGTAAAGTATGTTCATATCCTTCCGCATGTAGAGTTTTCTTAAGAGGAATGAGAGGATCACATCCAAACCACGAAAAACTCCCCCATATCTTCACACCACATTCTCTGTACTTCACTGTTGTCACTGCACGTGATAGCAGGTAACGTTCTCCTGGCATTCGCGAAACCAAAACCCTTCCTCGGATTGCCTCAGGGTATAGCGTGATTTACCACTCCAAATCACTCGGCTCCAGTCATCCACCGTCCAGTTGTGTAGCTCTGTACATCTCTCCAAGCGACGCTTGGAGAACTGAATATGGCAATCTGTGGCTTATATGGAGCGGCTCAAACTTTTTAACTCCTTAAGCACAGTCAATATACTAGCTGGACTCCTTGTAGCGCTGTGGAACTCGCGAGTGACATATACCGCTGATTTCGTGTGATTTTCTACAACCACTCTCCGCAGTGCTCGACGTCCATCAACATATGAAGTCTACTTCTTGGTTTAACTGTAGTTGTTCCTTCGCATTTCCACTTCACAATGACATCACCAACAGGCGAAATGGGCGGCTTTAGAAAGGTTGAAATGTCCCTGGTGGAATTTTTACTCAGAAAGAGGGAAGGAAGATTAGGGTTTAACGTACCGTCGACATCGAGGTCATTAGAGACGAACCACAAGTTCGGATTGTTTTCAGGGGTGGGGAAGGAAATCGACCTCATTCTTTCAAAGGAACTATCACGGGATTCGCCTGGAGCGATGTAGGGAAATCACGGAAGATCTAAATCTGCATTGTCCGATACGGATTTGAGTTGTTGTTCTCCCGTGCGCTAACCACGGCGCCACCTCGCTCGCTTTTTTAACTCAGATAAGATCCAATGAGTAGTCCACGTTGGAAGTCACAGCTATCCTGATCCACTCATTCTGCTATTGCTTCTTCTATACTGACAACACAACACTCCCCACATTCTTTTATACGGGAAGGTCCGAGTCGCGTCACATCCACAATATTACCGAGCGAGGTGGCGCAGTGACTAGCACACTGGACTCGCATTCGGGAGTACGACGGTTCAATACCGCGTCCGACCATCCTGATTTAGGTTTTCCGTGATTTCCCTAAATCACTCCAGGCAGATGCTCGGATGGTTCCTTTGAAAGGGCACAGTCAACTTCCTTTCCCGTCCTTACCTAATCCAAAGAGACCGATGACCTCGCTGTCTGCTCTCCTCCCTCAAACAACCCAACCCAACCCAACTCTACGACATTTGTAGGAAAATAAACATTGTTGGTTGTGACAGTTGTGTGCAGTGTACACTGATCAGCCAGAACATTATAACCACTTTTCTGATAGCCGGTATGTTCACCTTTGGTACGGATAACAGCAGCGACGTGTCGTGGCATGAAAGGAATGAGGCCTTGGCAGGTCACTAGGAGTCGGCGCCACATCTGCACACAAGAGTCACCTGATTCCCGTAAATTCCGGGGAAGGGACGATGAACTCTGATGCCACTTTCAATCACATCCCAGATGTGATCGATCGGGCATTGTGACATGGTGCGTTCTCTTGCTGAAAAATACTACTGCCGTCGGGAAACATGATCGTCATGAAGGGGTGTACGTAGTCTGCAGCCAATGTACGATATTCTTTGGCCGTCATGGTGCTTTACACGAGCCCCATTGGACCCATGGACGCCCACGTGTATGTTCCCCAGAGCATAATGGAGCCGCCGCCACCTTGTCTCCGTCCCACAGTATAGGTCTCAAAGAGCTGTTCCCCTGGAAGACGATGGATTCGCGCCCTCCCATACGGCTGATGAAGAGGGTATCGGGATTCATCAGACCTTTCTACGCTCTGCCACTGCGCCAACGTCCAGTGCCGATGGTCACGTGCGCATTTCGGTCGTAGTTGCCAATGTGGTGTTAACATTACCACATGCGTGGGTCGTCGGCTGCGAGGCCCATCGTTAGGAGTGTTCGGTGCACTGTGTGTTCAGACACACTTGTACTCTGCCCAGCATTAATGTCTGATGTTAGTTCCGCCGCAGTTCGCCTCCTGCCCTGTTTGGCCAGTCTGCCCAGTCTACGATGTCCAACATCTGCAATGAGGGGTGGCCGCCCAACTCCACGACGTCTGGACGTATTGGTTTCGACATGTGTTGAAGCCATTCGCCACAGCACTTCTCAAACACCGAAGAAGTCGCGCAGTTTCGCAATCCTCGTACCGAGCCTTCGGACCATCACAGTCTGCCCTTGGTCAGTCTCAGATAGATCGCGCGACTTCTCCCTTCTGTGGTCGTTCTTTCGCGTTTTCGCTTCACACTCGGGTAGTACGCTCACTGACACTTCAGGTGAAGCTGCTGTCACTTGGAGGGGTTTATATAGATAGTGGTTCGGTGGGCACAATGTTCTGGCTGAGCAGTGTAAATGCAATAGTATGAGATCCATTATACAGGCAAATACTATCAAATGGTATCTCGGTTGATGTCAGTAGTACAGTATAAAACAATCATCAACGATTCAGTTGGTAGTGGATGGTATTCGGTGTAATGGCAGTCGCCTCTGTGTGGTGTTAGTGCGTGCGTACGTGTCTTTACACAGATAGGAAACAGACACCATTAGTGACTGTGCTTGCTGTGTACATAAACCACGACTGTGACAATGCCACACGGAAATAATTATCATGTGATGAAAAAGCAAAGATCAGTGCGTACAAATAACCGCTGAATAACAGTTGTAAGTAGGCGGTAACGCCACGTAGCGCTCTCTATTAAAATCGCTGACTGCGATGTGTGCAGTCTGTGGCTGGTTGGACTCGCTGGAAGTTATTCGCCAGTGTAGTGTTGGGCAGTTGGATGTGAACAGCCCGTAGCGTTGCGCAGTTGGAGGTGAGCTGCCAGCAGTGGTGGATGTGGGCAGAGAGATGTCAGAGTTCTGAGATGTTAACATGAGCGGACGATCTGTACGTGTGTCCACAAGAAAAACGAAATTTGTTGAACTGGATGTCACGAATTTATATGTTATGACTTTTGAACATTATTAAGGTAATACATTGTTTGTTCTCTATCAAAATCTTTCATTTGCTAACTACATGTCTATGAGTAGTTAGTGCCTTCAATAGTTAGAATCTTTTATTTAGCTGGCAGTATTGGCGCTCGACGTATTGCAGTAGGTCAAGCAACGAAGATTTTTGTGAGATAAGTGATTCAGGAAGAGTATAGATCATTGTTAGTCAGGGCTATTCTTTTGTAGGGATTATTAAAAGTCAGACTGTGTTGCGCTAAAATATTGTGTGTCAGTTTAGAAATGTTGAGCTTAAGTAAAGAGAAAACAGTTTCAGTAAGATCAGTTTCACTCTGGAAATTGAAAATCAAGTAACGTAGAAGTTTTACCAGCACAGTCATTCTTTACATTCAAAAGGTAAGTTTCACAGTGACTGATAACTTCGTTAGATTGAGCGCACGATATGGACAGAGTGTAAAATACTGGCAAAATATAAAATAGTCTAAAGCGCCGAAACGGCTACTTTTGTGCAAAGTGAGTTTCACACATGGTTATTCTTCTCAACCTTTTGCTGATTTGCAGTTGCCAGTAACTGCCAGAGGAGTATGACAAGTTTTGTCACATGACAAACTTCCTGCCTTCAAGGAACGACTGCAGAAACGTACTACAACATAAACAGGGACGACTGGAGTTAGGCGGAAAGCATATGTCATGGACTTCAGAATGGGATAAGGTGATTGTCAGTAATGAGAAGAAGTTTAATTTTGATGGACTGGATGAACTTCACTATTATTGGCATGATCTGAAAACAGAGCAGCAGTTACGAATGAGCAGAAATTTTGATGGTGTAAGTATTATGATTTGGCCAGTTTTCTGCGCTAAAGGTAAAAATTTCTTGGATGAACATTATAGAATTATAGAATATATAGAATGAACTCTAACGTGTACACCGATATGATTAAAATATGTGAGCGCCTAGGGGACGAAGGTCTACTGCTTCATCAAGACAGTGCATTTGTGCATGTTTCTGCTTCAACCAAAAAATGGTTTGAAGATAAAGATATCGATGTCTCGCCTTGGCCCGTACAGAACCTTGATATGAACCCCGTGCAAAACCTTTGGGGAACACTTACAAGATGGGTTTATAGGAACAGAGGGCAAATTGATGCCGTACGTGAGCTTAAAAGAGCGATGCGAGAAGAGTGGGCGACAATTTCACTGCAAGAACTACCAACCCTAACAAAATCAATGTCGAAGAGAATTTTTGAAGTAATTAGGAAGAACGGAGTTCGGACAAAGTACTAACAATGCGATTACATAGCAGGTTTGTGACCGCCTTTAAAACAATTTCCATCAAAAAAATGCAAAGGTCTTATTTTGTTACTCGTTTTATGAAAGAAACTATGTAAATCCATCATAATTGTTTGTCTTATATCTACTACTTTCATAATAAATTGGACACACGTATATTTCAGATATTGTACTATTACTTTTGTAAGAACCCTGTCTTTATACTGACACCCACTACTATAGTGAGAATGCTGCTTACATATGAGTGTCCGGATACTTTTGATCAGATAATGTACATATTTTCCCTGCAAGAAATTAATGTTTTCGAGTGGAAATATTATAATGCGCACTTTTCAGGTTATATTTACTTCCGCTTCATTGTTTGAATCCTACAGGAAACAACGAATCAGTATTATAACATTATACAGACAAATACCATGCCAGAATATGTAATAAATTCTTGTTTGAAGATTATCAGATCTTGGAACGTAACGTATGAAGTTTGGATTGGTGATAATGATGCACAATATTCTTCTGTTATTCTATCGCGTTGATTGTACGAGGGGTGTTCAATAAGTAATGGAACACATTTTTATCTCGGCCAATTTCAGTTGAAAAAAATGTGGAATATGTAGTCGGACAGCGTGGAATACTCCCGCTTCAGCTCCGATAGTTCCACGAAGTTCCGATATGTAGTGACGCTGTAGGTAGTCATAAAATGGCATCTGTAACGGAGGTGCCTGTCAAGCAGACAGCTGCTATTTAGTTTCTTTTGACGAAAAAGCAGAACATCGCAGATATTCATAGGCGCTTGTGGAATGTCTACGGAGATCTGGGAGTGAACAAAAGCACAGTGAGTCGTCGGGCGAGGCATATGTCATCATCGCAAGGTCGCGCGTGCTTGCCTCCTACACACAGCTGTAACTCCTGCAACGTTGGTACTTGCGGATTACAGTGAAACACCTCGCTGCACAACTGGACGTATCTGTTGGTAGTGGTGACACACTCGTCCACCACTTGGGGTACTCAAAGGTGTGTGGCCGCTGGGATCCACGCTACAGCACAGATCTCTCACCTTCCGACTTCCATCTGATTGTCCCAATGAAGGATGCAGTCGGCGGGAAGCATTTCGTGGATGATAGGGAGGTTAGTGAAACAGAAACACGTTAGCCCCGACTTCGACCAGTAGAGTGGTACCTCGCAGTAAGGTGGCGAAAGGCTGTCGAACTGAACGGATATTTTGTTGAAAAATAGTGTTTTGTAGCCAGAAGAGTGGGGAATAATACGGTGTACTGGAATCCTGAATAAAATCAAATTTCTTTCAGAGAAAAGTGTGTTGTATTACTTATTGAACGCCTCTAGTACTGACAGTGACTAATGTGAAATTCCCAATGTTGGAACATCGATAAAATGTAGCGTTTGGGTCGATGCCACCACTTTCAGATTCAGTCTGCGTGATTCACTGGTGATTAAAAAAAATGGTGAAATGTCACTATATTTTTAAGGCAGTTGAAAGAGTAATATTAATTGGTGTGGCGTCATTGTGCATTCTAGGGAAAAAAAGCGATCTTAACACAGCAGGCAAGGGCAAGGAAACGACTTTTCAGCTTCAGAGCTCATTTTGGCGTCGGTCTGTTCTCAGAAGGCACCGCGAGTGAGCACGAAACGGTGTTGTGACGTGCCCTTCAATCTGAAAGATGCGGAGAAAAAGAACATGCCAGGGAACATGCCAACCTCTTACAGGCGGAGGACCCATTCACAAGGCTAGAGGGAGAGATAGATAGATAGATGGAGAGAGAGAGAGAGAGAGAGAGAGAGCGATCGTCTTACAGAAGCCCCGGTTCTGCTCCGTACCCTTCAAATCTAGATCCTCCCAAAACACTTGAAGTTTTACATATTTACGAATGATGAGAGATAGCAAAAGTAGAACATTAATTCACTTTAGTAAACAAAGAAGCCGCACATTATTTTTTCGTAAGATCTTTAAGATGACAGCTTTTATTTCACTACTTAAAGAAAGAAAGTAACTACATGTTTGTATACACGGAGTCAGTGTACGTCATTAAAGCTTTTGTTATGTTGAACAATGGAAAATCCAGAATGGAATAATGACAATACTATGAAAAGGATAGTAGCCGCTCACCATATAGCTGTGATAGACACAACAAAAAAACTGTCAAACAAAGCTTCGGGCCGAACAGGCCTTAATCAGAATAGACAACATACACACACACTCACGCAAACGCAACTCACACATATGACCATAGTCTCTGGCTGCGAAGGCCAGATTCAGGCCTTGTCAGCCAGGGACTATTCATGTGTGCGTGAGTTGCGTTTGTGTGAGTGTGTGTGTACGTTGTCTGCCTGTTCGGCCGTAAGCTTTATTTGACAGTCTTTTTGTTATGCCCGTCTGCAACTCATCATCCCCGCTTTTGTTAGGTTTTGCAATTATTGTTACAGTTCACAAATGTCCACTATTTACAGATCATAGCTGTCCACTAAAGCAATATCTTGTTAATGATGATAACATTCCCTATTTGTTGCAATCTGCGGCATCTACATTACTTAACGGATAACCCGGTTCATGGTTCAGAATTTCAGCTGCAGGTTGCCTGTCTAACGACTTACTACGAGGGGCAACACAAATTTGATTTTCAATCAAACAACCATGAGGTCGTGGCACCCGCAGCTGTAATACAACATTTCGTAACAAGAACTCCGCAGACAGCTGTATTTAAATCAATTTTATGAAGACACTGCCGATTTCGGGGCATGTGGCCACATCATCAAGTGCATATCTGAACCCCAAGAAATGGAAAAAGATAATGATAGAACCCTGTACATCAAAGTAATTCCAGAGCCAGGAGCATCTAATTGTGAGAACAGATAAAAACATAAATATTGTGCATTGTGGATTGAATCGGAGACCTAGAAACAACGGAGAGGCTTCGTCCCGCCGTAGCCCTCAGTGGTTCACAAGCCCACAACAGGCCACAGCAGTCCACTCACCCCACCGCCGCTCCACACTAAATTCAGCGTTATTGCGCGATTCGGCACCAGTGGACTCCCCCGTCCCCCTCCCTCCCCCGGGAATGTCTCATACCAGACGAGACATGTGTAGCGTCAGATGTTTGCGTGGTAGAGTAATGACGGTGTAAGCGTACTTGGAGACAGTGTTTGCGCAGCAATCGCCCACATAGTGTAACTGAGGCGGAATAAGGGGAGCGGAACCAGCCCGCACATTCTCCGAAACAGATGGAAAACCGCCTTAAAAACCATCCACAGGCTGGCCGGCACACCGGACCTCGACACTAATCCGCCGGGCGGATTTGTGCCGGGGGCCGGCACACCTACACGCTCGGGAAGCAGCGCGTTTAGATCGCGCGTCTAGCCGGGCGGGCAAAAATACTTACCGACGTTAAAACATGGTACACAACATGGCGAAGAATGTAGAAGACCTAATCTTTTTTTCTTAGTTAAAACCAAATTTCTGTAGGGTGGAGAGTAAAAGAACAAAAGGTTGGATGAAGGAAAACTTCTGCATATAAACATTAAAACAAGATAACCAACAATCTCTACCATGTTGTTTACCATGCTTTAATATTTACATGCAGAAATGTTCCCTCGGCCAAATTTTTAATCATTGGCTATCCCCCCTAGGGATATTATGGTTCTAGCTAAGAATGTTTGGTCTTCTACATTCTGCACCATATTGTGTACCATGTTTTAATGTTTATCTGCACTTGACGATGTGGCTACAAGCCATGAAACCCGTAGTGCCTGAATAAAATTGATTTACATACAGCTGTTTGCGGAGTTTCTGTCACAAAGTTGATTTTCAATATTTCATACAATTATTGATCAAACTTTAAAAATTTTAAGTAGCATCATAATTCACTCATTAAGATCTATAAACTTATTTTACAATGTTTAACTCAGTAAGACAACTATTTCGGTTAGAAATTGCACATACACTATTTGATCAAAGGTATGGCTGAAAATGACTTCCAAGTTCGTGGCGCCCTCCATCGGTAATACTTAGCCTCGATGACAGCTTCCACTCTCGCAGGCATACGTTCAATCAGGTGCTGGAAGGTTTCTTGGGGAATGGCAGCCCATTCTTCACGGAATGCTGCACTGAGCAGGGGTATCGATGTCGACCGGTGAGGCCTGGCATGAAGCCGGCATTCTATAACAGGTCAGGACTCTGTGCAGGCCAGTCCATTACAGGAATGTTTTTGTCATGTAACCACTCGGCCACAGGCCGTACACTATGAACAGGTGTTCGATTGTGTTAAAAGATGCAGCCACCATCCCCGAATTGCTCTTCAACAGTGGGAAGCAAGAAGGTCCTTACAACATCAATGTGGGCCTGTGCTGTGATAGTGCCACGCAAAACAACAAGGGGTGCAAGCCCCCTCCATGAATTGACGACCACACCATATCACTACCGCCTCCGAATTTTACTACAGACGCTGGCAGATGACGCTTACCGGGCATTCGTCTTACCCACACCCTGCCATCGTATCGCCACATTCTGTACTGTGATTCATCACTCCACACAACGTTTTCCCACTTTTCAATTGCTCAGTGTTTACGCTTCTTACACCAAGTGAGACGTCGTTTGGCTTTTACCGGCGTGGTGTGTGGCTTGTGAGCAGCCACACTGTCATGAAATCCAAGTTTTCTCACCTCCCGCCTAACGGTCATAGTACTTGCAGTGGATCCTGATGCAGTTTGGAACTCCTGTGTGATGATCTGGATGGATGTCTGCCTATTACACATTACGACCCTCTTCAACTGTCGGCGGTCTCTGTCAATCAACAGACGTGGTCGGCCTGCACGCTTTTGTGCTGTACGTGTCCCTTCACGTTTACACTTCATTATCACATCGGAAACAGTGGAGCTAGGAATGTTTAGGAGTATGTAAATCTCGCGTACAGACGTATGACACAAGTGACACCCAATCACTTGACCACGTTCGTAGTTCGTGAGTACCGCGGAGCGCCCAATCTGCTCTCTCACGATGTCTAATGACTACTGGGGTCGCTGCTATGGAGTACCTGGCAGTAGGTGGCGGCACAATGCACCTAACATGAAAAACGTATGTTTTTGGGGGTGTCCGGATACTTTTGATCACATGGTGTATGTCTCACTGCATCATGATTCACAGCAGAAAAATACCCAGACATTGTTCAACTAATATGAGAGATTTTAAAAAATTACAACAAACTTTAAACACATAGTACTTTCAAACCTTTAGGAAAAATTTTCTCATTGATATCCCTCACAAAATGATGAATGGAAAAATATTATCCTTTACAATATTGTCGCTGTTCATTGAGTATAAATGACGCATCATACATGCTCGTTTTAATTTATCACTACCTTACTACCAACTCTTTTCGAACCATATTTTGCAGGCAATATCCACATATACCATTGAATGTAACGCCAAAAAGTCATTGTACGACATGTAAAACCCTGAAATGGGTAAAAAAACTAGTTTTTGCTTAAAACTGAACCCAATTAACCCAACTATACTCATCCGATGTTTGATAATGAGAGCATTTAGCGACTTCCAACAAACTTTAAACATAATCTCACTAGTTTCCTAGCTTATCCTCCCTTAGGTGTTTAGCGTCTTATATTTAACACATTAACTCATTCTTAAAGTAATCATAGGTTTGAAGCCTTTTTATACGTGGGAATTCGATTCTTTATGGAAAGGGGGTTTACTGGTTTGTTTCGTTGGCTGCTGTTCCGTTCACTCATTACAGTTTATAGTGTTGAGGTACTAACCTGACTCTTGATTTTTCTCACAAAATCTCTCTAGTATTTCGTTACGCCAAATTAAATCTTCAATTAATATAAACTTTTTTGTTGTGTTACGTTATTGGACGTTCTTTTTTTGTTAGTTTATTTTAGGACTTGATCATTACGTTTTCTTTCAATCAAGGGTATTTTTGCGAATGTTCCTATTGTCGAAGCCTCCATCACTTCTTCCTTCCTGCTTTCAGAGTCCATCATTTACAAACATGGGATGACACGTTTCAAACATACGTCTTGAGAATTTTTTCCTTATTTCTGCAATAAGTGTTGATAAACACCGAACGTTGCTCATTTCCTCATTTCATCACGAATCGGCTGCCAGCTTCTTAATCCATGAGTGTCGCAAACACAGATGAAATGACGTGAGACTTGCGCGAATATTACTTATACGGAAGATACGAAAGAAACAAAAATGATGGCATGTGGACTGTTTCCGCAGAAAGGCAGCAATTTATTTTTTGTCACGCAGAACTAATTACATAAGACAGGATTTACGTGGAGATAAATTTAACAATAGATGAAAAAATTAAGTTAAATTATGGAAATCAGTAAATTTGTTTCACACAAAGACAAAACTCAATTTCCTTTTGCCTGTCAGTTAAACTAAGTTTTGCTTGTACAATTATTAGATTAAAATCATAAACTCAGCTTTATTTATTTGTTAAACTAAAACCATATTAAAATATATTTTTTTCTTTTTATGTAATTATATCAGCTTGAAATAAAAATTTTGGTACTTTTCAATTACATCATTTTTGTGTCTTTTTTATCTTCTGTATAAATAGTGTCCGTGTAAGTCCCACATTTTCTTATCTGTGTTTGCGGCATTAATTTGTCACCTGATGATGGCATAGGCAGCCGAAGGGTGGTTCATGACCGAATAAATGTAATTTTGCAGAACATAATGAAGTGTTTCTCGTTTAATACTGCTATCAAGTTCTGATAAGCACCGATTGAAAATTCAATTAATGTTAATAAACTTTATTTCTGAATAATTGTTTGGTGAATGACTCGTTTACTTGCTTTTGAGTTGGGTCTTTGGTTTATGATTGTCCTCACTACTTAGTTCAGTTTATTTTTGTCATTTTGGTTTGTTTTTTTTCTTAGCTTAAGATTCGGCCGGGCAATATTCGAAATTGTCATAATTCATGTTCTTTTCTGAATCAGCCAAGATTGTAATATCATCAGCAAATCTAAATCACTCTGTTTGTTTAGCATTAATTTCAGCCCTTGGGTGTGAAAGATTTACTCTAGTCCTCTTATTGTTCTAACCTTTTCCTTAACATCAATCACGTCTGTTTGTAGACACTGGTTGAATCGTTTCCCCCCGGCCCGCCCTTCGCTGTTAAGATGTGCGAAGTCTCACGCACGTTCTCCATTAATCTAGGCTCTCTAGCGACGTGAGGCGCTCGAGTCAAATTATACTCAGTTGATCAAGAGTTGAAGTAAAGCAATAAACTTCAAGATTACACTAAAACAAATGCTAATTATTGCCTTCTATTAACAATAGCCAAGTCCATGTCTTCAGTTAACACCTTTCATAGTTAGCTAGTAACTTTACACTCTAACACGAAGCATCCTCTTATGAATTGCATAAGCAAGCACAAAGGCGCAACACCCGCCCAACCAGGAAATTTTTATAAAAAAGCAACTGATCAGAACTCGAATCCACACGGCTGAAAATTCTTTTAATCTTTTCACACTGGAAGAATTATGTTATCGATCAATAACATCCGCCTTAAGGAACGTGTACTACTTTCGAACATCACCCCTATCTCAGGAGGACTCTCGGATTTCACGAGGAACGTGTACTACTTTCGAACATCAACCCTATCTCAGGAGGACTCTCGGATTTCACGAGGTCAAATCATTCCCAAAATTCTTTAAACGTTGAGTCTTTCACCTGATATTCGCAAAAGCAATGGTCTGATTTTGAGTCAAATGAGGACATTGTTTGGTCACTCCTTATCTCCAGCTTACAGCACTTCCATAACAAATTTTGCCTTCTGGATGGGCTTCCCGTATTTTTATTTCGCATTCAATGTTGTTGGGAGAATACCTGTCACCTTGGGAAAATCTTAACCTTTAGATGAACCTAGCAGATTTACCACAGCATTCAACTCACGTTGTGAATCTCCCTGATAACCACTCCGGGAGTTGGCCGAGCGGTTCTAGGCGCTTCAGTCTGGAACCGCGAGACCGCTACGGTCGCAGGTTCGAATCCTGCTTCGGGCATGGATGTGTATGATGTCCTTAGGTTAGTTAGGTTTAAGTAGTTCTAAGTTATAGGGGATTGATGACCTCAGATGTTAAGTCCCATAGTGCTCAGAGCCATTTGAACCATTTGAACCACTCCGGGAGTTGACCGTGAACGTAAATACGAGGGTTGGAACTTAAATAGTGGCAACTATTTATTCACAACCGATATAAAAGAGTTACATGTTTGCACCTGTTACTGTCCTTCAAAGTAGTCACCAGCGTTGTGTAGAACCCATTGCCAGCGATGTGGAAGGCGTAGTATACCGTTAGCAGAGCCTGTTCTGTTGATCGTGCGAATGGAGCGGTCTACTGCCTGTCGAATCTCTGGAACAGTTCTGAAGCGAATGCGACGGAATGGTTCCTTCATCTTCGGAATCAAATCAAAGTCACAAGCACAAGCACTTACAGGGTGTTTCAAAAATGACCGGTATATTTGAAACGGCAATAAAAACTAAACGAGCAGCGATAGAAATACACCGTTTGTTGCAATATGCTTGGGACAACAGTACATTTTCAGGCAGACAAACTTTCGAAATTACAGTAGTTACAATTTTCAACAACAGATGACGCTGCGGTCTGGGAAACTCTATAGTACGATATTTTCCACATATCCACCACGCGTAGCAATAATATGGCGTAGTCTCTGAATGAAATTACCCGAATCCTTTGACAACGTGTCTGGCGGAATGGCTTCACATGCAGATGAGATGTACTGCTTCAGCTGTTCAATTGTTTCTGGATTCTGGCGGTACACCTGGTCTTTCAAGTGTCCCCACAGAAAGAAGTCACAGGGGTTCATGTCTGGCGAATAGGGAGGCCAATCCACGCCGCTTCCTGTATGTTTCGGATAGCCCAAAGCAATCACACGATCATCGAAATATTCATTCAGGAAATTAAAGACGTCGGCCGTGCGATGCGGCCGGCACCATCTTGCATAAACCACGAGGTGTTCGCAGTGTCGTCTAAGGCAGTTTGTACCGCCACAAATTCACGAAGAATGTCCAGATAGCTTGATGCAGTAATCGTTTCGGATCTGAAAAATGGGCCAATGATTCCTTTGGAAGAAATGGCGGCCCAGACCAGTACTTTTTGAGGATGCAGGGGCGATGGGACTGCAACATGGGGCTTTTCGGTTCCCCATATGAGCCAGTTCTGTTTATTGACGAAGTCGTCCAGGTAAAAATAAGCTTCGTCAGTAAACCAAATGCTGCCCACATGCATATCGCTGTCATCAATCCTGTGCACTATATCGTTAGCGAATGTCTCTCGTGCAGCAATGGTAGCGGCGCTGAGGGGTTGCCGCGTTTGAATTTTGTATGGATAGAGGTGTAAACTCTGGTGCATGAGACGATACGTGGACGTTGGCGTCATTTGGACCGCAGCTGCAACACGGCGAACGGAAACCCGAGGCCGCTGTTGGATCACCCGCTGCACTAGCTGCGCATTGCCCTCTGTGGTTGCCGTACGCGGTCACCCTACCTTTCCAGCACGTTCATCCGTCACGTTCCCAGTCCGTTGAAATTTTTCAAACAGATCCTTTATTGTATCGCTTTTCGGTCCTTTGGTTACATTAAACCTCCGTTGAAAACTTCGTCTTGTTGCAACAACACTATGTTCTAGGCGGTGGAATTCCAACACCAGAAAAATCCTCTGTTCTAAGGAATAAACCATGTTGTCTACAGCACACTTGCACGTTGTGAACAGCACACGCTTACAGCAGAAAGACGACATACAGAATGGCGCACCCACAGACGGCGTTGTCTTCTATATCTTTCACATCACTTGCAGCGCCATCTGTTGTTGAAAATTGTAACTACTGTAATTTCGAAAGTTTGTCCGCCTGAAAATGTACTGTTGTCCCAAGCATATTGCAACAAACGGTGTATTTCTATCGCTGCTCGTTTAGTTTTTATTGCCGTTTCAAATATACCGGTCATTTTTGAAACACCCTGTAAGTCCGGGGAGTATGGTGGATGGGACAGTACTTCCCAGTCCCATCGACCGAACAGAGCAGCCACAGCTTATGCTGCATGCGCCTGCCAATTATCGTGCAAAATGATGGGTGGGTTGCGCAGGAAGTGTCGCCGCTCCTTTCGCAAAGCTGTCGCAGGTGACGCTCCAAAAACGAATAGTAATACGACGTAACCTCTTTTGACTTTGATAGAAAAACATCAATATGGGAATTGCGAGACCGCCTTGATGCAAAACACTTCGTTATTTGTGTACTCATTTATTCCCCAAAGTAGTTTCGGCGGCAAATCTCGCCATCATCAGCGGGCTCTTTGAATCTAAATTAGCAGAAAATAGGGTAGTTACACGAACACAGTAACAGCCCAGTACACAGCAAAATTGTATTCCACAACACTGCTGCAACCCTAAGAGTATAACGCTGACGTACTAAGTTCAACTTTTAGTATTTGTTTACTAACAGCCGTTCACACAATTGCAGATGACATGATGTACGCTCAGAAGAAACGGCAACAGAAAAAGCACAAAAAATATGCCGCAAACAGCGACAACAATTCTTAAAAACATGCCATAACATACAATAAATAAGGTAGTATGAAAGTATCCACAGAAAACTATTTTTTGAAAAAACGAACAGTAAAAATGTAACAATGTGTTACCGTGTTTTTATAACTATGCTATTTTCTGTATGTTTTAGATTTAAAGAACTCACTGATGATAACGAGATTTGTCGCCGAAACTAGTTTGGGGAATAAATGAGTACACAAATAACGAAGTGTTTTGCATCAAGGCGGACTCACAATTCCCATATTGTGGTTTTGGTTAAGTACAGATTTTATTCACAATAGAAGAAGGTGAAACGACGTTATGATTAAAAATACACACTGCCCGACAAAAAAGGAGAGTCGCCCAGAAAACGTGGTCGTCAGTGTAACTTCCTACACGTACAACAACCTGCGGGTATGTAAATGATTAGAGCAACCAGAATGCGTTAGTGTTGTTGGGCTTGAATGTTATTACCAGGCCTCGTAGAGTATATAAGGGAGGAAGGGTACACATCGTCGGATGCCGAGTGATCAATGTGAAGGACACGAAGAAGCCACATACTCGAGGGAGAACGTCATCGCCACCTTACAGAGAGTGAAAGGGCCTCTTTGTGGATCTACGTTTGGCCAACTGGTTGATTCGTGCAATATTCAGACTTGTGAGGCATTCGGATATGTCAGTGGCCCGATGTTGGACTGCAAGGGAACGTGAGGGCAGCCATAATCGTCGTCGAGATTCCGGTAGGCCACGTCTGGTCACAACAAGGAAGGATCGCCGCATTGTGCACCACGCACCTCGTAATCGACTTCACATCTGTACCGGCCATCCGAGAACAAGTAATGGACTCCCTGCAACATTCTCTGTCATCCGGTAACACTGATCGGAGTCTAGCAGCAGTCGGATAAAGGAATTACCATCTTACGTGTAGTCTACCGCTAGCACCACAACCTACACAAACGGCCGCGTTAGGAGTCGTACCGTGACCAGAAAGCTGTTGGATGGCGTTGCATTGTGTTCAGCGATGAACCACGGTTCTGCACTATCCCGGATGACCGTCGTCGGTGGATATGGTGACGAAATGGGGAAAGATCCCATTTCTAAATCAAAATAGCAGACAGGGCGTCTTTACTGGGTGATTCACGGAGATATGCAAATCTTTTAATATGTTATTCTTCAAGTAAAACTAAAGAAAAAAGTTCATATAAACGTAGGCCCGCAAATGTTTAGTTACGGAGTTATGTCTAATAAAAGACTTTGCCTTGAGTTTAGCGCCTTTGCCGCGCGGGATTAGCCGAGCGGTCTCCGGCGCTGCAGTCATGGACTGCGAGGCTGGTCCCGGCGGAGGTTCGAGTCCTCCTTTGGGCATGGGTGTGTGTATTTGTCCTTAGGATAATTTAGGTTAAGTAGTGTGTAAGCTTAGGGACTGATGACCCTAGCAGTTAAGTCCCATAAGATTTCACACACATTTGAACATTTTTAGCGCCTTTGCTACTATGAAGCCATCGCAAAACTGTACGAGGTTGAAGTAAAGCACGATATCCATTTATTTTGTTGTTATTGATCTGGTGAATCTATTACAATATGTCGCAGACGTGTGTCTGCAGCAGTTTTCCAGAAACATCCAGAGAGGCAAAGACGTAATTTCGTAAAATTTTTAATTTATTAACTACTTGGCCCAATTTGTTTTTTAAATTACAGACAATTGCACAAAGTGTTCGACAGAAGTTGCAGATAATTTAATTTTGGAAAAATGATCGTAATAACGTTAACTCAAACTGTATGAATGTGTCAGGTAATCTGCTTTTGTTAATACCAGCCGGCCACGGTGGCCGAGCGGTTCTAGGCGTTTCAGTCCGGAACCGCGCGACTGCTACGGTCGCAGGTTCGAATCCTGCCTTGGGCATGGATGTGTGTGGTGTCCTTAGGTTAGTTAGGTTTAAGTAGTTCTAAGTTCTAGGGGACTTATGGCCTCAGATGTTAAGCTCCATAGTGCTCAGAACCATTTGGACCATTTTATTAATACCATAGCACACCTGAATGTACGTGAGAGATACGTCTTGTACTGGTACCCGGGCTACGTTGAACAGCATCCTTAATATCATCATCGTCTTCACGTATCGAGCGCTCGTATTGATTATGAACGCTAGGTAGAGAAACACTCCAGTAATGGTTCGTACATTCGGAATCCTCCGTGTTAGATAACGTATGCGATATCTGTTAACCGCAGACGTAGCCTTACCATCACATTTGCCATAAATAAACACCATATCGGCGAATTCCTATGTCGTAAATTGAAAGGTATCCCTATTTCATAATCAATTTACAAACCACAACAGTTACTATGTGGTTTCACTTAAATTCACCGTTGTCATAATTGTCTGAACAATACAGAAAACTAAGTCGTTTCAAGGTTAGGAAACGACTGAAACAACTCACTAACGGTTGCCAACAAACATTTCTACAGTGTTAATGGAAAGTAAACAAATTTACTAACAATAATAATCTTTGCTTCCCTCGATGTTCTGGAAAACTACTGCAGATACACGCCTGGGGCATATTTCATTAGATTCACCAGACCAATAACAACGAAATAAATGGAAATCGTGCTT
The DNA here is from genome assembly GCF_021461395.2 of Schistocerca americana. Classification (NCBI taxonomy): domain Eukaryota; kingdom Metazoa; phylum Arthropoda; class Insecta; order Orthoptera; family Acrididae; genus Schistocerca; species Schistocerca americana. The sequence continues at coordinate 336,352,271 of NC_060123.1, read as the reverse complement.
TACTTTAACCTCGTAAAGTTTTGCAATGGCTTCATATTAGCGAAGTTGCTAAATTTCAGGCAAAATCTTTTATTAGCCGTAACTCCGTAACTAAACATTCTCGGACCTATGTCTATATGAACTTTTTTCTTTAGTTTTACTTGTAGAATAACGTATTAAAATGTTTGCATATCTTCGTGAATAACCCTGTATATAGGTCAGCGGCCATTATCATGCACAAGCACACAAAATTTTCAATCTTGGACACACTTTTGTTATTTCTTATTTTGGGTACGCTTTTCTGGTAACTGCCTTCTTCGGATCTGTCATGAGACAAAAAGGAAAAATATGGGATATACAATTCCTTGCACCTGTAATCAAAAATATTTTTCGTAAGAAAAGAATAATATCCAAGGGATGCATATTATTTCAACACATCGCAAAAGCAAAAGCGCTCACAATAAATAGGGTTAAATACAGTAATGTACGCAAGTAATCCATACCAAATAGTTCAAAACATTAGTAGAATGTACGGTATATCGTCAAATAGTACATGTTTGTGCGAGGTGTAGGTGGATACCGGCGGCGACACCGTCACCGTTAAGAGGATAAATTATTCGACCGCATCAAGTGGGGATCAAGGTACAATAACAGCTCACTCCATCTTCTCTTTTACTGTCAGTCAATGTACATTAAGATATCTAGACCAGTGGTCATGAAAGTTGTTCTCGTCAAAAGCCAACAAGGACATTGTGGGGCGGCATCTCGGCCCACGTATGTACCGATGTTATTATTTAGTCGAAACCTACATATTTTAGTACGTAGTGAGCCATCGCGCGGAGTGGCTGCGCGATTAGAGGCGCCATGTCACTGACTGCGCGGACCCTCCCGGCGGAGGTTCGAGTCCTCTCTCGGGCATGGGTGTGTGTGTTGTTCTTAGTATAAGTTAGTTTAAGTAGTTTGTAAGTCTAGGGACCGATGACCTCTGCTGTTTGGTCCCTTAAGAACTCACAAACTTTTGAACATTTTTTTATGGTGAGCCCCCACTACATTGGCTGTAGCAAGGGCGCGATAAGTTGACCGCCCGTCCGCGAGCACTGATCGTTAAAAGTCGGTACCACTTCGTGTCGGCTGTTCTCTGTTTCTGATTCCTGCGAACCTTAGAAACCCCAAAGTTGTGAGACTGTAATTGCCTGACAAAATGCTGTTGTGCTGTCTGTCACTACGTTTACATGCGACATATCTTCCGGAAGACAAAAAACTAATTTCGGAGGCCGTTTTTCGCTGCCGTGCTTATATGTTGAAGCCGGAAGCGGATTGCTATCCTAGTCAAATATGGCGGCTGGAAAACAGCTTCTCCAGTTTCTGATTCAGTCAACACAATCGTTATATTACAGGTAGACAGCTTCACGCTCAGCCTTTGCTTCTCCTTCACTGGACAGTAACTCGACATTAACCGAATATTTTGGAAACACGCCGTAATTTGACAACCCAAGGACGGTTCAAAACCGGTTGCGTTTACATGGTAGCGAACGTCAACTGCGGAATTGGAAAGCCGGCAACTAGGGGCAAATTTCCAGAATGAAGTGGTTACATGACCATCCAGAAGCGGTATTGGGAAATCGGTTTACGAAATGCGGTTTTGGGAGCGCCATGTAAACGCGATGTGTGTGAGTGGACAAGTAACCGATTAATAACAGCGCTTGTTTACGGAAGTGAAATGTGGCTTATGAGTAAACGTGAAGAAAGTCAAATACAAGCAACAGATATTAGGTTTCTAAGAGCAGGAAAGGAATGCAGAAGAGCTGACATATTCGAAATTCGGAAACTAGGGCAGAGCTGAGTGTTCAATAAAATACAAGAAAATAGGAGAAACTGGAATGTACATCTCGAAAGAATGAGTGGAGGAAGTTCACCTCTCCATATAAGAAATTTAAGCCAGTTCGGAGAAGATGTCAAGGAAGACTGAGGAAGCGACGGGTACCACAACAGAAAAAAGGCCCAATGTTTGAAGTGAGGATGATGATGATATTTAAACGCATTATGCAGTATGAGACACGATCAGAAATGCTTAGCAAATGTTTCGAATGTCAGTTTTCTTCTACTCACAGTCCTAATTTAATTTCATATTCCTTGCAACGAAGATGTAACGCATTTGAAGACGACCGTCTCTGCAATGTACATTTAAAAACCTACTTCCGTGTCAAAATTTATGCCACAATATCTGACCGGTACGAGTCGCACTCTTCCGCGAGTGGTCAGTACTGGAAGACAAACAGTACAACATACCCTCTCACACGCCCTCTATCGTCACAGTGGCCGCGCTACATACCCCAGCCCCTGAAGTAAGCCACAGTGGTTAGACACTGGACTCGAATTCGGGAGGACGACGGTTCAATCCCGCGTCCGGCTATCCTGATTTAGGTTTTCCGTGATTTCCCCAAATCGCTCCAGGCAAATGCCGGGATGGTTCCTTTCAAAGGGCACGGCCGACTTCCTTCCCCATCCTTCCCTAATCCGATGAGACCGATGACCTCGCTGTCTGGTCTCCTTCCCCAAACAACCCAACCCAACCCTGAGGTAAGCGGCCAACTTTACTTAGCTCAAGGTCGAATTAACCAAAGTCGATTAAAATTAAATAAAACTGCACGTTAGTTGAATACATTCGGCTGTTAGTTAAGAAATGCATATTATTGCAAAATGCGGCTGGAGAACAATGGGCCGCAATTTGACGACCACTGAACTAGACTATTTTAAGTCACAGAATATTCACAGTGATCGCGATCACATACAGGAAATTTATGTCCTTTATTAATTTATTGGTTAGCTGTTTCTTTGGTCACATGCCACTTCTGCCTGTAAAAGCTACAGAAACAGAGGGGAACGTGCTCCAGAAACACACAGTGTCGATAAGCAAATTAAAAAAAAAAAAAATGGCTTGCACAGAAAACCATCTTAATTCATTCACATTTACCTTCAACAGTCTCACAATCTGCATGTACGAGGGTCTCTCCAAAAGAAATGCACACTACTTTTGTAAAAATGCAGTTTTCATTCTGCATGTGTGAAAGTTTTACAGTGAGTAGATACATCCTTACCGCTTGTTTTCAAACTTAGTTCCCGTGAGTGGCGCCGTGACAGCATGTCTTCAAGATGGCTGCTACACTTGACGTTCGTCAGAAGCAATGTGCTGTCATAGAATTTCTGTGCTGTGAAAACGAGACAGTGGGAAACATCCACAAGAGGTTGAAAAAGGTGTATGGAGATGCTGCTGTCGATCGCAGTACAGTTAGTCGGTGGGCAAGCAGGTTACGTGATAAAAGCGGGCACGGCAATAGTGAGGATTCTCCTCGCAGCGGCAGGCCTCGTACTGCGCACACTCCAGACAATGTGCAGAGAGTTAACGAATTGGTGACTGCTGACAGACGCATCACAGTGAACGAACTGTCACGCTACGTTGGGATAGGGGAAGGAAGTATTTGCAGAATACTGAAAGTGTTGGCGTTAAAAAAGGTTTGTGCCAGGTGGGTTCCCGGGATGTTGACAGTGGCTCACAAAGAAACAAGAAAAACGGTATGCAGCGAACTTTTGGAACAGTACGAGAATGGTGGAGATGAATTTCTTGGAAGAATTCTGACAGGTGATGAAACGTGGTTGGTTCAAATGGCTCTGAGCACATCTATGGTCATCAGTCCCCTAGAACTTAGAACTACTTAAACCTAACTAACCTAAGGACATCACACAACACCCAGTCATCACGAGGCAGAGAAAATCCCTGACCCCGCCGGGAATCGAACCCGGGAACACGGGCGCGGGAAGCGAGAACGCTACCGCACGACCACGAGCTGCGGTCGATGAAACCTGTCTCCATCATTTTTCACCAGAGACGAAGAGGCAATCAGTGGAGTGGCATCATGCAAATTCACCCAAGAAAAAAAATTCAAAAGCACACTTTCTGCTGGAAAAGTTATGGCTACGGTGTTTTTCGTTTCCAAAGGACTCTTGCTTGTGGACATCATGCCAAGTGGAACCACCAAAAATTCTGATGCATATGTGACGTCACTGAAGAAGCTTCAAGCTCGACTGAGTCGTGTTCGACCACATCGGCAAAAGCAGGATGTTTTGCTGTTGCACGACAATGCATGGCCACATGTCAGTCAAAAAACCATGGAAGCGATCACAGAACTCGGATGGAAAACACTGAAACACCCGCCTTACAGTCTTGACCTGGCTCCATATGACTACCATCTCTTTGGGAAACTGAAAGACTCTCTTCGTGGAACAAAATTTGAAGATGATGACTCCCTTGTGCACGCTGCCAAACAGTGGCTCCAACAGTTCGGTCCAGAATTTTACCATGCGGGTATACAGGTGCTGGTTCCAATATGGCGTAAGGCAGTTGAGAGGGATGGAAATTATGTGGAGAAATGAAAATATTGTTCCCAAAGGATGTATCTACACACTGTAAGACTTTCAAACAGTTAGAATAAAAGATGGATTTAAAAAATAGTGTGCATTTCTTTTGGAGTGACCCTGGTACTACACGATACAGTTATCGATTGCTTTCCGACGTCCCTTCAGTATTGTCTTCTGCGCTCACTGTTTTCTTTAGCTGAGGCGACGACATTTCTCCGCGCATTTACGTATCAGTTCTAATAACCTATTTGTTTCCTGTAATGTTCACATCCCCCCCCCCCTATGAACCATGGACCTCGCCGTTGGTGGGGAGGCTTGCGTGCCTCAGCGATACAGATAGCCGTACCGTAGGTGCAACCACAACGGAGGGGTATCTGTTGAGAGGCCAGACAAACGTGTGGTTTCTGAAGAAGGGCAGTAGCCTTTTCAGTAGTTGCAGGGGCAACAGTCTGGATGATTGACTGATTTGGCCCTGTAACACTAACCAAAACGTCCTTGCTGTTTTGGTACTGCGAACGGCTGAAAGCAAGGGGAAACTACAGCCGTAATTTTTCCCGAGAGCGTGTAGCTTTACTGTATGGTTAAATGATGATGGCGTCCTCTTGGGTAAAATATTCCGGAGGTAAAATAGTCCCCCATTCGGATTTCCGGGCGGGGACTACTCAAGAGGACATCGTTTTCAGGAGAAAGAAAACTGGCGTTCTACGGATCGGAGCGTGGAATGTCAGATCCGTTAATCAGGCAGGTAGGTTAGAAAATTTAAAAAGGGAAATGGATAGGTTAAAGTTAGATATAGTGGGAATTAGTGAAGTTCGGTGGCAGGAGGAACCAGACTTTTGGTCAGGTGAATACAGGGTTATAAATACAAAATCAAAAAGGGGTAATGCAGGAGTAGGTTTAATAATGAATAAAAAATAGGAGTCCGGGTAAGCTACTACAAACAGCATAGTGAACGCATTATTGTGGCCAAGATAGACACGAAGCCCACGCCTACTACAGTAGTACAAGTTTACATGCCAACTAGGTCTGCAGATGATGAAGAAATTGATGAAATGTATGATAAGATAAAAGAAATTATTCAGGTAGTGAAGGGAGATGAAAATTTAATAGTCATGGGTGACTGGAATTCGACAGTAGGCAAAGGAAGAGAACGAAACTTAGCAGGTGAATATGGATTGGGGCTAAGAAATGAAAGAGGAAGCCGCCTGGTATAATTTTGCATAGAGCATAAGTTAATCATAGCTAACACTTGGTTCAAGACTCATGAAAGAAGGTTGTATACATGGAAGAACCCTGGAGATACTAAAAGGTTCAGATAGATTATATGATGGTAAGACAGAGATTCAGGAACAAGGTTTTAAATTGTAAGACATTTCCAGGGGCAGATGTGGACTGACCACAATCTATTGGTTATGAACTGTAGATTAAAACTGAAGGAACTGCAAAAAGGTGGGAATTTAAGGAGATGGGACCTGGATAAACTGACTAAACCACAGGTTGTACAGAGTTTCAGGGAGAGCATAAGGGAATAATTGACAGGAATGGGGGAAAGAAATACAGTAGAAGAAGAATGGGTAGCTTTGAGAATGAGATAGTGAAGCCAGCAGAGGGTGAAGTACGAGGTAAAAAGACGAGGGCTAGTAGAAATCCTTGGGTAACAGAAGAGATACTAAATTTAATTGGTGAAAGGAGAAAATAGAAAAATCCAGAAGCAGACAAAAAGGAATACAAACGTCTCAAACATGAGATCAACAGTGTAGGGAAGCAGCCTACTCACGCCGTATAAAATTCACATCAGTCTTTCCATTGTGCGCCAGCCTAGTCCGCTGTAACTAGCTCTAACGTCATAAATGTTGCGCAATACTTTAAAAATCAAGTAAATAACCTGAAACGTGTCTATCGTGTCAGGAGTAATACTAAATTAATAAGTGTTGAATGTCAGTTCAATAACTTTAACCATTTTAGAAATTTGGATGTTTTTCTGTAAAAATCATTGGCGCAACAGAAAAGAGCTAGAAACTTAAAAATTTATATTTAGATTCCTTTTTCATAACGATTTAGTAGAAACAATATTCAGGATCTCACAAATTAAAATTTTAGTTGAAATTTATGATTTTGTGGTTTTTGTCTTAAAAATTAAGGAAGCAAGATAGATTAAGTAGGCGCATAAATAAGGCTACGATTTTTAAATTTAAGTAGAAGGGAGATCCGCTATAATCATAAAGATGTGAGAAGTTTCAATTGAATAACTATAAAACTATAGCGATAGCGTATCTCCAAAGGGCAAGTTCAGAGCTCGTCTACTGCGTGTAGTGTAATTAAATTAATTCTCTCGCCCAAAATAATTGACTTAGCCACGTCAGACTTTTATTATGATTACTTACCTGTGTGCTGATTGCGCATTTAAATTGAGAGCTTCATCGGCCATCAGCAAAGGAAGCGATGATTTATTCGATAACTTGAAGTGGTGCAGTACTAGCCCAGCGGCTAGTCTGGAGAGCCGATTTGATCAGGTGTTCCCTTAGCCGCCCGCACTGCGGCTTTATATATAAGAACGTTGCGCGAGACAAGAAGGCCCCAGTTCTCTCCAGACGCTGATTAGCGTACCACCTGTGCCAGGAGTCGCGTCGCGTCGGTATCATTGCTATAAACAGCCTCGGATGCCGTAATTAAGTTACTCGGGATACGCGTAACCATGAAATCATTTTCGAGTGAAGTGTTAATTCTGGGATAACTTTAATGATCTATCTTCAGTTTGCATATGTCGTATTTTCGCTTGCCGCCGCGGGACAGACATTCTACCATTATTTAGCGTGGCGTTTGATGAACATTATCATCAAATTATGGCGAGCATTCACTTAAACATTTAATTTGGACACTTATAGTTGCATCAGCGCATTAGACTCTGAACTGCTCTGGTAGTTGGATTGTGTGGATTCTTTTTTTTGATCTGTGACTTTCAGAATATAGCGAACGTTTCTACAGGATCGCTTTTGATTATGAATCCCAGACAATCTCCTAATTCCTCGGAGCTATAAGCTGTAGCTATAAGTGTATTTCTCAGATGAAGTGGGCACTAGGAATCCTAATTACAGGCTTCACGTTTTGCTAATCACTTTCTGGTTGCCAACATTGTAGTTAGAGAGCCAGTGTTGAGAACGGCAAAAGACAGCATAAATAATAGGAACATTTATATAACAATTAATTCCACCCGCCGCCCTACATATGGTTAATCGGCCGCTAAATGCATCTTTTCTACATTAAAAACCAAATATTATCAACATCACTCCACCAGCCGCCCCACAACAGGAAGTGCAAAATGGCTAAGCAGGGATGGCTAGAGGACAAATGTAAGGATGTAGAGGCTTATCTCATGAGGGGTAAGATAGATACTGCCCACAGGAAGATTAGAGAGACCTTTGGAGAAAAGAGAACCACTTGCATGAATATCAAGAGCTCAGATGAAAACCCAGTGCTAACCAAAGAAGGGAAAGCAGAAAGGTGGAAGGAGTATATAGAGGGTCTATACAGGGGCGATGTTGTTGAGGACAATATTATGGAAATGGAAGAGGATGTAGATGAAGATGAAATGGGAGATACGATACTGGGTGAAGAGTTTGATAGAGCACTGAAAGACCTAAGTCGAAACAGGCCCCGGGAGTAGACAACATTCCATTAGAACTACTGACAGCCTTGGGAGAGCCAGTCCTGACAAAACTCTACCATCTGGTGAGCAAGATGTATGAGACAGACGAAATTCCATCAGACTTCAAGAAGAATATAATAATTCCAATCCCAAAGAAAGCAGGGATTGACAGATGTGAAAATTACCGAACTATCAGTTTAATAAGTCACAGCTGCAAAATACTAGCGCGAATCCTTTACAGACGAAAGGAAAAACTGGTAGAAGCCGACCTCGGGGAAGATCAGTTTGGATTCCGTAGAAATATTGGAACACGTGAGGCAATACTGACCCTACGACTTATCTTACAAGAAAGATTAGGGAAAGGCAAACCTACGTTCCTAGCATTTGTAGACTTAGAAAAAGCTTTTGACAATGTTGACTGGAATACTCTCCTTCACATTCTGAAGGTGGCAGGGGTAAAATACAGGGAGCGAAAGGCTATTTACAATTTGTACAGAAACCAGATGGCAGTTATAAGAGTCGACGGACATGAAAGGGGAGCAGTGGTTGGGAAAGGAGTGAGCCACGGTTGTAGCCTCTCCCCGATGTTATTCAATCTGTATATTGAGCAAGCAGTAAAGGAAACGAATGAAAAGTTCGATGTAGGTATTAAAATCCACGGAGATGAAATAAAAACTTTGAGGTTCGCCGATGACATTTTAATTCTGTCAGAGACAGCAAAGGACTTGGAAGAGCAGTTGAACGGAATGGACAGTGTCTTGAAAGGAGAGTATAAGATGAACATCAACAAAAGCAAAACGAGGATAATGGAATGTAGTCGAATTAAGTCGGGGATACTGCGGGAATTAGGTTAGGGAATGAAACACTTAAAGTAGTAAAGGAGTTTTGCTATTTGGGGAGCAAAATAACTGATGATGGTCGAAGTAGAGAGGATATAAAATGTAGACTGGCAATGGCAAGGAAAGCGTTTCTGAAGAAGAGAAATTTGTTAACATCGAGTGTAGATTTAAGTGTGTCAGGAAGTCGTTTCTGAAAGTGTTTGTGTGGAGTATAGCCATGTTTGGAAGGGAAACATGGACGATAAATAGTTTGGACAAGAAGAGAATAGAAGCTTTTGAAATGTGGTGCAACGGAAGAATGCTGAAGATTAGATGGGTAGATCATATAACTAATAAGGAGGTATTGAATGGAATTGGGGAGAAGAGGAGTTTGTGGCACAACTTGACAAGAAGAAGGGATCAGTTGGTAGGACATGTTCTGAGGCATCAAGGGATCACCAATTTAGTACTGGGGGGGGGGGGGCAGCATAGAGGGTAAAAATCGTAGAGGGAGACCAAGAGATGAATACACTAAGCAGATTCAGAAGGATGTAGGCTGCAGTAGGTACTGGGAGATGAAGAAGCTTGCACAGGATAGAGTAGCATGGAGAGCTGCATCAAACCAGTCTCGGGACTGAAGACGACAACAACAACAACGACAATGTTCACAAAATTAAACTTCTCAAATAAGGCTACGGCAAATGAGAAAGAAGGGGTCGCCTGTCCCGGGGTAGTGGGTGTTTACATGGCACCGTAGTCTGCGTGTCAGAGCGCAGCATCCGCGGCGACGCAGATAAGCGCGCTCCCACTTTAGACGACGGGCAGCGGAAGTGACGCCATTTCTTGTATAGGCCGCCGCTCTGCGTTTCCGGCACAGCTGCTGGGATCGCCGCCGGCCCTCGTGCCAGCCAACACACTTCGCCATCCAGGAGGAATCCGTCACGCAAGAGTTGACTGTGAGCCATGACCAATGTTTTTTACTTCTCCTCGTTTCCTGCAGCTTCGCTTCACGCTCCACTGAATTGGAGTTGTTTAAAGATCGTCACCGTCTCCTAGATAAACGTTGGCTACTCTTACAGAGTCGAAACCGTCAACATCAGACAAGAATATAGTTCCGAAAAATTTTGCGGAAAATAACATCTGCATTTGGCGTATCGCAACTCTCATGACTTGTGTCAAACCCGTCAGAGCCAATGTTAGACGGGTGAGGCTTCCGCGTTAGAACGTTATAAAGAAATAATTTTGTCTCTTATTAATGGTTTTGTGAAAGGTTGCGACTATGGAAACAATGAGTTTGTTTATAAATAACTTTCCTGCTACCAGTTCCGATTTTCTTTTATTCATATTTTACACGAGACGTTTCGGGAAATGATTCTCGTTTCCAAATGTGTTTTCTCTTCGCACTACGCCAGTTTTACGTAATGTTTTTGCAGTGTGAGGCTCTGCTGTTGACTTCAAGTTGTCTTATGGTCCATACATGTTAAACGTTACACTCAACTTTCAGTGTAGAAAAATGGTTCAAATGGCTCTGAGCACTATGGGACTTAACTTCTGAGGTCATCAGTCCCCTAGAACTTAGAACTACTTAAACGTAACTAACCTAAGGACATCACACACATCCATGCCCGAGGCAGGATTCGAACCGGCGACCGTAGCGGTGGCGCGTTCCAGACTGTAGCTCCTACAACCACTCGGCCACTCCGGTCGGCCTTCGTGTACAGTATACATCTAGAATAACAATACAATGTAATGTCTAACATATGTTGGTTATGTAAGTTATTCTCGATGTATACTGTGCTCTGAAAGTTGTGTGTAATTTTTAACATGTGTGAGACTGTACACAAATGGATCATAAAAAATTAGAGCCAACAAAACAAAGTAGAACCTCACAAATCAAAAATGTTTCGTAAAAATACCAGTGTACAAGGAGAAGACACACTTGAAAATATGAGTCATTTTCCGAAACACGTCGTGTAAAATATGACTAAAAGAAAACAGTGACTGGCAGCAGAAAACTTAGTTGTCAATACACAAGGAACTCAAAAATCAGTTAGCTGCCAAGGCCGACTACCAAAGAGGAACGGAAGTGGAGCAACAATTGGACGGTCAGATCGATTGCGTCACGATCTTTACTTGAGAAATCGTGACGCTTTTGGTGTGTATGAAAGGGAGGTGGAGGGAGAAATAGCTCGACGTGGTACCGGATCATTGTGATACACAATCTTACAGCTTCAGGGGGGTTTTCTGGCCTTCAACCTGTACCTCCAAGGGGTCGGCGTGTTAATTATTAGATTTGGCAATGTTTGTGGTACAGGGTGCCCTGATGCCCTCCCTGTCGCTACCCCTCTTCCTCCCCCTTTTCCTCTTGGGGTTGTAATTTCTGCATCCCATTTGACCGTAATTGAGGAGAGACGTCGGTACCAGTCCGGTATTCACCTAATCGCGAGTGGCAAACTGTCTATAAACCACATGCAGGCTGGCAGGCACACCGGCTCTCGTCGCTAATCCGCCAGGTGGATTCGATCTGACTCGAGCGCGCTTCCCAGAATCCCATCAGCGACGTGCTAACGCGAGCGGCTATCCAGGCAGTATTAGTCTGCTATACATTGACGATTCCTTCCACTGTGTCTCTCTAACCACAGAGCCTGAGACAGCGCTCTCTTTGGAACGATGTCATATTAAAAATAACGACCCGTTATGAAAGTTGCCAATGATAACAACGAAACGGTGGTGTATGTGAGAAAAGTAAACATTAAAAAGTGGTAAATATTTTGATTTCAGGTGTCACCATAACAAAAAGAAATGAACGGTAAATAGTCAAGTAGACGATGTTGTGTTGCTTCATTTACATAACGTCATTCCAGAATCAGTGAATCGTGTGAGAACAAGACGCATAATAGAGTTCCCAGAGTCCTCTGTCACAAATCCGATCATTCGAGAAGTAAGTGGAATCCGGTAAGGAGCTGCAGGAAGCTGTACTTCTGCTGTGAAACAGTGTCTGCCGTGGCGTTACTTCACGTTCGGAGAAAACAAACCGCTGACACAGCCCCCGACAGAGCTAGCAGCAGCGGCCGTGCAAGACCGGTTCTTGCGGCACGCGCAGAGGAAGCGCAGGGGGAAGTACTTCCGGTGAGGGGGGAGCGTATTATACAGTAGGTCCCGGCGAGGCTGGTTAGCGCTGGGTACAGAGCGGTTCACTTGGCTGCGCTCCTCTCCTGTGTAGACAGCAGTAGGCACCGCAATTACAGGAAAGCCGGCACGCACGCACACGGTGGCAGCAGGCCAGGCAGAGGGCAGGATCGATGCGCCGCGCGTCTTGTCCGTGGAGGGGGCGCTGCACAGTGGAATATTCCACTGGCCCGCACGCGCCTCTGCCCGCAGGTAAACACCGTGCCGCACCGCGCGCCGGCTTAACGGGACGCTAGCCGACTCGCTGTTACGGCCACCCATCTGCCTTGTTTGCGTCATCTGTGCTCAGCACAGCGTAGGAGTGGCCGATTATGAGTAATAATCGATTTGTCGCCCATTTGGATCGATCATATGAATCGATAACTCGTATCGATTAATTGTACACTGGTAATCGATTATTCTATTAATAACGGCCATCCCCAACGTTATTCGATCTGTACATTGACGAAGCAGTGAAGTAGGAATTAAAGCTTATGAAGAAGAAATAAAAACCTGAGATTTTCCCGTTGTTGTTGTTGTGGTCTTCAGTCCTGAGACTGGTTTGATGCAGCTCTCCATGCTACTCTATCCTGTGCAAGCTTCTTCATCTCCCATTACCTACTGCAACCTACATCCTTCTGTATCTGTTTAGTGTATTCATCTCTTGGTCTCCCTCTACGATTTTTACCCTCCACGCTGCCCTCCAATACTAAATTGATGATCCCTTGATGACTCAGAATATGTCCTACCTACCGATCCCTTCTTCTAATCAAGTTGTGCCACAAACTTCTCTTTTCCCCAATCGTATTCAATACCTCCTCATTAGTTATATGATCTACCCATCTAATCTTCAGTATTCTTCTGTAGCACCACATTTCGAAGGCTTCTATTCTCTTCTTGTCTAAACTATTTATCGTCCTTCCATATATGGCTACACTCCATACAAATACTTTTAGAAACGACTTCCTGACGCTTAAATCTGTACACGATGTTAACAAATTTCTCTTCTACAGAAAGGTTTTCCTTAGCATTGCCAGTCTACATTTTATATCCTCTCTACTTCGACCAACATCAGTTATTTTGCTCCCCAAATAGCAAAACTCCTTTACTACTTTAGTGTCTCATATCCTAATCTAATTCCCTCAGCATCACCCGACTTAATTCGACTACATTCCATTATCCTCGTTTTGCTTTTGTAGATGTTCGTCTTATATCCTCCTTCCAAGACACTGTCCATTCCGTTCAACTGCTCTTCCAAGTCCTTTGCTGTCTCTCACAGAATTACAATGTCGTCGGGGAACCTCAAACTTTTTATTTCTTCTCCATGGATTTTAATACCTACTCCGAATTTTTCTTTTGTTTCCTTTACTGCTTGCTCAATACACAGATTGAATAATATCGGGAAGAGGCTACAACCCTTTCTCATTCCCTTCCCAACCACTACTTCCCTTTCATGCCCCTCGACTCTTATAACTGCCATTTGGTTTCTGTACAAATTGTAAATAGCGTTTCGCTCCCTGTATTTTACCCCTGCCACCTTCAGAATTTGAAAGAGAGTATTACAGTCAACATTGTCAAAAGCTTTCTCTAAGTCTGCAAATGCTAGAAACGTAGATTTGCCTTTCCTTAATCTAGCTTCTAAGATAAGTCGTAGGGTCAGTATTGCCTCATGTGTTCCAATATTTCTGCGGAATCCAAACTGATCCTCCCCGAGTTCGGCTTCTACCAGTTTTTCCATTCGTCTGTAAAGAATTCGCGTTATTATTTTGCATCCGTGACTTATTAAACTGATTGTTAGGTAATTTTCACATCTGTCAGCACCTGCTTTCTTTGGGATTGGAATTATTATATTCGTCTTGAAGTCTGAGGGTATTTCGCCTTGTCATTGGAATTCCATCAGAAGCAGCAAAATAAAAGAGCACTTGGATGGAGTGGACAGTGTCATGGAAGGAGGATATAAGATGAACACCAACAAAAGCAAAACAAGGATAATGGAATGTAGTCGAATTAACTCATGGTGATGCGAAGCGAATTAGATTAGGAAACGATACATTTAAAGGTGTTGCTGTTTGGGCTGAAAAAAAACTGATGATGGCTCAAGTAAAGAGGATATAAGGACGGACTGTCAATGGCAAGCGTTTCTGAAGAAGATAAATTTCTTAAGGTCAAATATAGACTTGAGTGTCAGGAACTCGTTTCTGAAAGTATTTGTTTGGAGTAGCCATGTATGGAAGTGAAACATTGATGATAAAACGGTTTAGACAAGAAGAGAATGGAAGCTTTTGAAGTGTGACGCTACAAAGGAATAGGATACATTTTGAGACTTCAAGGGATCACCAATTTAGTATTAGAGGTAAGTGCAGGACAAAAAAATTGTAGATGGAGGCCAAGAGGTGAATACAGTAACCAGACTCAGATGAACGTCGGTGCAGTGTTTATTCGGAGACGAACAAGTTCGCACAGGATAGAGTAGCATGGAGGACTGCATCAAACCAGTCTTTGGACTGAAGACCACAATAACAAAAACAACAACAAAGTGATGATATTACACTTATATTTTTCTGTTTGTGACCAGCATTAATTCCTCAGTTGTATGAAATAGATAATTACCTTTCTATTTTTAGCGGAAATACGTATCTATGTAGCATTTATTAGTAAAATGGCTCTGAGCACTATGGGACTTAACTTCTAAGGTCATCAGTTCCCTAGAACTTAGAACTACTTAAACCTAACTAACCTAAGAACATCACACACATCCATGCCCGAGGCAGGATTCGAACCTGCGACCGTAGCGGTCGCGCGGTTCCAGACTGTAGCGCCTAGAACCGCTCGGCCACCCCTGCCAGCATTTATTAGTAAATTTCGTTGTTTTTACTGTAGTGAAAATGTTCACAAGCACTACAATTTGTCAGGAAGTGAACTATGGAACAGCACATTGTACGGTCTTGAAACACGTAAACCTTTGTCACGCTTCCATAGTACGCTTGATTTCTTTGTTGCCCTGATTTTAACTTAGCGCATATCTTACAATAAGGACTGGTTACCGGTGGAAGTCCGACTGGGTCATTGGCTGGCGGGGAGCAGAGGAAGAACGACTGCCGTTGTGTGGTGAGGGGACGTGAAAGGGAGAATGTTTACTTATTTCCTTCCAGTGTTGACGACCCATGCCTCCGCACGCCTCGAACCGATCAGCAGCTACGGTATAAATTATGAAAGCACACGATGGAGACGTTCATATCCAAACACGCTTGTTACGTTATTTATTTATGAATGGACACACTACTCAAGACTCGCACGCTACTTATGAGCCAATACTATTAGATCGCTGATGATGACAGCAGCTGTAAACAGGACACCGTCGACACGAAAAGTTTCGACTTGGGGCGACGTTACACGACGATTAATTGGGGATAGTCTGACTTTTTTCTGCAATCAAGCAACAGACAGCTAGTCATTACTCAACAGGTTTTTAAAAAAAGGAAAAGTTGAAATAATTAATTGTAAGGTTAATCGACAATGTAAAATTAACTGACATGAAAGATATATCTGTATAACCATAATCGATTACGAGAATAATTGCGATTAATTGCAAATAATCATCCATATCATTGCATGGCGGGAGGTGTAAGGGCTGTAATCGCAACATACATATCACGCCCTTCGTAATTTTCTCTGAGCCATTGTAATTTGTCGCATTGAATGTCATTGTAGAGGGTGCTGTTAAACCGAGTTATTCTGAAATCATATCTTCTTCACAACTCCTACTCCACTGAACAATTGCTGAACGTGTAGTTGCATGTTTGTTTACGTGTGTGCGTGCGTGTGTGTGTGTGTGTGTGTGTGTGTGTGTGTGTGTGTGTTTGTGTTTGTATCTCTCTCTCTCTCTCTCTCTCTCTCTCTCTCTCTCTGTGTGTGTGTGTGTGTGTGTGTGTGTGTGTGTGTATGTGTGTGTGTGTTTGTGCGTGTGTTTAGGAAAGGTAAACAGAGACATTGAGCACAGTCTACATATACATCTACATCTATATGATTACTCTGCAATTCACAGTTAATGCCTGGCAGAGGGTTCATCGAACCACCTTTAAGCTGCTTCTCTAATGTTCCACTCTCGAACAGCGCGCGGGACAACCAAAAACTTAAATCTTTCTTTGCGAGCTCTGATTTTTCATATATTATTGTAATGATCATTTCTCCCTATGTAGGTGGGCGCCAAGAAAATATTTTCACACTGTAAGTAGAAACTTGGTGACTGAAATTTCATGAGATGATCCTGCCGCGGCGGAAAACGCTAATGAACGCCAGCCCAATTCATGTATCATATCCGTGGCACTCTCTCCCCAGTTTCGTGATAATATAAAAAGAGCTACCTTTCGTTAAGTATAAATCACTGTATGCACAGAAAAAGCATTAAGAAATCATGTCAATGATTTAATAGCAAAACTGACACCCCCATATCATCGAGAGAGGTCGCAATTATGGCATACGGATTCGCTAACCGAATGTCGGGCCATATTTGTGGTTGGATTCAGAATTTCCTTTCATACAGAAGCCACCGCATTCTCCTTAAAGGAACAAAACTGGAAGTAATTTCATGAGTACCCGAAGCAAGTGTGGTAGGGGCATTACGGTTTATACAGGGTGTCTCACAGTTCGTATTACATGTTTGTAGGTATTGTAGAGGGGACGTTGTACGTAGAGTGTTGATAAGGAAAACATGACCGGAAATGTAGCGTTTGGATATATAAGTTTGAAGACTGTGTCACTTTCAAATCTCCTGCTGCAAACCGAGAACAGGGCGTCGTCGTCAGTCTATGCTGTAATAATAACGGTTTTAGAGACTGGATTATAAGCATTTGCATGTTACACATGTATCTGCATATTTGGCTTATTTTGCCGTTTACTGCATATTGCGAATAAAAACTAATGCTGATGCATCTTTGCGCCCCATGTTTACAATACTTTAAAAATCTAGATGGGCGGGCTCTAGCTCGATCTCGTTTTGTGTCTCACAGAGTGACCGCGATCTACAAGTGCGTGCGATCGCTAATGGAGAGGCTACTGGCTAGGAAAATGATTACGGAACAGGAACAGATAGGCGGAGTAAATGCACCTGCCGCTCGCGCCCCCGCTTAACCCCTCCTGTGTCGGCAACAATTAAATTACGCAGGTTGTTTGTCACACGTCCATCGTTTCAGCTACATGTATTGTGTAACCTGTTGTGCACCAAGCCACCCTAAAAAAGTTACCTTGTTTGGTGGTTAGCTGACCATCCTGGAACATTTACATATGACGGAAACGTTTTATATTGTCGAGTTTGCGAGAAAAACATTCGTGCAAAATGTGTTTAAGGTTCCAATTCTGCGAATCTTTCCCATCTAACGCATATCGATATCATTTTTCCAAGTTGATCAACTTTTCTTAGCGTGATATGTCATCTTTCGGAATAGAGTTGTGCGGAATTAGTATTTAATTTAGGGGCGAATAGACACTTCAACAAGAACAACAAACAGGATTAGCGTTGCCACAACTTAACAAATAGCCTCTAGTCCCCTAATGTTTCATCAATGCCCATTCCCTACTGGCCGTGGTTGATTGGCTAATGGAGATGGGCGCCTTCAATGACTGCTTACGCAACATTACTGATTTACGTAATTTATTAATAATAGTTCACTGAAAAACAAGTCTTAAAATACTTCATAGAAAGGGTGGTTAAATAACTGTTCCTTTGATTAATAGGATAATAAATTTTCAACCAATAACAGTAGCAAACAACAACACTTCCAAATAAAAACTTAAAGAATCGTAATGGTAGAAATTGAGCAAGCAGTAAAGGAAACAAAAGAAAAGTTCGGAGTAGGTATTAAAATCCCTGGAGAAGAAATAAAAACTTTGACGTTCGCCGATGACATTGTAATTCTGTCAGAGACAGCAAAGGACTTGGAAGAGCAGTTGAACGGAATGGACAGTGTCTTGAAAGGAGGGTATAAGATGAACATCAACAAAAGCAAAACGAGGATAATGGAATGTAGTCGAATTAAGGAGGTGATGCTGAGGGAATTAGATTAGGAAATGAGATACTTAAAGTAGTAAAGGAGTTTTGCTGTTTGGGGAGCAAAATAACTGATGATGGTCGAAGTAGAGAGGATATAAAATGTAGACTGGCAATGGCAAGGAAAGCGTTTCTGAAGAAGAGAAATTTGTTAACATCGAGTATTGATTTAAGTGTCAGGAAGTCGTTTCTGAAAGTATTTGTGTGGAGTGTAGCCATGTATGGAAGTGAAACATGGACGATAAATAGTTTGGACAAGAAGAGAATAGAAGCTTTTGAAATGTGGTGCAACGGAAGAATGCTGAAGATTAGATGGGTAGACCACGTAACTAATGAGGAGGTATTGAACAGAATTGGGGAGAAGAGGAGTTTGTGGCACAACTTGATTAGAAGAAGGGATCGGCTGGTAGGACATGTTCTGAGGCATCAAGGGATCACCAATTTAGTACTGGAGGGCAGCGTGGAGGGTAAAAATCGTAGAGGGAGACCAAGAGATGAATACACTAAGCAGATTCAAAAGGATGTAGGCTGCAGTAGGTACTTGGAGACGAAGAAGCTTGCACAGGATAGAGTAGCATGAAGAGCTGCATCAAACCAGTCTCAGGACTGAAGACCACAACAACAATAATGGTAGAAAGGTACCTTACAAACTTAAAAAGTCACTTTCATTTAAAACGTAGATATAAAAATATATCCAAAACTCACAGTTGGCATATTTGTCAAATCCCAGTATTTATAACCCATTGAACTACTGCGCAGAACTGACAATTTCAAATCTGCCCAATGAGTAATCCTGATAACGGAAAATTATGTTTCCCCTAGAGCTTAGAACTATTTAAACCTAACTAACCTAAGGACATCACACAACACCCAGTCATCACGAGGCAGAGAAAATCCCTGACCCCGCCGCGAATCGAACCCGGGATTCTGGATCTGTATTGGGCTCAGTTAGTGTAGTCTCGTAATGAAGAACGGTGCTTCCTGCGAATCTAATACAGAGCAACACTTCGTGAACTACATACTGAAGAACTGTCTGCGTCATGCATTCAAGACGGTTTGGATTTTCGTGAAACGCCGAAGTAGCTACAAAGCAATGAATAAAATTAGTGGGCATTTATTCTTTTCCTTGCATTCCCATATGAGAAGAATAATTTTCGTGGATATTTCTAGCCGCTGCACACGTGTTACTAATATCTCAGTTTCAAACAACAATTTGCACCTAAAGCACACGAAGAAAGTCATAAATACCCTTAGCTGGCAGTTGACATGTATTCGTATAATAACAAACACAATTTCAAGCACAGAGGTACCACCTGCTTCACATTGCTTTGAGGTCTAAGGGACATGTCGACAGAGATCTGGATGTTGATTCAGAAAACTTTGGTACTTGCGACTACAAGGACAGAAGATTCAAAGGAACTGGAGACTGAATGTGAGAAGTACGCAATCATACAGCAACTATTATTTTGTTTATTTGGATTACAATAACAATATGCATTTTTACACCCGTCTACGTTGTTATGCATAATGCAGATTTTTCATACTTCGCGAAAAACCGGCGGCTATGTACGCCCACTATTTTCGCAACTGAGCGACCACTGAATTCCTAGCCAATAATATTACAATAATTTTACATAAGCTGATTACTACACAGGTTCGGAATCTATCCCAACAATAATATAAAAGTAATTTATATGAGCGGGACTGAAA
Organism: Schistocerca americana; assembly: GCF_021461395.2. Taxonomy (NCBI): domain Eukaryota; kingdom Metazoa; phylum Arthropoda; class Insecta; order Orthoptera; family Acrididae; genus Schistocerca; species Schistocerca americana. The sequence goes on along the minus strand of NC_060123.1, from coordinate 336,332,488 downwards.
ATTTTTAGAATGCCATTATTGTAAAGACAAATGAAAGTTGTTTATATTTCACAGCTATTTCCTAACGTTTTGAGACTTGACTGTCGTGTAGTTTGTTCGATTTGCTCTAACAGTTCGTTAATTACCATCACTTAAATATATTATGTGCACTGGAAAATGAATTTGACTACAGTACAGTTGCGGGCTGTGATTTTATTTTACTATTTTAAATCGCCATTAAATCCTAAAGAATACAAAGATGGTCTTAGAAATGCATTTGGGTAATAAGCTGCATTCAAAGCAACAATTGATAATTTGTACGGTGAATTCTAAAAATATCGGTTTTTCCTAATGATGAATTTCATGAAGGCTGCCCTAACAGCTACAACTCACGGAAATATTGCTGCTGTTCGATCAATGTTTGAAGAAGATCGACGGACATCTTATGAATGTATTCGGACGACATTGGGCATTGGTATCATTCAAATAAAAATAAATACATCAACAGATAGATGTGAAAAAATTTTGTTCCCGACGAATTCCACATAAACTGACTTGCGATAAAAAACAACAGTGCATTGCCTAGCGCGGAGAAACTCTGGAAAAATTCCAAGTCGAACTGTTTAAATTTGTTGTGGAATATCGTTACTGATGATCAATATTTGATAAGTTTTTATGATCCTGAAAGGAACCTAATCGTCTCAGTGGGTCAACCGACCAGAACCTAAGGCTACGACGATTTTTTTCTATAAACATATCACATTGTTGCTTTAGGGTATCGTTACAACCGACTGGTACGCAAGTTTCTGAAAAAGTTCGTGGAAAAAGCATCTCAACAATGCATTACTGGATACAGCAAATCCAACAGCTGAGTACCTGGATGTCCTGAAAGTACAGCACCGTGGACCCTCCATCATACAGCGGTCACCTAGATACATCGTCTTTAATTTGAGGCAACGGAGTACAATTACGTATCTTCGTTACCAATGAAACTGATTACTGTATAGCTGATGAAAACGAAGTCACAACCACATCTACAAAGGACATACCGCTGTCGTTCGCATTTCTAAATTTTCTGGATTGTTAAATGATAGTGGAGAGGACCCACGGTGAGTTTCGCTGTAGACGAGTGGCTGACACGATGCAAAGCGAAAGCAGAAATTAGCGTTCTCTGACAACGTGTGCGTAGTAATGATAATGGATGACGACACTGAAGCGTTAGCAGGTCGCTGAGCTAATTCCCGTAGTGTAGTGTCTGAGGCACGGAGGAAGAGCCCTGCTCTTCGCAGACGCTGCCTAATCAACTGGGTACGTGAAAGAAGTGACCTCGCAACAGACGCGAGTGCGTTATTCCATTACATCTAAAATTTTGAGTCGAGGTGTGTTGCGTCACGTGAAACAGAACGGATGATTTTCTCTTCACATCCGCTCAGATCGCTCCCTTGTTCTGTGGTTACAAGCTTGTTACACAGCAGCAGTGTGGGAGAGCGGAACAAGTTTACAAAGTTAAAATCCGACCTAAGGAAATGCAGAAGAATTGTCTCTTGTGCCATCCAAACAGGCATGCTTCTTCCATTTTCCACCCTGGCTGTAGTACGATCATGATCGTGTGAAATATATTGAAGCGCCGAAGAAACTGGTATAGGCACGCGTAATTAAGACAAGTGTCTGGCGAAGTTGTTAGATCGGTTACTACTGCTACAATGACAGGTTATCAAGATTTCAATGCGTTTGAATGTGGTGTTACAGTCGGCCCACGAGCGATGGGACACAGCATCTCCGATGTAATCAAGTGGGGATTTTCCCGTACGACCATCCACGAGTACACCGTGAATATTAGGAATCCGGTAAAACATCAGATCTTCAACATCGCTGCTACCAGAAAAAGCTGACGTTAGAATGACGACCGAAGAGATTCGTTCAATGTGACAGAAGTGTAACCCTTCCGCAAACTGCTGCAGATTTCAATGCTGGGCCACCAACAAGTGCCAGTGTGCGAACCATTCAACGAAACACCATAGATATGGGTTTTCGCAGCCGAAGGCCCACTCGTGTATCCTTGATGACTGCACGACACCAAGCTTTACGCCTCGACTCGGTCGCCGACACCGACATTGCACTGTTGATGACTGGAAACATGTTGCATGATCGGACGAGTCTCTTTTTCAAATTTTATCGAGTGGGTGGACCGTGTATAGGTGTGGAGACAACCTCATGAATCCATGGGCCCTGCATGTCAGCAGGAAACTGTTCAAGCTGGTGGAGGCTCTGTCATTGTGTGGGGCGTGTGCATTTGGAGTGGTATAGAATCCCTGATACGTCTTGATACGACTCTGACAGGTGACATGTACCTAAGCATCCTCTCTGATCACGTGCATCCATTCTTGTGCATTGTGCATTTCGACGGACTTGAGCAATTCCAGCAGCACAATGCGACACCCCACATGTCTAGAATTACTACAAAGTGGCTCCAGGAACACTCTTCTAAGTTTAAAAAGTTACGCTGATCACCAGACTCCCCAGATATGAACATTATTGAGCATATCTGGGATACCTTGCAACGTGCTGTTCAGATGAGATCTCCACCCCCTCGTACTCTTACGGATTTAATGACAGTCCTGCAGGATTCATGGTGTCAGTTCCCTCCGGCACTACTTCAGCGGCACTTCCGTGTGCTCGCGGGGTCCCTACAGGCTATTAGGCAGGTGTACCAGCTTTTTTGGCTCTTCAGTGTAAATGTGACCGTAATACAGTCGAGATGGAAAATGGAACTGCATTTAATAGATTTGCCGCTACGTCATCCTGAGATATAATTGTGTAATCGAGTATAGAGTACTGAAGCAAAGTCGATCGCGACAGATTCTTTGATCCTACTCTAAATGGGTACTACTTGAACTGTATTTGGTGTTTATAACACCGGCACAACATAGTTGATTTCTTGCTATTTGCAGAGATACCTCACAACGAGACTGTTTCTTTAATTATTTTTTATTTTAGATCTGAGCATCTACAACAACTGCCGTTTATAGTAGGTTAACAGGAGTCACTGGGGACCCACTCATTTGGCTGATTCCAAAACTGTATCAAGTATTAACGAAGGAAGCTGTGATGCAATACTGAAATTCAGTTAAATGACTGTTTTCAGAAGTAACGTTCCTTTAATTTATGCTAGAGGAATCATGTTTTACACATAAAACTGTAACCCAAGCTCACCAGGGGATATTATTAAAATATTGCTCATAATATTAAATTCTCCACAATTTTGTAAATATTACTGACTCGCATAATTTAAGGTCAGTTCTGAATCTTCAGTGCGCCTAATTTAATGTACAAAGGGAAAAAACTCTTTTGAGTGAAAATTGATATAAATTAAATTGGCGCTATCTATCAGGCAGCTTAACTCTGCTATGAAGTACGTATTTATACTTCGTTTTTGTGACTTCACATACTAGTAGGGCGAAGCATAGATTTCTGAGAGACTTCAAAAGGCAGGTCAGAGAGCTGATGTTGAGGTAGGTAGGTCGTTGAGACTGAGAATACTTGTACGAGTTGTGAATGCCTTCCAAAAGGATATTGGTAACACTGGAGAAACGTGGTCGATCACTGTGGTTACTGCGAACTTCTGTTGTGATCTGCGTTTACGAAGTAAATGTGGTGTGAATACATGATCGTGACTATTAATATTCACCTAGTAAAAGTAAACTCCGGGACGAGACTCCTGGAATGGACTGCAGCCAGCTTAATTCATCGTTTGCTACTATTGCAATCCGTAGGTTGTAATTTTTTGTTGATCTCGGGCTCAGAAAATGCCACGACCCAACATGGAAAAAAACTTACTAAACATTCTTCTGTTTCTGTAAAATCCATGGTTAGCTATAATCCGATTGAAGAATGACTCACATCAACTACCACTCAATACAGCAGAAAGTAGCTGTTAATTTAACAAGGGGAGACCACGATGTTCGGATTACGGATTTCCTTCAGATTTTGTACACTCTTAGTAGTCCATTAGGACAACAAGATGCGCAAGTAGTGCGGCGTACTATTTAGATAATTTTGAGAGAAACCAAAGAGAAGTTTTAGCGTGAGTGATGCACCGGTGCGTTGCGACCCTGAGCACGAGATGGCTGCTGTCATGTGGTTAGTTCAAAAATGGCTCTGAGCACTATGGGACTTAACATCTGTGGTCATCAGTCCCCTAGAACTTAGAACTACTTACACCTAACTAACCTAAGGACATCACACACATCCATGCCCGAGGCAGGATTCGAACCTGCGACCGTAGCAGTCGCGTGGTTCCGGACTGAGCGCCTAGAACCGCATGTGGTTAGTGTTCAAGCTCCGTAATAGGGGTGCATAGCTGGCCCGAGTCCTACTGACGTTTTTTGTCTTAATTATTTTTTTCAACATGTGTTATATATTACTTTCTAAAGAGTATATAATGAAAAGACACGAATGTTTGCATGAATATTTATTGAATTTCCAGTGTTATTTCGCTGTTTACTAATTTTTATTATTACAAGAAATATTACGTGACTTTTGTTTCTATAGGCAAGTTAAAAGCTTTATTAAGCGCCTTCAAACTTATTCATATTTGATTGACAACGAACGAGAAGGTGCTTCTCATGAAGATGCTATTAAAATACATTCGATCTTACATTGCCACACTTCGGCATCGATATTTACGAAAATGCAGCGTTACGTGTGATTTGCATCCAAATCGTCGGAAGAAAGAAAATTGTTCAAACGTCAACGAGGTTTGTTTGTCCTTAGAAACTCTGAAAGTTACTTGTGCATGCGGAAAACTTGCATTCATTCGCTTTAGTATATATCGTTTTAATTTTGTACGAGAGCTCCGTCAATCTTCCTCTTTTCCTTAGAAAACTGATCGTAATGTAGTTAAGCTCTTCGGCACATTGGCTAGGCTCATCGATGCTCGATAGTTCTTTCCGCTTTCGAAAGGCTTCCCTTTACTACCCGACTGCGGGGCTTGGTCAATATCCGCACGTGTTCACCCTCTTACGTAAGCGGGTGCACCAGAGTTAAATGGCTGCGGTACATCTAGTTAGCAGAGCGTCACGGCACACCTGTTGCCGGGTGCTGAGTGCCACTACGTTCATTCTGCTTTCTGTGACGTCATGTTTAGACTGTGTCAACAATAAGGAAATAAACAGTGCCGAGTTGTTCGCTAAGTCATTGGTGCAATTCATATTACCGTTGAACGCTGTCATCGGCCTATTGAAAGTGCGTTACGATCGGTTTTGCTGTTCATTATACTCATAACACGCACCTCGGACGATTTGTGTACGTAATTACCAGATCTTCTTTCTTGCTTGATCTTGTTGCACAGTGCCCCTCAAAAGATAAGCCGACTTAAAGGTACAATGCGTTCACAATGAGTAGCAGAGCGTAAATGCAAGTGTGGAAGTAATCGTTTGTTATGACCTGTATTCATTATTGCATATGTTGTAACAAACTGAAGCGGGCTGGATTTATGTTTCACTTACAAAAAAACCTACCTTCGATAGTGATTTAATTACAACTTCCTTGACATTCTTCAACCGTTATTTACTTAAGAACGTCGTAGTTCACCGCCGAAGTTGATAAAAATACTTCTTTATTGTGACCAGTTTCAGTCTTGAGACCATCATCAGTTGTCCAGTACACCAAAAACACACATGAAATGTATTTGATACGTAGCTGTCAATACTAAGTTATCTGATGTGCATTCTCACGAATAACTCACATAATAAGATGGCATATACTCACATAAAACAGTTTACATGGCAATATAAAACCTATAACGTTAAATAGTATAAAACCCATCATAAGCCACTTAAAATAATATTCATTAAGTAATAGTGTTCATGCATATCTCGAAATACTTAACCACAATGAGTTTATGCAGTTTTACGTATTGTCATGTAGTAAAATATATGACTGCCAATAATTAAATGTACCAAACACTGTCAATCTTCCTTCTAAATATACAGTCTGGTCCTAACGTTCTGTGGAGAGGCACTCAGCACGCTGACGACCGATTAATCTTTGCATATCGAACTGAAGATGATTCAGAGGACCTGCATAATGTATCGATATTTACACCACGATCCCTGTGACTGAAATCCTTACGATTGACTACATGCATTTGTGACTGTCATATGCAAAACCTTAACGATCTATGCGTTGAATGCAACAGCATATTACGTGTATATGTAACAATATTAGCGTTGCAAATAATGAAGTGCAAATGAGTAACGACTTACATTGATGCATTTTTAAACTATTGGACATAACATACACCTTACATTTCCTATGCACATTGTTTTCGTTTTAGAACGACTTACTAGTGCTACAAAACAGTTCACAGTATGTATTATTTATTTATTCACAATTCGGTTTTCGGTTCTATACTGCAGTGTGGTTGACAGCCTAAGAAACCGAGACCCGGTTTGTGAGTATATATAGATATTATTTTCTTTTTTTGTGGTCTGTTTGTAAAGTTTGCAAACGATCCTAAAATTTTAGGATCCGACTACAAACCTGACAAAGCAGCACCAATTGCTACGCCGGGAAAGCCTATGCAATCGTTTCCTCCTTCTTTTGTATTGCTATCATGATCCGCCAGTCAACGACGAATTCAGTTTAGTATTTACGCTGAAGAGCAAAAGAAGCTGGTACACCACCTTAATATCGTGTAGGGCCCCGCGAGCACGCAGAAGTGCCAGAACACGACGTACATAGACTCGATTAATGTCTGAAGTAGTGCTGGAGGGAATTGATACCCTGAATCCTGCAGGGCTGTCCACAAATACGTAAGAATGCCAGGGGGTGGAGATCTCTTCTAAACAGCACGTTGCAAGGCATTCCATAAATGCTCAGTAATGTTCATATCTGGGGACTTTGGTGGCCAGAGGAAATATTGAAACTCAGAAGAGTGCTCCTGGAGCCACTCTGTAGCAATTCAAGACGTGTGGGGGTGTCGCATTGTCCTGCTGGAATTGCCCAAGTACGTCGGAATGCACAATGGACACGAATGGATCCAGGTGATCAGACAGGATGCTTACGTAGGTGTCACCTATCAAGGGTCGTATCTAGAGGTATCAGATGTTCCGTATCACTACAATTGCAAACGTCTCACACCATTACAGAGCCACCACCTGTTTTGAACAGTCCCCTGGTAACATGCAGGGTTCATGGATTCATGAGGTTGTCTCCATACCCGTACACGTCCAACTGCTCGATACAATTTGAAACGAGACACGTCCAACCAGGCAACATATTTCCAGTTATCAACCGTCCAATGTCGGAGTTGACGGGACTCGGCCATGCAATCATCAAGACTACACGAGTGGACCTTCAGCTCCGAAAGCCTAAATCGAAGACGGTTCGCACGCTGATGGCCCTGCATTGGAATCTGGAGCAACTGGCGAAAGGATTGCACTTGTGTCACGTTGAACGATTGTCTTCAGTCGTCGTTGGTCCCGTTGTTGCAGGATATTTAGCGGTCGCAGTCGAGATTTGATGTTTTACCAGATTTATGATACTCACGGTATAGGCGTGAAATGGTCGTAAGGGAAAATTCCCACTTCGTCGCTACCTCGGAGATGGTGTGTCCCATCGCTCGTGAACTGACTATAACACCACATTCCAACTCACTTAAATCATGATAAGCTGTCATTGTAGCAGCAGTAACCGATATAACAACTGCGCCAGACACTTGTTATATAGCCGTATTCTGCTTGTTTACATATCTCTGTATTTGAATACGCATGCCTATACTAGTTTCTTTGGCGCTTCAGTGCAGATGGTTAACTACACAGAATTAGATAAGTTTGAAAGGTGGCTACACTGAGCCACTGCGCCAGAGATTGCGCCAAAGAGTATTATTAAGCCGCCTCCACAGTGCTTGTAGAGAGCTCGTAGTAGTCAGTGCCTGTCGAGGACTCGGGGTAGTCTGTGCTGAGATGTTGTAGCAGAGAGTGTTTGTTGAGATGTGCTATTAGGCAGTGCTTGCTGAGATGTGATATTGGAGAGTTCTGGTTGAGATGTGATAGTAGAGAGTCGGTGTGAGATATAATGTAAGGATTAGAGTGATTTTCATCAATATAAATGAGGTAATAAACTCCGTTTCTTTTTATTTCAGTGTCCTAAATAATGCGTCATTACAGGTTCAGTCAACAAAGCATCTGGCGTGTGTTCTTGTATTAGAGTTTAATTCTGCTTTCCTTACGCAATTATAGTATTTGTAATTTTCTTTTATCACGTCAGTATAAATGGTATTTGAAATTTCTTGTCTTGTTGAAGAAGAACCGTGCCAGATGTGTACGTTGAGTCACACTCCCACACACAGAACAATTACATTTGTGCTTTGGTTTTGTAGGTTTTATAGTTGCTGGGGACTTAATTAATTAATTGTGTTAACGAAAATTTTCATTTCATTCGTTGTTGTTGTTCTTTGCAGTCAGATTGCGTAATAATTCTAGTCAGGGCCAACCGTTTACGAGACACAGTGTAATCGGACAGACAGCCACCAAAAATAAAAAGTATTTTCAATCATATTTAATTAAGCCCCCATGCAAGTTACAAGAAATTAATAGTTACTGTTCTATGTTTGTTCCAAGTGAGCCTACTGAATGAAGTTGTTACTGTAACGGGTATCGTCCACAGCTTTGCTACCAGTCGCCAACCAACAACGAAACCGTCGAAGCTAAATACTGGCTTACAGAAATCATTCTCCCTGGTTACACGACACAGCACCACTGCTGTGGGCAAGTAGAAGACTTCAGAGAAGCAATATTACTAATGTTTCTGAGAAAAGTGACAAATGTGAAACTTATGTAAAAAGAGTGAATGTAGTATTTTCTGTCAATCCTTCATACTCGCAACAACTCCTTTGTCACATACATTGTATTCACGCTTTATGAGAGGAACATATTGTTTGTTTTAAAGAAAATATGAATTAATTCATATCCATTCCAATTATAAGAACTTAAGCTTCCGGAAAAAGAAAATCAGTCACTCGTAGGATTCAAAACGTTGATACCGTGTCACATCGCCTCTAACCTGGATAAAGGCCTCATTTCGCCCAGGGAAAATGGCCAGCAAACAGTCTCTACCAGACATGTAGTTGCAAGGGGTGGCTGATGGCGTTCTCAGCAAAGTACGATATTTACAGTCAGCGAATTAAATTTATGCTACAAAGATGTTATTGTCTTCAGTCCTGAGACTGGTCTGATGCAGCTCTCCACGCTACTCTATCCTGTACAAGCGTCTTCATGTCCCAGTACTTACTGCAACCTACATCCTTCTGAATCTGCTTAGTGTATTCATCTCTTGGTCTCCCTCTACAAGTTTTACCCTCCACGCTGCCCTCCAATGCTAAATTTGTGATGCCCTGATGCCTCAGAACATGTCCTACCAAACCTATCCCTCCTTCTTGTCAAGTTGTGCTCTACCAGCCGATCCCTTCTTCTAGTCAAGTTGTGCCACAAACTCCTCTTCTCCCCAATTCTGTTCTATACCTCCTCATTAGTTATGTGATCTACCCATCTAATCTTCAGCATTCTTCTGTAGCACCACATTTCGAAAGCTTCTATTCTCTTCTTGTCCAAGCTATTTATTGTCCACGTTTCACTTCCATACATGGCTACACTCCATACAAATACTTTCAGAAACGATTTCCTGATACTAAAATCTATACTCGATGTTAACAAATTTCTCTTCTTCAGAAACACTTTCCTTGCCATTGCCAGTCTACATTTTATATCCTCTCTACTTCGACTATCATCAGTTATTTTGCTCCCCAAATAGCAAAACTCCTTTACGGTACAACTTTAAGTGTCTCATTTCCTAATCTAATTCCCTCAGCACCACCCGAGTTAACTCGACGACATTCCATTATCCTCGTTTTGCTTTTGTTGACGTTCATCTTATTTCCTCCTTTCCATTCCGTTCAACTGTTCTTCCAAGTCCTTTGCTGTCTCTGACAGAATTGCAATGTCATCGGCGAACCTCAAAGTTTTTATTTCTTCTCCGTGGATTTTAATGACTACTCCGAATTTTTCTTATGTTTCCTTTACTGCTTGCTCAATATACAGCTTTAACATCGGGGAGAGGCTACAACCCTGTCTCACTCCCTTCCCAATTACTGCTTCCCTTTCATGCCCCTCGACTCTTATAACTGCCATCTGGTTTCTGTACAAATTGTAAATAGCCTTTCGCTCCCTGTATTTTACCCCTGCCACCTTCAGAATTTGAGAGTATTCCAATCAACATTGTCAAAAGCTTTCTCTAAGTCTACAAATGCTAGAAACGTAGGTTTGCCTTTCCTTAATCTTTCTTCTAAGATAAGTCGTATGGTCAGTATTGCCTCACGTGTTCCAACATTTCTACGGAATCCAAACTGATCTTCCCCGACGTCGGATTCTATCAGTTTTTCCATTCGTCTGTAAAAAAATTCGCGTTAGTACTTTGCAGCTGTGACTTATTAAATTGATAGTTCGGTAATTTTCACATCTGTCAACACCTGCTTTCTTTGGGATAGGAATTATTATATTCTTCTTGAAGTCTGCAGGTATTTCGCCTGTCTCATACATCTTGCTCACCAGATGGTAGAGTTTTGTCAGGACTGGCTCTCCCAAGGCTGTCAGTAGTTCTAATGGAATGTTGTCTACTCCGGGGGCCTTGTTTCGACTCAGGTCTTTCAGTGCTCTGTCAAATTCTTCACGCAGTATCATATCTCCCATTTCATCTTCATCTACATCCTCTTCCATTTCCATAATATTGTCCTCAAGTACATTGCCCTTGTATAGACCCTCTATATACTCCTTCCACCTTTCTGCTTTCCCTTCCTTGCTTAGAACTGGGTTTCCATCTGAGCTCTTGATATTCATACAAGTAGTTCTCTTTTGTCCAAAGGTCTCTTTAATTTTCCTGTAGGCAGTATCTATCTTACCCCTAGTGCGATAAGCCTCTACTTCCTTACATTTGTCCTCTAACCATCCATGCTTAGCAATTTTGCACTTCCTGTCGATCTCATTTTTGAGATGTTTATATTCCTTTTTGCCTGCTTCATTTACAGCATTTTTATATTTTCTCCTTTCATCAATTAAATTCAATATTTCTTCTGTTACCCAAGGATTTCTACTAGCCCTCGTCTTTTTACCTACTAGATCCTCTGCTGCCTTCACTATTTCATCCCTCATAACCAATAGATTGTGATCAGAGTCCACATCTGCCCCTGGAAATGTCTTACAATTTAATACCTGGTTCCCTACAAATATACACACATCAAAAAAGTTTTTCATCAGCTCGGTTTCGAGAGTTCCGGAACCTGTACAGAAAAATGGAATAGAGATCAACATAAACACCATTTCTGCCCGTTTTATTGCTCATGAAAACCACACATTGCATGTTGTACCACCATACAGCGAGACCTTCAGAGGTGGTGTCCAGATTGCTGTACACACAGTTACCTCTAATACTAAGTAGCACGTCGTCTTGCATTGATGCATGCCTGTATTCGTCGTGGCATACTATCCACAAGTTCATCAAGGCACTGTTGGTCCACATTGTCCCACTCCTCAACGGCAATTCGGCGTAGATCTCTCAGAGTGGTTGGTTTTCAATCTACCCCAGGCATGTTCGATAGGGCTCATGTCTGGAGAACATGCTGGCCACTCTAGTCGAGCGACGTCGTTATCCTGAAGGAAATCATTCAGAAGATGTGCAAGATGGGGACGCGAATTGCCGTCCATGAAGACGAATGCCTCGCCAATATGGTACCGATATGGTTGCACTATTGGCCGGAGGATGGCATTCACGTATCGTATAGCCGTTACGGCGCCTTCCATGACCACCAGCGGAGTTACGTCGGCCCCACATAATGCCACCCAAAAACAGCAGGGAACCTCCGGGTTGCTGCACTCGCTGGACAGTGTGTTCGAGGCGTTCAGCCTGACCGGGTTGCCTCCCAACCCGTCTCCGACGATTGTCTGGTTGAAGGCATATGCGACACTCATCGGTGAAGAGAACGTGGTGCCAATCCTGAGCGGTCCATTCGGCATGTTTTTGGGCCCATCTGTACCGCTCTGCGTGGTGTCGTGATTGCAAAGATGGACCTCGCCATGGACGTCGGGACTAAGTTGCGCATCCTGCAGCCCATTGCGCACAGTTTGAGTCGTGACACGGCGTCCTGTGACTGCACGAAAAGCATTATTCGACATGGTGGCGTTGCTCTCAGGGTTCCTCCGAGCCATAATTCGTAGGTAGAGGTCATCCGCTGCAATAGTAGCCCTTGGGCGGCCTAAGCGAGGCATGTCATCGACAGTTCCTGTCTCTCTGTATCTCCTCCATATCAGAACAACATCGCATCGGTTCACTCCGAGACGCCTGGACACTTCCTTTGTTGAGAGCCCTTCATGGCTCAAACTAACAATGCGGGTGCGATCGAACCGCGGTATTGACCGTCTAGCATGGTTGAACTACAGACAACACGAGCCGTGTACCTCCTTCCTGGTGGAATGATCGGCTATCGGACCCTCTCCGTCTAACAGGCTCCTGCCTCGGGCGTGGAAGTGTGTGATGTCCTTAGGTTAGTTAGGTTTAAGTAGTTCTAAGTCTAGGGGACTGATGACCTCAGATGTTAAGTCCCATAGTGCTTAGAGCCATTTGAACCAATTTTTTATTTCTAATAGGCTCTGGTTATGCATGTTTGTTTACATCTTTGGGGGTGTTTAGTGACATCTCTGAATAGTCAAAGGGTCTTTGTCTGTGATACAATATCCACAGTCAACGTCTGTCTTCAGGACTTCTGGGAACCGCGGTGATGAAAACTTTCTTTGATGTGTGTATTTAGTTATCAGACTGAAGAACACTTTATTGTATCTTAGGTTTAAGAACAACAGTTAAGCTACATAACAGTATAGTTTCTATCTAGCTTGTAAGGTTTCTGTATTATTAGAAGTGGTTATTTTGTTTGCTGCACTTGTCACGGAGTGTGTCTTTGGATACCGGAACATATAGATGATTTATAACCCTTTGGTTCGGAGGTTGTGTTAGTAGAGGACTTCTCTATCGTTCTGCCGCGACCAGAAGTCTGTTGGAAGTGATCAGATACAGAGCAGTTCAGATGGTAGGCATAGTGGGCAGAGAGTGATTTCTGAGATGCTTTCTTATGCAACTGTTCATTTGGTATGAGGTAGCATGGGCAAAGTTCTAATTTGTGGCGAGCGCTAAGCGCAATTCACGCGCCAGCTGCTTATGGATCACTATTCATTCTGGAAATTACTATGATAGTGTGAAGAAATTCTGATCAACAGTCTGTATTTTGGTATCTATCTGAAAATTATCAATCATGTGTTTAGTGTACTGGTAAACTATTTCTTAACACCCACCTTTAAAAGCATTTCAAAAGAAAAGCAAGGAGAAAATTTTCATGTATGTAATGTTCTTTCATTTCTGCGTGAATTACTTTCATTGTTTGTAGCAATTCCCAAGGAAGACAATAGTTCTCATGTTAAATTCAAGCTCTGTGTGTTTAAAAGTCGCAATATGATTTCAATTTGAAACAACGTTCTAATTTATTAGCCAAAACTTTGTTAAGCTTTCTTTTCACTGTTTGAGAGTAAAACCATAGTCCAATACATACTGTCGCGACACTATCTACTGCCAAAGTTACTATCGTTTCGAGGCTGGAACGACACAAGCGCTCCAAGCAATGAGAAAGCAGACAGTCACATGAGTCGTAAGGATAATATTCGTTTCAGATATTATTTTACTTACTTAACGAAATAGTTGGTATATTTTTGCATTCTGTGCTTTAGTAAATTGCAAAGAGACATGAATTATCGTAAAATAAGAGCAAAAACACACAAAGTTTCAAATTTTTGTGTAACTGCAGCTTACTCCACTGAAAGCAAGAGAGTATAAGCATACATTTCATGTATGATAGTCATCTATTCCTGTTGGTGTTATGTCAGAATGTGGTAAAACTTAACATAACTTTTCTGACACACCTTGCACTTTTTTGTGATCAGCTAGCTGCGATCTTGGTAACATAACAATTCTTACTGACAAGCAGCTACAGTAAATCTTAAGGCTGTCAGCCGCGCAGTGATTTCTGCCAGAAACGTGCAGCTCAGCGTTTTATTTCGAACATTAAAGCAGAGCAGAACAGAGCAGTATTGTCCACTGCGCAGGTAAGAATAAATCGTAGGGCCAAGACGAATTTTTGTACGTTGTAATTGGGAACAGTGAACATCAGTAATTTGCACTTCGGGGTAGTAGACATATTAACGCGCGTCAGTTCAGTTTCAACTTTTCATTTCTAATGAGGAAGTTATTCAGCATAAAACATACGGTTACTCCCCATATTCAAGTATCAGTTATTTACTGCGTGTTAAGTTTAGTTTTGAGTAATTACATTTCATATATTTGACGGAATTTACACAACGTGTGCCTTCAGAAGTAGATTACTTATGGCACTTCTTGATCACGACATATTCGCGTCACTGCAACCAATACTTACGTGCAACTACTTATGCACACATATAGGAGAACACACACAGTTAACTATCAAGCTGGATAAAATGTGAACTGCGGAACAAATATTCTTAATGTCACACGAAGCACTGTCATTTGACTCCAGAAAATTCACCTGCTTCAGCTAAACAATATTTATGTTGTAAGCGTACCACGATAAAATGATGTTCTAGCGCAATACGGCAACAAAGGTAAGTTTAGTTACGAGTTGATTACCTTATTACACGTATAGTACTCCACTATATCTATCAAACTTAGCCTCGAAGGCGTCCATGTCTGCAGCTATGAGAATTTAATATACCAGTTCCCGTCCTAAACATCCCTCTCTTGGACAGCCTAGTTGTTTTTTTTTATTTTATTTCGCACTAACCGAGGAGTGCTGTTGTGATATATTTGACTCACGTCGACTGCAAAGTCTCCTCTGCGCCACGAATGTTTAATATGTTGCTGTTGTTGTGGTCTTCAGTCCAAAGACTGGTTTCATGCATGCTACTATGTCCTGTGTAAGTCTCTTCATCTCCGAGTAGCTACTGCAACCTACATCCGCCTGAATCTGCTTACTGTATTCATCTCTTCTTTACCCCCAGTGATTCCCTCCAGTACTAAATTGGTGATCTCTTGATGTCTCAGTGTGTCCTACCAACCGATACCTTCTTCTGGTCAGGTTGTACCACAAATTTGTCTTCTCCCCAAATCTGTTCAGTAACTCCTCATTAGTTAAATTATTTACCAATCTAATCTTAGCGTTCTTCTGTATCATCACATTTCAAAAGCTTCTTTTCTCTTCTTGTGTAAACAGTTTATTGTCCATGTTTCATTTCCATACATGGCTACACCCCATACAAATACTTTCAGAAACGAGTTTCTGACACTCAAGTCTTTATTCGATGTTAACAAATTTCCCTTCTGCAGAAACGCTTTCCTTGTCATTGCCAGTCGGCTCTTTTCCTAATCTAATTCCATCAGCTTCGCCTGGTTTAATTCGACTACATTCCATTATCCTTATCTTGTTTTTGTTGATGTTCATCTTATATCCTCCTTTCAAGACACTGTCCATTCTGTTCAATTGCTCTTCCAAGTCTATTGCTGTCTCTGACGAAACTACAATGTCGTTGGCAAACCTCAAAGTTTTTATTTTTTCTTCATGAACTTTAATTCCTACTCGAAATTGTCTTTTGTTTCCTTTACCGCTTGCTGCATATACAGATTGAATAACACCTGGGTTAGGCTACAACCCTGTCTCACACCCTTCTCAACCACAGCTTTCCTTTCGTGCCCCTCGTCTCTTAAAACTGCCATCTAGTTTCTGTACAAATTGTAAGTCGCCTTTCGCTCCCTGTATTTTACCCCCACCTTTGTAATTTGAAAGAAAGTATTCCAATCAACATCGTCAAAAGCTGTCTCTAAAAGTGCTATAAACTTAGGTCTGCCTTTCCTTCACCTGCCTTTATGAGAAGTCGCAGAGTCAGTATCGCCTCGCGTGTTCCTACATTTCTATGTTTAGTATAATCGTGTTAAATTTTTATACCAGGCAGGGATCGTCTCTTAATTGTTACGATTTACATGATCCTCTGCTGAGTAGGTGTAGTGATGGAAATAAATTCTATTGCCCCATTCCTCAACGTGATGAAACCAACCTAACACTTACGGTGCCGCACAGGATGAAGGGTGTTTGGGGGGGGGGGGGGGGGGGGGTTAGCGGCCATTCAAAGGGAAATTCAATTTTTGCGAGACCATTTGTACTGATTGACGCTTTCCACTTAATGAATCTAGATATTGTAAGGTGTCACACCATAAATTTTATATGGAAAAAGTAAATATTATGTTGGAACTACATGCATTTTCCGCACCTAATGGGGTACTGTGACCGCTGCCATCACAGCAGCGTCCCATGTTTGTTGTTCTGATTTTCAGGCTTCGTTTCTAGGCCTCTTCACGCCCGCTATATGAAAGAATGCCAAGCGACTACAACAGATCATATCTGGGCAAATGTAACAGACCAAAGACAAGACTTTATTAATTCAAAAACGGGATAGAATAACGGATGATTGCTTTGCGTATACAAAACGGTGTAAAAGTTAATGCGATCTGTAATACTATGTGTGATATATGGAAGTAACTAACTCTTACTGCGATGAACACTTCGTTCAGTTTTCTCGACGCATAGTGTGGCTAACTTTCCAAATGGAACAGCATGTCAACATTAGTGATTCACAGAAGAAAAAACAACGAGGAACCACATTTGTAGGCCGAAAGACGTTGCTTAAACATTGATATTGTACATATTATTACCCTCCATAAAAGTGAGGTAACACGAATAATACAGTTCAGGGCAAAAAATATGCAATGGCAACATTTCCTGTCCTGGCCACTATACCACACTTGACCCAGCCGATCTCGCTATTTATTGGTTACCATCATAAATTAGTATGTTATCTTAATTGATAACAGTAATTGCAAAGATCACAGATGTTTACTAAATGTTTTGAATGTCATTTTTCTTTTACTGATAGCACATTATTACAACACCTATAATTTGATTTCTTATTACTTGCTACAGACATGTACCACATTTGAAGATGACCGTTTCTATAATGCGCATTCACGTTTGACATTTATACCACAGCAGCTGATTGGTGCTATTTGCGTTCGCCCGTGAGTTGTCAACGGTGGAAGGCAAACAATGACATATATCCCCTCTCATTTCTATTAACCCCGCAGTGTCCGCGCTATATACCACTCCACGTCTTGCTTAAGCTCACGGCCGAATTCACCAACGTCAATTGCAATTGAGCACATACCATAATATTATTGTCCCTGTAAGTATTTTTGTTTGTTACTGAACAAGGAAAATACATTCTTAAGAAACTCTTAACGTTAGCTGACGTTTTTGGATTTTGCTATTAATTGCCAGAAGCATATTATTGTAAAATACAGCTGAGACTGCCAACCGCACGAACAATGGATTCGGGCCAAAACGTCAACATGAGAAGAGGCATGACATGATACCTCTACTCAGAGGTTGCCTGCTAATTCGTACACATCCTAACTTCTGTACTGTTTTGATGATTGTACGTGGGGAATGTTGCAACAGGAAGCAGCGTCTGAAAGATGTTCATTATTCGGAAACACACATTTTCAACAACTTGCAAGCCGCCATAAAAAAGTTCAAGATTTTTTCGACTTATTCCATACCCATGAGAACCATTTCACTTGAGATCTTTGGAAGGTACATTAGTGTATTTGTTTTTCTTTGTAAGTATTTATTGTGTACTTTTGGTCTTCTGACATTTTCTATATCACGGATGATCTCGCTATAGACCTATTGGAACAAAAAGTACATCTAACTTAATCCAGTCCTCTCCTCAGTGCGACTTGTCAAATGTTTATCTGTGTCGTTTAATGAGCAGTGCTTGTGAAGTGTAGCGCTGCTTCGGGATTGTTGTGAATAATTAAGGAAGTGAATGGAGAACGTGAAACACCATTTTTCCACTGTGTAGAGTCGACAGATAGGTGATCATGCCAATTCTTGTTCCAGTACCAATTAAGAACGCACACGCTGTAACGGAATATTTAAAGCCCACACCAAGATCCGAGGTGGGAAGAGTTGCTTCATAACTGACTCATCTCTACCCTTTTGCAGTGTAGCTGCTGCTGATGAAGCGTTTTTCCACTAGTGAAATGTGAACTGTCATGACTGCTCAATCGCCAAAGGGTGTAGCAGCTGTTGGTAGT
Source organism: Schistocerca americana (assembly GCF_021461395.2). Taxonomy (NCBI): domain Eukaryota; kingdom Metazoa; phylum Arthropoda; class Insecta; order Orthoptera; family Acrididae; genus Schistocerca; species Schistocerca americana. Next base: position 336,314,230 of record NC_060123.1, on the reverse strand, counting down.
CACTCTGTGTTCTCCAATCATGAAAATTCACAAGTGGTTTATTGTTGTAACAACTGGGGTATGGCAATGTCATACAGTCTGAGATACACGGTGTGTGTTCCGTCAGAATGAATTGATATAATAATGAAGTGGCTGCGGTAATGCTCTTTCAAAGACTGAAGAGCAACTGTAATCCGTTAGCATGTAATGTTACCATTGGTATCAGTTGGTTCAGTATGGGGATTCATGATATAGGGTATTGGACTGATCATTTATTTTTAATGGGGTATCTGCCTGCTCAGTTTGTGATTTATCAAAGCGTGTGGAATCAGTTAATTTAATTAAATTTTCTAGAGGCGTGATATTATGTGATTGACAAATAAGTATAGTTCTGTTGCACTAAAATCAGTTTTTCCACATTTAATTGAAAAGTGTAGAGCTTAATAATTTGTCTTTTAAATTTGAAACATTTGCAACAGCTGTACTAACGTCTCAATAGTGAGTCCATAGGGAACAGTAGTATGTTAAACAGTGCCTCGCAAGAATTTGAATGAAATTTATTGAAATGGCTGTAATTAAATTTATATTCGATAAAAAATTAATCAGTGATGGAATCGGCAATTAATTCTTTGATAAGCAACCATATGACAGCATTTGAATTTAAGGAAAAATGTGAGAGCCTGGGGGTCAAAGGATGAAAGTTGCTTTCGGCAATGAACGCTGAACTGCATCTCGAAAAACATTAAGTCAATATTAGTTGTAGCAATTGTTTTTGAACATTATGCAAAAAGTACACATAACATTCATCATCAATTGAATAGACTGCACTTATAAATTTTAACTTTCCTGTTGGGCGGGAAAGAGAAGCGGTATCGCACTGGGATAACTTAACGAAGCGCGGAGTCTGCTCTTCTCAGTGGCTGGACTTGTGTTCATTCATTGTCAGTTTAGGCGGTTAAGTATCCTTTACGAGTTCTTAAAATAGCGGAAGCTAGGGATGACGGTCGTGTAGCGTGCGTAACATTTGCTAGGCAAGAAGTTAACTTGTGGGATCCGCAAGGGGTAATTCACCGCAATATTTGTGCGCACTACAATTATTTGAAGATGTTGCAATTTCTCCTAAATGGCGATGGAGTCTTTCGCAGCGTAAACACCGCACAGATTATTCTGATTCAGTACCAAACTCACTAGATGTCAAACATACTGACCACTCCTCAGCCCTCAACGTAAGGTCCCATTTCCTTATATTAGACATGAGTCTTGTAAGTAAAAGTACCGCTTCAGAAACTTGTGTGTTCTTTTCTCTGTTTAATAATAAGTTAGTAAAGGAAATGTTGAGGGCTGGTGAATAACATGTTAATGTAACAGCAGAGGTATGCATCCTAAACATTTTTTTTTATTTCTTCAGCTTTCTATTCTGATTCTAAGTCCAGAAAAGTATGTAAGACGACATTATATAGAAAGCTTGTTTTATTTTGTTTTTATTTTGTGTGCCGCGAAATCGCCCCTGGGAGAAATGTATTCTCTCAAAACTTAACGTTAGGGATGTGGTACAATGAGAATTGCGTCGCTAGGCCACGTTAATTCTGCGCTTGGGCAACAGATGGCTGCAGTATTTCCCCCTAAATATTAGTTAAATGGAACCGCGCTCATTCAAACAAAAATAAACTCTTAAGCAACATTTGAATCGGTGTAACTATTTTACAGCAAAAAAAGGAAACTGTAAAACATTTGATATCGGAAGAAGGCCAAAAATTGTACTACGTAACCAATATTTTTTTGACAAAGTTGTATCTATTATCATTGTTTTGAAATTGTCACAATAAAATGTAACTAGTTCATTAATTACTGTTATGGGACCGGTTGGAGGTAAGTTAATGGTAAACTCTGTAAGAAAATATGTTGGGTATTTTCTAGGAAAGAGTTGTCACATGGTTATCCGTAAGACTATTCTGTGTAGTAACATTCTTAGTTTACCTTAGTGTTTATCCTCTCTAGCATGTGGTTCACTTTTTAAAAGATTCGGTAGGTTTTATTTTATTATGTAACTGTTTGGCCAGGTGCCCTTGGTGACACCACATGTGTAAACTTCGTTCTGTATGTTATTGCATTTTATCGTGTATCGTGTAGTCCGAGGCGGCATTTGGGGACCAGTCCAGTATTTGCGCAAATGAGCGCGGGAAGCCGCCTAAAAGCCACCCTCTGGCTGGGACATTACCCTACTTTAATCTGCCCCTTGGATTCGATCCGGGTGCGGCTCATCTCCGTAACTGAGTCATTTTATCTGCCACGTCTTTCTCACTTTGCGAAATTCCTTGGATTCCTTTCTGACGAAATGTGAACTTTAGTAACTGCTGCAGATATAATGCAAATTTTGCTTTGTTTATCGTTGCCATTGCTCTGCTTTGTATCAGCACTATTAGCACTGCAGCACTGTTGTGAGTAAGGCTGGGCGAGCGATACTCACGTTCTAACGGGCTCGAGACTTCCCGATACGCCACAGCGTTCGACACAGTATTGAGCTTGTTCGAACAGTCACGTGACATCTGAATCGCGCGGCGCGAGTGCAAGAGAAACGAAAGAAACTACGAATAGCCACAATAATAAGCTATCGCCCTACTTAAAATTTGAAATTTTCGTAGAACCCTGCATTAACTCCTATTGTGTTTGAAAAAGTTTACGAGTTCTCTTACAGTACCGGTGTGTATGGATATACAACTATATACACGCTGATTTTTTAAGTAAAGGTAGCAAAGACGAAAACGTACTTGAGTGAAACCAGTAGTATTTTTTTTTTTTATGAGAGGCGGTAATGATTTACCAAAAAGGTTGCAAATGAGCAACTCAATCTCTATTCACATATTATAATAACAGATTAAAACATCCCCAAATTTTAATCAGTTTGAAAACAAGAAGGCAACATTCAGGTAAAACAATCAAGAGAGTTAATCAGTAATTAAAATCCAAATAAACAAAATACATCGTAATAAAGTGACTAATTTTTACAGCGGCAAGACCCCTCTTGCAGATAGGACCTTCAGACGTCACCAGATCGCGGGTCGAGCGAAAGCTCGAGAATGGGACAGAATCATGTTTGCAATGTATTATAGTCCGTGCATATCGAGGCACGGACGAGGATTGCATTGTTGACGATTTCAAGCGACAGTTGCGGTACGCGCATGCGGGTGCTTTCTGCTTGAAGGAAGCGTATATCCTGCAAATCATGTCTCTCCCTTGCTTTTGCGGAGTATATCACTTATCATCAACACAGCGAAGACAACTCGCAAGACATGGAACAAAAATTTCACTAAACAATTCGCTACGATCACGTTTAATCCTCATATTACCGACAACATTCAGAGCAGAGCGCTCAGAACACTACTGAACGCTCATTGGCTGTCGGAGAATACGTGACGTAGGTGCGCAGAAGATGCCTAAACTCGACCGCCTTTGTTATGCGTGACCTCTACCCCAGAAAATATTTCAGTCTGTGTTTCACAGCTATTTTTGTTATTAAGATCCAGAGTGCATTAAAAACACTAAGACAGGTCGTTGTGATAGTACCAACAAAAAGTCGCTATATCGCAATCCAACCGAAAGGTCGAACTGTGACGTAAACTGTTCGAACAGTTCGAGTCGTGTTCAAAAACAGCTCTAGTTGCGAGTTACTCGTGGATTAAGCTATTTAACTACGCTCCGTAACCTCAGGCTGCCCTCACCATTGTATACCGCCAGTCCCACACCCTGTTGCCACTAGCAGCCAATATTGTCGGTTGCATTGTAGACAATATGTGGAGCGGCGAATGTCGTAAACATCATTGGCCTTTTGTGTCGTCGCTCTCAAGAGGTTTCTTGTAACACTTACAAACCATAAGTCACAACAGAATAATCTTACCTGTCGAGTCACTGAAGTGTGTTTCGTATATTACAACGGACCTATATTTTCGGATGACTGAAATAATTGATAACAGACGTTCCTAATGTCCCTGTTCCCTGGGAAAAAGCATCGGTTCCGAAGAACAAATTAAATCCAAAAACAATGTAAAACCAGCTATAATTCGCTACTGGGCCTACACTTTCGGCTAACTGAAATGATTGATGACACCTGTCCCTAATGTCCCTGTTGTCTCGGAAAAATCATCGCTTCCGAAACACAAATTAAATCCAAAAACAATGTAGAATCAGTTATAATTCGTTATTGCCCTACTACTTCTACGCAATAACAATCGAAAGGATTTTTACATATTATACAAACTGCAAAGTAGTTAGTGCAATTTCAGACAAAAAAGGTGAATATGGTTCGATTGCAACCAGTTCACGGAGTGTGCAAACAATATTCTATGGTTGATAATCAATTTGGAATAGTATTCACATAATAATTAATGCAAGGCAATTAGGCGGGAACGGGCACAGTAAGACTGACTCGAGCGCAGATTCAAAATCACAGTTATCAACATGAAATAAATCTAATCGTAAAATCAGCAAACCATATTTCCTAAGTCCGGTATTACACTATCAAATTTCTTTGTCAAATCTCTTTGTCAAAAATCTTTGTCAAAGATATTTATGGTGTAATAGGAACTTTGTCAAATGTCGTCCGATATTTGATCAAATCTAGGGCCTCGCTGTAGATTTGACCAAAGAAATCGCTTGTCTTCTGTTCACTGCAATGTGCCATGTTACCACATGGGGCGCTAGCACCCTGAATACAAAATAAATTAAGAAGATTGGAGACCTGACCTAACCTAACCTAACCTAACATAACCCTCTCCTGTAGCAAGGAATTGGAGTGTTACAGTGAGCCTGTCTTCTGAAGATGTAGCAGTTCTTAAGTTAATATTGTGCTTTGTGATATGGGGATACACTTCACTGAGCACATACAGTAATATATGCTCATCCATTCTTAAGTAATTGATGTACGACTTGACGTCTTCCACTGTAAGCTCACGTAACAAGTTTTGTTGAATGCTTTTATCGTGTCGTCGTAAAACCCACGGCTTCACCCAGATTATATTAGTTTTTCGTTCCATAGATCCATGCTGAGGAGATCCTCGTGGATGTGGAACATGTCAATTATTTTAAGCTGAAATAACAATACTAATACATCATTTGTTCCTATTAAAAATTTCGTCAATGGAGTAGGAGTTGGCCACTAGTAAGTCTTTCAGGCTCCTTTTAAACTGATCTTTATTTATACTGAATTTTTTATGTTTGCTGGCAAACCATTAAAGACGAGTGTTCCTGAGTAGTGGACCCCTTTTTGAACTGAAGTAAGTGCTTTTAAGTCCTTGTGCAGATCATTTTTGTTCCTGGTATTGTATGTATGAACTGAGTTGTTTGTTGGAAAAAGAGATATATTATTTATGTCAAATTTCATTAAGGAGTAAATATACTGAGAGGCAGTAGCTAGTATGCCCATTTCTTTGAAGAGGATTCTGCAGGACGTCCGTGTATTTACTCCACAAATAATACGTATTACACGCTTTTGGACTCTGAAAACTTTTGTTTGACTTGAAGAGTTACCCCAAAATATTATACCATATGACATTATGGAATGAAAATAGGCAAAGTATGTAAGCTTTTTCATTTTTTATGTTGCCTATGTCTTCTAACACTCGAATTGCAAATACAGATTTGTTAAGGCGTTTCTGCAGTTCTGTGGTGTGCTCTTCCCAACTGAGAACTGTAGGGCCCCCCTAGACAGGTCAGGCGTGCTCTACACACCGGAAGCAGCTACTAGGGTAGCAGAGTACGTGTGGCGTGCACACGGGGGTTTTTTAGGTTAGAGGGACCCCCCCTTGGGCGAAACGATAAAATACCTGACGGCTTACCAGAGAGGACATTATCATCGTTGATAAAGAACGTCCGTCCTCAGAGACCAAAAACAGGAAAAGTTAACGTAATATTGGTAAACTGCAGGAGTATCCAGGGCAAGGTTCCTGAATTAGTATCTCTTATTGAAGGAAATAGTGCGCATATAGTATTAGGAACGGAAAGTTGGTTAAAACCGGAAGTGAACAGTAACGAAATCCTAGACACAGAATGGAATATATACCGCAAGGATAGGATAAACGCCAATGGTGGAGGAGTATTTATAGCAGTAAAGAATTCAATAATATCCAGTGAAGTTATTAGCGAATGCGAATGTGAAATAATCTGGGTTAAGTTAAGTATCAAAGGTGGGTCAGATATGATAGTCGGATGCTTCTATAGACCACCTGCATCAGCAACCGTAGTAGTTGAGCGCCTCAGAGAGAACCTGCAGAACGTCGTGAAGAAGTTTCGTGATCATACTATTGTAATAGGGGGAGACTTCAATCTACCAGGTATAGAATGGGATAGTCACACAATCAGAACTGGAGCCAGGGACAGAGACTCTTGTGACATTATCCTGACTGCCTTGTCCGAGAATTACTTCGAGCAGATAGTTAGAGAACCAACTCGTGAAGCTAACGTTTTAGACCTCATAGCAACAAATAGACCGGAACTTTTCGACTCCGTGAATGTAGAAGAGGGTATCAGTGATCATAAGTCAGTGGTTGCATCAATGACTACAAGTGTAATAAGAAATTCCAAGAAAGGAAGGAAAATATATTTGCTTAACAAGAGTGATAGGGCACAAATCGCAGAATATCTGAGTGACCACCATCAAACGTTCATTTCTGAGGAAGAGGATGTGGAACAAAAATGGAAAAAATTCAGAAACATCGTCCAGTACGCCTTAGATAAGTTCGTACCGACTAAGGTCCAAAGCGAGGGGAAAGATCCACCGTGGTATAACAATCATGTACGAAAGGTACTACGGAAACAAAGAAAGCTTCATCATAGGTTTAAGAGTAGTCGAATCATAGCTGATAAGGAAAAGCTGAACGAAGCGAAAAAGAGCGTAAAGAGAGCAATGAGAGAAGCATTCAACGAATTCGAACATAAAACATTGGCAAACAATCTAAACAAGAACCCTAAAAAGTTTTGGTCATATGTAAAATCGGTAAGCGGATCTAAATCCCCTATTCAGTCACTCGTTGACCACGATGGCACCGAAACAGAGGACGACCGAAGAAAGGCAGAAATACTGAATTCAGTGTTCCGAAACTGTTTCACTGCGGAAAATCGTAACACGGTCCCTGACTTCAGCCGTCGCACGGACGCCAAAATGGAAAATATTGAAATAAACGATATCGGAATTGAAAAACAACTGCTATCACTTAGTAGCGGAAAAGCATCCGGACCAGACGAGATACCCTTAAGATTCTACAGTGATTATGCTAAAGAACTTGCCCCCTTTCTATCAGCAATTTATCGTAGATCGCTGGAAGAACGTAAAGTACCTAGCGACTGGAAGAAAGCGCAGGTCGTTCCCATTTTCAAGAAGGGTCATAAATCAGATGCGAATAATTATAGGCCTATTTCGCTTACGTCAATCTGTTGTAGAATAATGGAACATGTTTTGTGTTCTCGTATTATGACGTTCTTAGATAATACAAATCTCCTTCATCATAACCAACATGGATTCCGCAAACAGAGATCATGTGAAACTCAGCTCGCCCTATTTGCCCAAGAAATTCACAGTGCCGTAGACACTGGCGAGCAGATTGATGCCGCATTCCTGGACTTCAGGAAGGCATTTGATACGGTTCCGCACTTACGTTTAGTGAAAAAAATACGAGCTTACGGAATATCGGACCAGGTTTGTGATTGGATTCAGGATTTCCTAGAAGAAAGAACACAACATGTCATTCTTAACGGTTCAAAATCTGCAGATGTAGAGGTAATTTCGGGAGTACCGCAGGGAAGCGTGATAGGACTTTTATTGTTTACAATATACATAAATGACTTAGTTGACAACATCGGTAGCTCCGTGAGGCTATTTGCAGATGACACGGTTTTCTACAAGAAAGTAGCAACATCAGAAGACTCGTACGTACTCCAGGAGGACCTGCAGAGGATTAATGCATGGTGCGACAGCTGGCAGCTTTCCCTAAACGTAGATAAATGTAATATAATGCGCATACATAGGGGCAGAAATCCATTCCAGTACGATTATGCCATAGGTGGTAAATCATTGGAAGCGGTAACGACCGTAAAATACTTAGGAGTTACTATCCGGAGCGATCTGAAGTGGAATGATCACATAAAACAAATAGTGGGAAAAGCAGGCGCCAGGTTGAGATTCATAGGAAGAATTCTAAGAAAATGTGACTCATCGACGAAAGAAGTAGCTTACAAAACGCTTGTTCGTCCGATTCTTGAGTATTGCTCATCAGTATGGGACCCTTACCAGGTTGGATTAATAGAAGAGATAGACATGATCCAGCGAAAAGCAGCGCGATTCGTCATGGGGACATTTAGTCAGCGCGAGAGCGTTACGGAGATGCTGAACAAGCTCCAGTGGCGGACACTTCAAGAAAGGCGTTACGCAATACGGAGAGGTTTATTATCGAAATTACGAGAGAGCACATTCCGGGAAGAGATGGGCAACATATTACTACCGCCCACATATATCTCGCGTAATGATCACAACGAAAAGATCCGAGAAATTAGAGCAAATACGGAGACTTACAAGCAGTCGTTCTTCCCACGCACAATTCGTGAATGGAACAGGGAAGGGGGGATCAGATAGTGGTACAATAAGTACCCTCCGCCACACACCGTAAGGTGGCTCGCGGAGTATAGATGTAGATGTAGATGTAGATGAATTTATTATCAAGTCTTAATCCCAGGAATTTAACACTGTCAAACTCGTATGTTCCTTTTTTCCCCCACTTCTTTTCCGAATGTGCACACAATGCAATTGCGGTACGTGCAACTGCTGTGGTTAATAACAAGTTGTTGTCAGCCATCTTGAACTTTGACGAAAAATTTGATGACAGTGTAATACCCCTTCTAGCGCTACGTCAAAGATCTTTGTCAAATATATTTGACGGAATATTTGATCACATCTTTGATCAAATCTTTGACAAAGAAATTTGATAGTGTAATACCGGCCTAAGCATCCGCAAACAATTAGCAGTCGCTAATTGTTTGGCACTCAGTTTGTGTAATAAATACCATTTGCCTACTGTTAATGTTTCTACCATTGCAATTGTCCTTAAACAAATATTTTGTGTTAAGCAAAGTATGTCTTATTATCGCGTAGCTTTCGATAAATAACTACTGATTAACTTTTGCATAATTATTACATATTTTGGACGTGAAAGTAGAAATTATTACTCATAAAAAGAAATCGACCGTTATGATCTACAATAATCTTTAAAAGCCCACTGAAACTACATTTTAATAATCACTGAATATGAATACTTTTTTTTAAAGAGAAGGTTTGGCTGAGCAACAACATTCGTTACCCTTAACTGTCACAATTTTTTTTAAGTTTATATTATTTGATCTAAAAATTACCAACACATTTTTCAAACATAAGGACATTCATAAATATACTTGGCAACAGAACACCAAAGAACTTCATTCTATAATAGATTATATTATCACTAGGCAAACAAGTAGTTTCAAAGCAGTAGACGTCAGATCTTATAGAGGAGCCCAGTGTGGATCAGACCACTATCTAGTTAAAATGAAGTCTTTCTGGCCATGGAAGAATGCAAGGAGTGATACAAGTAACATAAATAAAACGAACCAGACTGAGAAAGATGAAAATTTACCTTTTAATATTGACAGCCTACAAGACGAAAGTATCAGAACACTCTTTGCGGCCAGGATGGAAAGGAAACTGGTTGAATCATTTGAAGGAAATACAGAGGAAATATATGATTATACAAAAGCTAATGTGAAAATCATAGCAACAGAGGTGTTGGGTAAAAAAGATAGCAACCACAACCGTGCAGCAGAGTGGTGGTCAGAGGAACTAGAGGTCCTCGTTAGAGAAAAACGAAATGCGTTCCTTCAGTGGTTGAATGATAAATCAGAAGAAACAAGATCAATATACAAGGAAAAGAAGAATGAAGTTATGAAAAAAATAAGGATGGCAAAAAATGAAACATGGGAAAGAACATGTGCCAAGGTGAATAGCAAATTAGGATTTGGGAGAGCAAAAGAAGCATGGTCAATATTGAAAGGGCTTCAACAGGAAACAAAAAGCAAAACTAATCTCCAACTGATAACACAAAAGGAATGGGAAGAATATTTCCAAAAATTATTAAATGAGGACGGAGAAGAATATCTAGAAGAAGGAACAGGGGAAGATAAAGGACATGAAGATGATGAGATCCAGATTTTAGAAAGTGAAGTACTTCAGGCGTTGAGAACAGGAAAGAATGGTAAATCACCGGGACCAGGCAATATCAATCTGGAGTGTCTGAAATATGGTGGTGACAAAATTGTGAAACTGATAACACAGCTCTTCAACAAAATGATACATGGAGATTCAATACCCAACGAGATGAAGCTAGGTTACATTAGTACAATATTTAAGAAAGGGGATCGCAAAATTTGTTCAAACTACTGAGGAATTTGTGTTACAAACACATTAATGAGAATTTTCGCGAAAGTAATTAAAAACAAACTGAAAAAAAAATTTAAAACCCAAGAAGAACAATGTGGATTCACGGCTGGGAGATAATGTGTAGACCATATTTACACATTACGACAGATTTTGGAGAAACATAAGGAAAAATCAAAAAATATAGGATTAATTTTCATAGATCTAGAAGAAGCATATGATACTGTTCCAAGAAAATTACTTTGGAGAGCGTTACATATGGCAAACATGAACCCTTCCTTGATTAAAATAATACAACAGATGTATAAAGATAACATTTGCCAAGTGAAAGTTGGTAATAAACTTTCACAGAAATTTAGAACAAGCAAAGGCCTTTTACAGGGCTGTCCCATGTCACCATCATTATTTAAAATCTATATAGATATTAGCCTTAGAACATGGTCTCGTAAATGTAATAGTATGGGATTAGAAATAAGAGATGGAGTTTACCTACATCATTTATTATTTGCTGATGATCAAGTAGTCGTAGCACAAGATGGGGAGGATGCTAACTATATGTGCAATCAACTAGCAGTAGCATACAAAACTTGGGGTTTGAAGATTAATTACCAAAAAACAGATTACTTGACTAATGATTCAGATGAGCTATACATTGAAGGAAAGAAAATCGAAAAGATAAACACTTTCTGTTATTTGGGATCAATTTTAGGAATCAAGGGAAAATCAGAGTCAGAAATCAATAAAAGAATTAGTAGCGGACGGAGGGTCATTGGGATGCTTAACTCAGTCTTATGGAGCAGGAATGTAATGAGCAGAACTAAAAAATTAATATACAAATCCATATTAGAGAGTGTGGTTCTGTATGGAACGGAGACCTGGACAATTAACATGAAGCACATTAAAAAATTACAAGCTCTAGAGATGGACTTTTGGAGAAGATCGGCAAGAATCTCCAGGAAAGAAAAGATAAGGAACACCGAAGTAATAAGGAGAATGGAAATAAAAGAAAGAATATATGACGTAATGGATAGGAAGAAATTACAGTGGTACGGGCATGTACAACGAATGGAGAAAACCAGAATACCAAAATTGATACTGGAGTGGGAACCGGAGGGGAGAAGAAGAAGAGGACGACCTATGACCACCTGGCTGCAAAATGTACAGCACACAATGAGGAGAATGGGCGCAGAGGAAGAAGACACACAAGATCGAAACACCTGGAGAAATATTTGGAGAATATAGTTTAAGAACGTTTATTGTTTGTATTGTAATTTCCAAGTAAATTATTATGTTGGAGATAAGCCTCTGTAATGAGGAAAAGCTCGAAATAATAGTAATAAATATAATTTTCACTTTTCTAAACAAATTATCAAAATTAAATTAGCTCAGCAATTTTACTCTTTTATCATCAACAGTTACACTTCGTTTTAATCAATACTGACAGGATAGGACCCTACTTGATAACTGTTCATATTTAAGCACTCGTAACATAGCGTTACAATTAAGTTGGTAATTATTCACAAAATGAAACTATTGGGGTAGCTAGCCATGATACAATTCTAAATATTAAAGTCGGTCTGGTCTTACTTCAGTTGAGTGGCCGCTGGTACTGCCTAAGGTAATAATCGCCGACAATGCATGGGAACAGGTTGTTCTTAGCGTCGCTCGCAGACAACAATTTTGAGCGCACAATGCTCTTCTTTCATATTAATTCCTATTGATGCTTTTTTCACTGTGCCCAGTCAACACCGTGATTATGTCTGGCCATAAAATACACTTGTTCCAGTTTGGTACCTTATAATATGCCATTCTACATGCCGCTAGCAACCTCCCCGCCAGATGACAGACACCACAAGAGCTCGCATCAGACTCTACTGCGCTGTACACGTCCGCACTCAACTGACACTGTTCTCTACTTGAAATCTATTCTTAGAATCTTCACAATAGCAAGTCACCCTGAGTAGACCAGCGTGCTTCCCACATGTTATTACATTATTTTTTTTAGATACTGCATTTAAATTACACAATCATACTCATTCACAGGGAAATATTTACAAAATAGCGAAAAAATATATAACTTAAAAAATTACTCCATTATTCAAAAATGCAACATTAATACTGTGAAAATTTCTTATGTTAGGCAGTGTGCTGTTGTGTTATACACTGAAGAGCCGAAGAAACTGATACACCTGCTTAATATCGTGTCGGGCCCCCACGAGCACGCAGAAGTGCCGCAACACGACGTGGCATGGACACGACTAATGTCTGAAGTAGTGCTGGAGGAACTTGACACATGAATCCTGCAGAGCTGTCCATAAATCCGCAAGAGTGCGAGGGAGCGGAGAACAGTACGATGCAAGGCATCCCAGATATGCTCAATAATGTTCATGTCTGGGGAGTTTGGTGGCCAGCGGAACTGTTTAAACTCAAAAGAGTGTTCCTGCAGCCACTCTGTAGCAATTCTGGACGTGTGGGGTGGCGCATTGTTCTGCTGGAATTGCCCAAGTCCGTCGGAATGCACAATGGACATGAATGAATGTAGGTGGTCAAACCGGATGCTTACGTGCTTACGTGAGTGTCACCCGTCAGGAGTCGTATGTAGACGTACCAGGCGTCCCATATCATTCCAGCTGCACACGCCTTACATCATTACAGAGCCTCCACCAGCTTGAACAGTTTCCTGCTGACATGCACGATCCATGGACTCACGGGGTTGTCTCCGTACCAGTACACGTCCAACCGCTCGATACAATTTGTAACATGTTTCCAGTCCAATGTCGCTGTTGACGGGGCCAGGCTTCGGCTCCGAAAGCCCCTATCGATGATGTTTCGTTGAATGATTCGCACGCTGACACTTGCTGATCCAGCACTGAAATCTGCAGCAGTTAGCGGAAGGGCTACACTTAGCCACGTTGAACGATTCTCTTCAGTCGTCGTTGGCCCCGTTCTTGCAGAATCTTTATCCGGCCGCAGCGATGTCGGAGATTTGATGTTTTACCGGATTCCTGATATTCACGGTACACTCCGAATGGTCGTACGGGAAAATCCCACTTCATCGCTGCCTCGGAGATGCTGTGTCCTATCGCTCGTGCGCCGACTGTTCAAAATCACTTAACACTTTATAACATGCCATTGTAGCAGCAGTAACGGATCTAACAACTGCGCCAGACACTTGCCTTACATAGGCGCTGCCGCGCGGGATTAGCCGAGCGGTCTTAGGCGCTGCAGTCATGGACTGTGCGGCTGGTCCCGGCGGAGGTTCGAGTCCTCCCTGGGGGAAGGGAGGGGTGTGTTTGTCCTTAGGATAATTTAGGTTAAGTAGTGTGTAAACTTAGGGACTGATGACCTTAGCAGTTAAGTCCCATAAGATTTCACACATTTTGAACATAGGCGCTGCAGACCCCATCGCCATATTCTGCCTGTTTACAAATCTCTGTATTTGAATTCACATGCCTATACCAATTTTTTGGCGCTTCAGTGTAATATGTGTCAGTGCAACACTTCAACTACGTGATTGCTAATGACAGTAAACGGAATCCGCCATTCCTGTATTTCGATACACAACATCATGGAATATGACACAATCTACCTGTGCGTCCTCCATCTTAGTGTCGGCACTGAAGGCGACATGTCGCGTATTGTGGTAGGTCATATCGCAAAGGCATTACCGACATCTCACTACAAAACAGGCAGCTCTGATCTGTGCCGAACGAAAGATGAAGTTGCTCATACATTTCGATGATATTGTGTTGACCCATTGATATACATTTTTTAATTACGGTCTGCTGGGCTCCGGCCAAGCAGCAGAACAGCGTGATACGTGCAGGCGGGCAGTTAGACGGCCTGCGCAGTTTGCGTGGTGAGCGGTCGGAGTGAGAAGTGTGGCGCGACCCGGTGACAGCCGCTTTCACCTCCAGCCTCCGCACGGAGCAAACACCTGCGCCAGCCGCGCACGCCCTACCTCTGACAGTGATTTCGGCTGCACCACTGTAAAGGTGAACCTCTCGTGGATTTCTGGAAAACACTTGGTGGTCAAACACCCCTTCACAGAGAAAAATGTGCAATATCGGTAAACGCCATCCTTAAAGTTGACATTGTGAATACTTGGCAAAAGGAGGCCAGGAACGAACTGCTCGAAATAAGAAGGGTAATCTCCCCCCCCCCCCCCCTTTACAACTATATGTACAAGACTTCTCTGCAAATCATTCTTTAGTCCCTGGCAGAGGGTTCTACGAACTACATGCTCAATAATTCTCTATTATTCCACTCTCGAACAGCGTGTTGAAAAAAGGAACACCTGTATCTTTTCTTGCAGCTCTGATACTGCCTCTGGATCACGGGGTACCGGGATCGATTCCCGGCCGGGTTGGGGATTTTTCTCTCCCCGATAACTGGGTGTTTGTGTTGTCCTCATCATTTCATCATCATCATTCGTGCTCAAAAATTGTGCTGTGTAAAAATTAGAACTTTGTGCATGAGTTGATGACCGCGCAGTTGAGCGCTCCACAAACCAAACATCATCATCTTGCAGCTCTGATTTACGGTGTTATATTATGATGATCGTTTCTCCCTGGGTAGATCGGAGTCAACAAAATATTTCGCATTCGTAAGAGAAAGTTGTTGACAGAAATTTTGTCAGATCTCGTCACAACGAGAAACGCCCTTCTTTTAATTTTGTCTACCCCAAATCCTGTATAATGTCCATCACACTCTCTCTGCAATATCTCGATAACACAAAATAGGCTGCCCCTCTTTGAACTTTCTCGATGTACTCCGTTACTCCTATCTGTTGCATCTTCTAAGTGTTCTGCCAATAAAACTAAGTCTTTGGTTAGCCTTCCCCATAACATTTTATTAGTGTTCTTTCCAACTTAAGTTGTTTGGAATTCTAATTCCGAGGTATTTAATTGAATTTACAGCGGTTACATTTGATTAATTTATCGTGTAACCGAAGATTAACGGGTTCCTTTTGGTACAATAGGTAAAATAAACGTAGCTTCGAAAAGTGCATAAATAATTAGTTATTGTATGTAGGTTCCGTCTTTTATGCAAAACACTATTTTTTCTTCTTATCCTGGCCTCTGTGCCATCATCAATGGGTTTTGTTTCTCGAAAAACTGTAAAAAAGAGAACATACTGGGTGTATCAAAAAGAATCATCCGATTTGGCACGTCTATATTTTTGAAACTAATAAACATATACAATGAATTTTATTTTTTGATGAACGGTAAACTCAAAAAGGTTTTTTTTCATACCTTTTCATAGGTGTTCAATATACCCCCCTTGAGATGCACAGCATACATCAGTGTGGTATTCAAATTGTTCCCACACTCAGCGAGCATGCCTTGAATTAAAGCTGCCACAGATTCTGTTATGTGATGTCTCAGCTCATTCATTGTTCTTGGTAACAGAAGCACATAAACATTTTTTATAAGTCTCACAAGAAATAATCACATACAGTCATGTCCAGTGACCTTGAAGGCTGAATTATTTGGTCTAGTGCGAGCGATTCATCGTTCAATAATCCTTTGATTTAAAAAATTTCTGCACTTCCAGATGTCAGTGTAGCGGTGCCCCAAACTGTTAGTAAATGCAGTCGTTCGAATCAGTCTCCAACTGTGGAAAAGAAAGTTCTCAGGCTTCCTGTAACAGTGTTTTCGGCAAACAAAAATGGACCATACACCTTTTCCCATGAAACTGCACAAAACACACTACGTTTTAGAGAGTCCGTCTCATGTTATACAACTTGATGTGGTTGTTCCGTACCCCATATTCTCACAGTTTGACGGTTCACCTTTCCATTTAAATAGAATGTTGGCTCGTTACTAAACGCGTGTGAGAAAGCGGCCATCCTCCATCTAACCAAGAACAAAATTACAGAACTCCACAGGCTATTGCCTGTCACCTTCACGAAGTGCTTGCAGTAGCTGAATCTTGTACGGTTTCGTATGTAAACGTCGACGCAACACACGCCAGACGGACATCAGGGGCATGATGAGCTGTCGAGCTCCACGGCGAACGGATTTTTGCGGACTTTTTGTCAATCTATGGCGGACACGTTCGACGTCTGTCACACACATTCGGGGGCGGCCGGGCGATTTGCCTTTACACAACCTGTTTCTCGCAATTGTGATCTAACAAAATCAGATCGAAAGACAGTATTTGTTCTTACCTTGATTTTATATTATACGGCTTTGTAGGACAATCTGTATGGTATCCTGCACTGATAGTCTGCCATCTGCAAACGACGTCAAACGACGTAGATGTGAATTTTATCAGCGAGTTAACACCTCCCTTGACTTTTAAAAACGTGGTTTTGGTGTGGCAAAATTTTTTGCGTATGTATTTGTTATTACTGACGTTTTGTTGTGACAGATTCTTCTTCTTTCGCATTCTGAGGCAATAAAATAAATAGCAGTGGAAAATGGTTACAAGACCTATATGATAGAGAAATTAAACCAACAAATTTGTAAATGGAAAAGAAACGGATGCACCACACACACACAAAATCTTACACAACACAGAACAACACAACACACAATGACCACATGCAAGACTCAACATGCGACACCACACACACAAAACTAAATGACTCATACTCACCTACAATAACCAAATTGTCTGCAGAGTGGGCAACATATTGAAGGAACAGGGAATTCAAACAGGATACAGGACAGGTACAACACAGAAGACACTTAGAACGCAGGAGACACCCACAGATAAATTAAACAGATCGGGAGTATATGAACTCACAATGAACATTTGCCAATCAGTATACATAGGATAGACATGTACGACTTTTAAAAGAAGATACTCCGAACATCTCAGAGCCCTAAAAAGTAACAGCAACCGTAACACATTTGCTGACCACCTAATGGCCCGTAACCACCATCCAGCTTAAATAGCAACAGATTTCAAAATACTGAAATCCATCCACAGTCCATACTACAGGCTAACAACAGAAGAAAAATTCCACATACAGAAGGCAATAGCAGAATGCAAACAAGTTTTAAATGAATACACGATAGTCTGCGAAGGCACATTATTTAACACATTAAAGGTACACACAAAAAAGGCAACACAAACAGCAAAAGGAGCTCACATACACACACCATACACAGAAAAAAGAGATTTAAAAGTAAACAACATTCAAATTCGGCGGCAAACTCACTCGTGAACAAATGAGCTATTGTTGTTTACAGGTCACTTTAAAATTAACTAATTAAGTAATTTAGAAATCTAGCCCTTAATTTACAGTCAAATTACATACAAAATTTTTAATGTCAAATGGAAAAGCATAGGTTCCGTGCATTTCCGAGGCTATCCCAGCTGGTGACAGGCACCAATCTTATCTATCCTTTCGTATCTTTCTACTATATTCTTTTAAATTAAAGATAAACTGAAACAGTTATCTGTGTCAGCCACATTTTATTCGATCATTCTTGTTGTGATTGATTAATGGTGTGCTTCCGCTTGTTCTTTCGAGGTATCGTTTCCATTTCATGCATACGCGGAAGCACACCATTAATCACTTATTATTTACTTTAGCAATGCGTTTCGAGAACTTACACCCTTATCTCCAGGAGAACCAGCGGATTACCTTACATTTTTGTTTGCTGGATGTAGCCAGTTACCTGCTTTGAGTTTCATTTCGAATATGTTCCAGCAGAAAAATCTCCGAGATTCATCATAAACATACGTTTTCATCTTTAGATGTCACACAAACACGAATCATCAACGCAAACAGTCCATAGATTTCACAGATGTAGAAATGTTGCAGTTACTAACCACAGTCCAACATGGACGACATAAAGTTCTTCTAAGTTACTAGCATTTTTACTTTAACACCCTTCGTTTTCTTTAAATAATTTCATATTCTTCGTTACTCGTTATTAATCCTCATTGCTGAAAGTGATAACTGGCCGTAATGAGGAACAGTTTACGTTATTATACGGAAACATGTAAAACGTACGACCTATTTTAAAATATTAGGAGACAGGTGTTTAAATAGGCAATAAATGAAATGAAATGAGTACAATATAGTCCATCTCCATCCTGTACTCGCATCGTGTGTCAGGTATTGCGTAAAACGATATGACTCTTACTATCACATGCTTGTTTCATACGAATGTTAGCTGCATAGCCACAGTACCAATGTTTTTATCAAAAGCTGCTCTTTATAAGCTTACGAATCAAAGTGTTAGCCATCTCCTTAAAAAGTACACACCGGTCGCTTTGGGGCGCTGTAGATGATGCAGAATTAACAACAGATGGTCATGTGCCTCTCCATCGCTGCTGCGACTTGGCTCTACAGTGGTGTGTATCTGCCAGTCGGTTGAATGGAATCAGCGCGGTCCGGTATGGAGACTTCAAGACGCGACGGAATCGCAAAATGGTTCAAATGGCTCTGAGCACCATGGGACTTAACTGCTGAGGTCATCAGTCCCCTAGAACTTAGAACTACTTAAACCTAACTAACCTAAGGACATCACATCCGTCCATGCCCGAGGCAGGATTCGAACCTGCGACCATAGCGGTAGCACGGTTCCAGGCTGTAACGCCTAGATCCGCTCGGCCACCCCGGCCGGCACGGAATCGCAGAAATGAGCTATAAGTGTTGGACGTTCCACTGACCACACCGAAATTAAGTTGCCGATTTGTTGCAGTATCACATACTGAATGTGCAAGGAGTGGCGAATCGCTGACGGAACGGTGTAGATCTCGCAGCTAGAGAACGCAGCATAATAACAGTGCTTGTGAAAAGAGCCTAACCAACAGGTTAGGACTGTCGCGCCATATCAATGACAAGAATTGTTGCAGTCACTACCCGTAGGTCCATTTCACTCATTTCCCGAGCGAAGGAACTGCATTCAGTACAAATTTGGAGTGGGTTCACGAAGGAACCGTACTAAAAATTGGAAATTTGTGGTAAGTTGTTTGGGACCAAACTGTTGAGGTCATCGGTCCCTAGACTTACACACTACTTAATCTAACTTAAACCAACTTACGCTAGGACAACACGCACACCCATGCCCAAGGGAGGTCTCGAGCCTCCGACGGGGGAATCCGCGCGGACCGTGGCAAGGCGCCCCAGACCGCACGGCTACCCCGCGCGGCGAACCATACTAAAATTGACGCGGTTCTTAACCCTGGCAAACCAGCTGGTAGTCTCAAAGCTAGAGATCCGTAGCCTAATTAACGCAATCAGTAATAGAACCAACTTGAATGTGTTGAACAAGAACCCAACTGAACAGGCCAGATAAAGCTCTAGTCGCAGATATATAAACAGAATGATGTCACTTACAACCTGTTTCGAGATTCACTCATAAAAAATACCTTAAACGTCACCAGTATTCAGTCGAAACTTCTGCGTACAGCACAGTGTAGAGAGAAGATTTCTAACATCAAATACAAATTTAAATGCTGGGAAACTTTTTCTGAAGGTATTTTTGTGGACATAAGCGTTCAAAGAAGAAGAGAATAGAAGCTTTTGAAATGTGGTGCAACAGAAGAATGCTGAAGATTAGATGGATAGATCGCGTAACGAATGAGGAGGGGAGGGAGAAGAAATTTATGGTACAACTTGATTAAGAGAAGGGACTGGTTGTAGGGCATATTCTAAGGCATAGAGGAATTTTCAATATGGTAGCGTAGGTATGTGTGGGTGGCAAACACTGTAGATGAATACCAAACATGTTCAAATGGGTGTAGGTTACGTTAGTTATTCGGACATGAAGAAGCTTATTTAGGATAGAGTAGTGCGGAGAGCTGCATCATACAACGCTTGGAACTGCAGACCACAACGACAACAACATTTGAAGAGTATAAAAGTCAAACTTTCTAAATGTCATTTTTTCATTGCTCTTGTGCTCTCGGTACTCTGTTGCATGACCCTAGACTTGTTCCGAATGCTAAATTATGTAAAAAGCTTTGAAAACATTCTCTACTAGATGGCGCATGGCATTTGTACCACGCACTGTTCCTCTGCAGCTCCTAGTTTCATATACCAAATTCACCTTCGTTTCGTTGATGTATAGTTTGCGTTGTAAGCAGAGTGCATGTAAATTTGTGTTTATGCTAATAAAACATCTTTCTAATTGAAGGAAAGAATTTCGACATAAAAATAGTTAAAAAATTGGAGAAGTGAACAGACAAAACAACGTGGGCGTGGAAAAGGTTTCTTAGTCATTTCTTCCCAAGAGTACAGAGAGTTCTACAGTAAACTACATTGTGTAAGAAACAAAAGTCAGTACTTATATTTTCTTTCTTGAATTTAGTTTTGTTATTTTCTTGTGAAAAACTTAAAAGATATGAGAGATGGAACTTGTTGAATACAGTCCTACTAGTTAACATATTACTGCTTTATTTCTGCACTTGTACCATCGCATACAAAACGTAGTGCCTCAGTATTAATGGCAAGTAGATCATCAGCACAAGTCTGTGGTATCTGAATACCTTCTCAATTGTTTGCCCACAAATAAGATATGTACAGAAACAGATACATTGTTTTTTTTTATTATCCTGACAAATGTGAGATTTGGCACTTGCGAACGCGTGCTAAAAAGGTATGCCTTCGAATATTTTATGTTAAAACTCTTGAAGTTATTTAAATATAGCGAACGTAATTAAAACTGTACATCGATATTCTCCATGTCTTCATATTTGGCGACGAACACATTTCTCCCAACAAGAGACCAGTTTGTTGATACTTTTACTGTAGAATGTTCGACTTTGTTGACGGAACCACAACCTCACCTCTGCTTGCACCGCTTCATCACTATCTGGGAGGTGTTCTGTAAGTTTTCGGAACAGATGAAAATAAGGTACGGCCAATCGGGACTGAATGGAGGATGATGATCAATGATAGTGAAACCAAGGCGTACGATTGTAGCTAATGTTGTGACTTGCATGTAGGGTCTGGCATTGTCCACGACATATTTACACACCACTATGTTACACGCTACAATTCAGAGCCCTCTTGTGGCGGTAGTCTACGAATATGTAGACGTGAAGAATAAAGATAAAGAATGTCAACAGCGTTTGTTTTAGCTTTAAGAATTTTCACATAAAAAATTCAGAGGCATTATTTTCCATTCTTCTGTTCATCTGACTCAGACCCGAAAAACTCTCTTGCTATAACGATTTTGTCAATACTGATTTACACAGGTGTAAGATTTTACCTTGGGTTTACGTAATTGTGAGCTGTACATCGTTTCCTGCGATTTTTTTTTTTCCATTGTGCAACGCAACATTAACACCTCGAGAAAATTGAGAGGTGGCATGAGCCTCCTCTCATATTTCTATCTTACTCTGAGTAATTCGATTTTCCTCTCTAATTGCATGTGGTGAAAAGTCGCTATTCCTTCACACGCGGACTTCCCACGCAGCGTCTCTCGTCACCCGGCTGGTCCGGTGACAGGTGGGCTCTGCTGATCTTGAAAGGGTTAAGCCGACGGGTGTGAGGGAGTCGAGTGGATGCTTTCCAGACGCCGACATTGTCAAGAGCGGCGGCGACACGCCCACAGGGGCCTGACGGAGCGGCTGGGCTAGAGATTCCGTTACTTCGCAGAAACGTAGTGAATATACTTTCTGGCGGGCTACCAGCGAGGCGTGGGAATGACTTGTGTTCCCAGGCAGTTTTCGAGGGAAAATTCCCGCCTTTTCTGCAAAATCATAACTGTGGTTGGCTTGCTCAGGGAATAGCTCCATGACGTAGCAAAATCGGCGCAGAAATTGGTGCCAAGTATCTCCACTGGTGGAATAGTACTGCGTCGGCAATAGAGGGGAATTTTCCGCCGGTTTTCGAGTTGCTGCTTGGAACGTTTAACCACGACCACTGTCGTCGGGGCGGGAATGTTCTGTGTTTGGCTTGTATAGGTGCTTTTGAGAGGGTCGGCTCTCGCCTTTCGGTCGGGGTAGGTTACACGACTGAGCTCTCGCTGCTCTGAACAGCCTGCCTTCCGTTGGCTGTCTAATATACTTTTATTTAATTGTAACTGTTTGACGAAGTTGCTGAAGTTTCGACTTCAACGTAACTTTCCGAGTACAGTTGGCAATTGAGCGTTCTGCGTACAAGTGGCCTATGTTGTCTGTCTTGAGCAGTTTCGGCTAAAGTTGACTGTATCGGAGTTACTGTGTGACTTTGCTTGTTAAAATCAATCACCGTACCGTCAGTGATTGTGTGGTGGGCCTTCATCGTCTCCCTCAGAGGCGCATTTGTATAACTAGGAAGTCTTTAGCTGGAACAACCAGACCAGAATAATTTGTTTGGGCTATAATCGCGACATTATTATCGCCACGACGGGACGTCGAAGTAATCAGCCATCGCCTCCGGTATGCCAAATAGTGTTCTTGCAGTTAAGAAGACAGCTTGGTAATGTATGTCCTCAGCACTGGCAGATTAGGGAATTTAGCTAGGTGATAATCAGAGCTCAGCAGAGCGCGCCTGTTCGTCTTTTCTAACTTTGTTCTGTTTTGTGTGTTCATTGTCTGAGTTACCACTACCGTAGCAGCAATTAATGTTGAGTTGGCTGGATGTTTCTCTTAAGATTTGAGTTGCAAGGAATTGGCTCCACATACCACTTCGTCATAAATGTCACAATCTAGTTTATGGACAACTTCACAGCATTTATATGAGTATCCAATTTGATCCAGTTTGATGTATTGTAAATGTTTCATGTGTTTTGTTTATTATTTTGAGTTTAGTCATAATAAATCAAATTGTTAATTTGGACAGAACTTTCATTCTGTTAATCGGTAGAGCAACCCTTTCATTTCTCACTACGTTATTGAAACTTTCCTTTATTTAATAAATTTCTATCAAATTAAATTATTGCAGGTACCAAACTCTTTTCTACTCCACTTGCAGGGTCTATTACAGCCAATTCGCGTTTCTTCTTAATCCATGTGCAACAGCTAAAGTCGGAGTTAGAAAAGGGGGGGGGGCCTTAGAGCATCATTTACATACGCAGATTCTAGAAGAATTTAGCGTTAAATACACTGCTAGCCCCGGCACCTCGCAAAATCACATGTATTGGTAAGCCAAAGCATTATGATCATCTGCTTAATAGCATGTTTGTCCGCCTTTGGAACGAAATACATCACTAATTCTACGTATCGTGGATCTGACAGTTTGTTAGTAGGTTTGTGGAGGTACATGGCATTAGCACAGAGCACAACTTAATCATAGCTAACACTTGGTTTAAGAATCATGAAAGAAGGTTGTATACATGGAAGAATCCTGGAGATACAAAAAGGTATCAGATAGATTATACAATGGTAAGACAGAGATTTAGGAACAAGGTTTTAAATTGTAAGACATTTCCAGGGGCAGATGTGGACTCTGACCACAATCTATTGGTTATGACCAGTAGATTAAAACTGAAGAAACTGCAAAATGTGAGAATTTAAGGAGATGGGACCTGGATAAACTGAAAGAACCAGAGGTTGTACAGAGTTTCAGGGAGAGCATAAGGGAACAATTGACAGGAATGGGGGAAAGAAATACAGTAGAAGAAGAATGGGTAGCTTTGAGGGATGAAGTAGTGAAGGCAGCAGAGGATCAAGTAGGTAAAAAGACGAGGGCTAGTAGAAATCCTTGGGTAACACAAGAAATATTGAATTTAATTGATGAAAGGAGAAAATATAAAAATGCAATAAATGAAGCAGGCAAAAAGGAATACAAACGTCTCAAAAATGAGATCGACAGGAAGTGCAAAATGGCTAAGCAGGGATGGCTAGAGGACAAATGTAAAGATGTAGAGGCTTATCTCACTAGGGGTCAGATAGATACTGCCTACAGGAAAATTAAAGACCTTTGGAGACAAGAGAACCACTTGTATGAACATCAAGAGCTCAGATGGAAACCCAGTTCTAAGCAAAGAAGGGAAAGCAGATAGGTGGAAGGAGTATATAGAGGATCTATTCAAGGGCGATGTACTTGAGGACAATATTATGGAAATGGAAGAGGATGTAGATGAAGATGAAATGGGAGATACGATACTGCGTGAAGAGCTTGACAGAGCACTGAAAGACCTGAGTCGAAACAAGGACCCTGGAGTAGACAACATTCCATTGGAACTACTGACGGCCTTGGGAGAGCCAGTCCTGACAAAACTCTACCATCTGGTGAGCAAGATGTATGAAACAGGCGAAATACCCTCAGACTTCAAGAAGAATATAATAATTCCAATCCCAAAGAAAGCAGGTGTTGACAGATGTGAAAATTACCGAACTATCAGTTTAATAAGCCACAGCTGCAAAATACTAACACGAATTCCTTACAGACGAATGGAAAAACTAGTAGAAGCGACCTTGGGGAAGATCAGTTTGGATTTCGTAGAAACACTGGAACACGTGAGGCAGTACTGACCTTACGACTTATCTTAGAAGAAAGATTAAGGAAAGGCAAACCTACGTTTCTAGCATTTGTAGACTTAGAGAAAGCTTTTGACAATGTTGACTGGAATACTCTCTTTCAAATTCTAAAGGTGGCAGGGGTAAAATACAGGGAGCGAAAGGCTATTTACAATTTGTACAGAAACCAGATAGCAGTTATAAGAGTCGAGGGGCATGAAAGGGAAGCAGTGGTTGGGAAGGGAGTAAGACAGGGTTGTAGCCTCTCCCCGATGTTATTCAATCTGTATATTGAGCAAGCAGTAAAGGAAACAAAAGAAAAATTCGGAGTAGGTATTAAAATCCATGGAGAAGAAATAAAAACTTTGATGTTCGCCGATGACATTGTAATTCTGTCAGAGACAGCAAAGGACTTGGAAGAGCAGTTGAATGGAATGGACAGTGTCTTGAGAGGAGTATATAAGATGAACATCAACAATAGCAAAACGAGGATAATGGAATGTAGTAGAATTAAGTCGGGTGATGCTGAGGGAATTACACTCCTGGAAATTGAAATAAGAACATCGTGAATTCATTGTCCCAGGAAGCGGAAACTTTATTGACACATTCCTGGGGTCAGATACATCACATGATCACACTGACAGAACCACAGGCACATAGACACAGGCAACAGAGCATGCACAATGTCGGCACTAGTACAGTGTATATCCACCTTTCGCAGCAATGCAGGCTGCTATTCTCCCATGGAGACGATCGTAGAGATGCTGGATGTAGTCCTGTGGAACGGCTTGCCATGCCATTTCCACCTGGCGCCTCAGTTGGACCAGCGTTCGTGCTGGACGTGCAGACCGCGTTAGACGACGCTTCATCCAGTCCCAAACATGCTCAACTGGGGACAGATCCGGAGATCTTGCTGGCCAGGGTAGTTGACTTACACCTTCTAGAGCACGTTGGGTGGCACGGGATACATGCGGACGTGCATTGTCCTGTTGGAACAGCAAGTTCCCTTGCCGGTCTAGGAATGGTAGAACGATGGCTTCGATGACGGTTTGGATGTACCGTGCACTATTCAATGTCCCCTCGACGATCACCAGTGGTGTACGGCCAGTGTAGGAGATCGCTCCCCACACCATGATGCCGGGTGTTGGCCCTGTGTGCCTCGGTCGTATGCAGTCCTGATTGTGGCGCTCACCTGCACGGCGCCAAACACGCATACGACCATCATTGGCACCAAGGCAGAAGCGACTCTCATCGCTGAAGACGACACGTCCCCATTCGTCCCTCCATTCACGCCTGTCGCGACACCACTGGAGGCGGGCTGCACGATGTTGGGGCGTGAGCGGAAGACGGCCTAACGGTGTGCGGGACCGTAGCCCAGCTTCATGGAGACGGTTGCGAATGGTCCTCGCCGATACCCCAGGAGCAACAGTGTCCCTAATTTGCTGGGAAGTGGCGGTGCGGTCCCCTACGGCACTGCGTAAGATCCTACGGTCTTGGCGTGCATCCGTGCGTCGCTGCGGTCCGGTCCCAGGTCGACGGGCACGTGCACCTTCCGCCGACCACTGGCGACAACATCGATGTACTGTGGAGACCTCACGCCCCACGTGTTGAGCAATTCGGCGGTACGTCCACCCGGCCTCCCGCATGCCCACTATACGCCCTCGCTCAAAGTCCGTCAACTGCACATACGGTTCACGTCCACGCTGTCGCGGCATGCTACCAGTGTTAAAGACTGCGATGGAGCTCCGTATGCCACGGCAAACTGGCTGACACTGACGGCGGCGGTGCACAAATGCTGCGCAGCTAGCGCCATTCGACGGCCAACACCGCGGTTCCTGGTGTGTCCGCTGTGCCGTGCGTGTGATCATTGCTTGTACAGCCCTCTCGCAGTGTCCGGAGCAAGTATGGTGGGTCTGACACACCGGTGTCAATGTGTTCTTTTTTCCATTTCCAGGAGTGTAGATTAGGAAATGAGACACTTAAAGTAGTAAAGGTGTTTTGCTATTTGGGGAGCAAAATAACTGATGATGGTCGAAGTAGAGAGGATATAAAATGTAGACTGGCAATGGCAAGGAAAGCGTTTCTGAAGAAGAGAAATTTGTTAACATCGAGTATTGATTTAAGTGTCAGGAAGTCTTTTCTAAAAGTATTCGTATGGAGTGTAGCCATGGATGGAAGTGAAACATGGACGATAAATAGTTTGGACAAGAAGAGAATAGAAGCTTTCGAAATGTGGTGCTATAGAAGAATGCTGAAGATTAGATGGGTAGATCACATTACTAATGAGGAAGTATTGAATAGGATTGGGGAGAAGAGAAATTTGTGGCACAACTTGACCAGAGGAAGGGATCGGTTGGTAGGACATGTTCTGAGGCATCAAGGGATCACCAATTTAGTATTGGAGGGCAGCATGGAGGGTAAAAATCGTAGAGGGAGGCCAAGAGATGAATACACTAAGCAGATTCAGAAGGATGTAGGTTGCAGTAGGAGAGCTGCATCAAACCAGTCTCAGGAGTGAAGACCACAACAACAACAACATGGCATTAGCTAACTACGCACAGGTCGTGTAATTCGCGTTAATAACGGGTTGCAGATTTGCATATTCGGTGACGGCGCCCGACAGCGACCGGTATGAGTTCCATAGGATTTACATCAGGCGAATTTGGTCGCCGAGACATTAACGTGGGTTCACGATAATATTCCTCAAACCACCGTAGCACGGTTCTAGCTCCGAGATACAGACAATTATATTGCTGAAACCGTTGGAGAAGACATCAGGCATGAAGGGATGCAGATGGTTCGCAGCTGTCAGCGTCTTCGATTACTACCACAGATCCCATGCAGTAGAAGGAGAATGTCACCCTTAGCATAATAGTGCACCCAACAGCCTGCGTCAGGGGCGCGTTGGACATTTCGAGCTGCCGTTCACCTCGACGACGGAATTAGAGGAGACGACCATTGATCTAGTGTAGCAAAAACGTGATTCATCCGAAGAGCCAACCTGTTTGCCTTGATCGACGGTCGAAATCCGATGGTCCCGTGCCCACTGTAGTCCTAAATGACGATATCTTTGGGTCAACAAGTGACACGTAGGGGCGATCTGCTGCGGATCTCCGTGTTCAATAATGTAGATGAATGGTGTGCTCTGGAACACTTGTGCGTGCACCAGCGTTTTGCTCTTTCAGCAGAGATGCCATAGATCACCACCTACCCTACTTTACAGAGCAGACAGGCCTCCGAACCCCATGTTCTGTGAAGTGTCGTGGATGTCCAACCATTTACCGCTTAATAGTAGTTTCACTGTCCTACCTCTGTCCGTAAATGCTCACGACAGTAGCAAGTGAAGATTCGACAACCTTCGCCGTTTTCGAGATACTCGTTCACAGACTTTGCATAAAAATAATCTACCCTTTGTCAAAGTCGCTTATCTCAATGGATTTTTCCCTTTTGCAGCCCATATCTTCGCTAGGGTGATCCCCCTCTCTGTCTTCTCCGCTTACGTACTTTAGTTACCGCTTCATGTGCCCGCAACGCCATCAGGTGGCATGCAAGGTCGCAGTGGACAGTGATCATAATGTTTTAGCTTATCGGTGTACACTTGATTGATGTAAGCGTGTTGCATTTGAAGAGGAGAGTACGAAGACAGCGAAATGCGTCGTGCATAAAACAAATAATATCCGTGCAATGAGTTTTATTTGTAATATGGTTCAAATGGCTCTGAGCACTATGGGACTTAACTTCTAAGGTAATCAGTCCCCTAGAACTTAGAACTACATAAACCTAACTAACCTAAGGACATCACACACATCCATGCCCAAGGCAGGATTCGAACCTGCGACCGTAGCAGCAGCGTCGTTCCGGAGTGAAGCTTCTAGAACCGCTCGGCCACAGCGGCCGGCTGACGGGAGTTTAACAGACTTTTTAACGGAGAATGGTAGTTAAAGCTAGACACATGGGACATTCCATTACGGAAATCGATAGAAAATTCAATATTTCGAGATCCACAGTGTCGAGAGCGTGCCGAGAAAACCAAATTTCATATATTACTTCTCATCACAGTCAACGCTGTGGCCTTCACTAAACGACCGAGAGCAGCGGCGTTAGCATAGGGTTGTCAGTGCTAACAGACAATCAACACTGTGAAATAACCGCAGAAATCAGTGTGCGACGTGCATCGAACGTATCCGTTAGGACAATGCGGCGAAATCTGGCGTTAATGAGCTATGGCAGCAGAGGACCAACACGAGTGCCTTTGCTGATAGCACGACATCGCCTGCAGCTCCTCTCCTGGGGTCGTGACCATATCAGTTGGGCCCTAGATGACTGTAAACCTCGTTCTGGTCAGATGAGTCCCGGTTTCAGTTGGTAAGAGCCGATGGTAGGGTTCGAGTGTGGTGCAGACGCCATGAACCCATGGATCAAAGTTGTCAACAAGGCACTGTACAAGCTGGTAGTGGCTCCATAACGGTGTAGGGTGTGTTCAGATGGACTAAACTGGGTCTTCTGGCCCAACTGAACTTATCACTGACCGGAAATAGTTATGTTCGCCTTCTTGGAGACCCTTCTGCAGCCATTCATGGGCTTCGTGTTCCCAAACAACAGTGGAACGTTTATAGATGACAAGGTATCATGTCACCAGGCCACAACTGTTCGCGATTGGTTTGAAGAATATTCTGGATAATTTGAGAGAATGGTTTGGCCACCAATATCGCCCAACATGAATTCGATAGAACATTTATGAGACATAAGCGAGAGGTCAGTTCGTGCAAAAATCCTGCACCGGCAACACTTTCGCAGTTACGGACAGCTACAGACTCAGCATGGCTCAATATTTCTGCAGCGGTCCTTCAACGACTTGTTGAGTCCATGCCATGTCGATTTGCTGCACTACGCCAAGCAGAAGCAAGTCCGACACGGCATTAGGAGATATCCCATGACTTGTAGTTGCAGATCCGTGTACATCACTTTATACATTTTTATTGCATGTTTCCTACGATGTACACTGCTGGCCATTAAAATTGCTACACCACGAAGATGACGTACTACAGACGCGAAATTTAACTGACAGGAAGAAGATGCTGTGATATGCAAATGATTAGCTTTTCAGAGCATTCACACAAGGTTGGCGCCGTTGGCGACACCTACAACGTGCTGACATGAGGACAGTTTCCAACCGATTTCTCATACACAAACAGCAGTTGACCGGCGTTGCCTGGTGAAACGTTGTTGTGATGCCTCGTGTAAGGAGAAGAAATGGGTACCATCACGTTTCCGACTTTGATAAAGGTCGGATTGTAGCCTATCGCGATTGCGGTTTATCGTATCGCGATATTGCTGTTCGCGTTGGTCGAGATACAATGACTGTTAGCAAAATATGGAATCGGTGGGTTCAGTAGGGTAATACGGAACGCCGTGCTGGATCCCAACGGCCTCGTGTCACTAGCAGTCGAGATGACAGGCATCTTATCCTCATGGAACCATCTGCACGAACAGTTCGACAGCGTTTGCAGCAGCATGGACTATCAGCTCGGAGACCACGGCTGCGATTACCCTTGATGCTGCATCACAGACAGGAGCGCCTGCGATGGTGTACTCAACGACGAACCTAGGTGCACGAATGGCAAAACGTCATTTTTTCGGATGAATCCAGGTTCTGTTTACAGCATCATTATGGTCGCATCCATGTTTGGCGCACGGTGAACGCACATTGGAAGCGTGTATTCGTCATCGCCATACTGGCGTATAACCCAGCTTTGGTGGTATGGGGTGCCAATGGGTACACGTCTCGGTCACCTCTTGTTCGCATTGACGGCACTTTGAACAGTGGACGTTACATTCCTGCGAAACCCTACATTTCAGCAGGATAATGCACGACCGCATGTTGCAGGTCCTGTACCAGCCTTTCTGGATACAGAAAATGTTCGACTGCTGCCCTGGCCAGCACATTCTCCAGATCTCTCACCAATTGAAACGTCTGGTCAATGGTGCCAAGCAACTGGCTCGTCACAATACGCCAGTCACTACTCTTGATCAACTGTGGTATCGTGTTGAAGCTGCATGGGCAGCTGTACCTGTACTCGCCATCCAAGCTCTGTTTGACTCAATGCCCAGGCGTATCAAGGCCGCTATTACGGCCAGAGGTGGTTGTTCCGGGTACTGATTTCTCAGGACCTATGCACCCAAACTGCGTGAAAATATAATCACATGTCAGTTCTAGTATAATGTATTTGTCCAATGAATACCTGTTTATCATCTGTATTTCTTCTTGCTGTAGCAATTTTAATGGCCAGTAGCGTAATTTCTTTCACGATTTAGCCTCTGAGTATTTTGAACTTAAATTTATACTGACATAGTTTAACCAGTACCGCAGCTGGTGATTATATTTGGAGGCAGCTACAATGAAGGAGATTGCCTAGTGTGGACTCGCGCAGCTCTTTAGCTGTGCCCGCGGTGTCCGCATACATTTTATCGACGGCCGCTGGCAGCTGGTAACGAGAAGCCGTCGCGATAAGACAAACGCTTCCGGTGAAACACCGCAGCTGAAAATGGGGCGCCTGGTTTAGCTCGTCACTCCATACGGGCCTCAGCAGCCCACGTGGTGAGCGCGGGAGAGCGGCGGGCTGTTTGCTGTTCTCTACTTTCTGTCAGATCTGCGTCTAACTCAGAGAGGATACTTATTCTCCGTTTTCTCTCTTTTAATTTGTGCAGTTTTTATTTATACCTGTCTGTACGAGTACCCATAGTAGACTAAGGGACTTTACAACCAAATACCAGGCTGGCAATGCGGAAGCCGGAATCTTTCTAAGCCGGTGTCTTTCTAGTGGCGGCATTCTATTTGTTTATTTAACCAGGCAAGATTAGTACCATCACACCCTCTCATATATCTAACTAGTCATTTTACGTTACTTTTATCGCGATAAGCGTGTTATAAGCATAGCTGAGCAACGTTGATCAAAAAATTTTTACTTCGCTAATCGTTAACCCGTTACTAAAAAATAACTTCATTAAGCGTTAAAGGAGATTTATCGGAAGTTAAATAGTAAATCCTATATGTCAGTATAGTGAAATCAGCAAGCGAATCGAACGTATTACCGTTGATTAAATAAAAATGTTTAGATTGGGGAAGTTTAGGTAGGACATCAAAGATAAATAAAAACAGTTTAATCATTTAGTTTTATAATTATTTATTTATCAATGTTATATCGCGGCAGAAGCAAGAGACAGGAGAATCAGATAGTACCTGATATAAAGTGCGTATTTCCCTTCATGCATATCAACATGTTAAAGCTTTCATCCGAGAACGAGGCTTGTCTAGGAGAGAAAACATCACTGCCAACAGAAAATTCGATTCCATGATTTAGTTTCCACAGTCAGTCCACAAACAAAAAACCAAAACAGCCAACACGTAGTTTTTCTCGCTCGCAGTCGATTGTTTACATAATCGCACGCACCTCCTGCACTAAACTAATATACTACAACAATACTTGAATAATGAATGTCGATCAGTTACATTCAGACCATGCGCAAGGAATATAAATAAAGGTTTCTTCTTTAATAAATATGCCAACATTCATGCACAGGTGCGCTCACAATAAATGACAACAGATTGTCGTTAAATATTTTTTAAATAATTATTTATGCCTTCTTAACAGAAGAGGCTTTTGGTTCTCTTTACAATTGTGGTGTCCGCTAACACGTGCGATTGACTTCTTTTAAATTAGCACAGTTTTTAGTACCACTAGTATTCAACATTTAAATAAAGATACTGGCAAAATACTGAACTGTTCTGTAAGTAAATACACAAGTATGACAAAATATCAGGTATTAGTGCTGTATTCATTTGCTGTGTGAATGTGGAGAATAGGATGTTCTGACAAACATTTGCATAACGAAATCGACCTAAAAACGTCTTATATCAATAAATAAAATAAATATAGATACATAGCTGCCGGCCGGAGTGGCCGTGCGGTCCTAGGCGCTACAGTCTGGAACCGAGCGACCGCTACGGTCGCACGTTCGAATCCTGCCTCGGGCATGGATGTGTGTGATGTCCTTAGGTTAATTAGGTTTAATTAGTTCTAAGTTCTAGGCGACTGATGACTTCAGAAGTTAAGTCGCATAGTGCTCAGACCCATTTGATACATAGCTTTCAGGGATGATAGTTATAGTATGATATCATCTGAGATACCGTTTGTTGAAATATAGAGATTGATTGTGTAAGTGTTTATTCACTGTGAAATATCAACTTCTGTTGTTTTAAAGATATTGAAATACTGTCGTATCATTGGATGCGCCTCATTAATCTGAGATCGTCGATGTATTCAGATTTGCATTAATACTGTACTGTGAGATATAGTCGAATCTCAAAGAGCTGTAACTTAGCCATCTATAAGATTGTCTGACACTCCGCCATTTCTTGGAGGATCTCCTGTACAGAGGCCATGCGAGCATCAGCCGTCAAAATTGCCAGCTTAGGGACTTTCCCCATTTCCGGTTACGCGCTTCTTGTCTCTGCATCTGCGCTCGCCTGGGGCGGGCGCCGACT
The DNA here is from genome assembly GCF_021461395.2 of Schistocerca americana. Classification (NCBI taxonomy): domain Eukaryota; kingdom Metazoa; phylum Arthropoda; class Insecta; order Orthoptera; family Acrididae; genus Schistocerca; species Schistocerca americana. The sequence continues at coordinate 336,280,901 of NC_060123.1, read as the reverse complement.
CGTACCCGTACAAGCAAGCAAATTCAGCTCTGCTCAGTACTAGCCCTACGTGGACGAATAACCCGCCTAGATACTCGTAACGCTACAGGGTGGAAGAGAGAGAGAGAGAAAAAGAGTAACGTTAAAACAACGAGTTATTAAAAATGCGGAAAAGAAAGTAACGTGACCGATTGAGAGATGAAAGTGCGAGCTAACATCCCAAAGATGTTCGGGCTCACATGCGGTTCCTCGTCGTCGAAATGTCTTGGCTCAAACTCGTCTAGGGGTTGAACCGTATGTTTCGCATTACACGCCCTAAATTAGACACTTGTGACCCTTTGGTTAAATTGTCTGGCTGATGGCAAGTTTGCGAAATACAAAGTTAACATAACATATAATAACAGTAATAATAATATCGGGAACGAAATTAACGACCCATAAATGATGCAGGCCACACAGCTGCGATCTGGTTAGAATAATGTTTATTCAGAAAGCAAAATAATAGCGAAAGTGGACGTATTTAGAGTTACTGTTACACTCGAGCGCATATCCATTTGGCACATTTCGATCATTCACAATCTCATCGCGAAATACAAGTTATCTACGCGAAAAGTTAGAGTTCACACCAGGAGCGCAGCTGCTCAGCGCTCAGAGACTCAGTCCCGCGATAGCACACAAGGCGAAATTTTCTAAGTCGTTTCACTTCCCATCTGCCTGAAGACCGACTGTCCGCTTTCGCGTCTCAGTCCGAACTGTCCACTTTGGTGTCTCCAGCCGAACTGTCCGCTTTCGCGTCTGCACCAGCACTCTGTCCCTCTGCCCGTCCCCGGCTGCGTTTCCCGCGCACCTCGCTCAACTGACTGGTGTAGCTCCCTTTCCTGAAGCCGTCCATCTGATGGGCTGCAGCTTATTCTACATTAATTTACATTTTAACATATTTAAATAATCAAAGCTTGACCAATATCACGTTCTCAATAAAGTAACAATAATATCCATTACATAATAAACGTTAAATTCTTTTACATAAAAACCAAAACAATTTCCTTCTTCGCTTTGAATGCCACGGCCTGAAGCATTCCACCAATGTGCTTTCTGATAAATAAATAAAGAACAAAAGTAACTATTATGCACTAAACCTTACAACCAATATTCTGTTACCTAATGATTCAATAAGGTGTCATGCTGTCATCGTGTTTTGTGTGGAGGAAATGATGATCTGATGCTTAACTGTAAATAATGATAATTTAAATTTACTATATCTTTCAAACAAATAAAGTTACAGAGTTGATATTTATAACGTTTGTAATTTTAATGATGCGCTCCTGTATGAAATGTCGGTCGTTAAGATTGACCAAAGCGTTCAGATTTTAGCATTCAGGTCTTTGTTACAAAACTTGCTAATTTCACTTAAACAGTAAATCCTAAACTATTATAGATATGATCAATATTCAATTTTTATTGAGATCACCATGAAAATTTTTGGGGGGATGGCAGATTAAAATCACTGCGGCTTGAGTCCCTGCATTACTACAGAATTAAATAGTTTTCATAAATGTTTCCCTTTATGGCCGATCTTAGGTCCGCCATATTTAACACTGTTACATCTCCTTGGCCACAAACGGCTTCTGCTGGGTTTCACTATGACGTTGGTTCTCGTCTGTCTCACTCGCACCCCACAGCGTTTAGGCCTCAATAGACAATAGAAGCCTGTGAGTTTCCCCATCTCGTGGTGAATCTGCGCCCTGGAGGACAGGGTTCGTTTCACAATTCCATATTTTTAAATGAGAGCGCAATGCTCGTTAACTCACAAAAGGAAAGAGAAGCGGAGGAGGAGGAGATTAGTGTTTAACCTCCCGACGAAGACGATGTCATTAGAGACGGAGCACAAGCTCGGATTAGGTAAGGGTGGAGAAGGAAGGCGGTCATGCCCTTTCGAAGGAACCATACCGGCCGGCCGGTGTGGCCGTGCGGTTCTACGCGCTTCAGTCTGGAACCGCGTGACCGCTACGGTCGCAGGTTCGAATCCTGCCTCGGGCATGGATGTGTGTGATGTCCTTAGGTTAGTTAGGTTTAAGTAGTTCTACGTTCTAGGGGACTGATGACCACAGATGTTAAGTCCCATAGTGCTCAGAGCCATTTGAACCATACCGGCATTTGTCTGAAGCGATTTAGGGAACTCACAGAAAATGTAAATCAGGATGGCCAGACGCATTTTTGAACCGTCGTCCTCCCGAATGCGAGTCCAGTGTGCTAAGTTTACCACTGCGCTACACCGCTCGGTACGAGAAAGAAGCGTAACGGAGAACAGTGGGACTATGTGCTTTACTGTTTGACGGAGGGAATACTGTCCAATATGTTAATTTTGGGGGAAAAGATATGGGGGTGGCAAAAGGAATTACTCCAACTTCTTAAAAGCAACAGGGCACTGAGTTGTACCAAGAGTACAGGGGAACTTTTTCCAGAGGCGGAAAGCAGCAACAGAGAAGGAGTTGCCAAATGTTTTTGGTCTATGAAGGGGCACAGCAAGGATATTAGTTAAGTGAGGCCTTGGAGTTTCACTTATGATGAACTGACAAGTACTTAATCTTTGATGCAAGTGCGTACTGACAAAACATTTGTCTTATGACCTCCCGAAGAAATAAATTAACCCTATGGGATGGGAAATATAATTTAATTCTAGAACTGTATGTCCAAAGCAAAAAAATTGAAAAAGTGAACACGTAGAGTATATGCAAACTTGTGTGTTAATGTGTGTACAGAGTACAGTCGACGACTTCCGCGACATGTGCTTTGCTGCTAGGTAGCGATGCGATCGGCCATGCATGTACTCATGCATTCACTTATTGAATATAGGTAGAAAAAATATAAATGCCTGCGGATGCTGAAATGATAATGGTTTTCTCTTTATAAGATCCTTGTGCGTAGTCGTGTGTTTACGGGTATCCCTACTGAGCTGGTGTCAGCTACCTGCTTGCATAGTCTACGCCAGTCTTCTATGCTTTAATAGGTATGTTTGCAAAAGCGAAGTATGCTGTCACGTAAGGAGTAAAACCTGTTACTCGATTCCGTCACGGATGAAATATGGTAATAGGCGAGTGGGCAGTGAAGTGTACCGTAAGGCAGCAAATGAGTCATCAATCAGGCGCTGATGTCACACAGAGAGAAAAGGAAGAGAAAACTGCTAGTGCTAGGCTAGAATGTCGTTTACTAGTCGTATCGAGGAGGCACCGAGATCTGTTGGGAAATTTATCAGACAAGAGTGGTGCTTCATACGGATCTCAATTAGCAGAGTTTTTCCTTTTGTTTTCGATAAAATTATGCGTTAAATGGCCGCTAGCAGCCTGAACCACTGCCTGATTTAATTCAGCGGCACTCCAATACTCGTGTTTCACTTTTGTTGGAGTTCGTCTTAGCACCTCTTTTCAAAACAGCATCCATTTCTTTCTGCTAATCGTCTAAGTCCATTGCTGTCTCTGACAGAATTATAATGTCATAGACAGATATCAAAGTTTTTATTTCTTCTCCCTGAACTTTAATTCATTTTCCAACTTTCACCTTGCTTTCCTTTACTGCATGTTTTATACACAGATTGAACAACATTAGGGCCGACCGCTGTGGAGGAGCGGTTCTAGGCGCTTCAGTCCGGAATCGCACTGCAGCTACAGTCGCAGGTTCGAATCCTGCCTCGGGCATGGATGTGTGTGATGTCCTTAGGTTAGTTAGGTTTAAGTAGTTCTAAGTCTAGGGGACTGATGACCTCAGATGTTAAGTCCCATAGTGCTTAGAGCCATTTGAACAATTTTTTTGAACAACATAAGGGATAGGGTACAATCCTCTCTCACTTCCTGTCGACTACTGCCTCCCTTTGATGTCCTTCGATTCTTATAATAATAGTCTGGTTTCTATAAGAGTTGTAGATAATCGTTAGTACATACTACTTTATCACTGTTAAATTCAGAATTTCAAAGAGTGTATTCCACACAGCATTCTCAAAAACTGGCCTTGAATACGAACTGCCCGCCGGAGTGGCCGTGCTGTTCTAGGCGCTAAGTCTGGAACCGAGCGACCGCTACGGTCGCAGGTTCGAATCCTGCCTCGGGCATGGATGTGTGTGATGTCCTTAGGTTAGTTAGGTTTAATTAGTTCTAAGTTCTAGGCGACTGATGACCTCAGAAGTTAAGTCGCATAGTGCTCAGAGCCATTTCAACCATTTGAATACGAACTAAATAAACCTGGCTGCAGTGCTTTGTTAGGAACGGAGTTTATCCAAGCAGTTGCGACCAATAATGTCATGTGCACAACAAGATTCGGTTTAAACCCATACTGTACGTTTCCTCCTAACTAACATCCAGACAGTTGAACTTGTGTGCTTAGGGCAGGTTGGGGGGGGGGGGGGGGGGGGAGGGCGGCAGAGGGAAATGATTCTGTATCCCACTCTGACTTGTGGCACGTGCGGCAGGCAGTTATCTGACAACACTAGAAGCCGGAGCGCGCCGCATACCGGCTGACGCAATAACGCCGCGCATCTTGCTGGCTGTGGGTGCTGGGCTGTGCGGTAGGTGATGTCACCGTGTTTACAGCACAGAGCCGTCTGGCGACGCCTGGATTCTTGTGACCAAGTCGCGTATAACCTTGAAACTATTCACACACCGGACACATTACCAACCTAATTTCTGCGTTTTGTGGCATATCTGACATACACTAAAGCGCCAAAGAAACTGGTATAGCCATGCCTATTCAGACACATAGATATGTAAACAGGTAGAACACGGAGCTGCGATCTGCAACACCTGTATTAGACAACAAGTATCTGGCGCAGTTGTTATATGGTTTAATGCTGCTACAATGACAGGTTAGCAAGATTTAAATGAGTCTGAAAGTGGTGCTATAGTCGGAGCACGAGCGATGGGACACACCATCTCCGACATAGCGATGAAGTGGAGATTTTCCCGAACGACTTGTTACGAGTGTACCGTGAAAGTCAGGAATTCGGTAAAACATCAACTCTCCGAGATCCCTGGGGCCGGAAAAAGATCCTGCAAGAACGGGACCAACGACGACTGAAGAGAGTCGTTAAACGTGACAGAAATGCAACCCTTCTGCAAATTGATGCAGATTTTAATGCTGGGTCATCAACAAGTGTCAGCGTGGGAACCTTTCAACGAAACATCATCGATAAGGGCTTCCGGAGCCCAAGGCCCACTCGTGTATCCTTGATGACTGGGCAACACAAAGCTCTACGCCTCGCCTCGGCTCGTCAACACCGACGCTGGACTGTTGATGACTGGAAACATGTTGCCTAGTCGGACGAGTATAGCTTCAAATTGTATCGAACTGATGGAGATGTAAGGGTATGGAGACAACCTCATGAATCCATGTACCCTGCATGTCAGCAGCGGGCTGTTCAAACTGGTCGAGATTCCGGGCATGAGCAGTTCGAGTGATATGGGTTCCCTGATACGTCTATATACGACTCTGACAAGGTGACACGTAAGCACGTAAGCATCCTGTCTGATAACCTGCACCCATTCATGTCAATTATGCATTCCGACGGACTTGGGCAATACCAGCAGGACAATACGACACCCCACACGTCCAAAATTGCTACGGAGTGGCTCCAGGAACTGTCTTCTGAGTTGAAACGCTTCCGCTGGCCTCGAAACTCCCAAGATACGAAGATTATTGAGCATATCTGGAATGCTTTGCAAAGTACTGTTCAGAAGAGATCGTCAGTTCCCTGCAGCACAACTTCAGACAGTTGTCTAGTCCATGCCACGCCGTGATGCGGTGCTTCTGACTGCTCGAGGGGGCCCTACAGGATATTAGGCAGGTGCACCAGTTTCTTTGACTCTACAGTGTATATATGCTAGCGAAGCCTGCAGGGTGTGCTGCTGTATTTGACAACGAATGTCACCTGTGCAACACTCTCAATACGTTGCAAGTATCAGTCGTGGTCAGAACAACGTTCTGTGTAGTTTTGGGTGCATTGTGTCGGAGGTAAGTGAATTCCGTGGGAAAATTGTTGATGCTCATATGGTGGGTTCCTCCGTAATTAAGGTAGCCGAAGTTTTAGGTGTTTCAGGAGGCACCGTATCGAATATTTATACCGCCTACAAGGAAAGGGGAATAACATCATCCGCCAAGCCACAACGCAGGTGAAAGTGTGTGTTGATTGATCGTGGAAGAAGCTCGTTAAAGAGGAAAGAGGACGACAGATGGAAAAGTCACTACACAACTGAATGTAGCACTCGATAATCTTGTCAGCATCAGAACAACACGAAGAGGGCTCCATAAGTGGGAGTTGCAGGGCGAGCTGTAATTCCGGAACTACGCATCACTAGGCTGATACAAATGCCCATAACTGGTTCAAATGGCTCAACTGCTGAGGTCATCAGTCCCCTAGAACTTAGAACTAGTTAAACCTAACTAACCTAAGGACATCACACACATCCATGCCCGAGGCAGGATTCGAACCTGCGACCGTAGCGGTCTCGCGGTTCCAGACTGCAGCGCCTAGAACCGCACGGCCACTTCGGCCGGCTACAGAACGACAAATTCTGTTTATTCTTTTTGTTATTGCTACAATCGATTGCGTTAGGTACTCTCCCTTTAGTACAAACCATGTTAAAAACAATATTAAGGACACTATCGGCGTTCATTGGATATCATATTCAACAGTATAGCTTACTGTCCACATGGACCGCTAGCGTCGCAGTGTATAACAAGTGAGCACGACTGTCACAACTGTATGTGAATTGTTCAAAAGCAGTCTTAATCGCATTTATTATTATTATACCGCCAACCGGTTTACACTGTGGAATTATAGATATCCGTCTGAGAGACTCCGTTACACAACAGCCAAAATTATGTAAATTTTAAATTATGTTACCCATTGGTCGACTGCTGGTGGTGTTACTTCTTTCTACTAAACGGCAGGAAACTAAGCGAGACTAACCTTTCGTATGGGCTTAAAAAGCGTGCTGAGATCACGTGAATAGACGACAACACCCCCAGCGGCGATCAACCGCATTTAATACAGTTTATTAAATGTAATTACTAGTCAGCTTGGTTAAACATAAATTTAAGTGACAGTAAATAACAGAAACGGTGAGAGGCACCCACATGCCTTGCTCATACTGTGGCATCAAGCAGTCAGGCCTGCAAGATGAGTGGTCTGCCAAGAGAGTGGATTCATTCTTATTTATCGAGTAACATGAACTCTCGTACTCACAATTAATTTACAAATTATCCTCCTGTATGAATAATACGCAACGGAAACGCACATCTGACTATCAGTAATTTACCGAACTCTGACTGTTCGCTACGCACTGGCAATACCACATTTTCTTTTTGTCTTTTATTTAACGGCTTTTATCAACACGTGGCCACCGCACTGAATATGAATGGCGCACACATTATAAATTCGGGACATCATGACAACATACAATTCGAAGGAAAAGTCCACCAATCTTTTTCTTTTCACTATCTTATTTATTCCGATAAATTCTATAACCTAAACACACAAATTCTATAACCTACAACAATAACACATGAGAAATTCCGCCCAGTGGGCATGGCTTTACTTTGGTGAGTCTCTACCTTATGGTCTCGTAATTATTTAACGCTACAGTGCACTTTCTGGATAGGATGGTGGATCTTTTATTATATCTCACACTTCGACTCTCACAATCATCATCACGAGCGGTACAGAAGGAACAAGCATAACCCACTAATCTTTTGAAACTACCTTGCTACTCTCTCATGCAAACCACACATACCCAAATTACATGACATACACCACACTACAACATGGAATACAATACAATAAATAGTCACAACACTATCACATTCAGCTTTCCCACTTCAATTAGTATTTATCCCAGTTTCACACGACACTGCCCCACTTCGTAGTTCTTCTTTCCTACTATGAACTCTGGAGATATATGCACGTCTTCCTGTGCAATGCAAGCCAAGTGGCGTTGCTGGATAGACGGCTGACTCACCTTGCTTCTCTCTCAGAGTATTATAGTTTGAATCAAGCGTCACACGGAAACATAACATGCAAAGTAATATTAAGAGCATATTCATCACACACGAGAGTCCTCAACTGATACCATGGACGAGTACTTCTCTTTATCCTTTGTCTCATACACAGATTGAGACTCACACAGTACTCACCACGTGGAAGTACTCGTCTCTAATTTCAAGTCCTGCACACGCCATTTCTTAAATATTTCAACTTATAGTACACACGCTAGTAATTCAGCTTAACTTAAGCACACGGAAGTATTTCAACTTATTGCTACACGTGGTTTCATTGTGACCGTTGGTCACTTCCGAAGATTACTACGATCCCATTAATATTACCTGCCAGACATTTAATTCTCCCCACAAAAGTTCCTGAAATAGAGAAATTATTATTTCAAACTACTCTTAAATATTCCACATGCATACCATGTCTCCACTCTTTTGTCATTACGGAGCACAACTAAAACAGGTCTTAACAGCACAAGATCCAGCGGCAGAGTGCTGAAACATGGCCGTTCTTCAGGTCCTCTCGCACCTCTGTCGAAGTGGGGGAGCACCTTGCTACCGTATTGGTCAGCCACATTTCAGGCGCTCAAAGCTCAGGTAAATTTCATCTCTTTGGTCCCACCAAAGGTGGACAAAGGATCGTCTCAAAGATGATCATATATTCACATTCACTATCTGCGGTTACCAGACGACCATGCATTCATTCATTTCACAGATCTCACCAAACTGGACGTAGGGATTTATCTTGAGGGAGTGCACATGTGATCAATTAAATAAATAAATCGTCATTCTTTCCCACACTGGTGTCCGGCTTCGCTGTATTAATTGAAATTGAGTTATTATTAGAAAAAATATGTTGTTCAGACAAGAATAATGAAGTATGTTGTACCTATTTTCAATGTCGGGCGGTACTGTACCGTTTCAACGGAACCACTCCATTTAAAAAAAGTTACAATTATAGAGTTAATTATAAAATAATAATAAATGTTCTGCAGTTAACTCGTAAAATTCGTAAAAGTATATTACATTATGTGCCATAATATAAAGTAAAACAATTTGTGACACAAAAAACTGGTGTATTCTTGTATTATAATATATCTATTCGTACATTTACGTAGAAAACATTTGAGTCAATTTACTGAAACGGCTAAAATGGAAGGACTACAGAGCCCTCTACTCCTCGTGGTGAGGACGCCGTTGCCATGGTTTATAAAGCGTATATCAGGCGTCCTCTAGTCTGTGTAGCACCCCCACCCTGAAATACCTTGGCCTCACCCTCAACCGACACCTCACCTGGACCCCTCGTCTCCAGACCGTCCAGCAGAAAGCCCATTCCCGCCTCCGCCTTCTGAAACTCCTGTCTGGCCGGACATGGGGATTGCGTCCTTCTACCATCCTCCACACCTACAAATCCCTCATCCGTCCTATCCTCTGTTATGCCAGTGTTGCCTGGATCTCCGCCCCCACCCGCTTTTACAAGGCCCTCCAAATCCTTGAACGCCTTGCGCTCCGCCTTGCCTCCCGTATCCGCCTGCCTTCCCCCACACGGCTCCTGTATGAACTGATCCCCTTCCCCCACCTCCTCCTGTTCCTACAACATCTCCGCATCCTTTACATTGCCCGCAGGCTTGAGCCCCCCCACCCTCTGGTTTCCTCCTTCCTCTCCACCCCCTGCCCACTGCCGCGCCTCTATCGCTGTATCCCTCCCTCTCTCCACCTCCACATCCTCCATCTCCTTCATCAGGGCAATTTCCAGCGCCTCCCCCTCCCAGATGACGAACTTTGCTGTGACATCTACCCTTCCTTCCAACTATAACCTGGCCTTGTTCCTCCCTCCTCCCCATGGCCCCCTTCTTCCTCTCCACTCCTTCTCCCAGAGCGGATTTTCCTCCTTATCCCCCCCCCCCCCTGGGACCCTGCACCCTATCCTTGCCTCTTTCCTTCCCACATCCCTCCCTACCTGGCCCTCTTCAGCGCGCCCCCCCCTCATCTCCCCCCTCTCTTCCTCTCCATCCCTTCTTCAGGTCTCCCTCATCTCCTTACACCTGGCAGATCCTCCGTTTTGATCATCATCAGTGTGCCACATCAGTGTTGCGTTTAGTGCTGTTTCTCCTGTGTGTCAAGAGGTGTGATTTTAATTGTGTACTGCCTTGAGGTTCGCCGTCAGTGTTTGTTCTGTGCTACGCCATCCATCGATACCTTTTATGCTCCAGTCATACTGTGCCTTGTGTTCTTTTAATTGTCGCAGTGTGTGGCCTTTTCTGTGTGCTACTTTTAAACAGTTTTTTATCTCCATTTTACAGTCGCCCCGTTTTTTACCTATTGCCTTCCATTATGTTCCCCCTTTTTTATATCTATGTTCACCATATTCTCTCCTTTGTTATTTTTAAATGTCTTCTATTGTTTGTTCTATGTCTTTCGGCTGAAGAGCAGCGCATATGCTGCTGCCAGCCCGCCCCGATGGGGAATTGAAATACAATAAAGAAAAAAAAATTGTGTAGCGAGGACGCCGTCGTCATGGTAGCAGCTGGTGTGTTCGTATGGTGTTATCTTTGTCGTGGCCACGGCGTTCGTTGCCGTGGTAGCGGTATGTCATGGCTCTTCATCCCCAGAGGTGTTGTCACTTATTTGAGGTTATGGAAATATCGACAATCAAGGAAACCTAAAAAAATCCAAAGATAGGATAAAAGTTTACGACACGTTTGTAGTACCCATTAAAGAAATTAAAGTATTAAAATAATGGGATGGGATCTTTTTCCATATCTAAAGGCTGTACGAAGAGTGCTTTATTACGTGCTGTTCCAGTAGTATGTTCTTAAAATCTGGCATTAAAACTTCTCCCTGTTTGCCCGATGTAAATTTCGCTACAGTCTTTACAAGTCAATTTACAAATTCTTGATTTAACAAGCATCTTGTTTTTAACATATCCTATACTATGCCCAAGACTATTAGCTATGGTATTTGTAGAGAAAGCAGTCGTAACATCCGAATTCTTGAGCAGTTTGTTTATCTTATCTGATATAGTCCCCATATACAGAATCTTCGCAAAAGTTCTCTTTTCGGGTATTTTCGCCTGTCTGACGCGTATTTTCTGTTGTATCGTCTCTACTATATTTGCGTTATATCCATTAGATATCGCAATTTGCTTTAATATGTTAATCTCCTGTTTCTGTTCCGGTATTAGTGGTATTCTATTCAACCTATGTATCATTGTATGTGTGTGTGTTTTTTTCTTAGCTTAGTGTATCTGAAACCAAAAATGGGATTTACGTTTTACAGAAATAAAGTCTACACTAAGCATAACTAAGAACATGTTTTAATGAAAATTATTTCAACACTGAAAAAGACAGAATTATTTGACGAGCAAAGTAATATAGGATGTTATTTGACGCTCAGAAAAAAAGAGATGCCAAGGATAAAGCAAAAAGCGCAATTTACTGCGTCCTAACCACTGATGTATTTGCAAGTATTTTCTCCAGCAAATAAATGCATATGTTTTGAAATGTTTGGACGACACTTTTCCTATTCTTTCACCCCTCAAGAGTGTAGCGAATATACCACACAACCTTTGGCAAGAACATTCGACCATAAATTTTTCTTTGGCCATTAATAAACTTTATTGTCGTTGGTTGTTCCTACATTTTGTTACTATATTTCGATTTTTTCATGAAAAACGTTGTTGCGCGTAACCTCAGTTTCGCAATTCGGGAGTCAAGCTGCACAGGAGCCAGCCAATCCGCAGTTCTGGTGCTGATGTATAAACAGGCGCGTACAGAGATGCTAACGAAGGCCAACAAACGACAGCGAACCGCTTCGTTGGCCGATACTTGCTTAGTGTGTACGGGCGGCAAATCAGAGCCAATGCTGCGGTTGCCCTTCGTTGCTATCTGTCTGCAGACAGTAACATCAAAGCGTTGGCTGTTGGTTGCCGTTGGGACCTCTCTCCTAGCGTGGACGCCAGGACAAATGTCGTTGGTTCAATAGCGATTTGCTGTGTCTCTAGAAAGTGTGTGTTTACGTTTTTCAGGACAGCGACAAGTCGCGCTAAGTATTTTTTATTGACCAATTTCGCTTTTTATGGAAGAACAGCATGATCAGAAATTCTGGATTTTACAGTTTATAGTACAGTAGTTGACTCTTAAAGTAAAGGAGCGAAATCAGTGAGTACAAGATACTACGTGCGACTTGCGACTGTCCTGAAAAACTTATTTGAACAGTTGCGTTTCCCACACAGGCAATGCCCGTTCTCACTGAGGGTGTGTATTTATTATGTTTAAGAATACTGGAGTATGGAGCGAAATAAGGAGAGAGCTTTAAAGCTGATAGATTTACTGTGGGCGGAGATGTTTATGGGCTTCTACAAATTGCAATTATAAAAAACAAAACAAAAACTGGTTCAAATGGCTCTGAGCACTATGGGACTTAACATCTGAGGTAATCAGTCCCCTAGAACTTAGAACTACTTAAACCTAACTAACCTAAGGACATCACACACATCCATGCCCGAGGCAGGATTCGAATCTGCTACCGCAGCGGTCACGCGGTTCCAGACTGAAGCGCCTAGAACCACTCGGCCACACCGGGTGGCTTATAAAAAACAGATTGAAAAGATTAGACGTTTGGAACGAACAAAGTAAGCCATTAAAAAGTAATGTGCACGACGTGAAGATGAAAATGGAGTCTTTATTCACGTCTTTTCGCCATGAATGACAAAGAGAAACAAGCAAACCTGGGCGTGACCATTAATCTTTCTGCTGCAAGTACAGCTCTCCTAAGAGAGGTGCATATTTCTAAATTTTTGGCTCTACACAAATCAGTAACGATTCGAAACTATCGCTTTCACTCAGAACAGAAAGAAATAGCCCATCTTGCAATACACTTTTAAGTACACGTTAATTTTGTTCCCCCACACTACTCCCTGCTTTTTAAAAGAGAGGTCATCCACCAGAGTCGTTTCTTCTTTTTTGATAATCAGCTTCTTGCAATGCTGCACATACGACGACTGCTAAATCCTCTTCTTCTCTCATAATATCTGCCTGTGAAATTGCAATCAAAACGCTACTTCACAACAAGAAGAAAACGAGAGCAGCGTTACCAGAGCCAACTGCGGTTCCGCATGGCCGAATCCCTTGTCCCAAACCCTTCGTTTGATGAGGGTGAGAAACCGAACGCCAATGTATTGGCGACCAACGTTCGGCCGAATCCAGTGTCTGTCGTTCGTTGGCCTAGTGTGTACGTGCCTGAACGAAAGAGACCACCCGAACAAGACGAAATTCAGTATAGGAATAAAACGCCTAGCACGCTGCAATAGATTCACTTGTCTCGAGCAGTCAGCTAAGACAAAAAAAAGTCTGTCGTGTAAAAGAGGCTTTAGACTGTGATCTGACGGAGGTCCAGGCAGTGCCCACGAACAGGGTTGCTGGCAGCACCTGAAGGTGACGAGTGGATCTGTCGTCGAAATATTGTTCATAAATCGGAATCGACAACTCGGCTGCACACCCTAAAGCCGTCGGCACATGGACCAGGTAATCGAACGTCGAGCATTGAGCGTGCCTAGCGGGGCCAACGAAATACACGGGCCCTGCAGCGAATTTGTGACGTCACACTAGTCGGCTTGTCCGCCACACTTCGCAAACGCTCGGTTCCGTGCAGGGCCCACCGCAAATCAATATGTAATTGAAAGGGTACCCACTGAAGGTCTTAATTTTGTCGTGTGCTGTAGACAACTTTTATGCATTTCAAAAGACAGTCAAGAATTATTAAACTAGTCTAAAATAGTTACACGCTCCCGTCCAGCAATGGCTACTGGCACTCGTAAGACGTGCTCTGATGTACGCGCCATAACCTGTCTTTCTCGTGGGCGTCGGTGCCGATTTTCTGACGTCATAGCGTGGAATAGCAGGTCGGGCAGTGTTTCCGAACATGCAGAACAATATCTAGCACGACAGATATTCTGAACGTGCGTTTGACCGTAGACCTACGAGATGGAAGAATGCCACCTACGTGACATGCACACCATCTCTCTTCAGTACACAGTTGCGAGGCGCCATACTGGTTTTCAGTTCATGCTCATTCTGAGCACAAGCAAATTGAGAATGTCTCGAACATCGGTCGTTAATTGTATGATTCGTTGGTATAAAATGACGGCAAACGTCGTATTCTTGGTAAACAAATGTAAATGTCGTGGGACTGGGGCCTCCCGGCGGTTAGAACGTTCGCCGGGTGCAAGTCTTTCGATGTGATGCCACTTCGGCGACTCTCCTCGATGGGGATGAAATGATGATGATTAGGACAACACAACACCCAGTGCGTAAGCGGAGAAAATCTCCGACCCAGCCGGGAATCGAACCCAGGCCCTTAGGATTGATATTCTGTCGCGCTGAACAGTCAACTACCGGGCGCGTACATATTCCTGTTTAAAGAATTATTGTAACTTGCGTATTATGAGAGTACGCCGTTTCAAGGCAACAGAAAATTGAGCATCCATCAAAAACGCATTTTTCTTTCTGCAATTTGTTATAATTTAATGTTCGTTGGTAACGTATCTACGACAAAAGCCTTCAAGAGATAGTAACATTCCAAGCGTGGCCATAAGTCGTTCATAGTCGATATAGTGCAATGAGCAGGGTCATAAAAGTCTAAGGAATCAGTTGATGTGTTGCTGGCTCACGTCTCACTGGTTCCAAATAGTTTTTTACTAACCTACTCATTTTCTATTAGTTTACGATACGTTATTATTAGTTTAGTAAAATATATTATATAAAATTCTATGTTATGTAAATATAAGTGCGTTCTATCTGAGGAGTGAGTTTATTCCATTGGCTTAATCTAGAAGATAGCTTGCACTATTTGCAGTAAAATACTTTGCACTTTCTTGTTTTAAATTTTGTATTTCAGATGTTTTAAAGGTTCTGCTGCTGAAAAGGAACATGTTCAAGGAAGAATGAAATAATGATCGTACTGAAAAGTGAGAATGATGAAATAATTTTTATCCTATGTGGAGAACTACAGAAAATTTGTATCGCGCTGTTTATAACGGAAATTTTATAAGCCGATGGCCTTATCGACTGGACACTACTTTCTGAGCAGTGCGCTCGGTTCCATAGTTCGCGCCCGGCGACTTGAGCACCGTCTTTGCCGGTTAGAAGGTCTTTGGTTTTCTCTCTGGTGGAAGAGAGGAGGTGGGTTGTGCAGAAAGGGAGTGAGTATTCGGAACTGGGCGGTTGTGGTGGGTCAGCATTGCCAGCACACCATTT
Organism: Schistocerca americana; assembly: GCF_021461395.2. Classification (NCBI taxonomy): domain Eukaryota; kingdom Metazoa; phylum Arthropoda; class Insecta; order Orthoptera; family Acrididae; genus Schistocerca; species Schistocerca americana. The sequence goes on along the minus strand of NC_060123.1, from coordinate 336,265,632 downwards.
TTATGGTGTGAGCGTTGGCGACTGGTGTTCTCTTTGCAGGCTGTTGACTTGCTGTGATGAGCCTCCCTAGTCTTGCCCCGGACGTATTTGTCCGCGCAGTACCCGGATTCCCCCTGAAGAATTTGGCAGGATTCTGCGAAGCCCACCGTTAGTCTCTTTCCGCAATACGTAGATGACCGGAATGCTTTCAAGACATGATTTTGCTGGTCGCCGAGTCAACGCCTTCTTCGGGTTCCGTGTTCGAGGAAAGAGCCCAGTTCTGCTTCGGACTGTTGTCGCGAGGGTTCTTGAGCCCGATGTCTACGTCAGAGGTCTGTTGTGTCGTCTGCGACTTTGTGCCCTAACCTGATATGGGGCCACGCTTCTACTTCATTGTAATTTTGAGGTTGTGGTGTGCCTCGGCATGACTTACTAAACTTATTAAACTTATTAAAATTTAACGTTTCCATGAATTATAATTTTTGGTGAAACAACTTCAACGGACATCTAGATTGTTTCCTTCTGGTGTTTCACATTCAATGCCTTTTATTTAAAGGGTGAAATCTCAAGTTTGAAACGTCCCCTTTTTGAAAATTATAAATGACAGTGCTGGCAAACCTCTTACGTTATTTTATTTTCAAACAGTTGAGCAAAACTGAACGTGCTGAGACATTTCTCTCTTTACTTATTGTGATCATGACTAAACTGACACAAAGCGCAATATGACTTTCAATAATCCCTACAAAAAAAAATGGCCCTGGCTAACGATAACCTATACCTTTCATGAATCACTTACCTCACAAAAATATTCGTTACTCAAACTACTGCAATACAGCGAGCGCCAATACTCCCAGCTAAATAGAAGATTCAAACTACTGAAGGCACTAACTACTGATAGGTATAGTCAAGAAATGAAAGATTTTGGTAGAGAACAAACAATGTATTTACCTAAATAATGTTGAAAAATCACCATATATACATCAGTTCATGATATCCAGTGTTACATATTTACTCTTTCTGATGGACACACGTCCAGACCGTCCGCTCTCAAAATTCTGCCATGTCTCTCCCCACATCCACCACTGCTGGCGGCTCACCTCCAACTGCACAACGCTTCGCGCTGTTCACATCCATCTGCCCAACACTACAATAGCAAATATTCCAACAATGCAAACCAGCCACAGACTGCACACAGCACAGCCAGTGATCTTCATATGGAGCGCGTCGTGGCGTTACTAACATGTAAACCTAAACAGCCTACTTACAAGTTTAATCTTTAATATTTTTTTCTTTTTTTTTTCAGCGGAGCATGTATTGTCGTTTAAAGAGTGCTCGGTAACAAATGCTGTTCAATAGTTTTTCCCAGCCCTTGGTTGGTGTCCACCTAAGATACAAGCTCTTGTTGCCTGTGTCCCTTTCCTTTTTGCCTTACGACACGCTCACGGCTGTTGAAGTTTTTGTTTATGTATACGACAGAAGAACAACGCAGCTAGCACACGGAAAAGGAAGGAAATGTGCGTTTCAATAGAGCTAACGTGCGAATTTTGCGCCCGTCCATTTTGTAAACAGTGTGATTTCGGAGCCAGACACAGCCGACAACTGCCACTGGAGCGTGCTGAGATCGCGTATACCACGTCGAGACAAACGTACCGCATGCACAGATCGTATCTGAGCGTTCGGCAGCGCGTTGACCTCGGCACGCTCAACGTTGACGAGCACGGCCCGTGTGCCCCAGCGCGGGCCCCGCTCCTGCGCCAGTGAGGCGGACAACGACCCCGCGGTGCGTCCGCCGACCCTGCCCGGCGCTGCCGCGGCTGCGCTACGGGACCGCAGCGCGCCGCGCCGCACCGCCTCGCAGGCAGACGCTTCGCGGAAGTCGGGCGCGCCGAGACACCGCTGCGAGCCGCGCCGGCCTCGCCCTCCTGTTGTTGCTCTCTGTTCCCTCGCCTCACGCCCAGTACCGACGGTTTTGCACTTCGTGCAGCATTTCTAGTTTCATTAGCTCTCTCTCCCACACCAGTTGTACGAGGGGCGTTCAACTAAGGCAACAGATTTTTTTTTTCGGCCCATGTCGGTGGAAAAAAATACTGAACTTGTTGTGGAACATAGTGAAGTATTTCAGCTTCAGCCCCTATAGTTTCATGAAATTTCGATAGGTGGCAGCGCTATACGTTGCCTTCAAAATGGCCTCTGTAACAGAGGTGCGATCAAAGCAGAATGTAATGCATATATGCATTCCCTTCACGTGTTTAAGCCAAGTATTACGCACATTTATGCGATCGGGAGTGCTCAGTAGCAGCCAGGCAACACGTACATTTAACAATTAATCGTCAGCAAGGAGCATTAGTGACGAATTCATAGGAGGCAGTGTTGTGCAACCTTAGTAGGGACAAGATCCGACTATTTGGGAGTAGGACATTACAATCTGAGACAGTGTTCAGAGACAAACTTCCGTCACAATGTCCGCAAATGTGACGTCAGATCCGCCTAGCAACAGCGATCTGAACGACCGTTGGCTGAAGGTTTGTATATATATATACAGGGTGTTACAAAAAAGGTACGGCCAAACTTTCAGGAAACATTCCTCACACACACATAAAGAAAAGATGTTATGTGGACATGCGTCCGGAAACGCTTACTTTCCATGTTAGAGCTCATTTTATTACTTCTCTTCAAATCACATTAATCATGGAATGGAAACACACAGCAACAGAACGTACCAGCGTGACTTCAAACACTTTGTTACAGGAAATGTTCATAATGTCCCCCGTTAGCGAGGATACATGCATCCACCCTCCGTCGCATGGAATCCCTGATGCGTTGATGCAGCCCTTCAGAATGGCGTATTGTATCACAGCCGTCCACAGTACGAGCACGAAGAGTCTCTACATTTGGTACCGGGGTTGCGTAGATAAGAGCTTTCAAATGCCCCCATAAATGGAAGTCAAGAGGGCTGTGGTCAGGAGAGCGTGGAGGCCACGGAATTGGTCCGTCTCTACCAATCCATCGGTCACCGAATCTGTTGTTGAGAAGCGTACGAACACTTCGACTGAAATGTGCAGGAGCTCCATCGTGCATGAACCACATGTTGTGTCGTACTTCTAAAGGCACATGTTGTAGCAGCACAGGTAGAGTATCCCGTATGAAATCATGGCGGTGAATCGAGGAAGAACAGTACATACTGACGAAACTAAAATGAGCTCTAACATGGAAAGTAAGCGTTTCCGGACACATGTCCACATAACATCTTTTCTTTATTTGTGTGTGAGGAATGTTTCCTCAAAGTTTGGCCGTACCTTTTTGTAAAACGAGAGAAGTGTCGTCATTGGCTGAGACGGGAAGGTGGGGTGGTCTCTCTTGTCTTTCGGGAAGACAGGGCGAGTTAGTCGCGAGGAGCCACGCAAAACGCACGGTCGAGTAACCGGGGCGGCTCTAAAAGAACGGTCGCGAGTGCATATTTCAGATGTTAAACAAGATATAAAGTGAAGCTATTAGTTATAAGAAGCCACGTGTCGTGGGCAGGGTCTATCATTATGTAAAGTCAGAAAACGGGAATGATGTGTGTAAAGGGTCGAATATAATGACTAGTCCACAGCTGCCATATTCCAAATGCTGATTCTGTGACGTGTGTGACATAGCAACAATCTCTGTATTAAAAGAAGTATAGTACAAACGTTGTTGACCATTAACAAATGGTTCAAATGGCTCTGAGCACTATGGGACTTAACTTCTGTGGTCATCAGTCCCCTAGAACTTAGAACTACTTAAACCTAACTAACCTAAGGACATCACACACATCCATGCCCGAGGCAGGATTCGAACCTGCGACCGTAGCGGTCACGCGGTTCCAGGCTGAAGCGCCTAGAACCACACGGCCAAGCCGGCCGGCAACCATTAACAACTGGCATCCCTAAGTACTTCAATTCAGCAGGATCACCACCTACATGGAACCTGACGACTGAGCGCTACTTCCGTGCTACGAGGGACTTACCGAAGCAGCAAGACACCAGGTTAGTGATACCGCCCAGAGAAGCACTTCCTTCTCGATACGGTGCCAATGAGGGTGCTGTAAGACAGCTGTCATTGAGTTTCTTTTGGCAGAAAATCAGAGTGCCGCGGACATTCGTAGGCATTTGCAGAATATCTGCGGAGACATGGCAGTGAACAAACGCACGGTGAGTCGTAGGGGGCGTCTGTCATCATCGCAACAAGGTCGCGCAAACCTGTCCGATCTCCCGCGTGCCGGCAGGCCGCACACAGCTGTGACTCCCGCAATGTTGGAACGTGCGGACACTCTCATTCGAGGTGGTCTGCGGATGACAACCAAACACCTTGCTGTATAGCTGGACGTATCTGTTGGTAGTGCTCATGGAACGACGATCAACTCGAAGTGTATTGTGCTACCCCCACGAAATCGAACCAACGATTTCAGCGTGTTTGTCGTCACAAAAATGCAAACGAACTTCTTCTTCCCCAATACAATGTCAGGCCTGTGACACAAATCCGTGCACCCGAGAGGATCTCACAAAACGTCTTTGGACTATTATTCCCCATCCACCTTACTGCCCGTATCTCACATCTTCCGACTTCCATCTGTTTGAGCCAAAGGAGGATGCACTCCGCGGGACGCAGTACGCGGATGATGGGCAGTTTATTGATGCAGCAAGATGTTAGTTCTGACGTCGACCAGCAGAGTGGTACCTTGCGGTTTATAGGCCGTCGCATTTAACAGAATTTGTATTGAAAAACAAGTCATTGTAGCCAAAAGAGTGGGAATAATATGGTGTATTAAAATCCCTAATAAAAGCAACCTGCTTCCAGAAAAAAAGTGTTGCTTTACTTATTGAACGCGCCTTGTAATATTGTAGTTTCAGCTAGATAAATTTCAGACTCGCATCCAACATGCGTCAGAAACAGCCTCTATCGATCAAATATGTAAAAATTAACATTTGCTTCTTTGTTCATCTTCTACCCATTCCTCTAACATCCATCAAGTAGCGGCGAAAATTTGGTGAGCTGTGCGCAGGTCCGCGAAAGTTTCGAACGGGTAAGAACCACCTACCTGTCATCGTGGGGGTGAAAAGAGGATGACATTGCAGCAGAACTCAGAAGCGTCTGAAGCATTTTCATACAGGTTTTGTATATCCATGAGTCAATATTTGTACAAAGTAGCTGGGATTGGGGGTAAGTATTGTACTCCTGCCACCTCTACAGGTGGGACTGGGGTTAACACGCTGTGACATGTTAAAATCTTTAATAACGTACAATGTACTCCATAAGTTTCTGGGTATCCCGATACATTTGTTCCCCTAGGAATCGTGATTTGTGTGAGTAGTGGCTTAGGGGAACGGGGCTGCAAAGACAGTCACACATCGACATATCTCTGCATGACTGAAGCAATTTCTAAAAAAAATTGGTAACTTATCACTGGAAAGAAATTACTATGACGGTAAAATAACCATAGCATCCTTGTGGTTCGGAATGGGGATGAGATGGGTTGACACAGAAACGTAACTCAGGAACGCCAGGGGCAATTTCAACCATATTTGTTATTTACGTGATTCATTTTTTGTATAAAAATACCTATACTACTCGTAGGGGTGGTATAGGGTGGAGAAGACCGACATATAAAGGTGTTGGAAAACGACCTGTTTATCTATATAATAGAGCAGGCAAAGCCGCGAACGAAAACGTTAGTATTCCTGTACAGGGTGAGGTAGCTAAGACCGGTCATGCCAAATATACGTAAATACAGGTATATAAAGGCTCGTCTTTTGCTACGTTATGACGGTCAATTAGCTATTTTTTTGATCTCCGTATGCAAATTATTTTGATGTGGTTCATATGTTTATTTTTACGACAGCTATATGAAATGCTCAAAATGTTGACGTTGAGCATCGATATATGCTGTAAACTGATTTGGGGCAGACAGTACTGCACTTCGAATTTCATCGTTCCTTATTGCAGCTCATACTGATATTAAACATTCTCATATTATACGCCATTTCGTGTCTTCGGAAGAGGTCGGTCTTCCTTTACAGACATCTTATTTTAATTTTCCCCACAGAAAAAGGTCCAGAGATGTTGACTCGGGCGAGCGTACAGTCGTTTTGTGTTTTCCGAACAGCCGATCAGTCGATCTCCACACGTTCGTCTAGGTCTGTAGTTATCTGTGCGGAATGGGCAAAAAATCTGTCACATCTGTACCACATGGCTTGCCTTATTTCCAGAGGGATGCCTTACAATAACTGTGCCAGCTTATTTGTCACGAACTGCAATACTTGTCGCTATTTTGAGTCCCAAGAATAACACAAGGACAAATGATGCAGTGCTTGAAAAGCCCGCACCACACGTTGACACGCAAGGTCGTTGTTTATCCACTCTTCTCAGCTAAAGTGAATTTTCAGTTTCCCAGTAGCGCATATTGTGAAAAGCCATTTGCCCTTCTCGCATAGAAACACCGAATCATTTTGCGGTTTTCGTGCCCCCATTCGCAGAACTGTAACCGATTCTGAAAAGCATTTCCATGAAGCTGTTGATGGGGCGTAATGTGGAGAGGATGAAATCCATTGGAATGTAGTTTTGCTGATTCCACTCAAACATTCGAGCTGCATCGTAGTGATGTGTCGAATTTGTGTTACTGCTGCTAAAACGTTAGATGCATTTCTTTTATCAGTTGCTGTTCTCCTTTGTCGTTTCAAGGTTTTTTTGAAGTGACAGATGGCTTGTCACGATCAGGATGCTTTTCAACATATAGCCGCATTGCTGTTCTAACAATTAAGACATTCATCATAAAGGAAAGCCATGTCCACTTTTTTGACTGCCATACTACACTGTGAAAATCTGAACAGCCTCGTGAGCAAGATGTCTGATCGCTATGACAACCAAGTCACAGATTGAAGGGCTTCAGGCAGACAGGTTAATATAAGAGGCGTTACTGAGTTCACGCTGACGTTACATTTGGTAGAGTAGGGCGAACGTTAGTGGAATTTCTTCTCCTGACGGCGGAACAGTGGTTTGCGCCGCTTTTACATTGTTACTGCATAATCAAGCTTCACTTACGTTACGTTGTTCAAGCCCTCTTCGAAGGCTCCAGCCAACGCAGAACAAAAGTATATAGTTAATTTTCAAAATAATGATAATTCGGTGCAATAATCCGCACTTATAAACGTTAAAAATTACTTGTGTACGTGGGAAAATCCGTTTCATTGTCCGCTATAGCTTAGCGAAAATCGCACCTCGATATATTTATTCGTTCTGAATGTATTTTTGGTTATCTGTTTTGCTTCCTCATATTTATAAGAGGTCTGCGGCCAATTCTCCAGCGGCTTCGATGTTTTCACCAAACTGCGCGCAGAAGGAAAATCAGGCAGCATTGCAATCATTGTTTTATTTACGAACCAGGTCACGGCCACGTCCTGAAAAATAGTCACAAAAGCTACTTCATGGCCAGTTCCAGAGACTGCTGTTTTACAGAAAAAGACGTCTTCGACAGGTGAGTGAATGTCGCTGTAGATATACTCTTGTAGTATCACAGACACACTCGCAATGCTGCACGGTGTTCAGTGTCGCAGTAAACGAATCAGTAAGGTAGCAGAAAATTACTACACCTAAAGTAATACCACAGTTTATACAGCCAAACTTTTTGCGGTATGATAACAAATGAAACCTCGACATGTCTTCATAATCCGAAAACTAAGAATCAATCCATGAAATGACACTGCATCTCATCATCGACGCCTAGGACTATAAAGTTCAGAGACCAGCGATCAGCACGGAAAATGATTGCGATTGGTTTTGGAAACGACGAGGACCTTTGTGGAACGTTATCTGTAGCATACAGCATATTGAAATCGCCCATTATCAGAGAGCGGTTCAAGTACAAGAAGCCGAAGCGCGTTCCCGTGCTCGAGCGTGCGTTTCTGACTGAGACATTTCGTGTTCTGGGCGAATGGTGCGACCACATCAACAATACGACGATCCGACAACTATCTGGAGTCCTATCAATGAAAAGATGCAACAGTAGAGGCTTAGATGGTATGGACACATCATCCGGGCACCACCTACTTCAGTCGTCACCTCACTCTCGAAGTCTAGAGACAACGAGGAAGTTTTAAATTACGGTCGCTAGACATTACAAACTATCATCTACGATCAATAAGCCTAAATCCGCAGAAAGCGTTAGACCATAAGAAATGGCGTGCTTTGACCCAAAAAGCGTGCCCTGTTCCAACGGGACGGCGCTAAGAAGAAGAAGAAGAAGAAGTGAGCGAACAGGAATTCGGCAGGCAGAGGCGTCAAATCAGATCACTAAGCCAGTAGTGGTTGGAGGTGTCGTTGGATAACACTGACTTGGCGAGATTTAATTGAAGTCAATAAATTTAACTTGTTTGTATGGAAACCTTGAAAGTCATCTCCTACAGACACTTTTCACACTGTGTTCATATGCGCATCGGTAAGCAGTTCGTGCCGCCAAAAACATATAGTCACTCTTCCGTCTGCTAGAATAACTTTATATTTCGTTGAGAACCACAAAGATAAGTCTTAAGCAAGTTACTTAAACTCTGAGATTAGCCAGCCAATAGCACTGCTTGGCGTGGAGAATCGATTAGCGAGACCCCAGACGAATTGTGGACAAAGAGGACACTCTTCTCTTAAGCCTGCTACCGTGAAGTTGGTCTTATTTCTTGCTTGGAGGAGTCGAACTTTTTAGTACAGACGTTTGTTTTGGAATACTCAACTGGACACATTGAACTGACATAGGCCAGGGATATGGTGGGACGATTGCCTGCTTTTGCAGCCTTTGCGTAATTATACGTTACCTAGCTTTTCACATTTATTCGCGCGAGTTACTTTGCAATTATATTTGATGTGAACAACATTAATTTCTTTATTCGGTTCCACAAATTGGTTGTAACATATGGAAATTAATATCAGTTTTCTGTTCATTCGTCTGGATCTTCAAGTTGTGTACGCCATTGCTTTTTGATCAATTAAATTCAACTACAGGCGTTAACACGAGTATAGAATTAATTTTGTGTCTCTTATGAATGTATGGTCATGCAAAGACACGTGGAAAGTTGAAGGGCAGTCGCGTATAAGACAACAGGCTTTGCATTTGTTTTGTGCACAATACATACGTGCTTATTCAATATCCATATAATTTGCGACGCTTACGAATCCATTATCCATTCCTCTCATCTTTTCTTGAACCCCCTCATGTGCTCATTTAAAACCTTCGTTCACGACAGAATTCCATTCAGTTTCATTATATTTCAAGACGAAACAGAATTACCGCCTTTAGCAGAGAGAATACTTTACTTTTAATTGAAATATAAAGCTAACAATGTGTCGCAGTAGAACTGAGTAGAACGTGTCTGCAGTGACGAAGACGTCGATATTTAGCTACCTTACGAGCTCATTTCAATTTATTATGTGTTGTTCAAGTCCATTTCCATCGCACGATTTACTTCTACAAAGAGTGATGCATTAACACAGGTACGAAGAAGCTATATGAGCGTTATTGCAAAGGTTATAGTTTAAAGTTACTTCGGTTAAGCTTTCATTATTCTGTTGCGCTATGAGGAAATTCCTTGCCACTACAATATACAGGGTGGTCCATTGATCGTGTCCGGGCCAAATATCTCACGAAATAAGCGTCAAACGAAAAAACTACAAAGAACGTAACTTGTCTAGCTTGAAGGGAGAAACCAGATGGCGCTATGGTTGGCCCGCTAGATGGCGCTGCCATAGGTCAAACGGATATCAACTGCGTTTTTTAAAATAGGAACCCCCATTTTTTATTACATATTCGTGTAGCACGTAAAGAAATATGAATGTTTTAGTTGGATCACTTTATTCGCGTTGTGATAAATGGCGCTGTAATAGTCACAAACGTATGGCTCACAATTTTAGACGAACAGTTGATAACAGGTAGGTTTTTTAAATTAAAATACAGAACGTAGGTACGTTTGAACATTTTATTTCGGTTGTTCCAATGTGATACATGTACCTTTGCGAACTTATCATTTCTGAGAACGCATGCTGTTACAGCGTCATTACCTGTAAATACCACATTAATGCAATAAATGCTCAAAATGATGTCCGTTAACCTCAGCGCATTTGGCAATACGTGTAACGACATTCCTCTCAACAGCGAGTAGTTCGCCTTCCATAATGTTCGCACATGTATTGACAATGCGTTGACGCATGTTGTCAGGCGTTGTCAGTGGATCACGATAGCAAATATCCTTCAATTTTCCCCACAGAAAAGCCGGCCGGGGTGGCCATGCGGTTCTAGGCGTTACGGTGTGGAGCCGAGCGACCGCCGCGGTCGCAGGTTCGAATCGTGCCTCGGGCATGGATGTGTGTGATGTCCTTAGGTTAGTTAGGTTCAATTAGTTCTAAGTTCTAGGCGACTGATGACCTCAGAAGTTAAGTCGCATAGTACTCAGAGCCATTTGAACCATTTTTCTCCACAGAAAGAAATCCATAGGGTGGTGGGGTTTCGGGTTCCGCTGGATAGGTCAGGAGTCCACTACACGCAACAAGCGGCTACACGGGTAGCAGGGTTTGTGTGGTGTGGGCTGGGCGGTTTTTTTAGGTTAGATGGCCTTGGGCAAGTACAGAAAGGGCAACAGCCTCAACGGGTGTGGGGCAAAGTCAGGACATGCGGGGACCAAGCAGCAATCGGTATTGTAATTGTAAACTGTCGAAGCTGCGTTGGTAAAGTACCGGAACTTCAAGCGCTGATAGAAAGCACCGAAGCTGAAACCGTTATAGGTACAGAAAGCTGGCTGAAGCCAGAGATAAATTCTGCCGAAATTTTTACAAAGGTACAGAAGGCGTTTAGAAAGGATAGACTGCATGCAACCGGTGATGGAGTGTTTCGCTGTTAGTAGTAGTTTATCCTGTAGTGAAGTAGAAGTGGATATTTCCTGTGATTTATTATGGGTGGAGGTTACACTCAACAACCGAGCTAGGTCAATAATTGGCTCCTTTTACCGACCTCCCGACTCAGCAGCATTATTGGCAGAACAACTGAGAGAAAATTTGGAATACAATACATTTCACATAAATTTTCTCAGCATGTTATAGTCTTAGGTGGAGATTTCAATTTACCAGATATCGACTGGGACACTCAGATGTTCAGGACGGGTGGTAGGGACAGAACATCGAGTGACATTATACTGAGTGCACTATCCGAAAATTACCTCGAGCAATTAAACAGAGAACCGACTCGTGGAGATAACATCTTGGACCTACTGATAACAAACAGACCCGAACTTTTCGTCTCTGTATGTGCAGAACAGGGAATCAGTGATCATAAGGCCGTTGCAGCATCCCTGAATATGGAAGTTAATAGGAATATAAAAAAAGGGAGGAAGGTTTATCTGTTTAGCAAGAGTAATAGAAGGCAGATTTCAGACTACCTAACAGATCAAAACGAAAATTTCTGTTCCGACATCGACAATGTTGAGTGCTTATGGAAAAAGTTCAAGGCAATCGTAAAATGCGTTTTAGACAGGTACGTGCCGAGTAAAACTGTGAGGGACGGGAAAAACCCACCGTGGTACAACAACAAAGTTAGGAAACTACTGCGAAAGCAAAAAGAGCTTCACTCCAAGTTTAAACGCAGCCAAAACCTCTCAGACAAACAGAAGCTAAACGATGTCAAAGTTAGCGTAAGGAGGGCTATACGTGAAGCGTTCAGTGAATTCGAAAGTAAAATTCTATGTACCGACTTGACAGAAAATCCTAGGAAGTTCTGGTCTTACGTTAAATCAGTAAGTGGCTCGAAACAGCATATCCAGACACTACGGGATGATGATGGCATTGAAACAGAGGATGACACGCGTAAAGCTGAAATACTAAACACGTTTTTCCAAAGCTGTTTCACAGAGGATGACCGCACTGCAGTTCCTTCTCTAAATCCTCGCACAAACGAAAAAATGGCTGACATCGAAATAAGTGTCCAAGCAATAGAAAAGCAACTGAAATCACTCAACAGAGGAAAGACCACTGGACCTGACGGGATACCAATTCGATTCTACACAGAGTACGCGAAAGAACTTGCCCCCCTTCTAACAGCCGTGTACCGCAAGTCTCTAGAGGAACGCAACGTTCCAAATGATTGGAAAAGAGCACAGGTAGTCCCAGTCTTCAAGAAGGGTCGTCGAGCAGATGCGCAAAACTATAGACCTATATCTCTGACGTCGATCTGTTGTAGAATTTTAGAACATGTTTTTTGCTCGAGTATCATGTCGTTTTTGGAAACCCAGAATCTACCCTGTAGGATTCAACATGGATTCCGGAAACAGCGATCGTGTGAGACCAAACTCGCTTTATTTGTTCATGAGACCCAGAAAATATTAGATACAGGCTCCCAGGTAGATGCTATTTTTCTTGACTTCCGGAAGGCGTTCGATACAGTTCCGCACTGTCGCCTGATAAACAAAGTAAGAGCCTACGGAATATCAGACCAGATGTGTGGCTGGATTGAAGAGTTTTTAGCAAACAGAACACAGCATGTTGTTATCAATGGAGAGACGTCTACAGACGTTAAAGTAACTTCTGGCGTGCCACAGGGGAGTGTTATGGGACCACTGCTTTTCACAATATATATAAATGACCTAGTAGATAGTGTCGGAAGATCCATGCGGCTTTTCGCGGATGATGCTGTAGTATACAGAGAAATTTCAGCATTAGAAAATTGTAGCGAAATGCAGGAAGATCTGCAGCGGATAGGCACTTGGTGCAGGGAGTGGCAACTGACCCTTAACATAGACAAATGTAATGTATTGCGAATACATAGAAAGAAGGATCCTTTATTGTATGATTATAAGATAGCGGAACAACCACTGGTAGCAGTTACTTCTGTAAAATATCTGGGAGTATGTGTGCTGAACGATTTGAAGTGGAATGATCATATAAAATTAATTGTTGGTAAGGCGGGTACCAGGTTGAGATTCATTGGGAGAGTCCTTCGAAAATGTAGTCCATCAACAAAGGAGGTGGCTTACAAAACACTCGTTCGACCTATACTTGAGTATTGCTCATCAGTGTGGGATCCGTACCAGATCGGGTTGACGGAGGAGATAGAGAAGATCCAAAGAAGAGCGGCGCGTTTCGTCACAGGGTTGTTTGGTATCCGTGATAGCGTTACGGAGATGGTTAACAAACTCAAGTGGCAGACTCTGCAAGAGAGGCGCTCTGCATCGCGGTGTAGCTTGCTCGCCAGGTTTCGAGAGGGTGCGTTTCTGGATGAGGTATCGAATATATTGCTTCCCCCTACTTATACCTCCCGAGGAGATCACGAATGTAAAATTAGAGAGATTAGAGCGCGCGCGGAGGCTTTCAGACAGTCGTTCTTCCCGCGAACCATACGCGACTGGAACAGGAAAGGGAGGTAATGACAGTGGCACGTAAAGTGCCCTCCGCCACACACCGTTGGGTGACTTGCGGAGTGTAAATGTAGATGTAGATGTAGATCCAGTGAACGTGCGGGCCATGGTATGGTGCTTCGACGACCAATCCACCTGTCATTAAATATGCTATTCAATACCGCTTCAACCGCACGTGAGCTATGTGCCGGACATCCATCATGTTGGAAGTACATTGCCTTTCTGTCATGCAGTGAAACATCTTGTAGTAACATCGGTAGAACATTACGTAGGAAATCAGCTTACATTGCACCATTTAGATTGCCATCGATAAAATGGGGGCCAATTATCCTTTCTCCCATAATGCCGCACCATACATTAACCCGCCAAGGTCGCTGAAGTTCCACATGTCGCAGCCATCGTGAATTTTCCATTGCCCAATAGTGCATATTATGCCGGTTTACGTTACCGCTGTTGGTGAATGACTCTTCGTCGCTAAATAGTACGCGTGCAAAAAATCTGTCATCGCCCCGTAATTTCTCTAGTGCCCAGTGGCAGAACTGCACACGTCGTTCAAAGTCGTCGCCATGCAATTCCTGGTGCATAGAAATATGGTACGGGTGCAATCGATGTTGATGTAGCATTCTCAGCACCGACGTTTTTGGGATTCCCGATTCTCGCGCAGTTTATCTGCAACTGATGTGCGGATTAGCAGCGACAGCAGCTAAAACACCTACTTGGGCATCATCATTTGTTGCAGGTCGTGGTAGACGTTTCACATGTGGCTGAACACTTCCTGTTCCCTTAAATAACGTAACTATCTGGCGAACGGTCCGGACACTTGAATGATGTCGTCCAGGATACCGAGTAGCATACATAGCACACGCGTGGGCATTTTGATCACAATAACCATATATCAACAGGATATCGACCTTTTCTGCCATTGGTAAACGGTCCATTTTAACACGGGTAATGTATCACGAAGCAAATACCGTCTGCACTGGCGGAATGTTACGTGATACCACGTACTTATACGTTTGTGACTATTACAGCGCCATCAATCACAAAGCGAAAAAAGTGGTCCAACAAAAACATTCATATTTCTTTACGTACTACACGAATATGTAATAAGAAATGGGGGTTCCTATTTTTAAAAAAACGCAGTTGATATCCGTTTTACCTATGGCAGGGACATCTAGCGCCATCTGGTTCTCCCCTTCAAGCTAGACAAGTTTCGTTCTTTGTAGTTTTTTCGTTTGATGCTTATTTCGTGAGATATTTGGCCAGGTCACTATCAATGGACCACCCTGTATAAGGTAGAAGTCACTCAGTCCGCTTTGTTGTTCACTTATGGATCATATTTAATTTAAAGGGGAATGCTTCAAGGGCTTCAAAACCGGGGTCGTAGTAGCTTAGGAACTTAAGAAGGTTAAATTTTAGTGACAGGCTTTCAATCTGGAATGTGGTGTTTTGGGTACCTGACTGTGAACTGTATTCCTGTTTTGTTGTTGCTGATATTAGGTTGATTACAACAGAACATTTACTGGTGACATATGTGAAGTGGAAATTTGAATCATGTCTCGCGGTTCAAAGCAAGTTTGGTGCTCCTTATTTAAACTGATTTAATAGTGTTGCAGTGCAAAGAATTCATCAGTCTGCGTTTCCGAATAAATCTGCGGAGTGCTACATCGCGTTATTTGCTTCGCGTACCGCAAATAGCTTTGAGTGCGTGGCTACCTGCTGCGGCCTCTAAGACTTCCCACGGCGCCACGGAACCTGCGAGGACGAACCGAAAGGAACTTCTCACCGGCACATACAGTGCCTCGCCGCCTAGAGGTGTTCCTTCGGCGGTGGTCGGAACTCTCAGCACCCATACAGGAGCAAACTATATGGAGTCTGAGGATCCTTGCCGTCGAGCAGCCTGTTCTGAACGATGTGGTTTGTTTCGATTCAGTGAATTTTTTTGCGTCGTTTGAAGGCCATTCTGTTCGCATGTGACTGATAAAATTCTTTCATTGATGGATGAACGCCGAAAACATAAAGCTAAGACAGATGTAATTATATTAATATTCAGAAACTTATAAAGTCAGTGATTATAGTACCAAAAAATGAATGGTTAAAAAGCGAATGTGAAAAATTGAAAGCTAACAAGCTTCACACGATAATATTAATATACATAAAAAGCTAGAAGAAACTGCTGGGATATATAGAAGAAGAAACATTTCCTCGATAATAATCGAAGCAAGAGGTGTGCAAAGACTATATTAAGAACATTTTTCAGAAGACAGAACAAATATTGAGATTTCTAGGAATGATAGTCTAACAGGACCTCTAGTTATGAAAGAAGAATTCGAGAAAGCTATACGAAACTCAAATACCGATAAAGCAACAGGACCTGATGAAATTTAAGTGGAACTCATGGAACTTCTTGATGAAGAAGGTATCAGTCTTGTACAAACTTTTAAATAAAATTTGCGATACAGGTCCTCGCACTGCCCAATGCTTATTATCAACTTTGATTCCATGAACAAAAAAAAAAAAAAAAACCGAAAATGTGAAAATCATAGACTCAATAGTCTTATGAACCATTCCTTAAAAATATTTCTGAAAGTCATCGATCAAAGCTTATAAGAAAAACATGATAAATTAATTGGTGAGACACAATTTGGGTTTAGGAATGGTTTAGGCGTAAGTTGTAGTGAAAAACTGTTGTTGGTCTTGTTCTTATTGTGGTCCTCAGTTCGAAGAACTGGTCTGATGCAGCTCTCCATCTTACACTATCCTGTACAGGACTCTTCATCTCCGCGTAACTACTGCAACCTACGTCCTTCTGTATTTGCTTACCGTAATCACTTCTTTCTCTCTCTCTCCAGTACTAAAGTCGTGATCCTTTAATGTCTCAGAATGTGTCATACCAACCGATCCTTTCTTCTACTCAGGTTGTGCCACAAATTTCTCTTCTCCCAAATTCTATTCAGTATCTCCTCATTGGTTACGCGATCTATCCATGTAATCTTCAGCATTCTTCTGTAGCACCACATTTCGGAAGCATCTAGTCTCTTCTTCTCTAAACTGTTTGTCATCCATGTTTCAAGTCCGTACATAACTACACTCCACACAAATACTTTTAGAAAAGATTTCCTGGACTTAAATCTATACTCCATGTTGACCAAGTTCCCTTCTTCAGGAATGTTTTTCTTGCCACTGCAGTCTACATTTTATATTCTCTCTATTTCGACCATCGTCAGTTATTTTACTGCTCAAATAGCAAAACTCATCTGCTACTTTAAGTGTCTCATTTCCTAATCTAATCCCTCAGCATCACCTGATTTATTTCGACTACATTCCACTATCCTCATTTTATTTCTTGTTGGTGTTCATCTTATATCCTCCTTTCAAGACACTGTCCACTCCATTCAACTGCTCTCCAAGTCCTTTGTTGTCTCTGACAGAATTACAATGTCGTTGGCAAAGCTTAAAGTTTCATTTCTTCTCCCTGGACTTTAAATCCTACTCCAAATATTCTTTTGTTTCCTTTACTGTTTGTTCAGTGTACAGATTGAATAACATCAGGGATATGTTACAACCCTGTCTCACTCCTTTCTCAACCACTGTTTCCCTTTCATGCCCCTCGACTGTTATATTTGCCACCTGGTTTCAATACAAATTGTAAATAGCCTTCCGCTCCCTGTATTGTACCTCTGCCACCATCATAATTTGAAAGAGAGTATTCCAGTCGACATTATCAAAAACTTTCTCTAAGACTACAAGTACTATAAACGTAGGTTTGCCTTTCTTTGACCTATCTTCTATGGGAAGCCGTAGGTCAGTATTGTCTCGCGTGTTTCTACATTTTTTCCAGAATCCTAATTGATCTTTCCCTAGGTCGGCTTCTTCCAGTTTTTCCACTCTTCTATAAAGAACTCGTGCTAGTATTTTGCAAACGTGACTTATTAAACTGATAGTTCGGTAATTCTCATACCTGTCAGCACCTGCTTTCTTTGGAACAGAAACCATTATATTCTTCTTGTCGTCTGAGGGTATTTAGCCTGTCTCATACATCTTGCTCACCAGATGGAAGAATTTTGTCATGGCTGGCTCTCCCAAGGCTATCAGTAGCTCTAACGGAATGTTGTCCACTCCTGGGGGCCCTGTTTCGATTTGCTTCTTTCAGCGCTCTGTCAAATTCTTCTCGCAGTATCATATCTGCCATCTCATCTAAGGCCTCTTCCATTTCCATAATGTTGCCCTCAAGCACACCTACCTTGTATAGACTCTCTATATACTCTTTCCACCTTTCTGCTTCCCCTTCTTTGCTTAGGACTGGTTTTCCATCTGAGCTCTTGATATACATACAGGTGGTCCTCTTTTCTCTAAAGGTCTCTTAAATTTTCTGTAGGCGGCACATGTCGTTCCCCTAGTGATACATGCTGCTTAGCCATTTTGCTGTTCGGGTCAATCTCATTTTTAGATGTTTGTATTTCTTTTCGCCTGCTTCATTTACTCCATTTTTATATTTCCTCCTTCCATTAGTTAAATTCAATATCTCATACATGACCCAAGAATTTCTACTAGCACTCGTCTTTTTACTTACTTGATCCTCTGCTGCCTTCACTATTTCACCTCTCAGAGCTGTCCATTCGTCTTCTACTGTATTTCTTTCCCGTGTTCTTGTCACTTTTCCCCTAATGCTCCCTCTGAAACTGTCAACAACCTCTAGTTCTTTCAGTTTATCCAGGTCCCGTCTCCTTAAATGTCTACTTTTTTGCAGTTTCTTCAGTTTTAATCTAAGTTCATAATCAATAAATTGTTGTCAGAGTCCACATCTGTCCTGGAAATGTCTAGCTATGATTAAGTTATGCTGTGTGGAAAAATCTAGCCGCGCGGAGTGGCCGAGCGATGTAAAGGCGAATGTCACGGAGTGCGTGGCCCCTCCCGCCGGAGGTTCGAGTCCTCCCTCGGGCATGGGTGTGTGTGTGTGTGTGTGTATGTGTGTGTGTCTGCTTTTCTTAGCATAAGTTAGTTTAAGTAGTGTGTAAGACTAGGGGCCGATGACACTTAGAAGTCACACACATTTGAACATTTGCAAAATTCTACCATGCGGTTTCCTCTTCATTCGTCTTTCTGAGAGATAGTCTCCAGTCGTTCCAAACTATGTAAGTGAAGACCATATGATGTAGACCAACGCAAAATCTCCAAGACTGGCGAAGTTTTACTGAGGCTCGAAATTTGGTGCGGATTTCAATGCGAGATGTTTTTAATACTTTCCACAAGGAAACTCTCTCTAGACGTGGTGGAAAATCCAGAGAGATTCTGGTTCTGTGTTAAGTAAACCAGCGGAAAGGAACAGTAAGCGATGGGGAGGAGGAGGAGGAGGAGGAGGAGGAGGAGGGGGAGACAAGGGACCCAACCCTTAGGAGCAGGTAAAATCGTGGCAAATGTCCGGCGTGGCAAATGTCCGCACACCGTCGCCAATATCTATCAATGGATAGAAAGAAGAAGAACAATGTGATTAGGCTCTTCTCAGCAAATTGGCGACCCACAAGGCGAAGCGGAACGTTATGACAAGAGGCTGAAGTTAGGGACAGAGGCTGTTATTGGAGTGAGCGCAACGGGAACTGGGAACCTGGAAGCTGGAAGCTCGCGTTCCCCGGTGGAGGGGAGAGCCTTGGCTGTGCCCGGAAGTGTCTCCGTCCTTGGGCCTCCGCTCGTAGGCTATCGCTCACAGCGGCCACCTCGGCTGCGCTAGGCTCTTGCGAAACACACACACACATACATATACCGTACACAGACCCGAGTTCAGGTGGGAGGGGAGGAACTTTCTCGCGCAGCGCAGCCCTCGTCTCAACACTTTCACAACGCTCCCGTCGCCTGCCCGCCTTGCGCAACCACCACCGGCGTTTCTTCTCTCTCCGGGCGAGCCTACAGCTCAGCGGCAGTAACGCAGTTCCTTTCCTTACGACGCACTGTACTGTACGTAACAACGTCTTACGCAACGAGGTACAACTGTAGCAAACTTATGTTCGCTGAAAAACTTTACTGCCTACGGTTGTTGTTGTTGTGGTCTTCACCCCTGAGACTGGTTTGATGCAGCTCTCCATGCTACCCTATCCTGTGCAAGCTGTTTCATCTCCCAGTACTTACTGCAACCTACATCCTTCTGAATCTGCTTAGTGTATTTATCTCTTGGTCTCCCTCTACGATTTTTACCCTCCACGCTGCCCTCTAATACTAAATTGGAGATCCCTTGATGCCTCAGAACATGTCCTACCAACCGGTCCCTTCTTCTTGTCAAGTTGTGCCACAAACTCCTCTTCTCTCCAATTCTATTCAATACCTCCTCATTATTTATGTGATCTACCCATCTAATCTTCAGCATTCTTCTGTAGCACCACATTTCGAAGGCTTCTATTCTCTTCTTGTCCAAACTATTTATCGTCCATGTTTCACTTCCATACATGGATACACTCCATACAAATACTTTCAGTAACAACTTCCTGACACTTAAATCTATACTCGATGTTAACAAATTTTTCTTCTTCAGAAACGCTTTCCTTACCATTGCCAGTCTACATTTTATATCTTCTCTACTTCGACCATCATCAATTATTTTGCTCCCCAAATAGCAAAACTCATTTACTACTTTAAGTGTCTCATTACCTAATCTAATTCCCTCAGCATCACCCGACTTAATCCGACTACATTCAAAAAAAAAATCGTTCAAATGGCTCTGAGCACTATGGGACTTGACTTCTAAGGTCATCAGTCCCCTAGAACTTAGAACTACTTAAACCTAACTAACCTAAGGACATCACACACATCCATGCCCGAGGCAGGATTCGAACCTGCGACCGTAGCGGTCGCGCGGTTCCAGACTGTAGCGCCTAGAACCGCTCGGCCACCCCGGCCGGCCGACTACATTCCATTATTCTCGTATTGATTTTGTTGATGTTCATCTTATATCCTCCTTTTAAGACACTGTCCATTCCGTTCAACTGCTCTTCCAAGTCCTTTGCTGTCTCTCACAGAATTACAATGTCATCGGTGAACCTCAAAGTCTTTATTTCTTCTCCATGGATTTTAATACCTACTCCGAATTTTTCTTTTATTTCCTTTACTGCTTGTTCAATATACAGATTGAATAACATCAGGGAGAGGCTACAACCCTATCTCACTCCCTTCCCAATCACTGCTTCCCTTTCATGCCACTCAACTCTTATAACAGCCATCTGGTTTCTGTACAAACTGTAAATATCCTTTCGCTCCCTGTATTTTACCCCTGCCACCTTTAGAATTTGAAGGAGAATATTGCAGTCAACAGTGTCAAAAGTTTTCTCTAAGTCTACAAATGCTAGAAACTTAGGTTTGGCTTTCCTTAATCTTTCTTCTAAGATAAGTCGTAAGGTCAGTATTGCCTCATGTGTTCCAATATTTCTGCGGAATCCAAACTGATCTTCCCCGAGGTCGGCTTCTACCAGTTTTTCCATTCATCTGTAAAGAATTCGCGTTAGTATTTTCCAGCTGTGACTTATTAAATTGATAGTTCGGTAATTTTCATACCTGTCAACACCTGCTTTCTTTGGGATTGGAATTTTTATATTCTTATATTTTTATATTCTTCGCCTGTCTCATACATCTTGCTCACCAGATGGTATAGTTTTGTTAGGACTGGCTCTCCCAAGGCTGACAGTAGTTCTAATGGAATGTCTACTCCCGGGCCTTGTTTCGACTTAGGTCTTTCAGTGCTCTGTCAAACCCTTGACGCCGTATCGTATCTCCCATTTCATCTTCATGTACATCCTCTTCCATTTCTATAATATTGTCCTCAAGTATATCGCCCTTGTATAGACCCTCTATATACTCCTTCCACCTTTCTGCTTTTCCTTCTTTGCTTAGAACTGGGTTTCCATCTGAGCTCTTGATATTCATACAAGTGATTCTCTTTTCTCCAAAGGTCTTTAATTTTCCTGTAGGCTGTATCTATCTTACCCCTAGTGAGATAAGCCTCTACATCCTTACATTTGTCGTCTAGCCATCCTGCTTAGCCATTTTGCACTTCCTGTCAATCTCATTTTTTATACGTTTGTATTCCTTTTTGCCTGCTTCATTTATTGCATTTTTATATTTTATCCTTTCATCAATTAATTTCAATATTTCTTCTGTTACCCAAGGATTTTTACTAGCCCTCGTCTTTTTACCTCTGCTGCCGTCGCTACTTCATCCCTCAGAGCTACCCATTCTACGGTACAATTTACCAATCAAACCGGGAGTCTTTCTCATAGTGATCTTTCTCACAGGGAAGTTATTATACTACATGCGCTGTGATACATTCCACGCTGTGCCGAATACGGAAGATACTGTCTACAGTGCTGACTGCAACGTTGGCCAGAATGCCCTGTTTGAATCATATGGTTCTCTACTCTAATGTAACTCACTTTATTTTCGCAAACATTGCTGGAGAAAGTCAGCGTTACAGTGTAATATTTGAAAGTAATTAGAAAATAGATTAAAGCTGTGTGCTGGACCGAGACTCGAACTCGGGACCTTTGCCTCTCGCGGGCAAGTGCTCTACCAACTGAGCTACGCAAGCATGACTAACACCCCGTCCTCACAGCTTTACTTCTGCCAGTACCTCGTCTCCTATCTTCCAAACTTTACAGAGGCTCTTCTGCGAACCTTGCAGAACTAGCACTCCTGAAAGAAAGGATATTGCAGATACATGGCTTAGCCACAGCCTGGGGGATGTTTCCAGAATGAGATTTTCAATCTGCAGCCGAGTGTGCGTTGATACGAAACTTTGACACTTCCTGGCAGATTAAAACTGTGTGCCGGACCGAGACTCGAACTCGGGACCCTTGCCTTTAGCGTGTAAGTGCTCCACCAACCTTTATTTTTATTTTTATTTATTTATTTATTTATTTATTACCAACTGAGCTACTGCAAGGTTTGCAGGAGAGGTTCTGTAAAGTTTGGAAGGTAGAAGTAAAGCTGTGAGGCCTGGGTGTGAGCCGTGTTGCCAGGAAGTTTCATGTCAGCGCACACTCCGCTGCAGAGTGAAAATCTCATTCTGGTAATTATAAAATAGTCTAGATCGCAAGGCACGTTTATTAAAAGATAACAGGTTTCGGTCATCACATGATCATCTTCAGTCCTTCAACTGTAGTGTAGTACAGGATATAAATTGCAGGGATACATTTAAAAAAATTAAAATCAACTGTAAAATTACAAAACATAGACATACCCACACTGATGTAACAGTGGCTGTGCATGGAACAGGAACCGCTGAATGATTATAGTCAACTGCTGTAGAGAGCAATACAGCTATTTCTTAAATGCTGGAGGCTACGCCTACAGCTGACAGCACGATGTCAGCGTTAGCCAGTCATTCGAAAGAATTATGTACATAAAGATGTACTTATTAGTAAATAGGACAAGAAAATAACGTAGAATATTACTTATTAGTAAACAGAACTTGAAAGTAACAGCTTCTTAGTACAGCTATTGTTAAATAAGTACATTAAGAACTTTAATGTTGTTAGCCTCTACACCACTTTTGTTATTATTTGCTAGCTTATTGCGATCTACACCTGTTTACTGTAATCGATACATACAGAGTGACAATTATTGAACTATATGAAATAAAATTCTGAACGGTTTGCGATAGGACGTTCGAACTGTACCGTTGGCCGCGGGGCGTGATGGAAATTAGTATGCGCATGATGGTTGGGTTTAGCGAGGAAGCCCACTTTCATTTGTTTAGGTTCGTCCATAAGCGAAACTGGCGCATTTGGAAGACTGAGAATCCACATTTCGCGATCGAGAAGTCTCTTGACCCTCAAGGGGTGACTGTGTGGTGTGGAATGTCCAGTCACGGAATAATCGGTGCGATATTCCTTGATGGCACGGTGACTACCGAACGGTAAGTGGTTTTGGAAGATGATTTCATCCCCATTATCCAAAGTTAACCTGATTTCGACAAAATGTGATTGATGCAAGACGGAGCTCGGCCCCAGCGGAGCAGGAGAGTGTTTGATGTCTTGGAGGAGCACTTTGGGGATCGTAATCTGGTTCTGGGGCATCCAGAGGCGACTGGCTAGAGCCTCGATTGGCCGCCATATTCTCCGGATCTGAACACATACGACTCCTTTTTGTGGGATTAATGTAAAGACAAGGTGTACAGCCATAACCCCAAAAACCATTACTGAGCTGAAAAGAAACATTCAAGAGGTCATGGGCAGCATCGATGTTCCAACACTTCAGCGGGTCACGCAAAATTTCGTTATTCGTCTGCGCTACATCATCGCCAATGATGGCAGGCATATCGAATGTGTCATAACCTAAATCCGAATGTCTGTAGCCACGTTTACATATTGAATAAAATGTGTGCACACCGTAGTTTTTAAATAATTTACGTTTTTTCATATAGTTCAATAATTACCACACTGTACATTAATACGGCTTATTTATATCCTTAGACTGCATCTATGGCGTCCTTTACTAAGCTTCTTTTATCGATGTTTGTGGCTGCTTCAATGGAAACCGCCCAAGATTAGCGTCTACCATTCTCCATAGAAATCA
Organism: Schistocerca americana; assembly: GCF_021461395.2. NCBI lineage: Eukaryota > Metazoa > Arthropoda > Insecta > Orthoptera > Acrididae > Schistocerca > Schistocerca americana. Next base: position 336,241,693 of record NC_060123.1, on the reverse strand, counting down.
ACTACTTCGTACATCTACTGGACATCACCTATCGATACTCACAGCCACCTCTTTGGAAATCACCCTGCTGCAAGGTCTTTCCAATGGCGTCCACCATTTCCATAGAAACTAACAACATCGTAATTATTTTTCCAGCATACCCCTAGGGGACAACCTATACGCAACCAATATGGTGCTTATTTGTTTCCTTTTTAAAGTTCTTAGTATATTTATTTGACAATAGCTGTATTAATAACTTGTTTCTTCTTTATTATAAAATTATTCTACGTTATTTTGACGTTTTATTTACTAGCAAATAGACAGTTTTCTGAATAATTCTTTCGACTTATACCCGATTGGCACCGAACGACATGGCGCAGTGGTTAGCACACTGGACTCGCATTCGGGAGGACGTCGGTTCAAACCCGCGTTCCACCAACCTGATTTAGGTTTTCCGTGATTTCCCTAAATCGCTTCAGGCAAATACCGGAATGGTTCCTTTGAAAGGGCACGACCGATTTCCTTTCACATCCTTGACACAATCGGATGGGACCGATGACCTCGCTGTTTGGTTCCCTCCCCAAATCGACCACCAATCTGATTAAAATTATACTAATACCTTCAGCTGCTAGTGGGCGTTGATATGTATCAATGGGGACACGTGAAAATGTGTGCCCCGATCGGGATTCGAACCCGGTACCTCCTGCTTCCATGGCAGACACTCTATCCATCTGAGCCACCGAGGGCACAGAGGATAGCGCGACTGCAGGGACTGTCTTGCGCACGACTCCCGCGAGACCCACATTCTCACCTTGTATGTCCACACACTACATTCGTAGTGTCACACCCCAAACACACTCATTACTCGTGGAAGACATTCTTGCCAAGTCCCGTAAGAGTTCTGGGAATGTGTGTGCATCCGCACAGAAAAAGAAGGTCATCGCCGGTGTTGCCAGAACTATATACTTATATGGATATGGTGTCTGTTCTTTCGGACATGTTCGTGATCAAGCAGCGGGTTTCTGTTGTTGCGGAACTGAACGTTTGGTAGAACATTCTGACAGTTTTTTTACAAAGACTTGGTGACTGTCGAAAAACAGTGTCATATACCTGTGTCACTTTGAATTATGGTGCAGCAATAATAATGTATAACTTACTTTCTGAAGTCCCCTCGTACAATAAGCTTCATGTCAAGTGTACGTAAAGAGATATAAGGCGAATAAATGGGTAGGGCATTTGTCGATCTGTTGCATAAATGATTCTGGTATAAACAAATGTGTGTTTTGGTAATGTCTGTTCATGGTGCGTAACGCTATAAGTCAGGTTGTTCAGCGGGTTACGTTTGCTTATGCGTGTTTTAAAACTAGTCTCGTTCTGTCTTTCTCTCTAATGGCTTCCTTTTTTTCTTGGGACGTTAATCCACAATTGGTGAAGATGTCAGCTCATTTCTTTCAGAAGGTAGGAAATTAACGTCTGTATTCAATTGTAGCTATTATTCTCAGGAATATGATTCATGTGAAGGGCATCCCAAAAAGACACCAAACACAAATTAAACCATTGAGAAATTGGACAGTATACTTTACATCTCAAAATTTAGCTCGGACTTACACGTGATTGAAGTGAATTTCAATTGAAGTACATAAATAACTCTCACCAATATCTTTATTTGTCCTTTTACTAAAGAACTATTATACCAGGTGATCAAAAAGTCAGTATAAATTTGAAAACTGAATAAATCACGGAATAATGTAGATAGAGAGGTTTTTTTTATTAGAACCACAAAAATACAAACGTTCAAAAAATGTCCGACAGATGGCGCTTCATCTGACCAGAATAGCAATAATTAGCATAACAAAGTAAGACAGAGCAAAGACGATGCTCTTTACAGGAAATGCTCAATATGTCCACCATCATTCCTCAACAATAGCTGTAGCGGAGGAATAATTTTGTGGACAGCACTGTAAAGCATATTCGGAGTTATGGAGAGGCATTGGCGTCGGATGTTGTCTTTCAGCATTCCTAGAGATGTCGGTCGATCACGATACACTTGCGACTTCAGGTAACCCCAAAGCCAATAATCGCACGGACTGAGGTCTGGGGACCTGGGAAGCCAAGCATGACGAAAGTGGCGGCTGAGCACACGATCATCACCAAACGACGCGCGCAAGAGATCTTTCACGTGTCTAGCAATACATTGTTTTTTTTTATTCTAATAAAACCCCATGTCATTCCAAGCATATATGTCAATTTTTACCTCTCTATCTACTTTCTTCTTTCGTTTCACCCTCTTTGGGGTACGCTGGATCAATCATTTCTTTGTGCGTCGTTCTTTTCTTAGGGCCCAGTATTTCTTCATTCTTTCTGATCTTCTTCTCCTCTCTTCTTCCGAGATGAAGGATTTGGACTTTTGTGTGGATTTGTCTTGGAACCTTATGTTTTCATCTTTAGTAATTAATTTAGCAGTTCGATCAATAAGTGAATTTTCTGAAATATTTAATTCCACTAGGTCTTTCTCAGTTTCTTTAAACCAGTTGGGCTTCGTTTTTCGGTTACAGAAGAAGTCAAAGATTTGTTTAGTTAATCTGTTGGAATCCATTCTGAGAAGATGACCATAAAAATTTATTCTCCTTTTTCGCATAGAATCTGAAAGTTTTTCAATTTTCTCGTAGAGAGGTTCATTTTTGATGTATATAATCTTATTGTCTTGAAATTTTGGCCCAATGATTTTTCTTAAAATTTTTCTTTCCTTTATCTCAAGTTTCTCCATTTGGCCTTTGAAATTCATGTTAAGTGTTTCTGCTGCATACAGTGCTTCTGGCTTAATCACTGTCTTGTAATGTGCAATTTTGGACCCCCATGAAAGGGATTTTTTGTTGTATGTATTTTTTGTTAGTTGGAAGGCCAATTCAAGTTTATTTTTTCTGGATTCCATTGCTTTGCTTTCCCCAGCATTCCAAGTAATCCATTCTCCGAGATATTTGAATTCTTTTACTATTTCAATCTTCTGTTCTTGAACTTTGAGGTATTTACATGAGTGCTTGATGTTTGTCAATATCTTAGTTTTTTCAGAGGAGATGTGAAGACCAATTTTAGCTGCTTGTTTCTTTAGTTCAAGGATTTGCTCCCGTGCTTCTTCCATTGTTTCAGCAAACAGGGCCATATCATCTGCAAAAGCAATGCAATTTACTTTAAGGTTCTTCTTTTTGCAACCCAGTCTTATACCACTCTTAATATTTGTGTTCCATTCTCTGACTACTTTCTCAAGAGCACAATTGAACAGCAACGGTGAGAGCCCATCGCCCTGTCGCACTCCCGTTTTTATTTCAAAGGGTTCCGACAGTTCGCCCATAAATTTAACTTTCGAAAATGTATTTGTAAGGGTCGCTTTTATAATATTAGTTGTTTTCTTATCCAAACCCATTTCTTCCAGGACTGATAACAGAGATTCTCTATCAATCGAATCATATGCTTTTTTGAAATCAATGAAGGAGATTACGTATGTCTTTGCCCTTGATTTTTGGTAAGCCATGATGTTTTTGAGGTTTAGTATTTGTTCCGAACATGATCTACCCTTTCTAAAACCTCCCTGGTATTCCCCGATTTGCGGATCCAATTGCGGCTCTGCCCTGTTCAAAAGGACTTTAGAAAGAATCTTGTACGTTATATCCAGCAGTGATATTCCTCTGTAATTGTTGGGGTCTGTCTTCAAACCTTTCTTGTGGATAGGGTGGATGAGAGCTGTTCTCCATTCTGCGGGGATCTCTTCTTCTTTCCAGATTTGATCGAAAACACACTTTAGGGATGTAACTGCATTTTTGTCAGCCTTTTTCCATAGTTCGGCCACTATTTGATTTTCTCCGGACGCCTTGTTGTTTTTAAGTTCTGAGATGACCTTCTGTAGTTCTTCAGTCGTCGGTGGTTCTGAAACCGGCTTCTCACGGTTGTTTGGAATGGATTCAAATTTTTCAAGGATGGGTTCACAATTCACGAGTTTCTCAAAGTAGCCTGCTAGTATTTTGCAGTTTTCCGTGTTGTTGTGCGCGATGGTCCCATTTACATCTCGAAATTGGAGGGTGGGTGCTTTGTATCTTGATAACCTTTGTTTGAAAGTTCTGTAAAAGCTCCTTGTGTTGTTTTTAACATTATTCCGTGGTTTATTAAGTTTTCAAATTTATACTGACTTTTTGATCATCCGGTACTTCCATCACCATGTGGATTCATTTAACGTAACATAATATATGTTGTTTCTGCAGGCGGTTTTCTGCGCAACCTGTGGTAATGTCTGGCAGCTGTTAGAGAGTAAGTTAAAGGCCACAGCAGCTGTAGATGGGAATTTTGCAGACCTTCTAGAGCCGCGCTTCGGCGATGGATTTTTTTTTTTAATGTGGAATGTACTAGTGCAGAAAAAAGATTATGACCTGAGACAAGATAATGCGGAAATATGTGTAATTTCTTCCTAAAATAACGCAATCTCTCATTGCCAGGACGAAAGATTTTCTAATTGCTGTGGTAAACTAAACGACTCTTTATCGATCAAGGTAGTTTAATAAATATTTCATCACACTACTAAGACAGCTTGTTTTGCAAACATACCTCTTTCTTTAAATTATTTGCACCAATCAGAAGATAAAGCAGTTCGTTTGTGTGGTAGCTGACGCGCTGCGGACACGAGTTACTATATCCGGTGTCTCCCCCTTTCGGAGTGAAATCGACCGCACCGTTCATGGGGGAAACCACAATTGGGGGACGTCTGTGGGGCACCAACACTTTGGTTTTCCCGATTACAAGTACAGCGTGATGCGGGCGGAATGAATGACTCTCCTGCTTGCTAAACTGACGCTCAAAGGAAAATGATTACAAACACCACCTTTTACTATCTTACGCGGGTCGTTATCGTTGTGCCATTTCGTGAACCACCTTAGGGTTCAGTTTTGGGAGGTAGTGTGACGGTAGAGCGTGTAATTTATATTTGGATTCATCATTGCTACGCGTGTTCTAAGACTACTTCCCGACGTGCTGCAGTACGAGTGTGATGGCTCATATGTTTCTGTGGACATTTGGTTAGTTTAGTGATGTGTTCATGATATCCGGCCAAAATTTTCATTGCAAATATTGCGGAAATGGAAAATGTTATCGCTGTGCGGTTTTCACAGAATGGATTGGTAGCAGGGGCTTGAGATTTTAGCCAGTAAACAGACTGTAATAATTCTCAGAAAGAGTATTTTTTGCAAACATGCGCTTTTTAAACATGGAACGATGCTTATTGGCGTTAACAGACTAAAAGTAGGTTAAATTAGAATGTCGGTGGTGTCTGTTGCACGATTCTAGTGCCAGTCGTTTACGAGATATTGTATTTTGAAAAGTTCCTACACCGACAGTGGTTTGTGCCATTCAACCTGCGTTGTTAGGTTTGCTTACAGTGTGCTTGTGTGTTCCTTGAGTGCATTGCGACGTGCTAGCCAGTTAGTGTGTGACAGTCCAAGCAGGGCCACGTTCGTGGTGTAGCCAGCCGCTGTGCCAGAGCGGTTCTAGGCCCTTCAGTCCGGAACCGCGCTGCTGCTACGGTCGCAGGTTCGAATACTGCCTCGGGCATGGATGTGTGTGATGTCGTTAGGTTAGTTAGGTTTAAGTAGTTCTAAGTCTAAGGGAATCATGACCTCGGATGCTAAGTCTCATAGTGCTTACAAGGGAGCCTCCCCATCGCACCCCCCTCAGATTTAGTTATAAGTTGGCACAGTGGATAGGCCTTGAAAAACTGAACACAGATCAATCGAGAAAACAGGAAGAAGTTGCGTGGAACTATGAAAAAAATAAGCAAAATATACAAACTGAGTAGTCCATGTGTAAGATAGGCAACATCGAGGAAAAGTGTAAGCTCAGGAGCGCCGTGGTCCCGTGGTTAGCGTGAGCAGCTGCGGAACGACAGGTCCTTGGTTCAAGTCTTCCCTCGAATGAAAAATTTATTTTCTTTATTTTCGCAAAGTTATGATCTGTCCGTTCGTTCATTGACGTCTCTGTTCACTGTAATAAGTTTAGTGTCTGTGTTTCGCAACCGCACCGCAAAACCGTGCGATTATTTGACGAAGGACGTGCCTCTCCAATGGGAACCGAAAACATTTGATCGCAAGGTCATAGGCCAATCGATTCCTCCACAGGAAAACACGTCTGATATATTCTATACGACACTGGTGACGGCATGTGCGTCACATGACAGGAATATGTTGTCGACCCACCTAACTTGTACACTTGGCGAATGGGTAAAAAGATTCTTCTACCTTGCCCGATTTAGGTTTTCTTGTGGATGTGATAATCACTCCCAAAAAAGCGATGAAAACATAAGAGTTTGTCACATAAACTGCAACAAATGAATGCAACAGTTTCACAGTCGCACAGTTTTCCCTGTGCTCTGTCTAAACATATGTTTTTAACGTTTTCAAATTTTTCCGAGTGTAGACCGTCAAATCCTGCATATGTCCAAGCAAATCTGACCATGTCCTGGAATTTTGGAGAGCGAAGTTGATTATATAAAAAATTAAAACTTTTCACTCGAGGGAAGACTTAAGACTTGAACCAAGGACCTCTCATTCCGCTGCTGCTCACGCTAACCACGGGACCACGGCGCACCTCAGTTCACGTTCTCCCTAACGTTGCCTATCTTACACATGGACTATTCAGTTTTTATATTTTGCTTATTTTTTTCATAGTTCGACACAACTTCTTCCTGTTTTCTCGATTGATCTGTGTTCAGTTTTTCAAGGCCTATCCACTATGCCAACTTATAACTAAATCTGAGGGGGTGCGATGGGGAGGTTCCCTTGTTAGTGCCATTTGAACCATTTGTCGTCTTGTATGGAGAGTGTAGTAAGAATGCAGTCAGTTATTGTACCGCATATGCGGCAATATATTCCATTAGACGTCAACCACCTCGGCAATTATTTATCATCTTCTTCAACCAGTTACGTGAAAGTGGTATTGCGACACTTAGACGTGTGGCCTAGCGGTTCTAGGCGCTACAGTCTAGAACCGCGCGGCCGCTACAGTCGCAGGTTCGAATCCTGCCTCGGGCATGGATGTGTGTGATGTCCTTAGGTTAGTTAGATTTAAGTAGTTCTAAGTTCTAGGGGACTGATGACCTCAGAAGTTAAGTCTCATAGTGCTCAGAGCCATTTGAACCATTTGACTCTTAGACAACGTAACCGAAGGAAACAAGTGACGGCGGAAGAGAAGGAAATTAATGTTCTTGTTGCTGTTGCCCGCACAATGGCTCCCGCACCATCGCACGAGGAACTGACATGAGTCAGGTAAGTGCCCTACCCACTCTCCATCGACATGGGTTCCGTCCCTACCAATCTCTTTCCATCAAGAGCTGCATGTAAACAATTATGAGAGTAGTGTTAACTGTACACGGGCATTAAAATAGGATACTCCAGACGTATCATGTGTCTTGTTTAGTGATGAACCCACATTTACCGAAGGCCAGTGGGACTGCCGAAACATGCGCTATTGCTCTGCTGACAATTCCCGTTGGCTTCGTCAGGTGGAACGTCAGCGTTTATGGAGTATAAACGTGTGGTGTGGGAAAGTAAACCATCAGCTCATAGGCCCGCCTTTCATGGACAGAACACTGAATGCGCGCAAGTATCGCAGCCTCCCAACAGATCATCTTCCACGGATGCTAGAAGACGTTCCTCTGCAGACTAGGAGGAAGTTGTGGTATCAACATGATGGCTGTACAGCCCATAGTGAACGAATTTCCATATCGTTACATTAGAAGCAGAGGACCTGTACCTCGGCCGCCCCGTTCCCCGGATTTGAGCCTGTACACTTTTTTCTGTAGAGAAAGGTGAAAGATGCTGTCTACAAGGATACACCAAGTACATGCGACGATATGCGACGATGTATTATGCAGCCTGCTCGGACATCTCCTGTGAAATCCTAGCACGTGTGCTGCAGTCGTTCCTTACCAGTCTGGAAGCGTATGTTCGCACTGGTGGTGGTTATTTTGATTACAATCTGTGATGGTCAGTTGTCTCGTTACTGGTCAGAATCCACATAACTACTGTATGGACTTGTATTGTTCTTTAGTGTGCTCTACCACAGATATTGTACAAGTGTCGATGTTGGAACTTTTCAAAATACGATATCTCGTAAACGACTTGCACTAGAATCCTGCAACAAACACCCTGACATTCTAATTTATCCTATTTGTAGTTCGTTAAGGTCAATAAGCATTGTTCCTTTTAAAAAAGTTTTTAAAATGGACACACCACCATTTGACTGTATTGTTGTTCTTTTTAATTACGACTCAAGTTTGCCGGCCGGAGTGGCCGAGCGGTTCTAGGCGCTACAGTCTGGAACCGTGCGACCGGTACGGTCGCAGGTTCGAATCCTGCTGTGGCGGTTTTTGTGTATCATCAACATCGACAAGTGCAATGAATATGGATGATACGATACTCTATGGTATTCTGCGGTTTGAATTCACTCTATTTTTTTAGTAGTTGCCTTGATTTGTTCGCACTGGTGGTGGTTATTTCGATTACAATCTGTGATGGTCAGTTGTCTCGTTACTGGTCAGAATCCACGTAACTACTGTATGGACTTGTATTGTTCTTTAGTGTGCTCTACCACAGATATTGTACAAGTGTCGATGTTGGAACTTTTCAAAATACGATATCTCGCAAACGACTTGCACTAGAATCCTGCAACAAACACCCTGACATTCTAATTTATCCTATTTGTAGTTCGTTAAGGTCAATAAGCATTGTTCCTTTTAAAAAAGTTTTTAAAATGGACACACCACCATTTGACTGTATTGTTGTTCTTTTTAATTACGACTCAAGTTTGCCGGCCGGAGTGGCCGAGCGGTTCTAGGCGCTACAGTCTGGAACCGTGCGACCGGTACGGTCGCAGGTTCGAAGCCTGCTGTGGCGGTTTTTGAGTATCATCAACATCGACAAGTGCAATGAATATGGATGATACGATACTCTATGGTATTCTGCGGTTTGAATTCACTCTATTTTTTTAGTAGTTGCCTTGATTTGTTCGCACTGGTGGTGGTTATTTCGATTACAATCTGTGATGGTCAGTTGTCTCGTTACTGGTCAGAATCCACGTAACTACTGTATGGACTTGTATTGTTCTTTAGTGTGCTCTACCACAGATATTGTACAAGTGTCGATGTTGGAACTTTTCAAAATACGATATCTCGCAAACGACTTGCACTAGAATCCTGCAACAAACACCCTGACATTCTAATTTATCCTATTTGTAGTTCGTTAAGGTCAATAAGCATTGTTCCTTTTAAAAAAGTTTTTAAAATGGACACACCACCATTTGACTGTATTGTTGTTCTTTTTAATTACGACTCAAGTTTGCCGGCCGGAGTGGCCGAGCGGTTCTAGGCGCTACAGTCTGGAACCGTGCGACCGGTACGGTCGCAGGTTCGAAGCCTGCTGTGGCGGTTTTTGAGTATCATCAACATCGACAAGTGCAATGAATATGGATGATACGATACTCTATGGTATTCTGCGGTTTGAATTCACTCTGTTTTTTTAGTAGTTGCCTTGATTTGTTTTTGTAAATGATACTGACAATATTATACACATGTATAATGCATTATTCAAACTACAACTTCTCCTGGATAATTATTTTGTTCAAATTGCACAAGAATTCCACCTGACGTAGTGTAATAATGTTGACTGTAAGCTGTGTTCATATCACTAAAATTACAGATCATCCATCAGAGGTTTTATAATTTTTTCGTCTTCGATGGATTTAATTATTCTTAGCAAATTGATCATGAAAGGGAACCACAGAATACCACCCGCGCACAACACTGACGTATGCTACCAAAAATATTTTTCTCCGTAAATCGTGCGTAGTTTAATTTTGGCCTCATACAACAGCAATGAAATCTTGTTCAACAATAAATACCATCAGCACTGTTCTTAGAAAATGCAGGCTGATTCGATTAATTTTTTTCTTTTATAAATAGAGTTCAGTACCACCGGTGCACATTTATTTCTTACACATCGGAATATTGAAAGTTTGCAGTTTCAAGTAATTTAAATTTGCCGCTGTAATAAAAGTTAAGATGACGGCCAACAAAAGATAGAGGTTTTCTTTTTTAATTAAGATTTTCGTTTTCCCAATAAATCATTTAAAACATTTAAATTGATGCCACCAATAAGAAAAATGATTAAATTGTTTTTCAAATTAGTTTAACACAAACCCATCCTATTTTCAACTAGAAGTACAGACGAAGTTGCTATATAATCGCAACTAACAATGGCTGCGCTTCTTGCAGCTATGATAAAACAATTAATACAAAATTATAATTAAAACAGGAAGTGAATTTTCAATAATTAATCATAAATAGTTTTAACGTATTAGGCTCTATTTGTTTTTATCAGCAAATGAACATAAAAGTACAATAATTTTACATTAAATGTTTTTCATTTAACAGACCTAAAATCGATTCGCGTCTTGCGATGTACATCAGAAGAAGACGACAAAAGGGTACAAAACAAAAGAAAAGAGTGACATAGATTAACAAAGAATGTGAGAGAAATATTGTCTCTGTTTTACATAATTATCATCTTTTTAAGAAATAATTACATAATTGAATGAATATTATCCACACGTTCATATTCCACTCGTAATATATATATATATATATATATATATATATATATATATATATATATATATATATATATATATATATATATCGTGGATCTTATACTGCCTCGGGCATGGATGTGTGTGATGTCCTTAGGTTAGTTAGGTTTAAGTAGTTTTACGTTCTAGGGGACTGATGACCTCAGAAGTTCAGTCCCATAGTGCTCAGAGCCATTTAAACGACTCAGGTTTCGGCCTTTTATGCTATTTTCAAGTGAATGAGTTTATTGCAGGACATCAAGCTCTGGTATTTCGTGGGGAGCCAATATTTTCTTAATTTATGGCCAATTTTGAGCTTCATGTCCTGCAATATATGTTAATGACATAAACTCAGTCACTTGAAAATGGTATAAAAAGCTGAAACCTGAGTCGTAATTTAAAAAAAAAAACAATACAGCAAATGGCGGTGAGCATTTAAAAATTATTGTGCGACTGATGCTCAACGACATAAAAACTGTTTAAAAAAAGTGTATGTCTGCACAAAAAATACACTGATTGGCTAACAATACGAGCCCCGGACTACCAATCGATTTTGTGAAAACCGCACATCATTAGCTCTTTCCATTTCCACAATATTTGCGGTCCAAGTTTTAGGTGATTCACCTAATATATAACGTCTCGTGAGACAACATTTGGTCTGAATGAAGTGCGTCTCATAATTGCCTTATAATTTTATAAAGAGGCCACATCTACGACACTACAGTCAAGTGAGATGACATAGTGACTAAGCACTATGTAGCTCAAATGTCGGAGTCGAATTCGGAACTGTTTCATTACGTAAAATCCCAACTGATTGTTTCTCCAATCCTGTGAAGTCTAAGAGTGCTAAGCCTTGTCTAATGGTTCCACTATCTTAAAGCCGTTTAGATGAGCAAAGAATGAGTCGAATTGGCAGCACGAGCAAGAATGTAATCGAATGCCCAAAGAAGAGAGATGTGCTGCTGTGACTTTCAGTATTCTGTGAGGGTGTAAGGCCTCTGCCTGCCCCCGTCCCACCCCCTTTTCTCTCACTCTACAGCATGTAGAACGTAAGAAACACGCTACAAAAATTATAAAGTATCAGTGATGACTTACATGGGGGGAAACTGCCTCTCCTATCCAGGATAGTCAATCCTGGTGGACAGGCCATTGACGTCATACACGGTTTATGCGTGAGAACAATGACAGATTTTTTATCTATTCTCAGCAATATGGACGTATAATTTGCTGTTAACGGTAACTCTTGTGTTGATAGTAAATTATTAGTTGTCTTAGACGATTATCGGGTTCAGTTTGAAGTTTCGGTGTCCTGCGGGGTGATAATTCAGGAAGATAAGACACTTTCTATCTGGACCTGTTACATCATCAACAGTTTACAGAGTGCGAAGTTGATACAGGATTTTAGTAAGGACGTAACTACTTCGTCGCCACTGCACGCTATAATTGTTACAGGTATCGGCGCGGAAGTCGCAGCTGCCTCGCTCTCCAATCGATGTTCGCGCTGCCTAGTGATTGCCCATTTGCATAAGATACCACCAGCTGAAAGAAAACCTGTTAGAAGCGACACACTGCAGCATCGTAAATAATGAAAATGCACCTAAATACATATTTTGCAGATCGCTGTGAAGTTCATGGCAGACGATACTTCCAACTGAAACGAGTGTTAGATTTTCCTTCCATTCCATTCGTGTATGGAGCGGGGGAAAATGACTGTTTAAATTGTCTCTGCATACGCAGTAACTAGCCACACGCACGTGAGCGATACATAGGGGGCTGTAGTATGCCATTAGATTCTTCACCAAATACTAGTTTTGAAACTTTGTGAGTATAATTGTGATGGGACAATCGGCGTCTCTCTTTAACTGTCTGCCAATTCAGTTTTTTTAAGCATTTTATGGACGCACCCCTTTGAGTGAAGCAAACCTGTACTGTAATTAGTTCGTAGTGGCCTTCTCTGTACACATTCAGTATTCCTCTTATTCTAATTACACACTTGAGCTATATTCTAAGATGGGATGGACAAGTGTAAGCTATTTCCTATGTAGACTGACTGCATTTTCCCAGTATCTTGCCAGTGAATCGAAGTCTTCATCTGTTTTACCTGCGACTAATACTACGTCATCGTTCCATTTCATATCCCTACAATTTGACACCCAGGTATTTCTATGAATTGAATGATTCCGATTATGGCTCATTGATGATTGGTCATATATAGGACAGTGAATATTTTTACATTTCTGAACTTTTAAAGCAGTTTCCCAATATCTGCACCATTTTGAAATCTTATCATAATCTGCGTCGATATTTGTGTACTATTTTTTTTCAGACAGTACTTCATAACAGATAACTGCAAAATCACTTCCACTCATAATGTTATCTGCCAGGTCATTAACACGAAAAGCAACGATACCAGTACACTTCCCCAGGGCAGACCTAAAGTTACATCTACTTTTGTCGATGACTCGCCAACCAAGATGACATGTCGCGTCCTCTCTATTAAGAAATCCTCAATAGACAGCGTTGTTCACAAAAATCCAAAATGATCGCAGACTCATTCAGGAAATTAATTTACTCTAATAATCTTTACTCCAGTCACAAATTTTGTTTGATACCTAATATGATCGTACTTTTGAAGTGGACTGAGTCAATTTTTATTTCAATCATGAAATACTGCATCGGTGAGTTATGTGAGAAAGCGCCAATTGGATTCCGCCTATCCGATGTTTCCGGAATAAATGCTGGCTAGAAATAAAATACTTTTCATCTTTCCCTGTGTTTGTGGCTTCTCGTTTAGCGGTATCTGGCAGTTGTTACGGATTATCTTAATTGACGATGCTAGTAGCAACGCTGATAAGAAAAGTTCCACCGGATATAATGTTTGCTTACGTCTATATATTAGTGAAAGTGACTACAATATTTCAATATGTAATGTACAGCACATCAAGCGTACTTTCAGTACAAAAGTATGCTGCTGCTTGTACAGCACATCAAGCGTACTTTCAACACAAAAGTGAAGATAAAAGACTAAGAGGTGTGATGGTTAATGTGAACTTAAATTAATGTAATATATGATTTTCGTGCCTGTTGAGTGAATGGTTCGAAGGGGCAGCTATCAGACTCGTACTTTAATTGTGGCGAGGTTATTCCTTTCGAGTCTGTGCCGAAGCGCAGCGCTCCTGAAGAGACGTGATCTTAGCAATTAGCAGAGTAGCACCCTACGTCCAACATCGTTTCCACGAGCTCTGTAAGCTAGAGGTTCATATGTTCACTTTCTACACCTGATAAGACGGTTTTCAATCCACACAAACTGCGCTGTAAGCTAGATTTGTAATGTAATTGAACGTTGCCGTCTGACTCTACTAGGATCAGATAATTAGAGAGTTTCCCACGTGGCCAAGTGTTGTTACAGTACCATTAATTTGGAAACACTATTGCTAGAATTCCGAGAACAAGGCTACACTTTCCAGAGAACTGCTATTTGCGGGTAATGACTAGGTTACTGAATGTCCACATCTGGTTAAATTTCGGGGGTTGCATAGGTATTGCGAAGTCGAAGCAACCGGCGACAGCCCTTTCATGTGTAGGGTGCTAGATGTTTGCCCTCTGGGGCAGAGGTTCTGTTTGATAGTATTAATGGTTTGTGGTGGTGGAATTTAAGAGCCATAGGCTCTAAAGCTCATAAGAATTTGTAAGTGTGTTCCTACACGTGGATCTGGAATTCTGAAGAGTTTTATTTTTCGGTGTTTGTAGGCACGAGCTGCGGGTTAATGAGTACACACATGGCTGACGGGTACAAACCTCTTATTCGATCACGAGCCTCTATCTAGCTGGAGGTACAGTATCTCATCAAAAGTACCCGTCCACATATTAGAGAGATGCCTATAACAGTTTCCACAACGAAACTTTGTCTCGAAACATGGTAGAAAATCGAAAGAGATTCTGGTCGTATGTGAAGTATGTTAGCGGCAATGCCTCATCTGCGCGATAGCAATGGAGATACTATCGAAGACAGTGCTGCCAAAGCAGAGTTACTGAACACAGCCTTCCGAAATGCCTTCACAAAAGAAGACGTAGTAAATATTCCAGAATTCGAATCGAGAACAGCTGCCAACATGAGTAACGTAGAAGTAAATATCCTCGGAGTAGTGAAGCAACTTAAATACTTAATAAAAACAAGTCTTCAGGTCCAGCCTGTATACCAGTTAGGTTGCTTTCGGAGTATGCTGATGCATTAGCTCCATACTCAACAATCATATACAACCGTTCGCTCGACGAAAGATCCGTACACAAAGACTGGAAAGTTGCACAGGTCACACCAATATTCAAGAAAGGTAGTAGGAGTTATCCACTAAGTTACAGGCCCATATCGTTAACTTCGATATGCAGCAGGATTTTATAACATATTTTGTGTTCGATCATTATGAATTACCTCGAAGAAATCGGTCTATTGACACACAGTCAACATGGGTTTAGAAAACATCGTTCCTGTTAAACACAACTAGCTCTTTATTCACAAGTGTTGAGTGCTACTGAAGAGGGATTTCAGATCGATTCCATATTTCTCGATTTCCGGAAGGCTTTTGACACTGTACCACAAGAGCGGCTCATAGTGAAATTGCGTGCTTATGGAATATCGTCTCAGTTATGTGACTGGATTTGTGATTTCCTGTCAGAGAGATCACAGTTCGTAGTAACTGACGGAAAGTCATTGAGTAAAACGGAAGTGATTTCTGGCGTTCCCCAAGGTAATGTTATAGGCCCTTTTCTGTTCCTTATTTATATAAACGATTTTGGAGACAATCTGAGCAGCCGTCTTCGGTTGTTTGCAGATGACGCTGTCGTTTATCGACTAATAAAGTCATTAGAAGATCAAAACAAACTGCAAAACGATTTAGAAAAGATATCTGAATGATGCGAAAAGTGGCAGTTGACCCTAAATAACGAAAAGTGTGAGGTCATCCACATCAGTGCTAAAAGGAACTCTTTAAACTTCGGTTACACGATAAATCAGTCTAATCTAAAAGCTGTACATTCGACTAAATACCTAGGTATTACAATTACGAACAACTTAAATTGGAAGGAACACATAGAAAATGTTGTGGGGAAGGCTAACCAAAGACTGCGTTTTATTGGCAGGACACTTAGAAAATGTAACAGACCTACTAAGGAGACGGCCTACACTACACTTGTCCGTCCTCTTTTAGAATACTGCTGCGCAGTGTGAGATCCTTACCAGATAGGACTGACGGAGTACATAAAAAAGTTCAAAGAAGGGCAGCACGTTTTGTATTACCGCGAAATATGGGAGAGAGTGTCACAGAAATGATACAGGATTTGGGCTGGATATCATAAAAAGAAACGCGTTTTTCGTTGCGACGGGATATTCTCACGAAATTCCAATCATCAACTTTCTCCTCCGAATGCGAAAATATTTCGTTGACACCGACCTACATAGGGAGGAAGGATCACCACGATAAAATAAGGGAAATCAGAGCTCGTACGGAAAGATATAGGTGTTCATTCTTTCCGCGCGCTATACGACATTGGAATAATAGAGAATTGTGAAGGCACTTGAATGTGATTTGCAGAGTAGATGTAGAGGACATTAATATGAGGGGTGTTCACGCTTTGCCTTTATGGCGGTTTGAACTCTGCTCGGGACACTTTAAATTAGGTGTCCACATTTCTGAGGATGGTTGGCAGCCAATTCTTTCTCAAGAGCCCATGCCAGAGAAAATAGTAATGTTGGATGTTGGGGTCTGGAGCGAAGTCGACGTTGTAACTCACCTCGAAGGCGTTTCATTGGATTTAGGTCGGGGCTCTGAGCAGGCCAGTGCATTTCAGGAATGTTACTGCCCAGAAGCTATAATCTCGCAGATGCTGCTTCATGACAGGGTGCACTCTCATGCTGACATAAACTGTTCCTTTACTGCACGCAGTACAAAACTCTGTAAAATGTTTTCATATCCTTCTACAGTTAGCGTTTTCTTAAGCACAGTAAGGGGCCGACATCCTAACCACGAAAAATACCCTCACACTGTAACACCGGCTTCTCCATACTTCACTGTTGGCACTCCAAATGACGGCTGGTAACGTCCTCAAGGCGTCCGCCGAACCCAACCCTTTCCGTTGTATTGCCACAGGATATAGCATGATTGATCGCTTAAGCTCATTCGTTTCCAGTCATTCACTGCCCAGTCGCGTGGCTCACACCATCTGTAGGATCACTTAGCACTGACTACTGATACGCGTGGCTCACTAGGAACGTCTCGATTGTCGTTCCTCATCCTTTTTAACTCTCTACGCACAATCACTGAGCCAGCAGGAATGCTCGTAGTACTTAAGAACTTACGAGTGATTTTTACGAGGGTCGATCAATAAGTAATGGCGCACATTTTTTTTCTCAGAACATACTTATGGTTAAGAGCCAGAATTTGGTGACAATATACATCAACTTGTCTTGTCCATGTCCTACTTTAATATGCAGTCTCCATCACGTTCTATGGCCGTTCGCCAACTTTGTGGAAGAGCACATATTCCCTGCTCTGGTAAAAGCACTTGTCCTGTAGGCGTAGCCATGATTTCACTGCGTGACTGACACTCTCATCATCTTCAAAGTACGTTTCCCGTAGAGAATCTTTAAGCGGTCCAAGTAGATGTAAGTCCGAGGGTGCCAGGTCTGGGCTGTAGAGTGGATGAGGCAGTGATGTCCAACCCAATTTGGCGATGTGTTCCCAGGTTCTCAGACTTGCGTTTGGGTGTGCATTATCGTGTCGGAGCAAGATTTCTGGTGGATGCTTATCCGACTGAACACGTCGGGAACGGTTCTTGAGTTTATTTAGAGTCTTTACGTATTCCTCTGAATTGATGATTGACGCTCTTGTCATCACATCCACGAGAATAACGCCAGAAGACTGTCACCACGATTTTTCTGGCAGAGGGGGTTGTCTTGAATTTCTTCTTTTGTGGTGAAAGAGGGGAGATGCCACTCCATGGACCGACTTTTTGTTTCCGGCGTAAAGTGGTGCACCCAGCTTTTCGTGCCCCGTAACGCTCCATGACAGAAAGGCCTCTGTCGGTCTCAATACGCTCCAACAATTCAGATGAAATAAACCTTTCTTTGAATCTTGTGGTCCGCTGTGGACATTCGTCGAACCTATCGCAAGCACCTCTCTGAATATCCGAGGGTCTCCATCACTGCAGACGCACTTCCAATGCCGACCGACGACTGTACAGGCAATTGTCGAGTTGTGATGCGGCAGTCGCCACGAATACTGGCATCCGCATGATTCCGCATATCTGTAGCAGTGGCGGTGATATGACGTCCCGAGCGTCGCTGATTATGGACTGAGGCTGTAACTTTCTTTACCCGTATCCCCACTGTACTCCCATCAACTGCAGCATCGCCGTACACCGAACACAAACGTTTATGGATTTTCACCACGGTTTCTTTTTCTGCACACAAGATTTGAATAACAGCACGCTACTTGTAACGTGAGTCGTATGTAGACACCATTTTGACGCTGTACTACGTCTCTGCCATCTGTCAGAACGGTTCGAAACTTCATCGACGCACAGAACAAACATCAAATGTGAAGCACCAACAACGACGTTTGTCAATGTATGTTAATGGCTCTTTTAAAAAATGTGGGGCATTACTTATTGAATCATCCTCGTACAACCACCCTCCTTCCGCCGATTTCAGGCATTTTCTTTTTCTTACAATCACGCTCCACAATTCTCGACGGTGCCTGTCCGTCAGTACACTAGGTCTGTCTAGTCTTGGTTTAACAGTGTTTGTTTCTTAGCTCTACCACTTCCCAATCACATCACCGAGTGGGGTTAAAATGTCCGTGACCGATTTGTTACTCAGGTGCCGTCCAACAGCTACTGTGCGTTCGAAGTCAGAGCTCAGCTGACTAAAGCATTCTGCTGTCACTGCTTCACTTCCGCTTCCGACAACACGGTACTGGCCGCCTTCAATTATACCGGTGTGTCGGCTTCTCGCGACATCTAGTGATCACTTCCGCATTACGTTGATTTTTTTCTTTATTGTTATTTTTCACCTCATACAAAGGTGGGCTGGCAGCGGATAAATCTACTCCGCTCTTCAGCCACAAGCATTACAATAAACGGGAAAAAGAAGACAGAAAAGTAACAGATTGGCGCTTAAAAAACAGTAGAAACTAAAAGTAAAAACACTGATGACTTAGATGGTACAAGTGAACGAAGGAGCGTGGCGGCGAAAAACACTAAATCACAAACACGATGGCACACACACGAGAAACTGATGGCGATGATCTCCGGCGCGCGAATGTCCACTTAACGTTTGCGAGTCCGGGGACCTGCCAAGAGGGGAAGAAGGTGGTGGGGGAGGGAGAGGAGAGAGCAAAGATGCCAATGGCAGAGGAGATGGTGGGAGGAATGAAGGTATGGGGGTAGAGGAAGCCCGGGGGAGGAGGGGGGAGAAAGGGAGGAGGGAGGGGAGGGGGAGAGAAGGGAGAGAGGGTGCCTATGGGAACGAACACAGGAAGAGGGAGTATCAAAGTTGGTAGGAGGGGTAGATGGAGGGGAGGAGGGCATCATCAGGGAGGGGGAGCTGGCGCAAGCCACCTTGGGAGAGGGTAAGGAGAGTGGAGAGATGGAGAGCAGGTGGGACGTGGAAATACAGGCACGGCAGCGGATGGGAGCGGGAGAGGATGGGAGAGACAAGCGGGTGAGGAGGATCGAGTTTACAGAAGGTGTAGAGGATCTGTATCCTTTCAAGGAAAAGGAGGAGGTGGGGGAACAGAATGAGGTTGTACAGGATCCGCATGGGGGAGGGGAGACGGATGCGATAGGCGAGGCGAAGAGCATGACGTTCAAGGGTCTGAAGGGATTTGTAAAAGGTAGGAGGAGCGGAGATCCAGACAGGGTGGGCATAGCAGAGGATATGGCGGATGAGGGATTTATAGGTGTGGAGGATGGTGGAGGGGTCCAGACTCCATGTACGGCCAGAAAGGAGCTTGAGGAGATGGAGTTGGGAGCGTGCCTTGGCTTGGATTGTCTGGAGGTGGGGGGTCCAGAAGAGGCGACGGTCAAGGGTGACGCCAAGGTACTTAAGGGTGGGGGTGAGGGCGATAGGATGGCCATAGACGGTGACACAGAAGTCGAGGAGGCGGAAGGAAGGGTTGCTTTTGCCTACAATGATCGCCTGCATTACGTTCAGATGTCCGGATACCTTTATGTTTGATGGAAGATACGGACTTGGCGAGATTTCATTAAATA
Source organism: Schistocerca americana (assembly GCF_021461395.2). NCBI lineage: Eukaryota > Metazoa > Arthropoda > Insecta > Orthoptera > Acrididae > Schistocerca > Schistocerca americana. The sequence goes on along the minus strand of NC_060123.1, from coordinate 336,221,788 downwards.
TAATAAACATTTGTTACGTTGGACTCTTGAATTGTTTTGATTTTGGTGTGACTCTTGTACTACGTCTCTTTAATGTTACCCTCTGTTGCCTTTGTGCGGATTTCTCCAGAAGTTTGAACAACATGGATGCGGCGTATTGACTGTTAGCATTGTACATTGTCCAGTCCAATGGTCTAATCTCGGAACCTTTCCAAATGCAGTCGCTACCAACTTCACCCGTTAGGTGTGCACTATATAACATCTGAACATCACATGCTTGTCTGCTATTGGTATCCTTATTACTATGTACAATTGTGCATTATCTGTCGGCACATATATTGCTGGCAGGTTCTGGTTATTCGGTTCTGCTATGAATTGTAACTACAGTAGCAATTACCTTTGAACCCTCCTCATTCCTCCAAATCTCATTCGACAACTCCCACATATTAAGTACCATACTTAACGACCATTTGTGACTTGATAATGTTATGCCTTATTGCCTGTAAACCAGGATGCCTCTGTCCAGTTGATGATACTCCAGCACCCCTACTCTGCACACAGAAAAGAGGTACAGCGCTGCCAGAACACGCATTCTTCTTTTTCCTGCCTCCTCTGTATAACACCCTGAGGACAGGGGCTATCATTACCTCCCCTCCCCTCGGAAGTTCAATGTCTCCAAACACCAAAACCCATCACAATACAATTAAATCCTATCGTACACAAACACACAGCCTTATTGGAAGCAATACAACACACAAAAAAAACATATAGCACACACATTAAAAACAAAATATCCCTAAAATTATAAAACATAATAAATATCAATTACTTCCTCGCTCTTAAAGTCTATGGAGAATGAAATACCTGGGGTACCCCTTTCCATCATGAAACTTTTTGGTTCCTCTTCTTTGTTTCTTTCTTTGAGTTTATTCCAGTTACGCAGTTTCGCTTCCAGAGCTCCTTTGATTGGCCACAGACGTCCAACATACACAACTATTGACGTTCTTCGTAATTGTAGTTTTATTTTAACTAGCAATGTAGTCTCAATATTTGATATGCGTCACAAGCTACTTCATTTTCCCCTTCGGTGTATATGGACTTCATAGCATTGCTCATTGGCCTAGTCTGCACTGCGGTAAACTACCCACTCACCTCACTGCTTCTTCATGTTTTTCCAGCTGTTTGATATTTCTTATTATACTTTGTTCCATACTTCCTTCACTTTTATAGCAAATTCTCAGACTGAGTCCCCACTTCTGCCCTTTTGTCTAATCATGTCAAATGGCAATGGCATTTCCTTCCCAAACACAATCTCAGATGACGACAGTCCTATGATAGTGTGTACTTTGGAGATGTATGCACTCAGTACAAAGGATAAACACATGTCCCAGTCTGAAAGATGCACCTTCAATAATAACTAAGCATTTTTCCAACCGTCTGTTGAAGCCGCTCCTTTCTTCCATTAGTTTGAGGATGAAGTGGACTCGTTCTTAACTTTTTTACCCTCAGTCACTGGCACAACTCCTTCATTAGGTCTGACATGAAGTTCGTCCGTTGATCCATAATTATTGTCTCTGGCACTCTGAACTTTGACATCCACCTATTAACGAATGCTTATGCAGCTGTAATTTCTTGCTGGACCGGCATCAGCTGTATCTCAGTGTAACACGAAAAATGATCTATTGTGGTTAGTACATAACAGTTGCCTACCGGTGTTCAGTTGAATCGTCCCAACAAGTCTACCCCAAGAAAACTAAATATTTATGTTGCCTCTGGCGATCTTTGTAGTACCACTTGATTGCGATTCAAATCCACACGCCGCGCACACTTAACACAGTTCCTCACTTATATGTGTAGGTCGTCATTATTTTTCCTTCCTCTGCACCAGTATTTTTTCGCCTCTCTCTGATTCTTCACTCTACCACCTCCATGGTCAGGAACAAATGATAATGCATTGCAAGTAGCATTCCCTCCTTTAGCTTTGGTGGCACTACCACTCATGGCCTCAGTTTCGTCCTCTACACCAAAAACTGTATTGGATTGTACCATTTGCCAAATCGTTTACATTTTTCGCTGGCGCTCTTCGTTATCTGACATTCCTCAAGATCCTGACCTAACGCCTGTGTTATTGCTACTTTACTGCTCAGTCTGTACACATTTCCATGTCTCCTCCCGGGCTTGTGCATTACTTCGTACTCAAATCAACTGAGTTTCAACACCCTTCTCATCAATCTACTGGATGGGTCCTTTAAATCTTGTAACCAATTCAGAGCAGCATGGTGCATAACCTACCATGTAGGTAACGCCGAAAATATGTCATTCCATATACGAGTTCTGTCTCCATTGTGGAATAATTCCTTTCCATCCCATTTAACAGTTTTGGTGAAAAAACAACCAGATAGTATAATTTTTGGTCGATTTCCTCTCAGTACTCGAAATACTCACTTTTCTAGAGCATCATCCAAAGATACATGTAAATACAAGATTTTTAATGTTTAAAAACTAGAACAGTGCCTTATTTACACAAATATACCGTTGCTACATACCAAGTCTATTTACGTAGGAACATTTCCCTGTAAGGCATTTGTCTCTGCACTGTTACTGTGTTAAAAACAAGAGACTACACACTACATCACTATCAGACTAGTTTAGAGGAGTCTGGCACTATAAGATTATAGCAGACATACATAACGATGAGAATTTTTTTTAAAAAAGCAAGTAGGAACGTTTCTGCAGGTATTTATGTAGGCATACAAAACATTGCTAAATTGCACAAACATCCTACGTTTGTGCTGCTACCACCGCGATAGGGGTAGGGGAGCTATGCACTGTATTTAAAACAAGCAAAAATTGCAAGCAGGAGTCCTTCAGTCTCACTTGCCTCTGACAGTGCCACTGCCCCACCACGCTCGAGTGTTCATGACGGCTGTTGCTTCAAATCTGAGATGCCGCCAGCCAAAAGTCCCCAGCAGTAGCATCAGTAAAATGCAGAAAGCAGAATTAAAGCATGTCCCTGCCTCCCACACATATGGCAGTAGCATATGTGCAGACAGGGGAAGACAGACGACCTATTGCATGGCCTGTCATTGTTTGCCTATGTGCTGGCAACCACTCTGCAGAGATGAAGATACCACAGTTGTTATCATACTGTACCTCCCCCATGAACCGTGGATCTTGCCGTTGGTGCGGAGGCTTGCGTGCCTCAGCGATACAGATAGCCGTACCGTAGGTGCAACCACAACGGAGGGGTATCTGTTGAGAGGCCAGACAGTCGTGGTGTTCCTGAAGAGGGGCAGCAGCCTTTTCAGTAGTTGCAGGGGTAACAGTCTAGATGATTGACTGATCTGGCCTTGTAACATTAACCAAAACGGCCTTTCTGTGCTGGTACTGCGAACGGCTGAAGGCAAGGGGAAACTACAGCCGTAATTTTTCCCGAGGTCATGCAGCTTTACTGTATGGTTAAATGATGATGGCGTCCTCTTGGGTAAAATATTCCGGAGGTAAAATGATCCCCCATTCGGATCTCCGGGCGGGGACCACTCAAGAGGACGTCGTTAACAGGAGAAAGAAAACTGGCGTTCTACGGTTCGGTGCGTGGAATGTCAGATCCGTTCATCGGGCAGGTAGGTTAGAAAATTTAAAAAGTGAAATGGATAGGTTAAAGTTAGATATAGTGGGAATTAGTGATGTTCGGTGGCAGGAGGAACAAGACTTATGGTCAGGTGAATACAAGGTTATAAATACAAAATCAAATAGGCGTAATGCAGGAGTAGGTTTAATAATGAATAAAAAAATAGGAGTGCGGATAAGCTACTACAAACAGCACAGTGAACGCATTATTGCGGCCAAGATAGAAACGAAGCCCACGCCTACTACAATATTACAATTTTATATGCCAACTAGCTCCGCAGATGACGAAGAAATTGATGAAATGTATGATGAGATAAAATAAATTATTCAGATAGTGAAGGGAGACGAAAATTTAATAGTCATGGGTGACTGGAATTCGATAGTAGCGAAAGGAAGAGAAGGAAACATAGTAGGTGAATATGGACTGGGGTTAAGAAATGAAAGAGGAAGCCGTCTGGTAGAATTATGCACAGAGCATAGCATAATCATAGCTAACATTTGGTTCAAGAATCATGAAAGAAGGTTGTATACATGGAAGAAGCTTGGAGATACCAGAAGGTATCAGATAGATTATATAATGGTAAGATAGAGATTTAGGAACCAGGTTTTAAATTGTAAGACATTTCCAGGGACAGTTGTGGACTCTGACCACAATCTGTTGGTTATGAACTGTAGATTAAAACTGAAGAAATTGCAAAAAGGTGGCGATTTAAGGAGATGGGACCTGGATAAACTGACTAAACCACCAGTTGTACAGAGTTTCAGGGAGAGCATAAGCGAACAACTGTCACGAATTGGGGAAAGAAATACAGTAGAAGAAGAATGGGTAGCTCTGAGGGATGAAGTAGTGAAGGCAGCAGAGGATCAAGTAGGTAAAACAACGAGGGCTAGTAGAAATCCTAGGGTAACAGAAGACATATTGAATTTAATTGATGAAAAGAGAAAATATAAAAATGCAGTAAATGAAGCAGGCAAAAGGGAATACAAACGTCTCAAAAATGAGATCGACAGGAAGTCCAAAATGGCTAAGCGGGGATGGCTAGAGGACAAAAGTAAGGATGTAGAGGCTTATCTCACTAGGCATAAGATAGATACTGCCTACAGGAAAATTAAAGAGACCTTTGGAGATAAGAGAACCACTTGGATGAACATCAAGAGCTCAGATGGAAACCCAGTTCTAAGCAAAGAAGGGAAAGCAGAAAGGTGGAAGGATTATATAGAGGATCTATACAAGGACGATGTACTTGAGGACAATATTATGGAAATGGAAGAGGATGTAGATGAAGATGAAATGGGTGATACGATACTGCGTTAAGAGTTTGACAGAGCACTGAAGGACCTGAGTCGAAACAAGGACCCCGGAGTAGACAACATTCCATTAGAACTACTGACAGCCTTGGGAGAGCCAGTTCTGACAAAACTCTACCATCTGGTGAGCAAGATGTATGAGACAGATGAAATACCCTCAGACTTCAAGAAGAATATAATAATTCCAATCCCAAAGAAAGCAGGTGTTGACAGATGTGAAAATTTACTGAACTATCAGTTTAATAAGTCACGGCTGCAAAGTACTAACGCGAATTCTTTACAGACGAATGGAAAAACTGACAGAAGCCGACCTCGGGGAAGATCGGTTTGGATTCCGTAGAAATGTTGGAACACGTGTGGCAATACTGACCTTACGACTTATCTTAGACGAAAGATTAAGGAAAGACAAACCTACGTTTCTAGTATTTGTAGACTTAGAGAAAGCTTTTGACAATGTTGATTGGAACACTCTCTTTCAAATTCTGAAGGTGGCAGCGGTAAAATACAGGGAGTGAAAAGCTATTTAAAATTTTTACAGAAACCAGATGGCAGTTATAAGAGTTGAGGGACATGAAAGGGAAGCAGTGATTGGGAAGGGAGTGAGATAGGGTTGTAGCTCTCCCCGATGTTATTCAATATGTTTATTGAGCAAGGAAAAGTTCGGAGTAGGCATTAAAATCCACGGAGAAGAAATAAAAACTTTGAGGTTCGCCGATGACATTGTAATTCTGTCAGAGACAGCAAAGGACTTGGAAGAGCAGTTGAACGGAATGGACAGTGGCTTCAAAGGAGGATATAAGATGAACATCAACAAAAGCAAAACGAGGATAATGGAATGTAGTCGAATTAAGTCGGGTGATGCTGAGGGAATTAGATTAGCAAATGAGACACTTTAAGTAGTAGATGAGTTTTGCTATTTGGGGAGCAAAATAACTGATGATAGTCGAAGTAGAGGGGATATAAAATGTAGACTGGTAATGGCAAGAAAGCGTTTCTGAAGAACAATGAGTATAGATCTAAATGTCAGGAAGTCTTTTCTGAAAGTATTTGTATGGAGTGTAGCCATGTATGGAAGTGAAACGTGGACGATAAATAGTTTGGACAAGAAGAGAATAGAAGCTTTCGAAATGTGGTGCTACAGAAGAATGCTGAAGATTAGATGGGTAGATCACATAACTAATGAGGAGGTATTGAATAGAATTGGGGAGAAGAGGAGCCTGTGGCACAACTTAACTAGGAGGGATCGGTTGATAGGACATGTTCTGAGACATCGAGGGATCACCAATTTAGTACTGGAGGGCAGCGTGGAGGGTAAAAATCGTAGATGGAGACCAAGAGATGAATACACTAAGCAGATTCAGAAGGATGTGGGCTGCAGTAGGTACTGGGAGATGAAGAAGCTTGCACAGGATAGTGTAGCATGGAGAGCTGCATCAAACCAGTCTCAGAACTGAAGACCACAACAACAACAACATATTACCCATAACTGACACAATTCATATTTAATTGTTTAGATGTAATCGATCGACTGAATACTGAGTAACCAACTAGAGAGAGAAACGTGCAGTCTAGCATTACCTTGAAGAACTGTGGTTCACGACTTCCGCCAAACAGCAAAATTGTATGCTACGTCGCTAACACAGCAGTGACTTTTTGGCTTTGACAATATCTGTCTGAGTTGAAATCAATTAAAATCTTTTACATTGCACTATTCCCATTTGTTGCTTACGTAGAACTAAAATCCAAAATTTGAAAGACAACTTCACACACTTTAGACATTCGCACTCAAAGTCGTTGCCGATCAATATCGTATTGAACCGTAGTTCATTTGTTTTCCCAGTCTTTCCTCATAATCGTGGACTTGTTTAGACTTTCGTTCATCTGCAGTTCGTTGTCACTTCATTCGAAATTGATGGATTTGGTACAGTTAGTGTAACTTTTTTTCCTATGGAACTGCAGACGACGTAGCAGTTGTAAGTGTTTATTAGACTTGAGTTGCTAGGAACATTCCTGTTTTGGTCAGGGCTTTTCATACTACATATTTTTAAATAACAGAGCATTAAAATACCTCTAATTGGTTAACGCGTTCATTTGTCTTGAAGCGATAAAATGATCATCTGTTCTGCCGTGTCGCCTCTTCTCGCGGATATCGCTTAAAACGGTAGCCAGAAGAGGGGGGGGGGGGGGAGGGGGGGGATGGGCAAACCGGAGTATCTGCCCCAGGCGGCAATTTCAGGGGGTGCCAAATTCGTATTCTTGAAATAAAAAAAAATAAAAAAAAACTTGTTTCACAAAGCGCCTAGCATCCAGCGAAAGTTTGTCTATTGATTTCTCATATGATTTTGAAACGCACCCCTGTTGGTTTTTGAACATTTTTCTGTACATTCTAACATGATTTCTGAACGAATCGTAAGTTGATTTCGAATGCTGCCAGGGGAATTCCAGTCGCATCTAGAAATTTAAAATTCATTCCCGCATCCCACAGACAAAGGGGGGCTGGGCTATGCGGTGTGAGCCGAATAAACCCGAACGGGTGAATGCCTAATCGCTCTTTATGTGGTTGATTGGGTTTGCGAATGATCAGCATTGTTATGATTACTAGCGAAATCCGTAGATTCAGACTATCAGTGCGAAAATAAACAACTAACAGGAACTACAGGTAAGAAAGATTACATATTATCTTCTCGGTCTAGCCAAGAAAATGAAATTTTGACAGAAAATTTTTGCCAGATCGTTACACTACTAAGGACAAGTTGTTCAATCTCTTGTCATCATCCGCTTAAAGTTCTGTTCTATAATTAACCGGAGAACAAGTTTTGACAATGACACGAATAGTTATAGAATTAGTCAAGGCCGAGATTGTTTGTCAGAACGAGGAATGAGAAGAATCGAGTACATCTCACAAATTATATGGAAGAATATGACAATTCCAAATTTATATAAAAAATTTCGTACCACCACTTTTCGATCTCATGCTTGAGAAACTGGATCGTGTGAATTAAATGTGAAACTATTTCCAGACACAAAACTTTTTGCTTGTAGTGGGAATAATAGGCATTTGACACTGGTACTACGTGAATTATATTCTGTCATGTTATTTACGTAATTGAGATACATAAAAATGAACATGTGTGTAAAAACAGACTCCCTTATCTGGTGCGTATTACAATTTGTATAATACTAGAAATGCCTATTTCGTTTTATCTAGCATGCAGGGACGTATCAAATCGAGAAACCACACAATTCTTGAGTAATATTCATATGAACAGCTTTTTCAGTATTAGACAACGATATATTTTAATTTTTCATTTAGCAAAACGTTTGACGAACCTTGATGAGGTAATAGATCCTTTCGCAGAAAGGAAAGCACGCCGTGAGAGCTGTTGCAAGATTGGAGAGAAAGTAACGCTGGGGCCTAAGGACTGAAGAAATGTTTACTACTTAGATTGTCTCTTGTCTTTACGGCTTTGTGTTTCCTATATTTAATTTTATGTCACACAAAAGAGAGAGTCATTAACTAATAGGCAATAAACAGTGCAGATTTTCTGAAGAGTTCTTATTCTCCCGGTCACAAATGATCCCACTCACTACTAATTGTGAGTTTATCTTTATTTTAAGAGGGATAGGATGTCAAACCGGTCGCGACGGGGGGACACAGTAGATAGCAAGCAACGGGATGTGATTTAGTATCACTTACTTGCTTCTGTATATTCCATATCACCAGGGCTCGGCAGTTTTAATAATGCGACGCACTATGTAAAGAACGAATATCGCTTAGTGTGAAATACTGATCTAGTGTATACCAGGTTACAGTTGGCTTTTCTAATAAGTGTGATCTCTGAGAAGCCAAAGCCACTACCAGGAACTCTGCAGTGGGGAGGTTGGTGATAGCGCGCGTTAAAATGTACCGCGCAAGCTGTAAGACTCTTCTGGTTGTAGCGTATTGCTGGTACGCGGCTGGCCAGATCGATTAGTAGAGCCCCAGGAGGGGGAATCCAGCAGACAAAACTTACCTCGCTACAGCAACAGAATGAAGAGAGGAGCAGAGTGATGGAAACATAGCTGCCTCTTCTGCCTGTGTCCAGCTGCTACCGTTTGAACACATGAATGGCTGGGCGGCAACAAAGTGCAACCATTGTAACGTCTTACCAGTCCAGTATCTTTCTACCACTTCCTACTTCTGGTTAAATGACTGTTGACCCACCTAGTTGCATTATTTTGTACTAATAGTAACAGTTTTATTACCTCTGATGTTTTTGTTTTGTACTTCCGTTGTCTTTTCATTTCCTTAAAATATCTTAGGCTTATTATTCTTTAGTTAGACAAATTATGTTGATATTTCGGAGTACACATGCAATGCTGATTTAACACTTTGTTTTTCCTACTTATTAAAGTCTTATCTCCTCCTGGCGGGGCTAAAGTTACCCATGGTATTAGATGGAGAAAAAAATACTATGATTTCAAGACTGGTCTAGTGTTAACCTGAATGACAGTGTGACTTTGCACCAGTACTAAAATTGAAATATTACTCAAATCATGATTAATATTAATTTTCAAATTTCCAGGCACTCAGTAACTATAGATGTAAAGTTGTTAAAATGTCATTCGTCCGTATTTTTATTTAAGAAGTGGACGAAACATACAAAGCTCTGTTTTTTCACTGTAGCTTGCAATATTTCTAGGTAACGCTTCTATTAGACCATAAAAACTCAAGTATCTTTTATACAAGTCGTTTCATAATTTCTTTCACAATATCTGAGGCTCTAATTAATCTAAATGAAATAGTAGGCCTAGCTTTATAAAAACCTTACCAGTGAACTCCGACAATTTAATACAGACCCAAATACTTATTGGGGTAACAAATACCTGTTCTCCATTGGGATATTGGTTGGAAAGAATCACACTACCTTTGAAAAACTGCGTGTATCTTTTACAGTTAACCTGACTTCAAAGTAGCGCTACTTCGTTTTTATGACTTTTTTTGCAAGGAACCACATTACTTTACAAAGCAACCTCTAAGCATTTACACTAATTAACCCTGTGTATTACTGTAGGATAACAACAATTCAACGACAAGAGCAACATTTAATTATTTACCGTTCCAAAGTAAAGTGTAAATTATGTTCACATGACTTAGCAACCCTGTTATTTACATTGTTTGCATCTGGACTAACTACAGTTTTAGTTTAACCGTTTTGTACTTTTTAACTCTAACATCAGAACCAAGGCACAAACAATTGTAACGTTTTTCCAACCAGCCTACACAATGCGTGTTTCAATAGATACCCGTCATAGTTACTAGTACAGTCAAATGCATTAAGCTACGTCTTTGTTGAGGAACTGCGCTTTGTTATATGCGTTGATGCCTCTCTTCAAACATATGAACTCTCATTCCCAGAATATAGTCAAAGAATCATCTTACCTGCAATGACAGTGTCAACTAAAAAAAAGCTGGTCCATGATTTGCATCCCCGAGTTTGCAGGCAGCCACCTCCAATTTTTTTTGATAATTCAGCCAAAAACAATCTGCCTCTGTACTTTTCAGTAAAGTAACCACTATCAAATTTGAAATTACATCTGGCTTACAAGCATAGCCTACCAAATAACTGCAGTAGCAACACATCCATTTATCACTAATAAAACATATCAGTGTGCACAGAATTTAAATTGCTTTACACAAGAAACAGTGATGAAATATCGTTAATTTACAAACTTTTCAATGACATGATCGTTTAATCAACGCATGTTACCACCAATCACATCCTTTCAGCGTCACAGTATTACTTCCAATAAAATTTCATCTTCTTTTTGAAATAAAGTTAGAAAATAGGTTGCAAAGGAAGTGGACGTGGGTAATAGAGTAGTAACAACTTTTTTCAATTCGATTTTATTACAAAATATACTCTTTACAACTCTTAAAACAGAGTCATAACTTTTTTTACACAATTTACAATTTTAAACGACCATATAAAATATATACAAAAGGGAATATCCTGCAGCAATAAACTCAAAGCAAGCTGTACAAAGATTACGAAAATGGTTCGTCAAAATTTTGACTATGGCCCCAGGGGCATCAAATGCAGCAAGAATTATTGGAACAACTGTCAATTATGTGCAAAGAGCAGAAAAAATACTGATAATTACACAAGAAATATAAGTTCACACTGCTGCAAAATCAGTGGTACGGGCTCAGAACAACGTAATGCCACTATCAAGAAAAAACAGCCGCTTTCATGTCAATGAACCATACTCTTGGTACTTACATAAAACGAAACTATTAACTGACAGCACAGGAAAGGGCAACACTGTACAGGAATACTAGTGGACAAAAATCACATTAGGCCAAGTTCACACTTCAGCAATCTCAAACTCTGAATCGCGTTCAGTTCATATTACATGAGATCACAAGTAACTATTACATTTGCTTTCATTGGGAGGCAATTTTACTAAAATTGACAATTTCAGCGAACGAACGATCGCCCTCATTTTAACAATCGTTTGGTTCCTTGGACTTACCGATACACAGATTGTATCTTCGTATGTTACTTTCCATTAAGTGGCCGAATCTACACTTTCTGCCGGACCTCCAACCAGCAAACGGATGACCGTGGCTGCATCACACCGTCATCGCCAGGAAAGGCCTCTGCTGAAGAACATCTACTCCTTCCTTTGCTTGCGCCGAACACAGATCTGGGGTTGACATAGACCTCGTCAACTTAGCAACACCACCTGCAGCTGACATGTCACTCGCCGCCAGTCCACCAAAACTGAAGATTGACACCAAACTCGTGATTGTGTCAATTTCCATAGTTGTGCGCGCGGCATCTTCTGCATCGTCACTGTCCGCGTCACTCACACCGCACTCCGTGAACAAGACCGCATCGTCTATGAAGACCGAGTCGTCACCCTCGGTGTCACTGCACTCCGTAGTCTTCGCTTTCTTGGGCAAAATTGAAGACACCGCCTCTTCCGTTTCCCACTCAGCTACGGCCCGTCTCCTCTTGAGGCACCTACTAGAAGATGGTTGTGACGCATTATTAGATCTGTCCCTGAACACTTTGTTGTCTTCACTGCGAGACGTATTGTCTAAATCGAAATACGTGGGAGAATCTGTAACAGTATGAGATGACACTGGGTTCTGACAATGAGAAGGCGCGTGGTTCTCCTTGTTATCCTCTTCACTCGACGCCGCTGCCGAATCCGTGCAACGTATGCACGACTGGTCAAGGAACTCTTGCAGAGGGCTGTCACTCGACGATCCTTCGCTGTCTTCTGAATGGATGTGGTCTGTAGTAGCTTCTGGTGACAGACTCACCTGACTGCTGTCGTCGTCGTAATTTTGCTCGTAACTTGCTTGATTCTGCTGCTGGGCACTCGAAACCGTAGCCGTGTAAATACCGCCTGTTGAATGCACCATGTGATACGCCTCCTCCATGAAGACGTAACGAGCCTTCTGCAGGACAGTCGCAACAAGCAAATTTTTGTGTAGGCTAACTCCCCCACGCTGTGCTCTCGACTGTGCAATCTTCGTCAGCGAAATGCTGATTAGTCTTTGAGCTTCTGTTGCCATGACAAGGCACAAACAACTTCAAAACTTATTACCGACAGCACTCACTTCACTTTGTCCGCCCTCCAAATCTTAATGTTGAAGCTGAATGAAACTTTGCGAATTCCCAAGCACAGCGTCTCTAACAGCTTTCCCGCTCCAACCACCTACGACGAAAGACTTCACTGGAATGGCTGTTGATGTCACCAACACCAATATAAGTAAGCTTCCGTTGTCCTGACGTCACGGCCTACTTATCAACCAATCAGCGGACGTCCTTCGCCTTTTAGAAACCGCAGGTTACCGACGCGACTGCTCTCTAGCGGCAGGATCCGTAAGCTACACCGAGACTCGCTGGCGTTGTGCGTTAAGTTGGAGAAGGCGGAAACTAAGTGGTGGTGGTGGTTGTTGGATGTTTAAGGGGGACTAAACAGCGAAGGTCATCAGTCCCCCAGGAAACTAAGTAATTGGGGTCGTGTAAGGGAGTATAGTTCAGCTTCATGTGACTCGCTGTGTGTGTTATACACAACTACGTTCTATGGTACATTACCACAAAAATATTTTGCAATGTACTACACAGTCTGATAGTCTTTATTCGCCTGGTTAAGAGCCCTTCGTCATACTACTTTTTCATGGTTTTCAAAGTTAACAGTCTAGATGAATATGGCCAACTGAGTGTAAGTAGTAAGTATTCTTGTAGTATCTCAGTGTTTCAATACAAGGAAGACATTTGTCAGTGGCGGTATTATACGAATGTAGCTGCTTCTTTCCGTTATGGGTTGCCACGTAATGCATTCATCGCAGTCAACATTAAGGAAAAGCGACCCTGTAGGAGAAACAGAAAAAAAAAATCTTTAAATAATCACTAAATTACTTTCAAGTCGTCATATAACAGCAGAGAACGTTGTTATTCAGATAATTCTGAAAGAGGAATATCAGGTTATAATGTGAGGTATGCAATAAAAGTATTAAAAACAGTTAACCAGTCGAGAATGGCCTGTTTACTTAGGGATATGAGTACAGTGGATGGTATACACATATGTTAAAAGAGAAGGGACAATGTAATTGCCCCTCGTTTGCTCCAAACTTAAATACTGAGGACAGTGATACCGATTTGTCATTGTACATCTATGGGAAATGAGGCAGTGCCAAGACATCGTTTAGTGTAGCGCACAGAAGACGAAATATCAGATAAATTCCTTCCGACTGCATTTTTAATTAAGATTGTTTTTGTTGAGGTATTATGAACGACTAGATTTTGTTTTCATATGCCTAATTATTTTCACTTTCTCCTTAACTTAACTTTTTTAATTGATAATTAGTGGAGTGGATGATACATGTGATAAACACTGTCATTCTAATCTGCACTTAGATTTTCGTTTTATTACAACTCTAGTAGAACTTTGTGTGTTGGAGATGATCATATGGAATGTATTCATCTATTTCTTATGTCAGTGTAAATGACAACCTGAAAGTTAGTTGCAAAGTAGCATTTGCATTTACAGTAGGCAGTCTGTTACCTTTTTTTGCTGGAGATAGTGATCAAATTAAAATGCCACCAAAACAAGTATGAAAATAGAAGCTGCAGGAAGCTCTTCTTTGTCAGAGCATCTGTCACCCCAGTTTGTAAGTGTAACACAGTACTGATTACTAATACAATATCTTCTTTTGTGGAGTAATAACTTTATGTAACCAAATGATGTAAACTTTAGCACATATACTTACAGGCTCCTTACTTTGCAGTTCATTTGTTTTCCTTAATCATGGCTTAATTCTTATTTGTATTGAAATCATTTAAGCTTTGTCCATTTATGGAAATTGAGAAGAATCACAAATGATATTGATAATAGTGATAACTAACAGAATAGCCATTTATGCATGTTATGAGTCAGGGAGACCAAACAAGCTCAAAATTGTGTTAGGCAGAGGCTTTTAGACTGTCTCATTCAACACAAAAACAAAATGTTACTACCTTATTATACTTGTTAGTTTAATAAAATATTTATTCCAGTGTGTAGATTATAAAGTTTAATTTTTGACAAAAACGTTGATAGTTGAGAAATTTTCTAGTAGGAATGAGGAAATATATGCTTACAAACCTATGAGCACGTAACTATCCTAGCTACTGTAGTGGCTAATACTGAATCTATCACGAAGGTGAACAAATGCAGTCCAATTCCAAATGAAACAACAGTATTCCCATTAAGACAAACAAATAATTTAAAGAGTATATTCATCCAAAAGTGATCATTCACTGAAAAAGAAAACCACATAAATAGGAAGCTTCCTTTGTTCATGTATTTTCTGCTATTCCCATCAACACAGCTCGATTGTTAATAAATTATTAAAATCTAAAATTGTTGAAATAAAATTTTACGTAATAATGGTTTTTTATGGTTCACACTTTTTTTATTAATTAATGTGATGTACAAGGGTACAAGGACATTACTAAATTAAAATTTACACAGAATGTTTGGCAAAAAATGATCCTTTCTAATGCAGTTTAAAGTTTTTCACCAGTATGGGGTTCCTGTAATGTAACTAAGGCATATTACTCATTTGAAATAAATCACTATCATCAGCCAAAGCTATTGTTGTTGGCACAAGTGTCATTTATTTAACCACTATTGGAAAGAAAGAAAAAAAGTGGCCAATAGTGATTAAATAAATGCGTGTTTAGCTAACAGAGAGAGCCTTGGTGGAATACGATGTCTTTGGACTAAGTTCTGGTAGACACACCTAGCACCTGTAAACTATCTGTGCATAATGCTCCAGTCTTTTGGAGGAATGACTTAACAGTTAATGCTGTTATATGTTTCCATACTCTATATAAATTGTTAGCTAAGTCTCTTGCATGTTTGTTGTGGCTACCTCTTGTTGAATTACAAAATCAGGTAGGAAAAATTATCACACCATACACAGTTACATGAGAGTTGAGTGCTGAGAGAAATATTGGTATTGCAAGTGCTGAGGATATGTTGATTATATATGTACCATGAGTCATACTTTCTACTTACATACTGGGTTTTTGAGCAGTGTGTAAATTAGCTCTTTAATTTTGTTGTAGTATAGGCACTATGTCTGAATCTTGATAAATGACTGTAGGACTTGCAGGGTCATATTTCCAAAATTAATTCCTGAATGGAGACAGTTACCACAGTGACAGCATTCTGTCGTAGATCATTAACAATTATTACATATCTATAAAAGTGCTGCTGAATAGTAGGAACAAGATTAATCTTTTGTTTTGGGAACTACTTTTATGGAGTCTCACCTGTCTTGACAGTTTGGTTGTCTGTGTTTTGTTTCACCCCTGTCATTACACTTATTGAATGAATCAAAGTGCGAACTTATCTGTAAACACTAGCTTTCTGGTCAGGTCTTCAATAAGTTTAGGATACTTGTTGATAAGCAGCAGTTTAGCCACTGTCTCCAGTTAATGGATTCTTACTATATTCCTTTAAAATTTGCTTTAATAGATTTTTAGATATAGTGACATGCTTTCTTTTATTCATTCATTCATCATCATGTTCTTCAGATAGGTCATGCAGAAACCAACTTGCAAAGTTCTCACATGAAATCATGAAAGTGATGGAACAAGGGAATCAGAAGTATTTATTGACTTCCAAAACGTATTTAACTTAATAGCACACCAATGTTTATTATTGAAAGTATGATCATTTGGATGTCCAATAAAATTTGTGGCAAGATTAATGAATTCTTGGTACAAAGGATGCAGTGGGTTATCTTTTTTGGAGAGCCGTTAAGAGAAGTATGAGTATTTTTGGGGTGTGCCTCAAATAAATATATTAGAAACCATGCTGTTCATAGTGTACCTTAATGATCTGCCAGACAATGTTGATGACAGACTTTTAGCAATAATTGCATCTATCTGTAATTACGTACCACCTGAAAAAACTGCTCAAATGTTCAGGTAGATATTATTAAGATTTCAGAGTGGTGCAAAGTTTTTCAGCTCATTTTCAATGTTCAGAAGTGCGAAACTGTGCATGCGAGAAAATGCAGAAAAGTCGTGTCCTATGACAACAATATTGATGAGTCATAACTGGAATCCGTTAACTCGTACCAGTTTGTAGGAATATGGAAAGGAAGGATGACATCAGTTCAACAGTAGATAAAGCAGGTGGCAGAATTCAGTTAATTGTGAGGACACTTGGAAAATGCCACAAGTCTACAAAGGATTCTGCTTACAAATTACTTGCATGTCCCATCTTAGAATATTGCTAAAAAGGGTGTGGGATGGATACCGGACAGGACTAAAAAAGATAAAGCTGTCACTAACTCTTAAGGTTTGTTTGTACGCTATAGTGGTTTATTAGGTGTGGCCCTACTGGGAAGCTGCTGTTGGCTTCCTCCAACCATAGCTGAATTACCCAGTCTGCCTGTAATTAAATGTGCATTCCGATGTATGATGCAACTCTGCTAGAAGAGAATATTATTGAATGTATACAAAGAACGGCAAATGGCCACAGGTGTGTGTGTGTGTGTGTGTGTGTGTGTGTGTGTGTGTGTGTGTGTGTGTGTGAGAGAGAGAGAGAGAGAGAGAGAGAGAGAGAGAGAGATTGCCAAGCACTTTACAGTTATTTGCAAAGTGAATTTGTAGGTGTAGATTCCATTAAAAAGGAGAACATTCAAGAATGTTGAATGAGCCTTAACAAAACACAAGAAAGTTGTGGAAATTTAATCTGTATACTGCATTGTCAATAAACTATCACCTTCTGAACAACAATATTTTGTACTTGTGCCAGCTAAATTTAAGCTAGTAAATTAGAAAGAAACAACTACTTTGAATAAAGCTGCTGCTCCTCAGTTACATCAAGTAGATGCTGTTTGTGCCATATTAGTAGATAAATTTTTGCTTGATTGCAATGACATTTTTCAAACAAAATAGGTATCTATATATGTAAATTGAGAGAACCTGTTTTACTGTTTATTACTTGTTGTGCAGCTTTACATTAAACATTGCTACTTGCCATATAGCAAACAAAACTTTTTAATCCTCTAATCTAAATGTTCAAATAATTTTTAGATGTGATTAATGAGTTACTTTCTTTTGACCTGGTTAGGACTCCCAATTTCTTGCTTTATGTGAAACAGAAACTTGCTGGGCACCTTTGCAGCAGAGCACTAACTCAGTGAACCATAGATGAGGATGCAGTGATTTTTGCATTAATTTGTGTGTCTTTTACTGCAATTGTCAAAGTCACAGTTCAGTTGAAACATTTTTATCAGCAACAATGAAAACATGTAAGGCACAAATGAAGTGTGAATGGAGTGGAAGAGTTCCAAGGTCCTTAAACAACATCTGCAAGTTATTCAGTTATCCACTACACACAATATTCCCACAGAATCAGAATCTTTAGTCTCCTTTCAGTATTTTTTCCTGCAATTGGCTTTATCAAAGTTTACGGTGGAGCCAAACTTTATACAGTAGTACTGCATTCTTATATTTATTTAGTAGGCCCTAGTATTGTAAGAGCCAAGTAGGATAACATATTGAACAATTTTATACTTAAGTATTATGGGCTATACCAAGTGTTAGGGAAGGCAGATCAAACAAGCGACTGTTTATAAATGGTATAGTACATATCCACATTACACCTCATGTTGAATTTTCCATATTTTCAGTGGTCTATATTAAACAGTTTATATATATATACACACACGCACGCTAGGTACTGTCATAATTCCCGGTCATTTGAAGTAATTTCTGCAGGACACTGCTTGCTAATCCTACCAGATATGCGATTGCTTTCTTCTGTCACCTGAAAATACATTTATCTCCTGGGTAATTCCCCCAAAGCAGTATACCATAGGCCTTTTGCAGATGGGAATGGAAGAATGCAATACATGAGTGGAGCAACAATTGTTTGCTCACAATGTTTCTTAATTTATACAGTACACAAGCTAGTTTGCGGCAACAGATAATTCGTGAGTCCTTGCCAAGAGTTGACTGGCCTGAGACCAGTAAACTGTCATTTGCATTTCACTATTGTTGTCTAGTATAACTTCCAGATTCACTCCTGAGGTTATTACTGCCAATCATCAGCATGTATTGTGGATTATTCTTACACGATATATAATATGGAAGGTCATTGACATAGACAGTGAACATTAAAGGTCCAACAACAAAGCATTGGGGTACCTCTTTTTAGTAGGAGTAATGCTGAACTCCACTTATGTGTGTATACAAACTGTAACCTATCGTTTACATAAGATTTGAATAAATAAAGTGTGTTATCTTCACTGCCATAGTATTATACCTTGTTGACCATTATGTTGTGTGCCACTGAGTCTACTGTTTTGTTTAACTCAATAAGTGTCACATACATACCATAGCCGAAGTTTCATATGCTTCATAACATTATTCACCAAAGCTTCAATTGCTTTTACAGTTGATAGGTGATATCAGTATCTAAACTGTTGTTCATTTATAATAGCTATATATCTGTTCAAGCACACATTTATTATTATCTTGGATATGACAGGTACAGTTGAAATGGGCTTGTAGATTTTTTTGTAGTCTTTTAGCACCTTTTTTCCTTGCAAAGGCACTGCAACTGTGAACTTAAGACATTCTGGGGAAATTCCTTCTTCTAGTGCTATGACAGTGTGAGAAGTGGCATTTTGATTTCCTGTGCTGTACACTTTATGATGAAATTACTGAGTCCAGTATAGTCTTCTGTTTTGGATGTGGTTAATTTGTTTATTGATTGTAAATGTCATTTAAGGGGGTTAAGGTCAAAGTAATTTTGTCACTTGTCTGTGTTGCATGAAAGAGCAGGGCTTCTGCGTCTAAGGTAGAATTATTGAGAGGAGTGGTGGTCAAGGGCATCCATACCCGTGGCAGACGGGGGGGGAGGGGGGTGGCGGCGAGAGGGGTGTATCATCGCTCATCACCGCCTGCCCGCTATGTCTCAAACTCTCAGTGAAAGGAAAAATATAGCAAGTTATTTTTATTTCAAGAAAATGATTTATAAATTGGTATTATGCAGATTTTTAACAGGGTCAGAACTAAGACTCCTTTTTATGGCTATTAGAAGTTGGCATTTGTCTTCCAGAATATTAAAAATTCTTCATATACCTAAGTGTAGTCCTCTCTGCAAACTACTGAGCCCTTGGTGTTGATGCTGGCATTATTTACAAAATAATCAGTGAGAATATCACAACCAATAAGGATACTGTTTTCTTTACTGAAATTAGTAATTTCTATTTTGGTAAGTACAGTGTGTGTCCGTAAATTATCTTCCCAACTTAAGATTTTAATAACCTTAAGACTTTACTAGCTATTAATAAATTATTTTCATCATGTGATAAGGTGACTCAAAATCCCCCCCACCTTCAAGGTGACACAGTTTTGACACAAGATGGAACTTGAAAACATGATAAAACATGGATGCCACAGGAGAAAGGTCTTTATATAGCCTGGTTTATACAAACACAATACCAGATACGCAAGTGCAATGAAACTTTCAAACATGGTATGAAAGGCAACCACTGTCCTGAGCAAATAATCGAGCTAGGCATACATCATTTATGGAAACAAGTAATGTTTGTGACTGTAGGCTTTCTCGGCATCTCGGCATAAACTGTTGTTGAAGGTTTCTTGGGTCTCCAGCCAGGTGGTAGTGTTGATATCTAGCGACGTTTCGGGAAGTGTCATACTACCCATCTTCTGGTGAAGTGTCAAGATTTGCGGAGGGTGGGCTATTTGTATGTGTGGTCACCCCCCCTCCACTAGACCTCGGGTGGTGCGGCGTACGTGCGGTGGTGGGGATAGCGGTCGCCCCTGGCGGCTGCGTTCGGTTCTCGGTGTAAGCATTCTGTCTGTGTCCGTGGCAGAGGACGTTGGTGGGTGTGCCCCCGACAGATTTCCGCTATCGCAGGGTTCCATGCTGCAATGAGTTGGTATCCCTCATCCCTGTTGACCAGATTGTCATGAATCCTTATTTCTATGGATTCTTTGATATCACTTTCCCAGAACCAGATGCTCGGCACAGTACCTTCACGTTTTCGAAGTTGAGGTGTGTTCTTCATTTATGCCGTGTTCTGCTATGGCTGATTTTTCTGTGTGATCTAGTCACACACATCTGCATGTTCTTCGCAACGTTTAGATATACAGTGCTGTGTTTGCCCAATGTATCATTTACCGAATTCACATGGTATGCTGTATACTCCTGGTGTGTTATGGTTCAGCGCATCTTTGGCAGAACCTAGGAGCTCCCTCGTTTTCAGTGGTGCTCGGAGAACAGTTCTGATATTGTATTTGCCCAGAGGTCATGCAATTTTGGCCGAGAACGGACCCACGTATGGAAGGAATGCAAGTCATTTGTCGTCGTCGTCTTCTCCTCCTCCTCCTCTTCCTTTGGGGGTTCTCAATGCTTCCTTTTAAGCACCCTGTTGATCTGTGTTTTGCCGGCCGCGTGACCGAGTGGTTCTAGGCACTTCAGTCCGGAACCGCGCTGCTGCTACGGTCATGGATGTGTGTGATGTCCTTAGGTTGGTTAGGTTTAAGTAGTTCTAAGTCTAGGGAACTGATGGCCACAGATGTTAAGTCCCATAGTGCTTAGAGCCATTTGATCTGCGTTTCACTGTAGCCATTTTGGTGGAAGACTTCCCTTAGATGTTGCAGCTCGGATGGTAGGCTGTCTTTGTCGGCGCTCCCTATGTACCAGGGTGGTCAGTACTGTTTGTCTTTGTGCTGGATGGTGGCAGCTTGTTGCATGAAGGTATAGGTCTGTGTGTGTCTTCTTCCTATGTACTGCATGGCCTAGTGAACCATCTGCCTTCCTCTTAGTTCAGTTATCAAGGAAGGGTAGGCATCCATTTTCCTCCATTTCCATTTGTAAATTTGTTGTTCGGATGGATGCTGTTGAGGTGTTCCAGAAACTCATCTAGCACCTGTTTGCCATGTCCCCACACGACAAAAGTGTCATCAACATAGCAGAAGAAGTCCTTTGGTTTCTGTGTGGCAATTTGAAGGGCCCTCTCATCGAAATTTTCCATATAGAGGTTTGCAATCGCAGGAATTCCCCGTTGCACTGAAAGTAGGTGGTTGTTAGTGCATGTTCGAAGAGGCTGACTGTGTGTGGTTCAAAGTTCTGGGCTAAAAGTACCAAGGAGTCTTGAAAGGGCACTTTCAAGAAAAGCGAAGTCACGTCGAAGCTCACGAGTAGGTCCTCCCTTTGTAGTCGCATGTCCAAGAGTATTTTTATGAATTCGGCCGAGTTTGTCACATGGTGGCTGCAGTGTCCCCCAAGGGGTTTGAGCAGTGTTGCTAGATATTTAGCAAGTCCGTAACTGAGACAGTTGATGGAGTCCACAATTGATCTCAGAGGTACCCATTCCTTATGGATGTTGGGGAGTCTGTAGAGGCGTGGTATCACTGGCCCTCTGGGGTACAGCCGCTTCTTCATTGGCTCAGGTAAGTCAGATTTCTTCAGCAGAGTTATCGTCTTTCTACTCATCGTCAGGGTTGGATCCTTCTTCAGCCTCGTCTTGTAGCAGCAGGTTTATTTTCTGCTGGTACTCGGCAGTGCTTAATAGCACTGTAGCATTCCCTTTGTCCGCTGGTAGGATCATTATATCGGGGGTCATCTCTAAGGGACTGGAGAGCTGCTCATTCTTCCGCAGATATGTTATTTTTAGGTAATCAAGATCTGTTGATTATTCTGCAAGTTTCCCACCTGACTTCCTCTGCTTCCTCCTTTGGAAGCCCTCGTACTGCTTCGTCCATGCCGCTGATAATGTCTCGTTTCGGGAATGTTCTGGGGATGGGGGCAAAATTCAGCCCTTTTCTGCGATTGCGGCAACGTCCAGTTCTTTTCCAGTCAAACTGACCGTGTATCTGGTGTCATTCATCTCCTTTTTTGTCATCTGAGTCCTGGCTAGTCTGCCGAATTTGCCAAGTTGTTTAGATGTAGAGCCCCGTTTTTGCACCTCACTGTTGGAGTACATGCTGCAGTCGGCCCATTCCCACAGATCGGCTGGTAATGTTCTTGTCAGTTGTAGGTGGCATGTGAGGAGGGTGCGCACATTCCTGTCAAGCTCCTTCCGAGTGAAATGAATGCACTCCCTTACTAACGCCATGCCTGCTCGTCGTAATACCCAGTCGGTCTTCTTAGATTTTACTGGGTGTTGAAACCTTGGTAAGATGTTCTCATCTTGGCAGCATTGTAGGAAAGCCAGTGTGCTAAGTTTCACTTTCTTGGTGTGTTCTTTCTGCAGCCGTTTGAAGCTGGAGACTATTTCCTTCCTGTAGAGGTGTCCTCCACTAGACCTCGGGTGACTCCGGTGGACCGGTGGCATGTGCGCGGTGGTGGGGATAGCGGTCACCTCTGGCAGCCGCGTTTGGTTCTCGGTGTAAGCCTTCTGTCTGCGTCCGCGGCAGAGGACATTGATGGGCGCACTCCTGATGGATTGCCGTTATCGCAGGGTTCCGTGCTGCGCTGACTTGGTATCGCTCATCTCTGTTGACCAGATTGTCGTGAATCCTTATTTCTATGGATTATCCCTAGGTTCTGCCAAAGACGCGCTGCACCTTAACACACCAGGAGTATACAGCATACCATGTGAATGCGGTAAACGATACATCGGGTAAACACAGCGATGTATATCTAAATGCTGCGAAGAACATATCAGATGTGTGCAACTAGGCCACACAGAAAAATCAGCCATAGCAGAACACAGCATAAATGAAGAACACACTTTCAACTTCGAAAACAATGAAGGTACTGTGCCGAGCATCTGGCTTCTGGGAAAGCGTTATCAAAGAATCCATTAGATATGAGGGATACCAACTCAGCGCAGCATGGAACACTGTGATAGCGGCAATCTGTTGGGACCGTGCCCGTCAACGTCCTTCGCCGCGGACGCAGACAGAATGCTTACACCGAGAACCGAACGCGGCCGCCGGGGGTGACTGCTATCCCCACCACCGCGCGCATGCCGCTGGTCCACCACAGCCACTCGAGATCTAGTGGAGAGGGGTGACCGTGTATATAAATAGCCCACCCTCCGCGAATCTCAACACTTCGCCAGAAGATGGGTGGTATGACACTTCTCGAAACGTTACTAGATATCAACGCTACCACCCGGCTGGAGTCCCGAGAAACCGTCATCACAAGTGATGTTCTCCGTCGTTTTCAGGGAGTCGACAAAATCGATGCATATGGCAACCAGAGAGTTGGAAATTAGATGATAAACTTTGTGCAATGTCTTGCATAAAAGATTGTGGCTATATACCTACAAGGTGCAGCTGCTTTAGGTATTTATTTAACAGACAAACCTCAGCGTGAACAGTTTACAGTGGATATGATAGACAATACTGATACAAACAATGACTTTTTGGAAAAGATTTGTTTCTCCAGTGAGGCACTATTTCATGTATCTGGCAGACTGAATCTTCATAATGTTTGTACGTAAGATTCACAGCATCCTCATGTTGCACTTGAAATGGAAAGAGACAGTCCCAAGGTCAATGTCTGGTGCGGACTGAAACACAAATGCATCATTGGTCCATTCTTTTTCATTGAGAATCCCGTCAACAGTGGTATTTACGTGGTCATGTTGCAAGAATTTGCTGTGCCACAATTGGAATACCTGCAACCTGATGTGATATTCAAGCAGGATGGGGCAGCACCCTACTGGTCTCTAAATGGCTATCTATTTCTAAGTGAAAAGTTTGTGAATAGTTGGATTGGACAAGATGGTCCAGTCCGATGGCCACCATGGTACTCTGACCTCCTTCCTGTGGAGATTTGTAAAGGATATAGTGTACCAAACCAAGGTTAGAGACCTACAAGACTTGAAGGAATGCATTTGAACATGTCATTGTGCAGAGCTTGAATTGTACATGGGGAGAAATGAAATTCAGACTAGACATTATTCATGCCACTAAGAGTGCACACATTGACACATATGAATGAGGAAACAAAACTATGAATTATCTTATCACATGTCAAAAACCGTTTGTTAATATGTAGTATAGTTTTGAAGGTATTAAAGTCTTAAGTTGTAAAGATAATTTATGGGTGTCCGTATGGTCTTTTGCATTGTACTTAGCAGTTCGATATGGCATCTGTGGACTTGTCTCATATCTATGTACTTTTCTTATCCCTAACAGTTTTGACACTGGCCTTTCAGAATGAGTAGTAGTATCCTGAATGTGTTAAGTTGTGCAGTGTACCATATGCTGGTATGACGCTGCTTATGTGCAATATTAGTATGATATCTCTTGTTTACAATGGAGCATGTCTTTTGCTTAATATCAGTCAGGAAAATGGAAAAGAATTTATCAATGGTTTTATTAATATATGTTATATGAAACCAGTCCATTTTCTTTAAATGGTTTATCATATTGTTTTTATTGGATTCACCTGGAATTCTATTTGTCTCTTATCCTCCTGTAGTTTGTTTGCATTAGATTCACCTTGAATTCTATTTCTCTCTTATCCTCATGTACTATCGAGAACTGAATTTTCTATTTTAAGTCATAGTCCTACATCGTCCAGTATTCCTATTTCTATAAAATCACATTCAAGAAAGTCTGGGTACATTAGTAAATATGTTATCAAGAGATGCATGTAGTCTAGTGGGCTTTGCTTTGAGACATCATCAGTAGTTCAAGGGCTTCAGAGAATTTATCAATTATTCACATCTTTCCCTTTGCCCTTACATCTATGTCAATATTTGCTACAGCTATAATTTTATGCTGTTTATAGACAGACAATTGTGATATTAATGTATTAATTTTTGCTGTTAATACGGTCTCTTATCAGAGCTTGGAGTTTAAGAACTTGAGACAGTTAACATTTTTTGCACGTGCATAAAAATGTCGGCTACTTTAGGTGTACTTTCGACTCAAATTCTGCTAAGATCTATGACTGAATAAATGTAAATCAATGTTACTTTTAATGTAGATTGAGGCCTCGCCATGTGAAATGCTTGTTCTGCAGTAGCTAGTAACTAGCAAGTATGAAACACTGATGTCAATTCTTTCAAGCCAATATTGCAGTTCACTGATTTTTAACTCCAAGAGATTGTACATTTATATGAAGGAGGAGAACATCACTATTGGCACAGAAAAGTATTTTGATTTCATTGGGTCCTGCATGTTCATTAATTTTCACTTGTCAATTTAGAGCACGACAACAGCACAGTTACCTGAACGAATTAGTATGTTGGAGTTCTCTCTTAATGTAATTTCTACCTCCTTCCACTATAATGTTTCCTTTATAAAAAAAAATAAGAATATGGCAAACAGTACATAAGCAAGCACTGAAAGACAGTCTGTTAAAACAGAAGCTTTTGCTTCTGCTGAAAAAATATTTATTTTAGATGCAATGCCGCTCAAGATAATTCCATAAGAGAACACTGCAAATATATGAAAATTAAGCCTGTGCTCCACTCTTTCAGTCAACAATGAGATAATGTTTTTGTTGCTGTGGTCTTCAGTGTGGAGACTGTTTTAATGCAGTGGAAGCCTCACCATCTCTACGTAACTACTGCAGCCTACATCCATTTGAACCTGCTTGCTGTAGTAAAGCCTTGGTCTTCCTCTATAAGTTTTACCTCCCCATTTCAATATTGAAATTGGTAATGTATTTATGCCATAGGATATGTTCTATCAAACGATTCCTTCTTTTACTCAAGTTGTGCCATAAATTTCTTTAACCCCCAATTCGATTCATGGTTCTCCACTAGTCATCTGATATACATTTAGTGTTAAGAAATTTCCCATTGTAGGTAAGCTTTCCTGGCTATACTGGTTCGCAATGCATATCTACTCTACTTTGCTTATAAGTAGTTATTCTGCAACCCAAATTGCAAGACTCATCTAGTACTTGTAGCGCCTCATTTCCTAAACTAATTCCCTCATGTAATTATGAGAGTAAAACATGGTGAACTGAGCTACTTTATTAGTTCATCCATGTGCTGATTATATTTCAACTTTTGTAGTTAAAGCCCAAGGAATGCTAAAAAGCCTTCTTGGCTGTTTGAAACTGTATAATGAAGACCTCTCTGAGATTATGACAAACTGCTACAAACCTGTTCCCCTATCACTAAGCTGTGCTTGGTGAGGTGTAGTTTGGGCCCGTGATGAATATATTGTATCAGCAGCAATCATTTTAGTTTTTTTAACATCTTTTAAAGTAATTAGAAAATCATTTATATGGTTCAAGAACAAAAGTGGACCCAGTTCAGTGCATGGCATATTTAAACTAAGAGCCACTTGAGGGATATTGTGCCAAATTCTGTCTAATTGGCTCATTAGATCATTAAAATCCTAAGGTGGTCAGAGGCCCCTGTCCATGATGCTCCGAACTTTTACAATTGGAGGGAGATCTGGTGACCAAAGTAGAGTTTGGCAAGCGCGAAAAAAAACAGTAGAAGTCCTTGTCATATGCAGGTGGGCATTATCTTACTGAAATGTGAGCCAATGATGGCTTGCCATCAAGGGCAACAAAATGGCACATAGAGTATCGTTGACAAACTGCTGTGCTGCAAGGGTGCTGTGTATGACAAACAAAGAGGTTGTGCTGCGAGAAGAAATGGCCCCTCAGACCATCACACCTGGTTGTCATGCCATATGGCAGGCAACAAGTCAGATTAGTCTCCAGCTGCTGTCTGAGGCATCCCTAGACACGTCTTCACTGGTCATTAGGTCTCACTTAGAAGCGGGACTCATCACTGAAGACAGTTCTACTCCAGTCAATCAGATTCCAGACGGAAGATGTGCCTGCAGATGACCCGTACAGTGGTGGGATACCAACCTGATCGCCACCACCCGATATGGCCCAACGACCAGGAGTGATGGTCTGGGGTACCATTTTTTCTCATAGCAGGACCCCTTTGGTTGTCATCTGCAGCATCACTACAACACAGCGGTATGTTGACGATATTTTATGCCTCATTTTGTTGCCCTTCACGGCAAGCTATCATGGGCTTACATTTCAGCAAGATAATGCCCACCCACACATGGTGAGAGTTCCTGCTGCTTGTCTTTTTGCTTGCCAAACCGTACCTTCACCAGCAAGATCTCTGTATCTCTCCCCATTTAAGAACTCAATAGGACAACAACTCCATCAATCAGTGCCAAGCCAAATAAATAACTTCTTGTTTAAGGCCCAGAAATGGACCAACATGTTATTGACTTGCTCAATTTGTGAAGCCTTTTCTCTTGAATAATTCATCCATTTTTTCTGAAATTGTCATCATTTGTTTCTCTGTACATGTAGATCACATCTATCAATTTCTTTCCCATTTGGATAATTCCTTTGTGGTGTCTTTTTTTTTGAGTGTACATTAATACTGTCACATTGTAACCACAGTTACATCAAAATATGAAAGCAGGGTTGTCAGTGAAGTGCAACACTAACCAAAGTACAAACAGAACAGAACTACTGTCTGGATTGAGAGTGCTGCAATTTATACAGGCATAAAATATTCCAGAATATGCATACATTACAAACAAGAAATTTTGAGAACCTTTTAGAAATGATAAAAATTAAATAACAAATAGTTGCTAGTGACCTATAGCATGCCAGCCACTGACACTTAGCACTACTACACATTGCAAGCAGCAATATACAAAGTGTTTCCTTGGAAAATAACTTATTCAGTAGCCACCATTGTGAACCATTTATTAACAGATTACTGGTTTTGAGATGTGATATCTCATTATCATATATCACACGTATAAGAAACAAGGGGTCATAAAATTGGACAATAACACTTGGTAACAGCAGTTATGACTTCACAATTGGATTGGATTGTTTGGGGAAGGAGACCAGACAGCAAGGTCATCGGCCTCATCGGATTAGGGAAGGACGGGGAAGGAAGTCGGCCGTTCCCTTTGAAAGGAACCATCCCGGCATTTGCCTGGAGCGATTTAGGGAAATCACAGAAAACCTAAATGAGGATGGCTGGACACGGGATTGAACCGTCGTCCTCCCGAATGCGAGTCCAGTGTGCGAGCCACTGCGCCACCCCGCTCGGTGACTTCACAGTTGTTTGTAAAATATGGTAATGGAATTTTATATATCCAAATCAGTATTGTCCTAATAAATGGTTTTCAATGATGCACATGGACTTCTAAAATAAGCAAAATGTTACACTCACCACATTCATCGTGAAAATGTGAAGTCTATGAAGTTGTTTCAACAAGGGCATGCACTTTCATGGCTGGAGTCCACTTCAATAAAATTCTTCTGGATGTGTGTGTGTGACCTAATCATGATAAGATAGATAAACCTATGAATGTTTTGGTTACTATTGCTTGTAGAAACTTGTATCTTACATTGTTCTTATGTAGTTGGTGGGCCGTTTGTTATTTGCTATTCTTCCTGGAGCTCTTGATCTTGTCCCTTGTTGTCATAGATTTCTGTATGGTACAGTCACTATAACCATTTGCCCACAAAATGATTAGTAGCTTGAATAGTTCACCCCCCCCCCCCCCTCCCAAATCTGTTGGTATCACAAGTTTGGTTCACTCTTGTGGTGAATGTATTAATCACAGAGTTCTTCGGTTTCTAGCAGTCGTGAGATGTGGTCAGATGCCTGTCTATTGTTGTTGGCTTCCTTACCACTCTGTGTCCCAGTTTCCACTATCATTTGCCCTATAGATTTCCACATCCAAAAAGGAAGCACACCACCCTTTTCAATTTTCACTGTGAATTGTATTGTGTCTTACAGCTGGTTTAGATACAGATGGAAACTGAAGTTTGTTTTATCTTTGTGGCCAAATCGTGCTGGCTCTGGTACATGGGCACCAAGGACTGCTGTCTTACTGTGCTTTGATGGCTACCCTACTGCATGCCACACTGAAGACAACAAGAAACACTGATAGGTCTCAGGTGCCATCAGCTAAAACTAAGTAGCAGTAGCACTGCATTGTGATGGCAGCTTCCACTGTATTCACAAATTACAATCAGTAAAAATTAATATAAAAGAATTTCCAGCAATAAGAATTTAATATCTCCCCTCCCCTTGATCCTAGCAACACATTAAAACAAAGCATGCCAGGATGTTCAGCCATTTTCTAATAATATATATAATACAGGAATTTTAGCCACAAGTAGTAACTCTGATGAAGGCTGCCTGCAGCAGTAACTGAAATGTCAGTAGTTTTATCAGTTATGACTTGGTCACACATTACAATTGTTACAGTTCTCTTGTTGCTATAATGAGTGTGTGATTAGCTATGAGGAAATTTAACCAAGTATGCCTTATTAACATCTTCTTTACTACTTATCACTTATACTTGGTCATAAGTTCATATTCTTCAATCATGAAACCAATCACAATTTCTCCATAGTTGCAGCTTCAGTTATCATTCAGTCCTTGAACTGTACACTTTGGTCATTGCTGATGTTGCTTTTCGACCGTCTGGCCTCACATCCAAGAAACTGGAGCCGTGATGACAGTTTAAAACTTTTTCTCTCATGGTAAATTGTATTAAAGACCAGACGTTCAGAACGTATTTGAGCTCTAACCTGGAATTCAAATTGCCCTTCTGTCTTCTCTCCATGTAACAAATTCTCCTGATTCTGCATTTATACCTTTGTGAGCTACCATTCCATTGGTGAAATATTAAGTTGTTCTCCTTTTATTATTATGGTCTGATGGCAGAGACATGTACTAGTTGTTGACTGGGCATCAAAACCATGGGCCTGTGACATGGGATTAATCTGAGCATTCTGTAGCTCTTCTGTGAATCAGAATGCCATTATTTATGATTTATTTTGAAGTCCCAAACATACTGCACAGCCAGATTCATTGTTTCGCCCATTCAAAAATGTATCTAATGCTCTTTGCGCACATTAGATTAACTTTTAAATATGGTATGGTAAGTTCTGGAAAATTTTAAATAATTTGGAGTAACTCACTGGATAGCCCACAACATGTATTCTAGCCCAAAAAAGGATTCACCCAAAAGAGAAGTTTACAGTTTTGCTTAATTGCCTATTGGCAGTTCAATGGCTCGACTATTCAGAGATGTTGCCTTTACTCAACCTTACTTACATTAACTTTTCCAGTTTTAATTACATTAATTTATCCATAGTGACTGGCCCTCCATAGCTGTGGGCAAAATAACTTTGTAGGTAGTACAGTAACCAGCCACTTTCTTTATTCAAAGACATGTTTCAGGCTTTCACCTATTACGCCAGCTGAAGGTGGGTGAAAGCTCGAAATGCATAAATGTTGTTGTTGTTGTCCTGAAGACCAACTTCATACAGCCCTCCATACTAATCCAACCTCTGCAAGCCGCTTCATCTCTGCATAATTATTGCAACCTAAATTGATTTGAACCTGCTTATAGCAGTCAAACCTTAGTCTCCCTCTATCAGGCAATCCCTCATTTTGATCAAGTTGTGGCATAAATTTTTTTCTCCCAATTTGATTCAGTACCGCTCTCATTAGTTATTCGACGTACCCATCTAATTTTCAGCATTCTTTTGTAGCAACACATTAAAGAAACTTTTTCTCTTATTATCTTAGCTGTCTATTGTCCATGTTTCACTTCTGTGCAAGGCTACTCTGAAAATAAATACCTTCAGGAAAGACTTCTAAACATTAAAATTTGTATTTGTTGTTAACACAAATTGATGTCTTTTCAGAAAGTTTTACTTCCTATAGCCAGTCTGAATTTTAGATCTCTTTACTTTGGTCACTGTCAGTAATTTTGATTCCCAAATCCAGTTGAATTAGGTGCATATTATGAGAGTTGGGTATACCTAGCATAATTCTGTCTGTGTGTGATAGCTCTGTGTCAATACTAGAAAGGGTAAGATAACAGGTCTTATAAAGCAGTCTCAAACTTCTGAGTGGAATAAGGGGGTGCCCCACGTCTCTCTCATACCTGGTTTCTGACAGGTTAACTGATTACTTACGCAAACAAAGGGAGAGCAGCTTTATGCCTTGGGTGAAGACAAAAAGAGGAAGAAAAATCCAGAATTAAGTGAAAAGATATAGGAAGAAGAAGGCACAAACCAGTGAACAAGAATTGGCAACCCACTAGTGGAAATGCAGAAAGAGGATTGTTAAACTAAGACCATAAAAAAAGCGAACAAAAGGGAAAACCCTTCTGGCATAAGCAAGGACTTCCAGCGAGGGCATAAAATCCATGTATGGTTCACGTACAGTGATTTAGGCCGCTATATTACTGTAAATGTGCAGAAGGGTAAATATAAGGCACAGAAAATAAATGACACTGTTCTGGAACGTGAGTATCCTAGTGGTAGGCCAATAGAAGATGCTAAACTGTGTGATATATTGTCAGCATTGAAGTGTGCACTTCCAGTCCACCATGGCTTATATCAAAATTTGAAATTGGACTGTGGAAATGACATAGAAGAGATAATGAATGTGTTGTTATTTAGTGTGTTAGTGAAAATGATGTATAGTTATTTTTTCTATTGTATTTGAAAATGTGTGTTGTGTCTACAATATCATCTATAGTCATTAGTCAAGTGAAGGCTTTTTTCCAGTAATAATCAATGTATTCTGCCCCACATTTTCAGCAAGTTAATACAGTACCCACATAAAGGAATCCATAAAACTTTCTGTTTATATAAGTTACAGGCTCTCTAACAAAATACTAAATCAAATTACCTCCCATTAGGAATGTGGGTGCACTCAACAACTGTGATATGACTTTCAAATGATAGAGCACAGCAGTGAGTCATATTTTTCTTTCAGGTTTTATTTGCCGAATCTAGATTTTGGCTATTGCCTAACCAGTATCAATGCGAAAAAATAAAAAACGTACATAATCAGTTGATAGTATAAAAAGTTACAATCTATATGGCTTATACAGTAGATTACATACCACTATTTCATGGTATCAATGCATATCCTACTACCCAGTTCCCTGTTTTGGTTTGTCACAGTTCATTCAAGACTACTGCATAATGAAGGTAGGCTTTGCAGAGAACACGTCGGTTGGTTGTGTGACGCCCTCTATATGAACTACATAATATGTGACGCCCTCTATATGAACTACATAATACATAACACTCCAAGAAAAGCAGCTATGGTCTCTAGTAAAAAACTTTAAATTTGCATAGGAATAGCACAAAATAAAACATAAGTACAAT
Organism: Schistocerca americana; assembly: GCF_021461395.2. Classification (NCBI taxonomy): domain Eukaryota; kingdom Metazoa; phylum Arthropoda; class Insecta; order Orthoptera; family Acrididae; genus Schistocerca; species Schistocerca americana. Next base: position 336,189,205 of record NC_060123.1, on the reverse strand, counting down.
TATTTACATTTCAGCCTGACGTATTGCCACATTTAACAAGAAACATAGAAGATGGAAAAAAATTCCAGATTCACTCCTTGTGAGGCAACTGTTTTGTTATTTCTTAAAAACACATATGTAACGTCAGATTGGTAAAACTTTTTAAAATATATTTACAAATCACAAGGAGGCACATGCTGTATGCTGTGATTATTAGAATTGGTTTGATTTAAATGTTTTTATCTTTTATACTATTTATCTCTTTATTTAATCATCATGACACACACGTGGTTCCTCGTATTTACTGAATAGTTCATAGATGGCGGCAAATGTCAGCAAGATGGATAGTTGGTGTGACTTGCCATTCCATTATGGATGAAGAGCGTACTAATCTCTGTGCCACTTCAAACAGATTTTAATTACAAAAAACAATAAAACCAATATACTGAACTGCTGTTATTAACAACCTTCATGCATCTGAATGAACTTATATTGGAGAAAATTCTGTAGGTTCAGTATTATAACCATCATGCTCGTACATTACTATGGTAATGGCTGCTACATATCAGCAAGATGGCAGATTTGTGTAATAAAACCTGAAAGAAAAGGACAACTGAGTGCTGTGCTCTGTTATTTGAAAATGCTAAATATATCGAAGTATACTTTTGGGGGTATCCACTTCTTCCACTATACCCTTTAATTTTCTGGAACACAAAAGGAGCTTACTTGAGCTTTACTTGTATCAGTTTTTTCATTATTTTGTAAGTAATTTGTGCCAGAATATTGTTGACAGTCTTATATAAGAAGTGATTGATTGCCTACTTTCTCAAGTAACTGTTTTTAATTGGGCTAATGCAATCTGCACTATGGCTACAAACCAGGTAGGCTGCAGCAACAATGTGATTCCTCCGCACCCCTCCCTCCCTCCCTCCCAAGGGCATTGCTCAATTTTTGCACAATTTATCAACCTTCTATGTGCCTGTCTGTTGTTCAAGCATTTCTACTATTTGGCAAGTAATGGTGTAAGCCATATATCTATTATGACTTTTTGAGCATATGGCAGCACTTTGGTTATTGAAACTACAGATCTGTAGAAATAAATAATAACCTCTTCAACATCAAGCATGAGGTAAGACATACATCACTATCTTATTATATTTCAAAAGCCACAATGGAAAAATCAATGACAGGTGCAAAAAACATACCCCACTACTAAATTGAAAAGGAGTACCTGAAAATTTTTTACAGAAGCATCTTCGAATCATCATGACACACACGTGGTTCCTCGTATTTACTGAATAGTTCATAGGTGGCGGCAAATGTCAGCAAGATGGATAGTTGGTGTGACTTGCCATTCCATTATGGATGAAGAGCGTACTAATCTCTGCGCCACTTCAAACAGATTTTAATTACAAAATTGAAAGGGGAGGCATAAAAAAAGTAGACCCCCACACAGAACCAAAAGAGTAATCTGCAATACATGTACTTTCTTTTTTTTTCTTATAGGATTGTAGACATATTTTGTTGACTTAAAAAGTGAAAACTGATATGCACTGCATTTCAGTTCATACATACACAGCTGGTGTAATGCAACTTACTCAAGGTCATGGTCTAAAATCACTATTTTGGAACCACTATCCAAATTAGTAACAGGCAAATAGCCAAGAAGTATTTTAATGTAGTTGTACAATCAGCATATGAATATGATGTTGAAAACTATGGAGTAGAATAGTGACTGATATCAGGAGGGATAATCACTCACCATATAAGACACACATCACAGTAGATAGGTACATAAACAAGAACTGGATCTTGACAGCCAAGTAAAAGACCTTCTTCTTCAAAGCACAATGACTTTTTGTCACTCTTTCTTCTAGTCCTTGTTCCTCCCTTCCCCTGGCTTCGCTTTGTTTATCCCATCTGTCTCACTCGACACCAGTCTTTGCGCCAGACTGGTTACAGTGCCAGGACGATGTGTAGTGTGAAGCTCATAAGTTAATATGTTGAGTTACCATTTCAGTTCCTTGTTATGTGCTCCTCTGTTGCTCAGTGTCTCATCTCAAGAGTGGGTGAAAAATCCCTATCGATTGCATTGAAAGATCATACTAAATTGAGCATCTACAAAATAATGTTGAAAATTATCATTATGAGAACAGATATACAAAAATCTTTGGTTTCTTATGTTTACCCTGAGAGATAGCTATTTTCTGATGAATAGTTCGCCAGCCAAGCAAAAATGAATACAATGTCAAAGACCAAGTATTTATAATAACTATCATTTCCAGATACATAGTTATTCTGAATATATGGAAGTGGTGTGGTAACGTAGATGATGATATAATTTACTATCTGAAGTTTCAATACAAAATTCATTGTAAATATTAAAAGTAAACTCAACAGTGACTGGTTACAGCATGTTACATGTATATAAATGTTATCAATTTTTTGCTGATGACTATCTTAATTAATGTATTGGCATAATTCCTAATAGTATTGTTTTTTGTTGAGCCTGCAATTGGGCTCAACTATGACAGGCACTGAAAGCCTCATGTGTTGCTTTTCTGGTAGAAAAGGATGCTTCAGGTAAAATTTGCCTATATCAAATGAAAGCTATATATTTAGCATACTGCGTAATATTCAGTCCTGCACTGCCTTTTTGTGAAAAAAATATGAGCTTATCGAGTATCTGAGCAAATTTGCGACTGGATTCGACTTCCTTGCAGGCAGAACTCAACACGTCACTCTTAACGGAACAAAATTGACAGATGTAAAGGTAATTTTTGGTGTAGTGTGAGAGGACCGCTACCGTTTACAGCATGTATAAATGATCTAGCAGAAAACATCAAATGCTCTCCAAGGCTGTTCGCAGATAGTGCGTTTGTCTATAACAAAATAGCAATGCCAGAAGACATTAACAATTTGCAGAATGACCTCCAGAGAATGTATGAATGGTGGCAGATGACCCTGAACATAAATAAATGTAACAGTTGCCACCCATAGGAAAAGAAATTCACTACTATACAGCTCCACTACTGACGACAAGCTGCTGGAAACAGTGTTGTTAGTGTTGTGATCTTCAGTCCAAAGACTTGTTTGATGCAGCTCTCCATGCTACTCTACCCTGTGCAAGCCTCTTCATCTCCGATACCTATTGCAACCTACATCTTTCTGAATCTGCTTAGTGTATTCATCTCTTGGTCTCCCTCTACGATTTTTACCCTCCATGCTGCCCTCCAATACTAAATCGGTGATCCCTTGAAACGACTTCCTGACAAATCTATACTCGATGTTAACAAATTTCTCTTCTTCAGAAACGTTTTCCTTGCCATTGCCAGTCTACATTTTATATTCTCTCTACTTCGACCATCGTCAGTTATTTTGCTCCCCAAATTGCAAAACTCATCTACTACTTTAAGTGTCTCATTTCCTAATTAATTCCTTCTGCATCAGCCAATTCATTTTGACGACATTCCGTTATCCTCATTTTGCTTTTGTTGATGTTCATCTTATATCCTCCTTTCAAGACACTGTCCAACTGCTCTTCCAAGTCCTTTGCTGTCTCTGACAGAATTACAATGTCATTGGCAAACCTCAAAGTTTTAATTTGTGGATTTTAATTCCTACTCTAAATTTTTCTTTTATTTCCTTTACTGCTTGCTCAATATACAGATTGAATAACATTGAGGATAGGTTACAAACCAGTATCACTCCCTTCTCAAGCACTGTTTCGCTTTCATGCCCCCTCAACTGCCATCTGGTTTCTGCACAAATTGTAAAAAGCCTTTCACTCCCTGTATTTTACCCCTGTCACCTTTAGAATTTGAAAGAGCGTATTCCAGTCAACATTGCCAATAGCTTTCTCCGAGTCTACAAATGCTATAAACATAGGTTTATCTTTCCTTAACCTATCTTCTATGAGAAGTTGTAGGATCAGTATTGCCTTGCGTGTTCCTACATTTCTTTGGAATTCAAATTGATCTTCCCTTAGGTCGGATTCTACAGGTGTTTCCATTCTTCTGTAAAGGATTGGTGTTAGTATTTTCCAACCATGATTTATTAAACTGATAGTTTGGTAATTTTCACACCTGTCAGTATCTGCTTTCTTTGGAACTGGAATTACTATGTTCTTGAAAGTCTGCGGGTATTTAACCTGTCTCTTACATCTTGCTCACCATACGGAAGAGTTTTGTCATGGCGGGCTCTTCCAAGGCTATCGGTAACCCTAACAGAATGTTGTCTACTTCCAGGGCCCTGTTTTGACATAAGTCCTTCAGTATTTTGTCAAATTCTTCATTCAGCAACTTATCTCCCTTCTCATCTCCATCTACATACTCTTCCATTTCCATAATATTGCCCTCACGTACATCTCCATCATATACACACTCTATGTACTCCTTCCAACTTTCTGCTTTCCCTTCTTTGCTTAGGACTGGTTTGCCATCTGAGCTCTTGATATTCATACTAGCGGTCCTCTTTTCTCTCAAGGTCTCTTTAATTTTCCTGTAGGCGGCATCTGTCGTTTCCCAAGTGACACATGCTTCTAAAGGATTACTTTTTTTTCTCTAGCCATTGCTGCTTAGCCATTTTGCACTTCATGTCAATCCTATTTTTTAGACATTTGTATTTCTTTTCACCTGCTTCACTTACTCCATTTTTATATTTCCTCCTTTCATTATTTAAATTCAATATCTCTTATGTAACTCAAGGATTTCTACTATCCACAAGTCTTTTCACCTGCTTGATACTCTACTGTCTTCACTATTTCATCTCTCAAAGCTATCCATTCTTCTTCTACAGTATTCCTTTTCCCTGTTCTTGTCAGTTGTTCCCTAATGCTCCCTCTGAAACACTCTTCCAGTTTATCCAGGTCCCATCTCCTTAATTTCCCACCTTTTCACAGTTTCTTCAGTTTTAATCTACAGTTCATAAGCAATAGATTGTGGGCAGAGCCCACATCTCCCCCTGGAAAGGTCTTAAAATTTAAAACCTGGTTCCTATATCTCTGCCTTACCATTACCAACCTGAAACCTCTCGGTGTCTCCAGGTCTTTTCCATGTATACGACCTTCTTTCATGATTCTTAGACCAAGTGTTAGCTATGATTAAATTATGCTCTGTGCAAAATTCTACCAAGCAGCTTCCTCTTTCATTCCTTATCCCCTGTACATATCCACCTATTGCTTTTCCTTCTCGTATGTCGAATTCCAGTCCCCCATGACTACTAGATTTTCACTATCTGAATAATTTCTTTTATCGCATCATACATTTCTTCAATCTCTTCATCATCAGCAGAGCTAGTTGGCATCTCAACTTGTACTACTGTGGTAGGCATGGGCTTCATGCCTATCTTGACTACAATAACACATTCATTATGCTGTTCGTAATAGCTTACCCACATTCCTATTTTTGATTTTGTATTTATAACCCTGTATTCACCTGACAAAGTCCTGCCTCTCCTCCCACTGAACTTTACTAATTCCCACTATATCTAGCTTTAACCTATCCATTTCAGTTTTAGAATTTTCTAACCTACCTACCCAATTAAGGGACCTGACATTTCACACTCTGATACATAAAACACCTGTTTTATTTCTCCTGATATCGACATCCTCCTAAGTAGTCTCCTCCCAGAGATCTGTGAATGAGGTACTGTTTTATCTCTGGAATATTTTACCAAGAGGATGCCATCATCATTTAACCATACAGCAGAGCTATATGCCCTCAGGAAAAATTACAGTTGTAGCTGGAAACAGTATCTGCCAAAAAATATCTAGGAGTAACTATCCAGAGCGAATTACCACATAAAAACAAAGAGTGGAAAAAGCAGATGCCAGACTCGGATTGATAGGAAGAATCTTAAGGAAACTTTCATCCACGAAGGAAATGTTTTGTATAGTACTTGTTCAACCGATTCTTGAGTATTGTTCATCTTTCTTGAATCCCTACCAGATAGGACTGATAGAAAATATGGAGATGATCCAATGAAGAGTGGCACGTTTCTTCAAATTTCCAGAGAGCACTTTTCAGGAAGAGTTGGACAACATAGTACTAGAGTCGGACAACATATTACTTCCCCCCACATTTGTCTCACATAATGACCATGGGGAGAAAATTAGAAGCAATACAGAGGCTTAACCGACAGTTATTCTTCCCACATACTAGTCATGTTTGGAACTGGGTTGGAGAGCTCAGTTAGTGATATGAAAAGTATCCTCTGCCCCACACCATTAGCTCGCTTGCAGAGTATGATGTAGATCATATGGCATAGTATGCAATGAAACACAACATTTTAACTAAATAACAATCATTTAATGATGAGTTTCTCAGCAGTTCCAAATAAATTACAAATCAATAATTCAGCAAAAATATGTAGCAGATTTTAATCAAACATACTCTCAACTTCTGTCATAAAAAATGAATGTTCATACTTATATTAATTGACATCATCCTCAATTAATGGTACTGAAATCCATTTCAATTATTTTCCTAAGATGAGCAACCCTCCCCCCCCCCCTCCCCCTCTCCCTCTGAAACACTTAATACATAATCACAAAAACAATTGTGATTCTGTGAGAACACACTATACTGTTGTGAGAATAACACGTTAATATGAAACATCTTTCTTGGAAGAGTATAACAAATACAGAACTTACAGTCATGGTAATCTCTGGTGGAAACACATACACGAGACTTAACAGCAGCATCACTATTTCTATCCTTGATATGAGTTTTTAGATGACTGGATGCAAATTTTTATCATCAAGCATTTTTTTGTCCTCTTACTGTATTTCAAATGATACAAGGAATGACTGAACATTTGTGTCCATCACCTAATGTTTGTCGTCATCCTGTATTACTGTAAAACTTGGCAATCAAGAACAAATTGAAACACTTATCAGTGACCACCTGTCTGATTCCTTATAACTCATCATGTCCTTTACTAGCATTGCGAGATCGTTCTGGTGGAAATGCCCAAAATGATGAAGGATAACCACGAGCATCTCGTTCACGCTTTGCAAACGATGAAAATGATGAAATACAATTGGCAATGAAATGGTTCGAAAGTCCAAGTATTGCCAGCTCCACATGAGGATTTGGTGGTTCCAGTTTATGAACTTCAATCTGAAAATGAAACACACATCTCTTAGGACAATAATATAGAGTTTAGGGTTTAATTTAAACATAAGTTTTAATGAAAGCAAGGCTTCACCATTCCCTCATGTGCTCTTCTGATATCTGTTCACAACATATTTGTATAAGACCTCTGCTAATTGACATTTACACAACACTGCTAATTGCCAAATCTGTAGCAGATATAAAATCTCGAGAATACAGCTATCCTTAGAAGTTTGCCACATTGATGTGATTTCACAGTGGGCAAACTTTGCTACAACAGTTTCGTGGCAGATCAGTGGCAGCACCAGAGCGATGGTGGCGCAGTTTCATCAGGTATCCAACACTGCAGGTAAATTTACTGCAGTGGCACCACAGCCTGCAGACTTGTGATGCCACAACAAAATGTCATTGCAGTCTGACGTAATCGTATGTCATCTTACAAAGGCCAGACTCTTCCATTACACTGGTCAACAGCATTTTTATCACAATGAATGCAAATGTCTGTTTTATGTGAATTTGTGTATTCAAACATGAAATAAATTTCTGCTTATCAACCTATTCTCTGTCAATATATTATTCTCTATCTTATCTTTAGACACACTGCATTTTGGTTACTCTGATGGCATGTAATTTAATGCTTTGTATGTGTAACTGCTGAACTAAAGAAAAAGAAAGAAGAAACCAATTGTACAATGCACTAACTCCTATCCACCACAAGGCCAACACATTATAGTGGATAGTTACCAGTACCACTGAAGATGGAAGTGAATGAAGATGAAGAGAGTAACAAACATGGCAAAGGCAGAGACTGATGTACTCAAGCTGCTTCAGGTATGATTGCAGCGGAAAATGTTCAGAATGAGTTCTGACTGTAAACAACAAGGAGTGGAAGGAGGAAGTAAGCATAAAGTTCTCTGTTAATACTGGAGACTTATCAGAAAAACACCCAGGAACAAAGTGTGGCAAATTAAGAAAAATACCAGTACTATTTATTTGTGTGAGAAACGGTTTAATATTTACTATTTTATTTCAGTTTAGAATCTTGTTGAGCACATTGTAAACAGAATACAAACTGTAATGAGCAAAGTGCCTCTTGTCATTATGTTATATCACTTAAATATCAATCACAAAATTGAAAGCTGAATTAATGCTTTGTAAATGATGTCAATAAAAGAAATGAACGATTCTCCGTGTTTCTATTGTCACTTTCATATTAGACAGTGCATGTATTGAACATTATTAAACTCATACTCTTTCTACACCATGTGATCAAAAGTATCTGGACACCCCCAAAAACATACATTTTCATATTAGGTGCATTGTGCTGCCACCTACCACCAGGTACTCCATATAAGCGACCTCAGAAGTCATTAGACATCATGAGAGAGCAGAAAGGGGTGCTCTGCAGAACTCATGGACTTCGAACGTGGTCAGGTGATTGGGTGTCACTTGTGTCATACACATTTATGCCAGATTTCCACACTCCTAAACATCGCTAGGTCCACTGTTTCCGATGTTGAAGTGGAAACATAAAGGGACACATACAGCACAAAAGCGTACAGGCCAACCTCGTCTGTTGACTGACAGAAACCGTCGACATCTGAAGAGGGTCATAATGTGTAATAGGCAGACATCTATCCAGACCATCACACAGGAACTCCAAACTGCATCAGGATCCACTGCAAGTACTATGACAGTTAGGCGGGAGGTAAAAAAAAATGTAGATTTCATGGTCGAGCAGCTGCTCATAAGCCACACATCACACCTCACTTTGTGTAAGGAGTGTAAACATTGGACGATTGTGTGGAGTGATGAATGCCTGGCGAATGTCATCTGCCAGTGTGTGTAGTGCCAACAGTAAAATTCGGAGGTGGTGGTGTTATGAAGCAGTCCTGTTTTTCATGGAGCTTGCACCCCTTATTGTTTTGCATGGCACTATCACAGCACTGGCCAACATTGATGTTTTTAGCACCTTCTTGCTTCCCACTATTAAAGAGCAATTCAAGGATAGCGATTGAATCTTTCAACACGATCGAGCACCTGTTTATAATGCACGACCTGTAGCGGAGTGGTTACATGACAATAACATCCCTGTAATGGACTGGCCTGCACAGAGTGCTGACCTGAGTCCTATAGAACACCTTTGAGATGTTTTGGAATGCCGACTTCATCCCAGGCCTCACTGACCGCCATCAGTACCTCCCCTCAGTGCAGCACTCCATGAAGAATGGGTTGTCATTGCCCAAGAAACCTTCTGGCACCTGATTGAATGTATGCCTGCAAGAGTGAAAGCTGTCATCAAGGGTAAGGGTGGGCCAACACCCTATTGAATTCCAGCATTACCAATGGAGGGTGCCTTGAACTCTTTGAAGTCATTTTCAGCCAGGTGTACCAGATACTTTTGATCACATAGTGTATAAATTGCTGTTAATATACAGCTAGCAATAACAATTACTAAATGTTATTTTGTGAACAATGCTTCTATGTTGTAGACAAGGTGGAATTCCATCATATAGATAAATATACCACACAATATACGACAGTCTGTGTCTGCACTCTAGGGTGCAGTGTGATGTGGCATACCTTCACATTTAGTCTGTAATGGAAACAGCAGTAATAGTAACATTAATTGTTACCTACATTTCGTATGCAGCAGTGTATGATCTAAAGTGAACCTGATGTAAAGTAGTGAATGACTACATTTTTCAATGCCCTCGAAGAGTGGGTTAGTTAAATTCAAACCATCATTATAATAACTATTACTAATACTGTTAAGATTCTTAATTTTCAAGTAGTGATGTGAGACAAGGAGATGTGAAATAATCTACTTTTTTAGCCAGTTTCCTCAATATCATTGGAGAAAGTTTTAGTTCCAATGTGCAGTTCAAAAACAAATTCACACTTGTACAATGTGGCAGCAGAGCCACATTGACTGGGTGGCAGCATGGTAGGAAATACTGCACTGCTGCGAAATTGCCATGGCATCAACTGCGTCAGTGCGGGCACACAGCCACCACATTACAAGAATCGGGTGTGCCGTGACTGCTATGGGGCAGTTTCTGCCACATCAGTGAGGTGACCGCTGCACATTGACATTTACTGTAATCATAATCTTTTCTTTTCATACAAGTGTAAAAAGAAACACCTGAAAGACCATGAAATGTTTATTGCAGTTTATTACTTTAATGAAAATATGTTACAATTGTTTATACAGAATGGGAGTGAATTAAGTTTTACTGCATATTCACCAGTGTTGAGAACTGAATTATTAGCTTGACTTTATTAGGCCTACTAGCTTAGTGCCTGCTGCGTCACTCGCGTAGACTTTATGGTTTCCACTGACTGAATTTTTATACTGTTCACAAACTTTCTAAATTTTAATGAAGGCTGTAAAAGGCAGTCTTTTCCGAATATACTGACAAAAAAATGATTCTTGTAGCTGGAGTCTGAGGTTTTCGTTAATCCCGTCTTTTGTGTTCTTGTGGCGGTATTTCCATAGAAACTTTCATCCCCCAAGACATACTATATTTTATTCATAACTGAGAACTCCAATACCAATTTCCATAAATGTAGCTTTAAAAATGCTTTAGTAGTACTTTAATAATTGTTTATTTTAAAAAAATTCACCCACAATTTTATCCCTTACTGACTGAATTTCCAAAAAATGCTGAAACACATATTTTATTTTTCTGACTGAGAAACCAAATTTCGTAGTTTTAGCTTCAAAATTGCCTTAATAGTGACATACTTTCCTCTATTCCCCCCCCCCTTTAGGGGTGGAGTTTTCAACAATCTCTTCTTAAACGACTCCGGTACAAATCAACGCTTTCTATCTTTAGCAGTTTGGGCTGGGAAATGTGTCAGTCAGGGCATTTCCTTTTACATTATACACCTATAAATCTTTAACAAGACTTATCTTTAGGTGAATACAGGGTTATAAATAAATACAAAATCAAATAGGGGTAAGGCAGGAGTAGGTTTAATAATGAATAAAAAAAAAGAGTGCGGGTAAGCTACTACAAACAGCATAAAGCACTCCGTCTTCAGGCCACAAGTGGCCCATCGGGACCATCCGACCGCCGTATCATCCTCAGCTGAGGATGCGGATAGGAGGGGCGTGTGGTCAGCACACCGCTCTCCCGGTCGTTATGACGGTTTTCTTTGACCGGAGCCGCTACTATTCGGTTGAGTGGCTCCTCAATTGACATCACAAGGCTGAGTGCACCCCGAAAAATGGCAACAGCACATGGCGGCTGGATGATCACCCATCCAAGTGCCGGTTACGCCCGACAGTGCTTAACTTTGGTGATCTCACGGGAACCGGTGTATCCACTGTGGCAAGACCGTTGCCTACAACAGCATAGTGAACGCATTATTGTGGCCAAGATAGACACGAAGCCCATGCCTACCACAGTAGTTCAAGTTTATATGCCAACTAGCTCCGCAGATGACGAAGAGATTGGTGAAATGTATGATGAGGTAAAAGAAATTATTCAGATAGTGAAGGGAGATGAATATTTAATAGTCATTGGTGACTGGAATTCGATAGTAGTAAAAGGAAGAGAAGGAAACGTAGTAGGTGAATATGGACTGGGGGTATGAAATGAAAGAGGAAGCTGCCTGGTAGAATTTTGCACAGAGCATAACTTAATCATAGCTAACACTTGGTTCAAGAATCATGAAAGAAGGTTGTATACATGGAAGAACCCTGGAGATACTAAAAGGTATCAGATAGATTATATAATGGTAAGACAGAGATTTAGGAACCAGGTTTTGAATTGTAAGACATTTCCAGGGGCAGATGTGGACTCTGACCAAAATCTATTGGTTATGAGCTGTAGATTAAAACTGAAGAAACTGCAAAAAGGTGGGAATTTAAGGAGCTGGGACCTGGATAAACTGACAGAACCAGAGGTTGTAGAGAGGAGAGGGAGAGCATTAGGGAACAATGGACAGGAATGGAGGAAAGAAATACAGTAGAGGCGCAGAAGAGGATCAAGTAGGTAAAAAGATGAGGGCTAGTAGAAATCCTTGGGTAACAGAAGATATATTGAATTTAATTGATGAAACGATAAAATATAAAAATGCAGTAAATGAAGCAGGCAAAATGGAATACAAATGTCTCAAAAATGAGTTCGACAGGAAGTGCAAAATGGCTAAGATGGCTTGGCTACAAGACAAATGTAAGGAAGTAGAGGCATATCTCACTAGGGGTAAGATAGGTACTGCCTACAGGAAAATTAAGGAGACCTTTGGAGAAAAGAGAACCACTTGTATGAATATCAAGAGCTTGGATGGAAAGCCAGTTCTAAGCAAAGAAGGGAAAGCAGAAAGGTGGAAGGATTATATAGAGGGTCAATACAAGGGCAACATACCTGAGGACAATATTATGGAAATGGAAGATATGATACTGTGCGAAGAGTTTGATAGAGCACTGAAAGACCTAAGTCTAAACAAGGCCCCGGGAGTAGACAACATTCCATTAGGACTACTGACAGCCTTGGGAGAGCCAGCCCTGACAAAACTCTACCATCTGGTGTGCAAGATGTATGAGACAGGCGAAATACCCTCAGATGTCAAGAAGAATATAATAATTCCAATCCCAAAGAAAGCAGGTGTTGACATATGTGAAAATTACTGAACTACCAGTTTAATAAGTCACGGCTGCAAAATACTAACACAAATTCTTTACAGATGAATGGAAAAACTGGTAGAAGCCGACGTTGGGGAAGATCAGTTTGGATTCCGTAGAAATGATGGAACACGTGAGGCAATACTGACCTTACGACTTATCTTAGAAGAAAGATTAAGGAAAGGCAAACCTACATTTCTAGCATTTGTAGACTTAGAGAAATGCTTTTGACAATGTTGACTGGAATGCTCTCTTTCAAATTCTGAAGGTGGCTGGGGTTAAATACAGGGAGCAAAAGGCTATTTAAAATTTGTACAGAAACCAGATGGCAGTTATAAAAGTCGAGGGGCACAAAAGGGAAGCAGTGGTTGGGAAGGGAGTGAGACAGGGTTATAGCCTATCCTCAATGTTATTCGATCTGTATATTGAGCAAGCAGTAAAGGAAACAATGGAATGTAGTCGAACTAAGTTGGATGGTGCTGTGGGAATTAGATTAGGAAATGAGACACTTTAAGTAGTAGATGAGTTTTGCTATTTGGGGAGCAAAATAACTGATGATAGTCGAAGTAGAGGGGATATAAAATGTAGACTGGTAATGGCAAGAAAGCGTTTCTGAAGAACAATGAGTATAGATCTAAATGTCAGGAAGTCTTTTCTGAAAGTATTTGTATGGAGTGTAGCCATGTATGGAAATGAAACGTGGACGATAAGTAGTTTGGACAAGAAGAGAATAGAAGCTTTCGAAATGTGGTGCTACAGAAGAATGCTGAAGATTAGATGGGTAGAACACATAACTAATGAGAAGGTATTGAATAGAATTGGGGAGAAGAGAAGTTTGTGGCACAACTTGACTTAGAAGAAGGGATCGGTTGGTAGGACATGTTCTGAGGCATCAAGGGATCACCAATTTAGTATTTGAGGGCAGCGAGGAGGGTAAAAATCATAGAGGGAGACCAAGAGATGTATACACTAAGCAGATTCAGAAGGATGTAGGTTGCAGTAGGTACAGGGAGAGGATGAAGCTTGCACAGGATAGAATAGCATGGAGAGCTGCATCAAACCAGCCTCTGGGCTGAAGACCACAACACAACAAATCTTTAAAAAGCTTCAAAATTCCTAAAATTACAAGTTTTATTGACATATCATTTGTAATACATGGGATAAACATCTGAGGGAATCTCTCAGCTTTTTGCAAATAAGAATAATGCTGTTGTTGTCAACACAGCAGAGAGAACAGTCAGTTGGACAGTACAAGGGAGTAACCTCACTGCAGTAATTAACAGTCATTAACAATTTTAACTCGTCTGTGAAAAATATATATGAATTTATGATGATTGTTCGAGTTTGTGGTCATGTATTATATTAACAAACTGGAGCTCATGCTTGATCTCTCTGCGGCAGTTCAGAAAATTACATCTTTCCCTGGCTAAAACCCAGTCTCAAAGGAATCCCCAAGCAGTCTAACCATAAAAATTTCTTTCTCTGGATCCCACCCTCCTTTTACAATGACCTTCACCTTCGCAGATTCAGCCAGTCCTTGCCCCCTCACAAACTTGCTACTGCAAAAACACACGATACAGGAGACATCCCAGAACCAGCTTCCTCAGCAAGGTACTGTTATTGCGCAATCCCTATTACATGTACATAAATCACATCTCTTAAACTGAATTCCTTGCTGTCCAGCACCTGGAAGAGTCCAGACACCACCTCCGTTAAGTTATTCAACCAGCTGACATCCTACTGTCACTGTGGGGTATCACTATCCAACCTTTATCCTACCCACAGTGTTCCTCCTCATCAACCCCTCATAGCACCCACACCCTGCCTAGCAGACCTTTTTACTAATTTGCCACATCACCAAAACTCCATACCAACCACCAAATCCAGAGCCTTTCCAGCAAAATCTTCAGCCCCACAGAAGTTACAGCACTGTCCAAAGGCCTCGCCTTTCGTCCTACACTGAAATTTAATCATCTAGTGCCTGAATAAATTTAAAGATCAAAGAAAATGTCAAAAATATTGGTGCCTTAGAGGTACCCAAAGCACTCAAGAGAAAGCAGTACATGTCAGAAGTGTTGGTACCTTTCCCAGTGTCCTTCAGACTCCAAACCCACTATCTCATTCCTCATACACCTTACTAACTTTATCCTACCTCACAACTACTTCTCCTTTGAAGGAAAAGTAAACAAACAAATCCACAGCACAGTCATAGGCATCTGCATGGCACCTCCTATGCAAACCTCTTTATGGTCCATCTTGGCAGACATAGTCAAAAGGCCTGGAAACTCATAAAACGCCTAGCCAATGACCCCACCAAACCAAATCTACACGCGAACGTCACAGCAGACCAAATTGCACACTAGCTTCTCACAAATGGGAATCCACCAAGATACGACAACCTAAAGACAAAAAAGAGGGGCATAGAACGAACCCCCCCTCTGGAGACCGAAGAACTATCCAAGCTATTTACCTTGGCGGAACTGGAGAAGGCAATCAGTAAGTGCAAAATGCAGAGAGCAGCTGGCCTTGATGACATATGCGTCGAGCAAATAAAGCATTTTGGACCTGTAACAAGGAAATGGCTAGTCGATGTGATGAACAACTGCATGACATCCTGCAAAATTCCAAAAATCTGGAGAAAATCGTGATTCAGTGCCATCCTAAAACCAGGCAAAGAACGTGACAATCCTAAAAACTACAGGCCGATTTCTCTGGTATGCCATATGTACAAGGTTTTGGAAAGGATGATACTCCACAGAATCCCGGACACCATCGAGCCCCTCCTGATCCCACAACAAGCAGGCTTCAGACAGGGCAAATGCTGTACGTCACAGGTGCTAAAATTAACGGAACACATAGAGGATGGGTTCAAGAACAGGAAGACCACCGGGGCTGTCTTCCTACACCTACCAGCAGCCTACGACACAGTCAACCACCGACTGCTCCTGGGGAAAATATACGCAATGAGTAGGGACTACAGACTAACCTTACTGATTGGAAACCTACTCCAGAATCCAAGATCCTTTGTGGATTTTCAGGGACAGAGAAGCCGGTGGAGGATACAGAAAAATGGCCTCCCCCCAAGGAAGCGTACTGGCCCCAACACTTTTTAGTATATATACTAATGACCAGCCCCTCCCCCAAGGCACCGAAAGCTTCATATATGCAGATGATTGCACCATTACCGCTCAAGCAGACAGCTTTGAAACTGTTGAACAGAATCTGTCGGAAGCCCTCGAACAGCTTGCCACCTACTATAAGTGGAACCATCTCAAACCTAACGCAGGGAAAACCCAAACCTGCGTCTTCCACATAAAGAACAGACAATCTGCAAGAAGACTACAACTTAACTGGGAAGGAGTGCCCCTGGAACATTGCGAAACACCAAAATACTTAGGCGTCACCTGGATAGAGCACTCTCCTATAAAAAGCACTGCATGAACACTAAACACAAAGTAGCCGTGAGAAACAACATTGTGCGCAAACTAACGGGCACCACATGGGGGGCACAGCTTGGATTAGTGAGAACCACAGCTCTTGCTTTGTGCTATTCAACAGCGGAGTACGCGTGCCCAGTGTGGTACAATTCTAGCCACGCCAAGCAAGTGGACATACCGCTTAATGAATCCTGCCGCATCATCACAGGCTGTCCGAGACCAACCCCGACTGATAAATTGTACTGCCTGGCAGGCATGGCCCCACCAGATATTAGAAGGAAAGTGGCGGCCAGGAAGGAAAAGACAAAGGCGTTGACCTCATCAGCCCACCCGCTGTACAAACACCAGCCAGCCTGCCGTCGACTGAAATCTAGAAAAAGCTTCTTGCACACAGCAGAAAACATCGTCGGGACACAGCAGCAAGTGAGGCTGGCAATGTGGCGATAAGAAAACGCGCACCTTGGGGAATGGTTAGTCCCAAACGAAGAACTCCCTCCCGGCCATATGGAAGGATGGACGACATGGAAATCTCTTAATAGGCTGCACTCTGGTGTCACACGATCCAAAGAGAATATGCGCAAATGGGGCCTCTCAAATGAACCAGTGCTGTTTGACTGTGGACACACTCAAACCACCACCCACCTCACGCAGTGTGTGCTGTGCCCAAGCACCTGCACCATGAAGGATTTGATGAACGCCACCCCGGAAGCACTGGATGTGGCCCAGTTCTGGTCCAAGACTTCCTCCCAAAATGCCGAACACCTAGTCTGGTTCGGGTTCATTGATTGTATCTTCATGATCCAAGGCACCTAATCTTCATTCCTTTGCAACCTCAACTACTTCTCTCCCATCTACTTCACTTGGTCGTTAACCCAGAATGCCACCTACCTGGACTTTTATCACCTCCTCTCTGATGGCTCCATCCACACCTCTGTTCACATTAAACCCACCAACAGTATGTGTATTTTGACTACTGTCATCCCTTCCAAGCCAAAAAATTCCCTCCTATACAACCTTGCCACCCAGAGACGGCATATATGCAGAGATGGTTGTTTGGTTGATTGATTCAGGGGAGGGGACGAAACATCAATGTCATCAGTCCCATTGGATTAGGAAAGGATGGGGAATGAAGTAGGCTGCACCCTTTCAAAGGAACCAACCCCGCATTTGCCTGAAGCGATTTTAGGGAAATCACGGAAAACCTACATGAGGATGGCCTGATGTGGGTTTGAACCATCGTCCTCCCAAATGCGAGTCCAGTCTGCTAACCACTGCATCACCTTGCTCGGTATATGCAGTGCCAAGAACTCCCCTTTCCCAGTATGCTGAAAGTCTCAACAGTTTTCAGAGAAAGCACTATCCCTCTGACCCTGTCCACGAACAATTCCCATGTTGTTTACCCCTCCAAAAACAAGCTACAAAGGAGTACCTCCTTCATCAGCCAGAAATGCTCCCGAATGGAACAGGTGAACCACATCCTTCATCAGGGCTTTGATTATCGATCATTGTGCCCTGAAATGAGGGACATCCTAACCTATATCGTTCCCAGCTTTCCTGAAGTGTTCTGTAGCCCACCCAACCTCCCCAACATCCATGTCCATTCCTATGCCACTCCCAACTCAGACCAAGATGCAAGAGCTGCCCAATTCACTCAGCACTTGCTATACCTTTCTTGTCACGGGGCAGTCTTACCACATCAAAGGCCACACCACCCACCACCTGTGAAAGCAGCTCTGCTGCAACAATTGCTCAGTTTTTTAAATTGGTATGACTGCCAACCAGCAGGACAAATGGCCATTGCCAAACTGTGGTGAAGAACAAAGTAGATGACCCTGGAACACAAAATGCAGCTGAACACAACATGCTTGATTTCAATGGCTGCTTCACAACCCAGACCATCTGGATCCTCCCCTCCACACCAGCTTTTCTGAACTTTGCAGATGGGCATTATCTTTACAACACATTCTTCACTCCCGAAATTATCCTGGCCTCAACCTTTGGTAACCTACTGTCCCTCCAACCAACAAGTTCCGGCCCTCTGTCCTATCACCTCCTCCCTTTTCATGTCTCCTCACCCTCACTGTGTGCCACCCTCTGCCTATGCACCCACCCGTCCTTTCCCTTTCCTGTGTCTCTCCTTTTCTGCTCCCTGTTTTTCCCCCACACCCCACTTCCTGATCCTGGGCATGGCAGTCTCATTAGGCCACCATCTAGTCCTTACGTGCCCCACCAGACATCGCTATTTTCTCCCTCCATCCATAGTGTGTTACCCCTCCCCTTTCTTCCCAGTCTACTCCAGATTGCTATTCATGTGACAGTCACAGTCCAGTCGAAGTTGCCGGTGGAAGTGTGTGTGTGTGTGTGTGTGTGTGTGTGTGTGTGTGTGTGTGTGTGTTTGTTGAAGAAGGCTTAGGCCAAAAGGTATAATGTGAAACAGTCTTTCCATTGTGCCTGTCTGCAGATCAGTGGGTCATCTTTATGGTGAGTCAGTGGGTCATCTTTATGGTGAGAAGCATCTATCCTTTGCCTAACAATGTTGATATTCCAACCTGGAGTTTCCATATGTTGAAATGTCAGTATTAAGTAGTTTAGTAATGTTGTTACCTGTACATAACAACGACAATAATCAATTTTTGACAGTATAATGCAATTGGATAGCTAAAAAATCTACTCACCAAGTGGTGCCAGGAGAACATGCATACTACTGTGGATTTAAGTATGCAAGCTTTCGTCACATTGGGGCATGTCCTGCCATGTCAATTGGCTGGCTATCTATCGCAACATTGAACATTTCGTGTGAGCTTGCATGGCCCGTGTACAGAATCAGGCTGTGCCACGATGTCAGTTTTTCCCTCTGGATAGTTCCAGAGCACCCTTAGGACAGGGTGCATGTTGACTTTGTGGGGCCTTTTCTTGGGAATTTTGTGGTTGTTGGAAGTGAATGCATAGTCTAGTGTCCCATATGTAAGCAATGTTGACAGCAACTATTCGTGTGTTGTCTGTCGTTTTTGCTATCGAGGGTTCTCCTACGGCCCTTGTATCCAATAACATTTGGCAATTTATCATGGGAGTTTGTAAATTTTTGCATTTGCAATGGTAGTCAGCATCTGGTTAACAGCATGCTTCAATTGGCTTCTAATCATAAGCTGAGCGATTCATGCAAACTTTCAATTCCCAAATGATAAAGTCACTGTCTGCCTCATCCCACAGAAAGTTTGTATGGGATATCCAATCATGTACAGATATGCACATCAACTTCTGTGAAGTCTGGAAAGTAAGAGAGGTGGAGGTACAGCTGTGAGGGCACGTCATGAGTAGCGCTCTGATAGCTCAGTTGGTAGAGCACTTGGCCACCCAAGACAAAGTGCCATACAATTTTAATCTGCCAAGAAATTTGAAGTCAGTGCATACACTGATGCAGAGTGAAAATTCGTACTATATCAGACATACTACAGTCCGTGTTACAGAACTTGTGCACAGTCTACAGTACCAGCCAGCGACTAGAACTATATGAAATATAGACAGACTTGATATTCTTAATTCAGCCTGAATGTGTTCTATCTAGCATTATTTGGAGCAGCACCAAGCTATATTCGGGGCTCAAACTGCTCCGAAGAGGGAAGGTGTACTGCATTCCTGCCACAATGTCAAGGAAAATCAGGATACAATGTTCCAATTTACCATCCCGGAGGCATATTACTGTGGACAGAAGTGACATGCAGAACATCCACACAATATGTCGGTGTGTGGCAAGGCTCTCATAACAAGCCATTGATGCAGCAAACACCAACCAGTGGTGCATCTCTTTGCCTTCAGACAGTCAAACATACAGTGATTTGGGTACATCATCTACACCCATCTTTTGAGATAACAGGCTGAGATTTGAGCCATGAGTCATAACCAGCGACCTTCAGGCTGCAGGACCACTCCAGCATGTACTGAACAGCTTCATAACTAGCGACCTTCAGGCTGCAGGACCACTCCAGCATGTACTGGACAGCTTCATAACCAGCCTGCCACTTGCACACCAATATCCAGAGTTTGAGGTGCCTTGCTGCCCTTTCTCTGCACTGCCACTCAGCGCCACGGACTTTGCCGGCCACTGCCAGACGGACCATGGCGGCCTCGGTCACCAGTGGCTGATTCAGCTCCAGGCACATCAGCACTAATGAGTCACCATACTGCCGCCCACACAATATGCCACAGCACAGATTGGCTTCACCACAGGCCGCGAGATCAGAACCTGCCTATACTCGTGGAACGTAGATGTGAGGGTCAACACTGGGCCATGCCATCAGATGGGGTGCACACCTGTAACTGCTGTAGCTCGTTAAGTAATAAAGAGTTTACATGCACACTCCCAATCCTGCTGCACCCACCTTCTCCTGACACTGGCCTCCTAAAGCCCCTGCCAACTCATCGAATCTACAATGTCAAGATTGGAGAGCCATCACCTCGTGACAAGAAGAATGGATCTTCCACCCCTGACCCACTAAAATAGGAAAAGGAAGAGTTGGTTGGTTGGTTTAAAAGGAAGGGGGTGGGGGTGGGGAAGGGATCAAACTGTGAGGTCATTGGTCCCTTGTACCCAGTAAAATAATTACACAAGGGAAAGGAGAAAAGAAAGGAGATGTACAGCACAATAACAGGAGAAAGGAAGAAGCAGAAGAATGACAGAAGGACAACCAACACTACTATGGACAAAACAGGACAAGAAAACCACAGAGAGAAGCAAGAAACAGACAGAAGGGATGAAAAGAAGAGAGCAGATGACTGGCTGGCCAACCATGAGAATAAAAAGGAAAAGCCATCCACTCTGCAACACATTAGAACATCCAGCCTAAAAGCATTAGAGTGGAGAACACAAAGGGACAAAGGACATGCGATAAAACTTATATCGAATGATAAAACCCACTGTCATGTATAAAACGTAAAACTAAATTAGCTGATGAGGCGGTAGCAGCTAAAATTAAGGGCAATGAGTCCGGTAACTGAAGAGTCCATCGCAGGGCAGCCAAAGGAGGACAGCTCGCCAACGTATGGGCCACTGTCAGCCAGGCACTGCACTGACACAGGTGAGTCATCACAGCGCAGGAGGTAGCCGTGTGTCACCCAAGCGTGGCTAATGTGGAGCCAACAGAGGACCACAGAGTCCCTGTGAGAGGCCCAAGTGGAGGTTTTCCGCACATTCGTAGTCAGCTTAATCGCACACAGTTTGTTGTGCATACTGAGGTTATGCCATTCCGTGCCCCAAAGCCGCAAAACCTTGTGGCGTAGTACTGAACGCAGGTCAGTTGCAGAGAAGCCGATCTCCATAAGCGGTTTCCGCGTAACCTGTTTGTCTAGCCTGTCGACAAGTTTGTTGCCTGGGATTCTGATGTGACCTCGGATCCAAGGAGTTAGTACACAGAAGAAACGACTCCCCAGGGCATGAACAGATGTGGTCAAGAGCATGAGATATAGCCACCAGCTCGGCAGTGAAAACACTGCAGCCAATGGGCAAAAAATGCTGTTCAATATGGCCTTCATGGACATATGCAAAGCCAATGTGATCATCAGCCATCAAGCCGTCGGTGTAAACCACTTCATGGCCTCGGTACATGTCAAGAATTGAGAGGAAGTGGCAGCAGATAGTCGCAGGGCTAACTGAGTCCTTAGGGCCATGTGAAAGGTCCAGGCGAAGCAGCGGCCTAGGTGTACACCATGGAGGTGTACGTGAATAGACCTCAAGAATAGGTGGTAAAGGCAAGGACTCCAGTTCAGAAGGAAGGGCTGTGGGTAGAAAAAGGAGATGGTAATTCAGATGCACAGGAGAAGTATGAATGTGTGAAACGTAACTGGCCAGCAGTTGTGCACGCCTAACCTGCAATGGAGGGACTCCAGCCTCCACCAGGATGCTGGTCACTGGACTCGTCCTAAAAGCTCCAGTAGCTAGGTGAACACCACAGTGGCGCACTGGGTCAAGTAAATGCAAGGCTGAGGGTACCGCTGAACCATAAACCAGACTCCCATAGTCAAGGCGGAATTGAAAAAGGGCTCTGTAGAACTGGAGCAGCGTTGAGTGATCTGCACCTCAGTTGGTGTTGCTCAGGCAGTGGAGGGCAGTGAGGTGCTGCCAGCACTTCCGCTTAAGCTGACGAAGATGAGGAAGCCAAGTCAACTGGGCATCAAAAACCAGTCCTAAGAACCGATATGTCACCACTACAGCGAATGGATCGTCATTAAGGTAAAGTTCTGGTTCCAGATGAATGGTACAACACCGACAGAAGTGCAAAACACACGACTTTGTGGCCAAAAACTGGAAACCGTGGGCTAGAGTCCATGATTGCACCTTGTGGATGGCTCCCTGTAGGCGCCACTCAGCAACACCAGTACTGGTGGAGCAGTACGAAATACAGAAGCCGTCTGCATACAGAGGAGGTGAGACGGACGGCCCTACAGCTGCTGCTAGACCATTAATGGCCACTAAAAACAGAGATAAACTCAATAGAGAGCCCTACATGACCCCATTCTCCTGGATGGGGAAGGGGGGGGGGCAGGGGGGGGGGCGGGGGAAGTACTGGACACGGAAAGTGGAAAGTAGAAAGCGACAGGAAATTTTAGATAAAAATCGGGATCAGGCCTCGTAGACCCCACTCATATAATGTGGCAAGGATATGATGTTGCCAGGTCATGTTATAAGCTTTTTGTAAATCAAAAAAGATGGCAACCAGGTGTTGGTGTCTGGGAAAGGCTGTTCGGATGGCAGACTCGAGGGACACAAGATTATCAGTGGCAGAGTGACCCTGGCGGAAGCCGCCCTGACATGGGGCCAGTAGGCCACGTGACTCCAGGAGCCAACCCAACCGCTGACACACCATATGTTCCACCAGCTTACAAAGAACGTTGGTGAGGCTGATGGGCCGATAGGCTGATACTTATACACATCAAGCAGGTTTTTACCAGGTTTGAGCAATGGAATGATGGTGCTCTCCCGCCATTGCGACGGAAAGATGCCTCGCACCAGATCCGGTTGAAGATGATGAGATGATGTCTTTTAGTCAGATGAGAGATGTTTAACCATCTGACTGTGGATCCAATCTGGCCCAGGAGCTGTTGGGGCAATGTGCAAGGGCACTGAGGAGCTCCCATTCTGTAAATGGGGCATTATAGTATTCATTGTGGCATACAGTGAACGAGAGGACTTTCCCTTCCAGCTGCTGTTTGAGAGTGCAAAAGGCTGGGAGGTAATTCTCCGATGCAGAGGCTCTAGCATAGAGCTCAGCGAAGTGCTCGGCAATCGCGCTTTCATCGGTAGGTAACATGCCATTTACCACCTGTTGGGGTCTGGTACCTGAAAATATGTTTGATCTTTGCACAGACTTGGGAAGGTGACATATGGTACCCAATGGTCGAGATGATCTCTCCCAACACTCCTGCTTCCATCGTTTGATAAGGTGGTGAACGCAGGAAACGAATCCGTATAAAGGCTATGAGGTGCTCCTGGGAAGGGTGCTGCTTATGCTGCTGTAGAGCTCGCCAACTCTCCTTAATTGCTTCAGCAACTTCTGGTGACCACCAAGGGACTATCTTTCGCTGGTGCCACCCTAAAGAGCAAGGGATCGTGTTTTCTGAGGCAGAAACAATTGTTGTAATCACCTGCTGAACAATCACATCAATATTACAGTGTGAGTGAGATTCAAAGGTGACAGCAGAGGTGAAAGTTTCTCAGTCTGCCTTGCATAAAGCCCATCTGGGCAGGCGTCTGTGGTCCTGACGCCGGGGCACGACAGGAAGATGGGGAAGTGGTTACTACAACACAGATCATCATGTGCCCTTCATTGGATAGATGGGAGAAGGCCTGGGCTGCAAATTGATAAATCAATGGCTGGGTAACTACCTTGAGCCACAATGAAATGTACGGCTGCCCCAATATTTAAGATCCAGAGGTCGAACCGAGACAGTAAAGTTTCGACATCTCTGCCTTGGCCAGTAAGCACAATGCCACTTCACGAAGGGGTTATGGGATTAAAACCTCCCAAAAGTAGGAAAGGTTTAGGGAGTTGATCAATCAGTGCAGCTAATACATTCCGGGGTACTGCACCACCTGGAGGAAGATATACATTGCAGACAGTTATTTCCTGCACCATCCTTATTCTGACAGCCACAGCTTCAAGAGGGGTTTGAAGGGGCACAGTTTCATTACAGACTGAGTTTAGGACATAAACAGAAACTCCACCTGTCACTCGATGATAGTTGCTATGGTTCCTGTAATATCCCTTATAGCCACAGAGGGCAGAGATCCGCATTGCCAGGAACCAGGTTCCCTAGAGGACAATGCAGAAAGCAGGTGTAAAGCTTAACAGTTGCTGTAGCTCAGACACGGGGTAGAAAAAACATGCCGCAATTCCACTGGAGGATGATGCCATCGTGAGACTGGGAAGGCATGGAACATTCAATGAGGCAGCTTACGCCTCAGGGTTACCTTCTGCAACTGACTTATTACCCGAGCAGTCTATATCCATTGTGGCTGAAAGTCTGGTGAGTTCTAGGTCCTCAGCTGATGACAGAATCTCCACCTCATCCTCAGATGCAGAGCTTGTAGGTAGGGTTGGTGTGGGTGCCACTGCTATTCCCTTGGTCTTGGGGATCAGTGATTCAGTCTCCAGGACTGACGATGAGCGAGAAGCCCTACAACCAGCTGCTTTTGGTCTGTTCAGCCACTGGTGGGTGTCATCTTTTCCATTAGCAGAAACCTGGGAAGGGAGTGACTCAAGGGACCCCTTCCTAGTGAGGGGAGCCGAAGAAGACTTATGCTTCTCCGGCTCAGAAGTGGGGACTGATGTCCCCGATGGTGGGGGGGTGTTGCTCTCAAAGTAGGTGGTGTGGAAACAACAGGGAGGGAAGTGCCCCCCACCAGGTGGCAGGTGTAGTTCCGGATCTGAGAGGCAACAGGAATTCGATGAACTGATGGGGCGACATCTGTTCTCGTAGTGGCGGCTAAGAGAAGGTCATAGCCACAGGATGTAGGCACTCAAATTTCTTCTTAGCCTCAGTGTCGGTCAGTCGGTCCAGGGTCTTATATTCCATGATTTTCCTCTCTTTCTGTAAATTCCTGCAGTTGGTGAGCAAGGTCAATGATGCTCTCCGCAGTTGACAAAGGTAGGAGGCGGGGCACATGGAGTATTGGGATGTGATGGACGTCCACAATCTCGACATGTGATGCTGGAAGTACAGCGGGAAGACATAGGGTTGAACTTGCAGCACTTCAAGCACCGCATTGAGTGGAGGGATATAAGGCTTGACGTCACAGCGATAGACCATCATATTGGCCTTCTCGGGCAATGTGTCACCCTCGAAGGGCCAGATGAAGGCACCGGTGGCAATCTGCTTATCCCTCAGATCCCGATAGACGCGCTGTACAATATGAACACCTCGCCGCTCTAAATTGGTGTGCAGCTTGTCATCGGAGTGAAAAAGAAGGTCCCTGTGGAATATAATACCCTGAACCATATTTAAGCTCTTATGAGGGCATGATGGGAACAGAAACATCCTCCAACTTGTCACAAGCAAGTAATGCCCGTGACTGGGCAGAGGATGCTGTTTTTATCAAGACTGACCCAGAGCGCATTTTGGACAAGCCCTTCACCTTCCCAAATTTGTCCTCCAAATACTCCGCAAAAAACTGAGGCTTCATGGACATGAAATATTCCCCATCAACTCTTGCACATATGAGGCACCGGGGCAAATAAGCTACGCTGGCATTCCTTCCATGGTGTGGCCAGGGAGGGGAATGAGTTGCGGCTGTATTTCTTAGCACTGAAGTTAGACTTTGCCTACTTAGAGACTGCTGGTTGATGGTTGGTATGATTTTTAAAGGGACCAAACTACGTGGTCATTGGTCCCTTGTTCCACTGAACCAAGTTCATGGGATAAAACAGAAAACAAACAGTACGCACCACAGGAATTCTAGATGGATGAAAAAAAACATGAAACTGAACACACTGGGGACAACAGAAGACACAGGCAGAAGAGCTTAAACAGTAGAGCAGATATCCTGGACTGGCTTATCACGAGGATAAAAAAGGATGAGCCAGCCACTCTGCAACACATTAAAATCTCTAACCGAAAAGTACTAGGACAGAAAGCACAGGGAACAAAGAACAGGAACTAAAACTTAACCGAAGAATAAAAACCGGCATCAAGTAGAAAACATAAAACCATGTTAGCCGTGGAGGCATTGTTACCTAAAATTGAAGGAAGTGTGTCAGGGAGATGAAAATTCCGCCTCAGAGTGGCTACATGTGGGCAGTCCAACAAAATGTGGACCATTGTCAAACAGGAACCGCAGCGACAACATGGTGGGGCCTCACGCCAGAGAAGATAGCCATGCATCAGCCAAGTGTGGTCGATGCGAAGGTGGCAGAGGACCACAGAGTTCCTAAGAGAAGCCTGCAGAGGAGACTTACATTCATTTGTGCTCTCCTTGATGGCGTGGAGTTTTTTGGGCATAACTAAGTTGCGCCATTCAGCATCCCAAAAACTTTATGGTGTAACACCGATTAGAGGTCAGGTTTGGGTAGACCAATCTCCAGAAGTGCTTATGAGTGGCCTGTTTGGCCAGCCTGTCAACGAGCTCATTTCCCAGAATTCCGATATACCCCAGGGTGTATACAAAGACCACTGAATGACCAGACCGCTCGAGGGCATAAACCGATTCCTGGATAGTTGCTACCAGAGGATGGCATGGGTAGCACTGATCAATGGCCTGTACACCACTCAATGAATCACTGCAGATCAGGTAGGACACACTGGGGCAGGAACGAATATGCTCAAGGGCTCGAGAGATGGCCACCAGCTCGGCAGTGAAGACACTGCAGCCATCCGGCAAGGAGCGCTGTTCGATATGCACCAAGTGAGCATAGGCAAAGCCTAACGACCATCAACCAGTGAGTCGTTGGCACAGATGACTTCGGAACCCTGGGACGCATCAAGGATCGACAGTAGGAAGTGACTGCAGAGTGCCTCAGGAGGAATGGACTCCTTATGGAAATGCGATGGGTCCAGCTGTAGTTTCGGCCAAGGCGTACACTACGGAGGCGAATGTGTATGGACCCACATGGGACGCTGTAAAGTTCAGACAACAGGGAACGGACATGTACAGCGACTGTTATCCCTGACTGAGGTTGCTGTTCCGGGAGATGAACCACTGTGTTCAGGAATAAAAGATGGTAATTCGGATGCTGAGGTGAGCTATGGACGTGCGCTGAATAGTTGGTGAGCAGTTGGCGGCACGTGATGTGCAGTGGAGGGACTCCGGCCTCCACTAGTAGATTGGCCACAGGACTCATTCGAAAAGTGCCCGTCACGAGATGAATCCCACAGTGGTGCACAGGATCAGGCACTGACGAGCCATATGCTACAGTCCCATAGTCAAGTCGTGACTGAACTAGGGCGTCGTAGAGCTGCAGCAACGTAGAGCTATCTGCCCCCCAAGTGGTGTTGCTCAGGCAGCGGAGGGCATTGAGATGCCGCTAGCACTTTCACTTAATCTGACGAATGTGGAGGAGCCATGTTAGCTGGGTGTCGAAAACCAGTCCAGTGATATGTTTCAACTACCTGTAGTGGATGGCCATCAGGGTCATTCCATGTCAAATCAACACACCTATTTTACCTCACACTCTTAGATTTTGCTGAAAGTTGGTATACTTATAGTGGGCACTGAGACTAAGAAAAATACCAAATTTCAATTTTTTATCTCAAACCATTCCTGAAATATGGCTATGTAAACTTCTCAAAAACAAGCCAAAAATGTGTGAACGGACTTTTTTTGAATTGTCCGAGGAGCTGCCCTAATTGAGCTAGAGAACTGGGAAAGGTGTCATTTTGCAGCATTTTGCATGCTCTTTCCAGGGATATGAACAAAACATAGCTTCTAATTAATAACCTTTTTCAAAATACTAATTAATATTTTTGATTTAATTTTAATTTTTTTTTTACAAAAAGTACATAATTTAAAATTTTCAAAATATTTCATACTGTTGTAAATCACGTGGCAAAATATAAATGTGGGATGATGATGGGTTAATTGTTAAAAATAATTATTCCGGACTCTTTGTTTTTCACTAACGGCCCTAGTTTGACCAAATTGACCTTTAACAAACAGGAATTTCTTTAAAATATACTGAAAGGTAAGTAAAAAAAAGTATTAGAAATATCAAAACATCACCTTATTAAACCAAAACTAATCAGCATATTTTATAATTAAGTTGATTGCTTATTTTAATTTCATGCAACTTCACTAACAGTATATTAACCGATATAACAAAAACAAGAAATTGAGCATTTAACTACAAACTGAAATAAAGTATGAATAAGTACAAGTATTTACATAATAGTTCTGGTCCATGATGTTTGAAATAGAACTATTAAACAAATTAAATACGTAATGCTTTTTTTTTTAGTAACAGGTATCTATACATAGCTAAATTTAACACAATAGGTACTAACAATAATTCTGAAACAGCTTTCTATAAAATATACATTAACACTAACCTGAGACAAAAATTAAGTTTTGAGTTGAAAGCAGTTTCCCAATAAATTGTCTTGGAACTTCACAAATTACATTTTAATAAAGCTGACTGGGTTTGGTTTACATCACTTTCATTAAGAATGTATGTTCTCCGTGTCAGAGTAAATGGATTGACTTTTGTGAGAACATCCACAACTGATACCCACAGGACATCTGCATGTGCAGGATAAGAGAATGATTTAGCTGGTCCACATGGATGAAGAAAAGTTATTTTCACTTCATCAAGTTCTTCATTTTTTTTCTAAAATGTACCCAAGCCACCAGTTTCTGCCATATACAGTGGTGACATAGCCTGATACATCTTGTAACTTCAGTTTGTCTGGTGATGTAGTTACTTCCCTCTCCCAACTCTGCATATCACCTGAGAAGTATGTGACTATTAATTTTGATGTAGTGTTGGGAATGAAAGCGTGAAATTGCTGTGTTCATTTGATTGTCAATGCCTCTTCAAGTTGGCTTTTTAAGAATATTTCTGAAGCAGCATAGTCTTCTTGAGTGGAATATGCAAAACCAACATTTATGATATTATCTACTGCCCACTCAAATAGATCTTGTGCGGTTTGGATCTGATTTTGGTATGGCCTTTGCAGACTTGCACAAGCTGCCAGTCTCTTTACTGAACCCCCTACTCCATCACAAGGCCCTTTCCCACGTGCTGTGGCTGAAAAGTGCCACTCAGCTTTTATGTTGAAGTCTTCCTCAAGAAGGCAAAGGTTTAGGAAGTTTTTCTTATTTTTATACTGAGCGGCAGAACTGTTAGAATAATAGTATATCTTTTTTGGAATCATTTGAAATTTAGGTGTGTGTGTGTGTGTGTGTGTGTGTGTGTGTGTGTGTGTGTTTGAGGTTTACGGGCGCTAAACAGCGTGGTCATCAGCGCCCAAACACATAAAAACAGGAACAGATGCAGTGAAGGGACTAAGACGGACAGCAAACAAGGAGAACGGCTAAAAGACACAGACCTGATGCAGTTCCACATCCTCACAGACAGAAGCAAAACAAGACGAGAAGAAACGCACTAAAAAAGGAAAGGAAACACAAGGAAAAGCGAACAGAAACCGAAGGGAAACGAGGAGGTAATCGTGACTGGCTGACCTCTTACCTAAAACCCGGGTGAGCCAGTCACCCAGCAGCACATTAAAACCCTCTCCCTAAAATCCGAGGCAACAAATTGGACAGGACACAAAACCTTAAGACCTTAACCACAGTCGTGTCGTCTTGCAAAATAGAGGGCAAATCCGGTGGCAAAGAAACCACCGCCCTCTGGTCAGAGAATAAAAGACAGTCAAGTAAAATGTGGCGGACAGTAATCTGGACGCCACAAGCACTGCAGATTGGGGGGTCGTCCCGCCGGAGTAAAAAACCATGCATTAAGGGACTGTGCCCAATGCGGAGGCGAGTGAGGAGAACCTCATCCTGCCTGCATGACTGGTAGGACGTACGCCATGGCCGCGTGGTGGCCTTGACCAGACGCAGCTTATTTTCACCGACTGCCAGCCACTCCTCTTCCCATTGATGCATAACACGAAAACGCAGGAAGGAGGTAACAGCATGGAGGGGGACGGCACAGTCAACAACGTGAGGGAGGGAACATGCATCTTTGGCAGCCACATCCGCCAGTTCGTTTCCCCAAATATACACGTGCCCCGGCACCCAGCAGAAAGAAACCTCCTTCCCCTGCCGTTGCAGGTGGAGTAGGGTATCATGGATGTTCTGGACGAGCATAGCCGCTGGGTACAAGTGTTTCATGGTCTCAAGGGCACTCAGGGAGTCAGAAAAGATGAGGAACTTAAGACTGGGAACACATCTCATCTGCTCCAACGCCCACAAGATCGCAAACAATTCGGCATCAAAGATGGTAAACGCCGCAGGAAGCCGTAACTTGACGAACTCGATCAGGGAAAACAACAGCACAACCAACAGAGTCCCCCTGTTTAGAGCCATCCGTAAATACTGGTACATGGCCGGATGCTGGTGTAAAATATCGGAAAATAAGGAGGTAAAAACAAATGCAGGAGTGCAGCTCCTCCGGTACTCCGACAAGTCTAAAAGGACGCTGGGTCTCTAGAGCAACCAGGGAGGCAGACGAGTAAAACCTTGTCATTGGGGGGCCACACGCTCCACACCAAGGGACGCGAGCAAATGCTGGGCACCAATCCCAAATGATCTCGTTGCCCTAGGACGACTGGAAAAAGAGACGTTCCGTAGGCAGTCGGGCAACGGTAGGGTACGCAGGGGAGGTAGGACAGGCAAGGAATTGACACACCCGTCGCACCATGAGGAGATTCCGCCGGATGGCGAGCGGTGGTTCCCCTGCCTCAGCACACAGGCTGGGGATGGGACTGGTACGGAAGGCACCAGTGGCCAGCCTGATACCCTCATGGTGTACTGCGTCAAGAATCTTCAGATACGAAGACCTTGCTGACCCATACACGGTGCAACCATAGTCAAGACGCGATCGGACAAAAGCCCTATAAATTGCAGCAGACGCGCCCGATCTGCTCCCCAGGACCGATGGCTCAGACACTTCAAAATATTCATTGCCTTCAGGGCCCGCACCTTGAGGTCTTTAAGGTGAGGCAACCACGACAACTTGGAATCAAAAGTGAGGCCCAGGAACCTCACAGTGTCTCTAAAAGGAAGAATGGTGTCCCTCAGACGCAATTCAGGGGACGGAAAAAGACGTCGAGAACGATTAAAATGAACACACACACATTTGTCTGCAGAAAAGGTAAAACCCGTCTTCGCAGTCCATGCCTCTAATCGCTTTATCGTAAGCCGCAACTGCCAACTAGCAGTGACAAGACTAGAGGAAGAACAGAAAACAACAAAATCGTCCACAAACAAGGATCATTGGGCAGGACTCCGGATAGTGGACGCGATACTGTTAATGGCGACGGCAAAGAGGGTGACACTTAAAACGCTTCCCTGAGGAACACCGTTCTCCTGCACATACAAATCAGAAAGCACAGTACCAACCCGATATCGAAAGAGGCGGTGGGAAAGAAAGGACCGAATGAAGATGGGGAGATGGCCACGAAAGCCCCACTGATGGAGTTGATTGAGGATAGGGCGGTGCCAAGTAGTGTCATACGCCTTATTAATATCAAAGAATACACCTAGACAATGCTGGTTACGTAGGAAGGCCTGGTGGATGGCCGCTTCAAGCAGGGTCAAGTTGTCTATAGTTGAACGACATCTCCGAAAGACACACTGAGAGGGGCTAAGGAGCTGCCTGGTCTCGAGCAGCCAAACCAGGCGACGGTTGACCATGCGTTCCATCGTCTTCCCGACACAACTCGTCAAAGCAATACTCTGATAACTACTGGGATGCGTTCGGTCCTTCCCTGGTTTGAGGAGGGGAATCAAAATCGCCTCCCTCCACGAGTCAGGGTACGTGCCGGATAACCATATCATATTAAAACAATGCAGGAGAACTTCCTTGGAAGGCAGTAACAAGTGCTGCAGCATGCTGTACCGGATTTGATCATGACCAGGCGCAGTATCATGAGCCACAGACAGCGCCGAATCCAGTTCCCTCATTGTGAAGGGGTTCAGAATTTGGAGACCGGAAGTCCAAGTGACCCCTCGCGATGGCAGTGTGGTAGCGGCAGAAATCTGGATCACAGTTAATAGTGGCGGTAGATTCCGCAAAATGCATGGCCAGTGTCTGGGCAATGTCTCTCGGTGCCATGAGGAGACTTCCCTGATGCAGCAATGCCGTGACAGGTAGCTGGCCGAGTTTCCCGGAAATCCTCCTGATGGCTTCCCATACTTTCGTAGAACTAGTTGAGCGGGAGATGGAGTTCAAGAACGATTGCCATGACCGTCGTTTGCTCTCTTTAATCACTCGCCACGCTTTGGCCCTTGCCACCCGAAAGGCCGCACGATTGTCAGCTGAGGGACGGCACTTGAAGCGGCGCAGAGCTGCACGGCGGGCTCGGATGGCTGAGCGGCACTCAGTGGTCCACCAAGGGACAGGACGCCTCTTGGGATGACCGGATGACCATGGGATTGACAATTCAGCAGCATGGGAGATCACGGCTGTAACATGGTCTACCCATTCGTGGACACTGGCACGGTGTTCCAAAACAGCCAGTTGGCTGAAAAGTGTCCAGTAAGCTCTGCTGAGGTGCCACCGGGGTGGCACTGGTAATGCCATAGCCTCATCCAGGAGGCGAATCCAAAGGGGGAAGTGGTCACTAGAATGGAGGTCAGCAGCAGCCTCCCACAGAGCAGAATCCGCAAGTGCTGGAGAGCAAAAGGAAAGGTCAATAGCTGATGATGACCCAGAAGCAGTACAGAAATGAGTGGGAGCACCAGAGTTGAGGATGCACAGTTCTTCAGACATCATGAGGCTTTCCAGAATGCGACCCCTGGGGCAAGTAGTCAAAGAGCCCCATAAGACATTATGAGCATTGAAGTCCCCCAGAAGAAGAAATGGGTCGGGGAGTTGGCTAATAAGGTCTGTGAGAGCCTCAGAGTCTATTGCATCCTGAGGCGGTAAATAAACTGAACAGACTGTGAGCCTCCGACACACAAGAAGGTCAACTGCAACTGCTTGCAAGTCTGTAACGAGAGGGAGCTCAGATGAGGGGTGCATTTCACGGACAAAAACCGCAACACCACCCCTTTCCCCCGTCAGATCATCTTTCCGATATACGGTATAGCCCCGTAAAGAAGGAGCATCAGTGGCCCGAAAATGTCTCTTGGAGACATAAGCACAAAGGGCACTCTCGTACAAGGAGTTGTAATTCGGCCACATGCGTCCTGAACCCATTTAGGTTCCACTGTAATATGGGAGCCAGTGATCAGGGCGGCTGAACTTTCACCCTGCCTCTGTGTTATGGAGGAGAGCCCGTACTGGCCAGAGATTTATTCCTGGGGCGAGAAGATCGCCCCCGGTCGACATCAATGTCCATCAGCTCCGATGACGACCCACGGGAGATGTCAGACAGTACGATGGCCTCGTCATCGGACCAACCCTGACCAGTCTCCTCAGGTGGCAAAACCTTCACCTTCGGCGTCTTTGTCTTGGGGGGCTTAGAATGCAGAGCCTTGTCAGCAGTTGGAGCTTTACTCGCCTGGGAAGAAGGCGCCATATGGGAAGAGGCAGGAAGTACCCCAATGTCAGCAACCACGGCCTTGTCCGACGTTGCCGGGAGAGCCGCAGGTTTCAAAACAACTGCAGCAGCACAAGTGCACTGGCAAACACAGGTATTAGTGCTAACACTAGCAACCTCCGTTTGCGTAGCAACAGTGGCCATTTGTACCGGTTTTTTCAGAGCGGAAGCGAAAGATGTCGTAAACACAGGAGGTTGCATGGCCTTAAAGAGCTTCTTGGCCTCACCTTAGGGGATGCGCTTAGATGTTTTGATCTCCTGTATCTTCCGTTCTTCGAGATAGATGGGGCAGACCCGGCTCCAGACAGGGTGACTCCCAGAGCAGTTCACGCACTTCACAGGCGATGAACAATCGGCTCCTTCATGGGCAGGCTGACCACATTTACCACAAGTTGCTATCCCATTGCACCCCAACGTAGTATGCCCAAAGCGCTGACATTTAAAACAGCGCATTGGGTTGGGGAAATACGGTCGTACTGGCAAACATAAGAACCCCACTTTAACATGCTCTGGGAGTCTCGGGCAACTGAACATGAGAATAAACGAGTCGGATTTGACGAGGTCCCCATCGACTCGTTTCATAATATGCTGCACGTCAACAATACCTTCGTCAGGCCACTTAGATTTTAACTCGTCTGTGGAGATATCCACCAAGTCCCTACATGTCACAACACCCTTACTATAATTCAAAGTGGAGTGGAGCTCGGTCTCGATAACGTACTCTCCGAGACAGGTTGCTTTCTGAAGAGAAGCGGCTTGACGGGAACTAGAAGTCTCAACTAACAGAGTCCCATTGCGCAGTCGCTTCACAGATTTCAGTGTTCCTGCAATACCCTCAAGACCCTTGTGGATGTAAAAGGGAGAAACCCTCTCAAAGCTACCCTCCTTCCATTTAATAATCAAAAACACATTCTGATTAGCAGCATGTGCTCTGTTACGGCAGTCTGATAAATCTCTAGCAACACCAGGAGCTGGAGGACCGCAGCACAAAGTCGCTTTTTCGATGGGGTGTGTTTTCCTACCAGTGGCCCACCCAATCCACTGGTAGGGGGAAATGTAGAGGTCGAAGGGCCCATTGCGGTCCCACGAGCAGCTAGGGAACTAAAGGTCCACTCAGACAGAGCCCCGCGTGCCTGAGTAAGCCGTATACAACTGGGGTGTGGCAGGTGCCCCAGAAGTTGCCCGCTTGCGACTGTTCCACCCCAACAGCCATGCATCTCATAGGCGCGGAGCACACCGTAAGATTGAGGTTTTTTTTATAGAAGTTGGCCTTCCTCGCAATCCAGGCGGTCAAGCCAAGATTACCATTCCCCGCAGCACACAACATTCCACCGCCGCGCCATACGGTGGTCGCTGAAGCATGTCCGGGGGTTACGGTGACAGGAGACTGGCGGCGCTGACCAGTCCCCAGCTCAGGACCCCGGGGTCGCCAAGCCTGTACTCAGCAAATGAATGCTGAGCCCCTGGGGGCATTTGAAATTTATTTGTTAGATATGAAATTAGCTTCTTTTGAAAGGTGTAAACCGCAGTTGTATTGTGCTCCAGGCAATCAGAAACAGTGACAAAGCTCATATGCTCAATTTTGTCTTCCTGTTTGTAATATATAACAAAAGGATGAATGGTAATCTGTTGTCTTGCCCAGTGGAAACTCTGAGCTTCATCCTGTAGAACTATACTGTAATTTTCTGAAAAATCACATATGACAACAAATTCAGATTCCACAAGGTTTTCTCTTGTGGAGTTAAGGAATGTTCGTTGTTGCTTGGCAATGAAGTCATGCCGAATCAAAGTCAACATCTTACTACAAAATAAATCTATGAATTCTTCAGAAGTTTTCTGAGCAATTTCCAGATTACATCGGTCAACTGACATCCACTGTCGGAACTGAACTTGTTCAATTAAGTTTTCATGAAAAGAGTCTTTTAAAATTTTATGTATGACAGTTTCTCCTGGTCAGTATTCACAGTTTCCCATGTTGCAATCAACTGATGATGGGTTGCAAAGCATTTTTGCAATGCACTGCTTATAATTGTTTAAGCTGCTGTTTGTTACTGTATTTAGTTTGGCATTTTCTATCATTAATTTTATGTTTTGGTGAGTTGTGCACACGCAGACAGTGTGTGTGCCACTCCAGCCAGCTAATACACAATGTTTTGGTCTCAACTCAGCAAATTTAGAGAAACCTATTTTTATGTTAGGAAACTTGTCTTTAAAATGCTTGTAAGCTTCTTTAAGGTTACACAAAATAAGTCTCTTTGATATTTTTATTTCCACTTGTTTCTGTAATTGTCACACAATCTTTAATACCTGGCATTGCCCTGCTAACTTCATCATTTTCATAAAATGAATGTACATTTTGACAGTTTCTGTTGGTAAACACTTCCCTGGTTTTGGGTTTGGACTTTCCATGAATCCTTTCTCTTTCAAAATTTTTTTGGACTGCCGAACAATGTAATTAGGAGCATTAAATTCCCCTCATTATTTTCCTTACACTCCACTTTTCAGGTAAATTTGTAAGAATCATTCGTTTTTTTGTTCTACTTACAGAATTTTTAAAGTTTCTTTTAAGATTTTCAAGAACGGATTCATCAGTATCAGCATCTGACGAAGAAATTTCAGGAGCAACAAAAAGTTTACGTGTCATTGATGAGATTTTCTTCACTTTTGATTTGGCGTAATGCCTAAATGTTAGTTTTCTCTTGTCAATTGGGGACCCACCTAGTTCTTGAAGTGTTGTGTTAAATGTTTTAACAGCCACTGAAGTTGGAGTGAAGTCAGGGTCTTGGTCTCGGATGATTATCTCTGATCCAGAAGATTCTTCTTCAACACTTTCATCACTGATGGGCTCTGGTGTATTTTTCAATTTGGTTACATCTTTCCTACATTTATCACAAATCTTGGCACCACTTGGTATCTGAGGAAATAATTTGGGCAGCCATGTTGTGACATTTCTCAGTTTTTTTCTGCTTCTAATAAAATGATTTGATTTCTTCAATGGATTACAACATTGCACTCTTACAGCACTGCACTTTTTACTTGGTTCCATATTGATACAAAAACCACTTATAAACTGTCCTTCAATGTATAGATTTACTTGAAAATGAACTATTTGGCTCCAGTCTCTGAATTATTGTACAGACATCAAGCCCTATGTATACGGTCCTCTACCGACGTACTACCTTAAAGGTCAGTTTGGTCAAACTAGGGCCGTTAGTGAAAAACAAGAGACCGGAATAATTTTTTTAACAATGAACCCATCATCATTCCACATTTATATTTTGCCACGTGATTTACAACAGTATGAAGTAGTTATGGAAATATTTTGAAAATTTTCAATTATGTACTTTTTGTAAAAAAAATTAAATCAAAATATTAATTACCATTTTGAAAAAGGTTATTAATTAGAAGTTATGTTTTTTTGTCTATCACTGGAAAGAACATGAAAAATGCTGCAAAATGACACCTTTCCCAGTTCTCTAGCTCAATTAGGGCAGCTCCTAGGGCAATTTTTAAAAAGTCTGTTCACACATTTTTGGCCAGTTTTTGAAAAGTTTACATGACCATATTTCAAGAGTTGTTTGAGGTAAAAAATTGAAATTTGGTATTTTTCTTAGTTTCAGCACCCACTATAAGTATACCAACTTTCAGCAAAATCTAAGAGGGTGAGGTAAAATTTTTATTTAAAGTGTGTTGATTTGACATGGAATGACTCATCAAGAAAAAGTGCAGGGTCAGGATGGACTGTCCGTTGCCGACAGAAGTGCAGAACACAGGTCTTGTCGTCAGAGAAGTGAAACCCATGGGCGAGAGCCCATGACTGGGCAGTCTGAATGGCTCCCTGCAGTCGGCGTTCAGCGACACCAATGGCTGAGGAACTGAAGTAAATGCAGAAATCGTCAGCATATAAGGAGGGAGACACTGATGGCCCTACTGCTATTGCTAGGCCATTTATATAGCAACTAAAAACAATGGAACACTCAATACAGAGCCCTGTGGGACCCCATTCTCTTGGATATGGGAGGAGCTAAAGGAGCCCCTGACTTGAACACGGAAGGTACAGAGGGAGAGAAAGTTCGCATTAAAATCGGAAGCGAGCCACGGAGGCCTCACTCATGCAGCGTGGCAAGAATTTGGTGGCACCGGCTCGTGTTGTAGGCGACCAGAAGTTGGCGTCTGGAAAAAGCTGTCCAGATGGCAGACTCAAGGCACACCAAATTATCTGTCATTGAGTGGCCTCGCCAGAAACCACCCTGGGATGGAGCCAGAAGGCCCCGAGACTCCAGGAGCCAACACAACCTCTGGCTCACCATTCATTCGAGTAATTTAGAGAATGTCGGTGAGGCTAATGGGGCGGTAGCTGTCCAACGCTGCAGGTTTCAACACTGGGACAACGATGCTGTTCTGACACTGGGATGGGAACACTCCCTCGCCCCAATTGCGATTCAAGATAGACAGAACCTGACACAGTGAGGCCACAGATAGATGTCTGAGAAATTGGGAGTGAATTTGGTCAGGGCCGGGAGCTGTGTCAGGGCAATGGGCAAAGGCAC
Source organism: Schistocerca americana (assembly GCF_021461395.2). Lineage (NCBI taxonomy): Eukaryota > Metazoa > Arthropoda > Insecta > Orthoptera > Acrididae > Schistocerca > Schistocerca americana. The sequence continues at coordinate 336,150,798 of NC_060123.1, read as the reverse complement.
TGAGGAATTCCCACTCAGTAAAAGGTGCACTGTACGACTCAAGGCGGTGCAATGTAAAAGACAAATGCTGTCGTTCTGCCTGCTCTTTCAAGGAACGAAAATCTGGTTGATAGTTTGTGGAGGCAGAACTCCGAAATGCTCGGCGATTTCACCTGAGTCGGTGCACACTGCCCCATTTTCTGAAATCCCAGGCAACCCCAGCGGGGTCGGGTAACCATTAAGGCGGCGAATCCGAGTCCACACCTGGGAGGCAGGGGTACGAGAACCAATAGAGGCAATGTATCTTTCCCAGCACTCTTGCTTCCATCTTTGTATCAGGAGGCAGGCACAGGCACGAAGCCGCTTAAAAAGATTGAGAGATTCCAACGATGGACGCCGATTATGTCATTGGAGGGCCCGCCTACGCTCTTTGATGGCCTCAGCGATGTCGGGTGACCACCAGGGCACAGTTTTACGCCGAGGGCACCCGGAAGAAAGAGGAACCGCGCGTTCTCCAGCTGATACGACCGACGCAGTGACCCGCTTGACCACCCCATTAATAGCGCCACGTGCAGAAGTGTGAACAGTGACAGCAAATGTGAAAGCCAGCCAATCGGCCCTGTTAAGGGCCCATCGCGGCAGACATCCAGAAGAATGATGGTTGGGTAGTGACAGGAAGATCAGAAAGTGGTCACTGCCACACAAGTTGTCATGAACCCTCTAGTGGACAGATGGTGAAAGTCCTGGGCTGCAAAGCGACAGGTCAATGGCCAAATAAGTGCCACAAACCACAATGAAGTGTATGGGGTCTCCCGTATTTAAGAGGCTGAGAGAGAAGATTCTCGACATCCCTACCCTGGCCAGCTATCACGGCACCACCCCACATGGGGTTATGGGCATTGGAAGTCCCCCGTAAGCAGGAATACTGGGGGGAGTTGGGAGATCAGAGCAGCCAAATCGTTAAGAGGTACTTCACCATCCGGAGGAAGGTAGACAGTGCAGCTAGACATAATATCCAAGGTCATCCTTATCTTCACAGCAACAGCCTCTAAAGCTTTATGAAGGGGCACTGATTCAGAATATACAGAGGTAAGGACATACAGCCATATGCCACCTGATGCCTTGTTACAGTCAGTCCAGTTTTTATAAAATCCCTGATAGCCACGAAGGGCAGGGGTCTGCATTGCTGGGAACCAGGTTTTTTGGAGGGAAATACAAGAGAGCAGGTGTTGAGCTTAAAATCTGTCTTAGTTCAGCCATGTAGTGGGAAAAAACCGCCACAATTCCACTGGAGGAGAATGCTTCCTGTGTTCGGGGAAGGCATGAAGGGACTTAGAATGCAGGTTACTCCCTAGGGTCCGCTGCTGCCACCAGTGAAGGGCTAATGGCTAGGAGCATTGTTTCAGAGGCAATGGTGAGAGCTAGGTCCTCAGGGGACACTAGAATTCCACCTCATCCTCAGAGGCAGAACTGATGGGTGGAGGTGGTGTTGGGACCACAGGAACCTCTTTCGGTGGAACAGGTTGTTTCTTTTTCTTAGACTTTTGTTTATCCTCCCGCCGCTCTTTCAGAGCTTTCTGGGAGGCCTTCCCTGAAGCAGCATCTGGTAAGGACGAAGAGCAGGAAGCCCTTTGACCTACAGTCTGTGGCTCCTTGAGCCACTGGCTAACTTCCACTTGTGCACTGTGAGGGGCCTTGGATGGTAGAGCCCCTATGGACGCCGTATGTGGGAGAGCGGCCAAAGAAGGGGGGCACTCCTTCGGCTCAGGTGTGGGGACAGGCGGCCCCAACGGTCGGGAGGGCATTGCTCCAAAAGATGGAGTTGCGGGATCAACAGTGATAGGTGGAGCCCCCACCCTTAAGGGGGCAGGTGTGGTCTTGTGGCCCAAAGGGCCAGTCACAAGTGGTGTCACTGAGGAATGTGAAATGTGTGCAGTTGTTACAGCATATGGAGTTTCCATGCGGACTGGGTTTAACCACTCGAACTTTTTCTTAGCCTCTGTGTAGATCATTTTGGTCCAGGGTCTTCTATTCCATTATTTTTCTTTCCTTCTGGAAAACTGGGCACTCTGGCGAGCAAGGGGGTAGTGATGTGGAGGGGAATGCAGGAGCAAACAATCCAGTCCACTCACAAAAGGAGGTTGTAGCTACAATTGGTGCTATTGCATCTTTCACTGGACAGACTTCAGGCCAATGAGAGAAATGATCAATTGCTGTCAGGCAGTACTGATATCCTTCTGATGGTGGTAAAGGTCCAATAATGCTGATCTGGACAAGTTCAAATTGTTGAATTGGTGGGGTGAAAGTTCTGAGTAGAGCCGCAACACACTGAGTTATTTTGTTGTACTGGCGGATGAATGCCTTCCAGTTCTCCTTAATGTTTGCCTGAGCAAATGTCTTTTTTACTAGTCTCACAGTAGCCCTTACTCCTTGATCTTCTCTGCTGAAATGAATACTCATATGTGTGTCGTTAATACATCACAGTATAGTGCTACTTTTGAATGTGATATCAGAACACTTTAGAGCAATAAGTCTTACAATGTTTTGGGGCCCACCTTCAGTTTGTTGTCTCCTTCCTGGGCATTGGAAAGCGCTATGAAGTCAAGTTCTTATGTCATGGCGTCGATGCGAGACAGTGCATTTGCTGGCCCATTCTGCTCATCAACATGTCGACTATCTGTAGTAAATTTCATAAGGAAGTCAAAATGCCACAACTGGCATGGTGCTCCCTTGTCTGGCTTCTGACAGAAAACAAATGCTAATAGCTTATGGTCTGCAATAAAAGCAACGTGTATCTTCAAACACGTGTCAAAATTTTTGGTTGAGGGATGTGTCATGCACAGCTCGCAGTTGTTCGCTGAACAATGTGCTTCTGAAGGTGGATTTTTCACTGAAGAAGCTACAGGCTGCCAGTCATATTTTATATGTTATACTACAGCTCCTGTGGCAGTTAATGATGCAGCCAAAATTACTGAGAAAGGTGCATCAGTAAGAGGATGAGCTAATACTGCAGCCTCCACAATAGCAGCCTTTACTCTGGCGAAGGACACACTTTTCATCAATACACTGTAGCATGGGTCCAGGTTTAGTGGGTTGGCGAAACTGAGAAATAGTTTCCTCTCTGTCTTGAGGTGTCAGAATTCCTTGTGAATTGATGAGGTATCCTTATAATTTTGCTTCCATTATTCCAAAGACACATTTTGATGAATTGCTCTAGCAGTGCAATGAATAGTTGCTGTAGGTGTGCAAAGTGCTCTGCCTCACTGGACAACATTACAAGCAGGTCATCAATATAGTCTTAACGGAACTGTCTCCAGTTATTTCATCCATGAATTCCATGAATTGCTCTGAAGTTTGGGCAGCTCTGCATAGTTAAAATGGCATTTGCAGAAATTTATAAAGTCCAAATGAAGTACAAACAGTTGATCTACATATGTTCTCTGGTGCAATGGGTATATGATAAAAAGCTTGGATGAGGTCTATTGTGGAGAAAACTGCCTTGCCATGAAAATAAGCATAGCAAAGTCTTCAATATGTGGTACAAGGTGGGGATCACATATCGTTCTGGCATCAAGCTTATGATAGTTGACAGTTACCACATGGGTGCTTTGCTATTCTTAGGAACAATATGGAGTGGTAGCCCCAGAGCTATTATCTGAAGGGCAACAGGTCCCATGCACTGGCATGAAAGAGAATTCTTGCTTTGTGATCCTGAGTTTGTCTGGAGGCAGACAATGAGGCTGTGCACGGACTGGTGATTCTGGCATCGTAACAATGTGATGTACCTTTGAGTGTCATACCTCCGGGTGTTATACCTGTGCTAAAGTACGTAATAGATCAATGAATACAAGTAGCTGGCGAAGCAGCTTGTCTTATAGTGAATCACCAGCAATCACTTTGATGCCAGTGTGGTTGGCATGATGTAGGTATCTACGACTGGCCGTTAGTTTTGGAGAGCCAAGCAGGCATTGAAGACAAAGATCTGGGAGGAGGATGTAAAATGTGACAAATCTGCTCCAGAAATCAGGTATAACAAGTCGGTGGCAATGAGTCTTCATACAAATTCACATCAATGATTGAAGTTTAGATGTAAGGTGACATGGCTGCAGGTCTTGATGTAAGATCCGTTCACAGCATATAGGTGACCACCATCAGTATTTCACTACGAAAGGTAAAAAGAAGGGTTAACAAAGACTTCAGCACCTTCATCAACAAGGAATTATAGCTTTGTAGCGTGCTCTGTTATGAACAGTTGACAGCTGTCCAGTTTGAAATCGGCCACTATTGCTACTTATTTCTGGCAGTATTTTCCTTGCAACAGAGTATTCAAGACTGCCAAGCTGCAGCTCCAAATTTTCTGTGATACCAGCAGATATTCTCCCTGGTGGCCAAATGCTTGTTTCTGCTGGAAGACTGTTGTTGCTGCTACAGTTCACATATGGAGTAATGATTTTTAGGATTGTTACTTGCTTAGATAGTTCAGTTACTTTTGCATGCAGTGCTTCCAGAGAATTGTCCTAGTGGAGATTCCCGTGACACATTTGGACTGATTCATCTCAACTATTCAATCTGGGGTTTAAGCAAGAGCATCAAGGTCACCATCCCAAACTGTATTTTCTGTGCATCTGCAGGTGAGCATGACAGTCAAACATTCTGCTGAATATGACATATATTCTGCTGAATATCACTGTTAATAGCATTGCAAACCAGCATGCAAAGAAAATGAAGTAGTTTGGATGGTGCATGTTTTCAGAGTTCTTCAATGTAGCAATTTTTCATGTTTCTTGGCTTCCAACTGCAACAAACATGTTACAAGAACATGCTTGATGGCTGTGTATTTTTCAGTGCTTGGCAAGGAAGCTAGGATGTCTTTTTAGTGATATGCTTATTAAGTGCAGCCCTACATAACTACATTAAGTTTTGTTCTAGTTGATACAGGCCATGACAAATTGGTTTGTAAGTTGTGAAACCACAATATTGGATTATATAACCAGAAATATGGTGATTTCAGTGCAATTGGACCGAGGATCGTCTTTATCACTGGTAAATCAGAGTTTGCTAGATCCTGTAGATTTGGTGTGCCAGGTGTAGTTATGTACTGCAGTTTTCATGAGTAGTTTTGCACCACATGGTTGATGTGAAAAATTACATAAGATGGCATTTAACATTCCAAAATGCAATTTGGGAACTTGAACTCACCAAATGTCATGTGAAAATACAATTTATTCAACATAATTAATTAAACTGCATAATTGTAAATAGCAATGAACATCTATATATCAATCAATTGGTTTAAGTTTAGAGATAATATGAATAAGCAAAGAATCTACAGGCAACAAACTATATCATTCAATTTATTGTTCACAAACCCAATATTTCAAACAAAGCATTTATGTAAGTTTACCAAGACCACTATCAGCTGTCTATGTGCTGGGAGTCAAGATATATCTAATACAAATATTAGAGTTATGTGGAATTCATGACACCGATGCTTGGAAACATATAGGAATTGAAGGAGGAAAGGAAGCAGAATTCACGATTCTCAAACCAAATATTCCGATACATTATAGGAGCCACTAATGAGATAATTTTTTTTTTTTTTTTACTTAATTTTTTGGAGATCTTCAATTTCCTGCCAAATTCACATTGGCAATCTGTTATACACTTTTGCACCAAAATAAATCTCCATTTTGGCCCCTACAGAGGGATGCATAGTCTACATGAAAATTATTTTTATTTATATTATTGTGGTTGTACATTGCAGAGTTCATCCTAAATTAACTCTTGTTATTAGTGAAAAATACCATAAGGGTATATATATCCCACAGACCCTGAGGAGGGTTCAACAAGATACTCAGTCATCAGCTTTACACAATATTGTTATTTCATGCTTCTGTAGAAAAGACACTTTTCACTTTAATCTCTCTGCACCAGATTGTGTCACAGGAGAATATTGAATGAAGGAACACTAAGTATGCTAACAATCCTATCTGTAGGTCAACAGACACAATGGGAGACATTTCAGCTGGGAGAACTCAGTTTTTTGGTTAACTTCGCCACATGCTGGTACCACCTCAGCTTATTATCCATTTGAATGCCCAGGAACTTTAGACACTGAACCTTCATCCAGTTTATGTTGATCTCTACTTCTGGTACCTCTAAGTCATTTTGCCATATTTCCAAGTTGTGTAATAACAAGTTTTTGTAAAATTAAGGGTTAAGCTTTGGCTTTGAAACAGTTGTAAGTGTTTTCCAGTATGCTCTTGGTTGTGTCTTAATATGTGTTTGGAATGCATCTGAAATCTCAAATAAAGGGCAAGTGACAGAAATTTTATATACAAGAGATATCAAATCAATGTATCTAGTTTTTCATTAATAATATACCAAACAATGTCAGGATGCAAGATGAAATGGCCTCAGCTCATTGAGATTTTTCACAAGCAAATGTGGATTCCTCTAACAGAGCAGTGTCCCACTACTTTTTGTTATGGCATGATACATTTCTTTGGACATATTCATGGCTTGGGGGATTTGTAGCATTTTCTTTTCCATCTGTGAATTCATTTATTTTACCACACTAGCTTAAAAAAGTTACTATAAGTGGAAAAATATTATGTATGGCTTGTTAACCAGTTTTTGACTTACAATGCTTGTTGGCTGAATATTGGTTAGCAAAATAATATATTGCTGTAGAACACACAAAATGTTGTTTTCATTTATAATTATGAACTTTTTCTACCAAGAACTGACAGCAGAATCAGTTAACATAAAAAAAAGTTATACTAACCTCCATCCTCTTCAATGCTGTTCGCAGTTCAGGCAACATGTGATTACTATCTGAAGCCACAAATACTGATGCTACATCCTTCATTCCTCGGATTACCCTTTTAAGCTGTCTAATGACAGTTTCTGTTGATGGCATGCACATTTCATTTGTAGCCACTCCTCTTTCATTATTGTACCCAAGACACTGTGGGGCTGCAAATAGCTTGGGACTGTGTTTAACATGTTTACATGCATTACCCTGGAAACAAAAATTCCAAGTAACTGGCCTCCTTTTGACACAAAACAATAACACATTACCAGCACAGTAAATATGAAAGAAACTCTTCTGGACTTGTTCCAAACAATTTCAGTCGATCCTGTTTTACTCCTATTTGCCAGTCTTTCTTATCTGTCTACGATGTAGAGCACAATATAATCATTCTGTGGTGATATTTTGTAATGAAATGCCAACCAGTCAATAAATTTATACAAATGGATTTATAAGAAGGAAACCACTGGAATGAAGCATTTGATATCCCAAATCTAGAGCAAGTGACATACTCTATCATTTAGAATCTATTTTATAGCCTATGTTTCACTTCTGAGTTAGATACATAATGATACCAACATTCCCATTTCAAATAATTTATAATTTTTTTTCTTTCCTGGGTACTTGGCCACCAACTCCTAGCATGAACATCATTTCTAAAGGCTGACAATTTGTCTGATTCAAGACAACTGTTTCTTCATTAGCATTTTTTTTTAAATTTATACTTATAACATCACCAGGGACTCCATTTCTTGGTGACAGAGTAAGGTGATTGATTGACTGGTAGATTGATTTGGGGGGAGGGGACCAAACAGTGAGGTCATCGGTCCCACAATCTAGGATGGTAGAAGCAGGGAAGAAACAACACAAACGAGAGTTCAGTCAATGTGCAAACAAAGGGGGAAAAGGGACACCAGGGCAGCAATAAGAGGAAAGAATAGGAGACGCATGGGTGGGAATGGGGCGAGCACCGGAGCCCCAAAAACGCTACACGCAGTGGGGCACCACAGTGCAACCGACATGTCCTAACACCTACACCATACCATATGATACACAGGGGGCAACACCAGGCAAAGAAAACATAAGTAAATAAGAAACAAAACAGCACAACAGACCAGGCAAAACTGTAGGGAAAAGGCAGGGAGAACATGGCTGGTGTGGAGGCGAGGTCAAGGTTTCCATAACCAATGCCTATGCTAGCTGAGGGAGTAATTCCAGAGGAAAATTCAAGGACTTACAGTTGAGAGTACAAACCACTTTCATGAAGAAAACTAAGAACAGATATAATGGTACAAGGGTTGTCCACTAACACCTGAGACACGGAAGGTGGGATAGCATTTTTAGTGTGAAGTGCCAAAAGGCAGGAGCACTGCAGCAAAATATGTATCATCATGAATTGAGCCCTACAACTTCAAAGGGGAGGGAGGGGCCACTCATTGTGGAGTACAAAACCATGTGTCAACCAAGTGTGGCTAATATCAAAATGGCAGAGGATCGTCGATTCCCACCAGGAGAGGCAGATGCAAGAACATCACCTGGCGGGTGTATCCTTGATGACGTGGACTTTATTAGACAAGGGAATAGCCTCCCAAAAGTTAATGCACGATTGAGCAAAGAGGAATTTGATGTAAAGCAGTAAATCTGCCCCTGGAGTGGTCACAGAGAATGGGGAGTAGGTGGCCAAACCCCCAGCCACATGATAAGTAAGGTCATTGCCTTGAATACCTACGTGGGCAAGAATCCAAAAGAAATCAACCAAATAAGCAGCATCACTGAGACCAGCAAGAAAGTTGTGGATGGCAGAGACCAACGGGTGGTGGGAAAAACACCAAGCCATAGCCTGAAGGCCACTCATTGAGTCCATACATAATACAACTCGGGTGAGGGAGGGCTGTGTAATAAAACAAAGGGCTTGATAGATGGCCATCAATTCTGCAGTAAACGCCCCCACATGTGGCAGGAAAGAGATGGTGTTAGGTGCTAACAGAAGTGGTATTCCATGCTGACAGAGGTCGTGAAGGCATATGCCACATGATCAGTGGAAATAGAGCTACCGGTGTAAAAAGAATGGCATCCTGAAATCTCCGTAAGAGTGTTTGGAACACCATTGATCACCATTTGAGCGATGGGGGCTTTGGTCCCAAGAAAAGATCCAGCTGAATCCACGGTCAAGAAACTAACCAAGTAGGGTAGGCGGAGTCATGGCAGAGAGAAGTGAAGAGCCCAACTGGTAAACTCATCTGAGGGTGGGCACTGGGCAGCAGGTGGGCAATGGCCCAAAGTCACAAAAAGAACAGAATAGGAAGGGTGATCAGGAGAAGAGCAGATAGTGAAGGCATAAGAAACCAGGAGCTGGGACTGCCGAATCAAAAAGGGAGGGATCCCTGCCTCAACCAGAAGACTATCGACAGGGCTCGTTTGAAAGGCACTGATGGCTAAATAGGTACCACAATGGCGAACTGGGTCCAAGAGGAGCAATGTGGAAGGGGTAGCTGACCCATAAACTTGAATAGCTACATTCCAGACAGGACAGAACCAATGCCCGGTAAAGGTGGAAAACAACAGAATAATCCACACTCCAAGAGGTGTGGGCAAGGAAGCGAAGGGCATTGAGTTTATGAAAACAGCTAACCTTCAGATGATGGATAAAGGGCAACAAAGTTAGCTTGTTGTCAAAAAGAAGACCCAAGAAACGGAACTGGTGGACCACGGTCAGGTGTTGGGCATTGAGGTAGAGCTCCGGATCCGGATGGGGCCCCTAGTACAGCGACCCTCCACGCAAGAGGAGAGAACTAAAAACCGTGCGAGTGCGTACACGTGGAAGTGCACAGAATGGCACCCTGGAGCTGTTGTTCTGCAGAGGCCACTGAATGGAAGCTAGCCCAAATACAGAAATCATCCACATACGGAACTGGGGCGACCAATGGTCCAGCAGATGCCACGAGTCCATTAATGGTGACTAGAGAAGGACACTTTACGTGCCACTGTCATTACCTCTCTTTCCTGCTCCAGTCGCGTATGGTTCGCGGGAAGAATGACTGCCGGGAAGCCTCCATGCACGCTCGAATCTCTCTAATTTTACATTCGTGACCTCCTCGGGAGGTAAAAGTAGGGGGAAGCAATATATTCGATACCTCATCCAGAAACGCACCCTCTCGAAACCTGGACTGCAAGCTACACCGTGATGCAGAGTGCCTCTCTTGCAGAATCTGCCACTTGAGTTTGCTAAACATCTCTGTAATGCTATCATGCTTACCAAATAACCCTGTGACGAAACGCGCCACTCTTCTTTGGATCTTCTCTATCTCCTCTGACAACCCGCCCTGGTACAGATCCCACACTGATGAGCAATACTCAAGTATAGGTCGAACGAGTGTTTTGTAAGCCACCTCCTTTGTTGATGGACTACATTTTCTAAGGACTCTCCCAATGAATCTCAACCTGGCACCCGCCTTACCAACAATTAATTTTACATGATCATTCCATTTCAAATTGTTCTGCACACATACTCCCAGATATTTTACAGAAGTAACTGCTACCAGTGTTTGTTCCGCTATCATATAATCTTACAATAAAGGATCCTTCTTGACACCGTCTTGACATGGGTCATAGCATAAACTACGGAGACACAAAGATTCTTTCGTCCACCTCCAAATACTGGGACTCCATCATTAAAGAAGCTGTCGAAACACATATAAGTAACAACCTGATCAATAGACACATGGCATTACATCTTAGCAAGCCATGGGAACCAGAACTGGTAGTACTAAGGCAACATCAGGTGCAGACAAATGAATCCAACGAGTCAACACAGATGGGGAATCTGAGTCCAGACACTTAAACTGGACGCCAACACTGCGCTTTTCCCATGTAGTGCATGTTAAGACCGTGGCTTGTTTCTCCGACAAGGGGCTCTGGATGTCAACATCCTCTATATTCATCTGCGATGATATTACAGCCCCACCCTCTTGCTGCCTGCACTTTTCTATTGAACCAGCGCATATATTGGCGAGCCAATGCAGCAATACGTCCAAAAAGAAACTGAAGATGATGACTGCTGTGGATGAAGTACATAAAAAAATCACCAGATCACCATCAGAGAGGCTGCTGATGATGTCAGCATATCCTTTGGTAATGCCAAGCCATTTTTCCCATGTTTTGATTAGGAAATACATAGCAGCAACGTCTGTTCTGAAATTGTTGAATTTTGACCAAAAAATGACGATAGACACTGCTCAGGGGCTGTTGGATGAAGTTTACAATGATCCATAACTTCTAAAGAAGGTTACAGCAGGTGATGGAACATGGGTATACAGGTATGACAATGAACCCAAGGCCCAGTTGTCCCAATGAAAACTGCTTGAACAGCCAAGACTGAAAAAAATTCAACAAGTTCGATTACATCCAAAGGTTCTTCTGAATGTTTTTTTGATTACAATGGGATAGTGCATCATGAGTTCCTGCCTTACATTGTATGGTCAATAAGGAATACTATCTGGAAGCTATGCATGGTCTTCATGAAGCAATCTGAAGAAAATTATCAGAATTTTGGCAAAACCACTGATGGAAATTGCATCATGAGAATGTTCCCACCCACATCTCAATGCTTGTTCATAATATTTTGGAAAAAAAAACAACTTATGTTGACTCAGCCAATGTATTTGTCGGACATGGTCTCCTGTGACTTCTTTCTATTCCTGAGGCTGAAGAGAACCATGGAAGGATGTTTTGCCACGACTGATGAGATAAAAACAAAATTGCTGGAGCATCTGAACACCATAACAAAAAGTGAGTTCCAGAAGTGCTTCCAAGATTGAAAAAAGTGGTGGCACAAGTGTATCATATCTGAGAGGGATTATTTTGTCAATTAATAAATAGAGATTTTTTAAGAAATAACGAAAATTCCCTTTATATTTTGATCACACCTCATATTTGTATGAACTGGACACTAAGCAGTATTCAACTGCTTTGTGTTTAAAGATAGAACAAAACCAACAGAAGCTGTTAATATATGAAGCACTTCCAATAAAATCACCACATCTCTCTTTGGGTACAATACTTGAAAGCAGAGGTTCTCACACATTTTGGTGACAGAACTCATTTAAAATACTAAATATTTTGCGGAGTCCTAAAATAACCAAAACCTGGTTTTACGTCCACTCTTTAATTATAAACATTTAATGAAAATCTTACAAAAACAGGTACATTATATATTACCAACTTCGACAACAATACACAAGACACAAAATAACACTATTGACTCCACCGTACATTGACAAAATTGTTTCTGTTCCATTTAATGGGAGGTATGACCTTTTTTTTCTGACCAACTGTTTTACGTCAGGCTTCAAGGAAGAGAGTTGAAGTCGCATATTAAGTTTGGCATCCAGTCTAGTGCAGTAATTCGCCTTTACAGCTGCATATGCTGAGAATACCATTTCATAAAAATAAGTTTATGGGAATGGGAGAAGAACAGTTACAGTTTATGAGGCAAGCTATGGATATTTTTCACTAACCCAGCACCAAAAATCAAGTCACATTGATTTGTGATTCCATGCTTGTATCGGACGTTATTTCTAAAAACAATTCACAAGTTTTGTTTGACATATTTTACAGCTTCTGCAAATTTGGTACAAAAGGATTCTGAATCCACAAATTCATTTTCAGTTTTTTATTCTGCTCTTCGGCAAAATGCATCTTGAAAAGTGCATTTCACAGAGACAGTAGACCAGTTCTTGAAATATTTCATTTGGTAATTCTGCTGTCTCGCCAATGAACACATTCAATGGTAAAAAGCTGTCTGCTTCTTTCTTGCTGAAAGAAATAATCCAAAAACCTAATTTTTTAGGGCATTTGCTTTTTATTAGTACTGAAAACTGTTGTCAGTTTACCTTTTCAAGATTTAATTAATTAAATTTTCCAAGTATGTCTGATGAAATAGCTAGTCTGAACACCCAAGTCACACTGCTCGAACAGTTTTGTAATTTAAAAGAAATGTTAGTCGTAAAAGCTTGTAATTCAGCTCTCAGTTTGAATAATTTTGTTAAGTCTTACCCTGAGATAACCATCTAAGCTCAGAGTGGAGCAGTAGTGTTTTATATCTGCTCCAATGATCTTCAGTCAGCACTGACGAGGGGTGATTTAACTCAACTGATTATTTTTATTGCTTCATCTATAACCAATTTTAGATATAGCACTGTCTTATCTATTGCGAGTGGTTGACTATGCACAATACAATGGCCAGAACTACATATTGGCACTTTTACTTTTCATTTGTGATGCCATAGCTAGTGCTTTAATAGTCACAACCTCATCCCCATCTGCACAAATATTGATAGAATCGTCCCAACTGAAATGGTTTTTTTTTTAAATAAATTGTTAACTGTTTTCCAAATTTCTTTTCTGGTAGTGTTAGCTGACTGTGATGCACACTTACACAAGTCTTCTTTGAGTGCATGTTTATATGGATATCACATAGTTATCTGTATGATGACAAGCCCAGCAACATCAATCAACTCATCCATTTGCAAGACCAATTTGTTGCATTGAAGGCTACCAAATAAAGCTTGTTTGACATAGTGTGCGAGATCGTTAATTCAACACGGAGCAGTGTCTTTCAAAAGTGGTGCTTTAGAAAGATGCTTTGCAGATTTTTCATTGAGTATACATTTGAGTTATGTCTGCCACACATGGTTTTATTAAATTCTTAGCAATATTAGGCTGCTTGTCACCTCATTTTTTACTATAAAACAATGAAAGAAAAAAATAATTTTAACAAAAACCAACGCTGATACTATATTTATATGAATTGTCAGTGTGTGACAAGAGTTTATGTTCTTTGTTCCTTAGGTTGATGATATTTTGGCAGAGACCTCACAAAGGCCTTGCAGAGTGGAGCACACTGATTATCGCTGCTTTAAAGGAACAAAGAACTGTTAATGCAGAATAAGATACAATAATTTGTTTGTCACAAATCTATTATGAAACCATGAAAAATCACTATGTTTCCAGCTGCCAAACGGCACACAAAGTAATCTAATATTACCAAGAAAAATATTTCATTTCTAATTGTCTGTTTCCACCTACTTTATCACATAAAATCTTTTTTCCTTCACTTACATTAAAATAAACATACATGGGCAGTGATTTTAACAACTGAAAGAAGCTGTTGAATCAGAAAAAACTGTTTGAGAGCAAGGATGCACAACCACAGCCTGTGCGTCACATGTAACCCATGCCTGATCTGATGGTGGCCTGCCTCTCACCATTTGTTTTTGTAGTTTTTCCATTTTTTAAGTATTTTTCATTCTCTCCAGAAATGAAGAGTGCAGGTCCTTGCAGAAATTAGTTCTTCTGAGTTAAGTCTTGCTGGAATTGAGGGGGGGGGGGGGTGTCCCAATTTGGAATAATAACTTGTCTCATGGCACAATATTTTTGAACTTGCGGCCCTTTTGAAGTCAAAGTAATGGTTTTGAGGCCCCTGTTCAAGAGGGACCAAAATTTGCTCAAAAAATGTTTCCAGAATTAGTCTGAACAATTGAAAAGTGTTGAAGGCAAATATTCTGAAACATATACACGGTGGTCCATTGATAGTGACTGGGCCAAATATCTCACAGAATAAGCATCAAATGAAAAAACTACAAAGAACGAAACTTGTCTAGCTTGAAGGGGAAACCAGATGGCGCCATGGTTGGCCCGCTAGATGGCGCTGCCATAGGTCAAACGGATATCAACTGCGTTTTTTAAATAGGAACCCCCATTTTTTATTACATATTCATGTAGTACGTAAAGAAATATGAATGTTTTAGTTGGACCACTTTTTTTGCTTTGTGACAGATGGCGCTATAGTAGTCACAAACATATAAGTATGTGGTATCGCGTAACATTCCACCAGTGCGGACGGTATTTGCTTTGTGATACATTACCCGCATTAAAATGGACCGTTTACCAATTGCGGAAAAGGTTGATATCGTGTTGATGTATGGCTATTGTGATCAAAATGCCAAACAGGCGTGTGCTATGTATGCTGCTCGGTATCCTGGATGACATCATCCAAATGTCCTGATGGTTCACCGGATAGTTACGTTATTTAAGGTAACAGAAAGTGTTCAGCCACATGTGAAACGTCAGCCACGACCTGCAACAAATGATGATGCCCAAGTAGGTGTTTTAGCTGCTGTTGCTGCTAATCCACACATCAGTAGCAGACAAATTGCACGAGAACTGGGAATCTCAAAAACGTCGGTGTTAAGAATGCTACAACAACATCGATTGCACCCGTACCATATTTCTATGCACCAGGAATTGTATGGCGATGACTTTGAATGTCGTGTGCAGTTCTGCCACTGGGCGCAAGAGAAGTTACGGGTCGATGACAGAGTTTTTGCACGCGTTCTATTTAGCGACAAAGCGTCATTCACCAACAGCGGTAACGTAAACCGGCATACTATGCACTATTGGGCAACAGAAAATCCACGATAGCTGCAACAAGTGGAACATCAGTGACCTTGGCGGGTTAATGTATGGTGCGGCATTATGGGAGGAAGGATAATTGGCCCCCATTTTATCGATGGCAATCTAAATGGTGCAACGTATGCTGATTTCCTACGTAATGTTCTACCGATGTTACTACAAGATGTTTCACTGCATGACAGAATGGCAATGTACTTCCAACATGATGGATGTCCGGCACATAGCTCGCTTGCGGTTGAAGCGGTATTGAATAGCATATTTCATGACAGGTGGATTGATCGTCGAAGCACCATACCATGGCCCGCGCATTCACCGGATCTGACATCCCCAGATTTCTTTCTGTGGGGAAAGTTGAAGGATATTTGCTATTGTGATCGACCAACAACGCCTGACAACATGCATCAGCGCACTGTCAATGCATGTGCGAACATTACAGAAGGCGAACTACTCAATGTTGAGAGGAATGTCATTACACATATTGCAAAAATGCATTGAGGTTGATGGACAACATTTTGAGCATTTATTGCACTAATGTGGTATTTACAGGTAATCACGCTGTAACAGCACGCATTCTCAGAAATGATAAGTTCACAAAGGTACATTTATCACATTCGAACAACAGAAATAAAACGTTCAAACGTACCTATGTTCTGTATTTTAATTTAAAAAACCTACTTGTTACCAACTGTTCATCTAAAATTGTGAGCCATATGTCTGTGACTATTACAGTGCCATCTATCACAAAGTGAAAAAAGTGTTCCAACTAAAACATTCATATTTCCTTACGTACTACATGAATATGTAAATGGCAGCGCCATCTAGTGGGTCAACCGTAGTGCCAACTGGTTTCCCCCCTTCAAGCTAGACAAGTTTCTTTCTTTGTAGTTTTTTTCGTTTGATGCTTATTTCGTGAGATATTTGGCCCGGTCACGATCAGTGGACCACCCTGTATACACATTGATTCATACAAAAAAATTTCTTTCGCTGTTTTTGTAAAATACAAAAAAATGGCCCTCTTAATTATGAACATGGTGAATATTACTGTGAATACACCATCAAAAAGGTGAGGGAATATTGCCTCTGAATTGGGAAAGGATGAAACACTGAAAAACTATTTATTCTCAATTTAATGTTTCACTGATCTGTAAGTGAAACTTGAGCATATTACTGAAACATTTTCTTATAGCTTTGTGGTTTTTAAACATTTTCTTATAGCTTTGTGGTTTTTAAGTTAATGCCTAAATAATCTAAAGTAACTCAATGAAACAGTCTTAAATTCTCTTTGAGTGTTTTAAGTCTGGAGTATATTACGTAGGTAGTAGGAATGTGTCTCATGCCCTTTTAACAATGGTAAATCCAGGATGGAATAATAATAATAATAATAATAATAATAATAATGAAATGGCAGATTGCTACTCAAAACGAAGAGGAGTATAAGGAGGACGGATAGCATTTCATATTTTTCTAGTGATGCATTTGCTTTGTTGTCTGTATTGCTATCTTCACTGATTTCAGTTTTTATGAACAATGGAATCAACATCAGACCTGTTTCTGACTTTTGAGTGTTTCACACAGATGTCATTTAATTCCCCTGAATGTGATAGCAACTGGTTGTTATGTATTCCAAGAACATTAGTGAGACAGTAGTTGAACGTCAACAGTGTTTTGTCTCCATTCTCCATAGAACACAAACATACCCCAGTAAGTGTTGCTACAATACAATGGATCGATAATCACTGTGTCATTACCTGAGTTAAGGAGTGAAGTTCATGGAGCTACCCCACATACCTGTAATTACATAATATAGAATCTTGTAGTCATTGTAAGGTTCCGAGCAATATATGAAATTGACTTTTGTCATGGATGGCAGTGCCATTCATTATCCCAGGCTGCCATTTGGTAACTGAAGCATTGGCCAGATACTGTCATCAACACATCTACTACATAAGAAACTAAATTCTTTATAACATGTGGCATTATCCAAAGGTGTGAAATGATTAAGATCTTGAAGTAGTCTTTAAAAAAGTTATATAATTATATACAAAAGATTGCCTTACCCAGTCAACACCATTTCTTAAATGAATTCCAATGAACCCCCCTCTTGGAAGGACATTCTTAATGAACTTTTTGGCTTTATTCAAAACTCTTTCATTCCAGAACAAATATTGGTGGAGCTCTCGGTTTTCTTTCTGAATTGGAAAACTGGCTGGTGCCCCCATGAATGCCATCACTGTAAAATTAAATATAAAATAATTCATTACATTTAACAAATTTTGTATTTTTATTTACTTATCTACTGCAAGAGAGCCTTGTATGTAGTTAGTTTGAGATGAGGAACTATAATATAGGTTGCTTAGCACCTAGTATGATGTAGTTCATCAAGTAAAAGGAAGTGCCTCTTTAAGTCTATTGTTTAACCATTTCTCCAGATCAATAAGTGAATAAAATAAATAGCACACTATCTGCCAACATTACATTTCTTGAATGATGGATTATTTTCAGGTAATGAAAACTTACTACACTATATGGATGCAGAACATTTCTTGCATGAATAATAATAAATGCATTATTCCAGGTGATAATGTTCATTCTTTCAAATGAACTCACGATTGGCCCACCTGTTTATCATCTCGACTGTTCCAATCTTAGATAATCACCAGTAAACTGTGGAATAACATACACTGTTATCTGACCTGAAGTTTTCAGGATCACTGATGTGTCCTCACTTCCTTTCATATTTAACGTGGACACCCTGCCCATCTCAGCAGTCAGAAGTTTTAACTCCTGAGGACAATGGCAGCGATTGCAGTAAAAAACTCAAGAATTTTATGTTCACTTTCGAGGCTTGACAACTAACAACATTTTATCCAAAGATCACTGAAGTTAACAGTCCCTTATAGCTTATGGCAGGTGAGGTACGCCCTGGTCATTGTTTGCAAAGTTCATTGTCAGAGCACAAGTTTTAGAACAGTCATGGTATGAATACTTGACTTAGATAGAAGATGATGGGAGTAACATTCACAGAAACACCACACCATTTTGAGAAAATATCTTGGCTGAAAAAGCAGAAGCATTTGAGAGGAGTGTCAGAAGCCTGATATGGAGCAAGGATGTACCCCAAATCAGTAAAAAGGTTATATCAGTCATACTATGTCCTGATCGTGACGTATGCACCCGAAACCTGGGTTATAAAAGGAAGAGAGAAAAGCAAAGCACAAGCTAGTGAGATGAAATTCTTGAGGAACAGTACTGGAGTGACAAAGATAGACAGGTTAAGAAATGAGAGGATCAGAGAGTTAATGAAGGTGGAACGATTACAGAAGGAGAAGAGGATACCCAGGAGGATACACGAGATGAAACTGGAAGGAAAGAGACCAAGAGGAAGACCGAGAGACAGATGGCTAAAAAGAGTGGAGGAATGTGTCCAGAAGAAAGGAGAAGACTAGACCAAGGTGAAATTGGAGAGATGGTGGCAAGATAGAAGACGATGGAGAGGCCTATGTTCCAAACAGACCTGGCCAGAGGCTGGAAGCTGTCCAAGATTATGATGATGATGATCTTGGCTGAAAACCCGAGATATTTATATTAATTCAACCCACCGAGAAAAACGAGATCAAGTCACAGTACAATTTGTTCATTTGTGTGGAGGATCCACACTTCAGGATTTAAGAAAGTCATAGCCTTGGCAGAGTAATGTACTGAGACATGCAGGGCCTGGATAGTACTGGGTGCCAATGGAGTTGCATCTGAGTTTCTTGAAAGTGGAAGGGTATTAGTCAGAGGGTGAAAGGAGATGCTACCTTGGAGATTTGTTTGCATTGAGGATTTATGACGATTGTTTTGTACGAGGTTATTTGTGTAGGTGTTGAGGGATTTGATGGTGGAACAGAAATGTTGGCTGTGGATGTCTAGGCTGTATGGAAGGGAACATTTTATGTAGAAGGGGTGTCAGCTGTCAAAATGTAGATATTATTACTTATTTGTTGGTTTACACGTACTGATGTTTGGATATGGGCTACAGTGAGGTGAAGATCAATGTCAAAGGCAGTGGTGTTGGATTTGAAGTAGAAAAATTCAACACAATGATTGACGCACCAGAAAATAATTACATTTTAAGAGCAAGTGGGAAATAAGTTAACAAACCAAATATTGGACCAAAGTAAAAAACATGAATATAAAATCAATATTTGATGAAACATGTTTAGCTGTCAAGTGGCCATATGTCTACTTCCAGTTACACTGCACTGACATCTATGCATCTTGCACCCAGTTGCCATGTCTTCTGCTTGTCCCATATGCAATATGAGGCATGTGTATAGGTGAATGACTCTTTCTCTACATATGTGCTTAGGGGGATGTGTGCACACTATTCCAGTGATCAAACTGTAGCTGCATGTTAATGCGCCTATGCAGCTGGGCAGTGGATGTGCTGATCAGAGCCAGGTGTGCTGGTGATGTGCACAAATGGGGCTGCAGCTCTAATGTGCCCCTCAAAGGCAAGTTGAGTGTTATAACGTCAAGTTAAACACATGTATTTCAAAAACGACACAACACATGTAAGTCACAGAGCAAGTAGACAAAGTAAGACGTGTACACGGTAATATTCAAATCAGCACTGAGTCCAAGTCTGGCGACCGCTGGCTGGCTGGCTGGCCGCCTAGGTGGCGCAGCTGCTGCATGGCTGGCAGACAGCGCCGCATGTACAGGACGCGCGTAACTGTGCAGCGGTACTTTGAAAGATCAGAGAGTCACAACACTTTTCCCCCCCTTGAATTTTTTTTGCACTGGTCTTGATGGAGGTGGCCTGTAGATTGCTAACGTCCATAGGTGTTGTTTGACTGGCTGTAAAGTCTTGAGGGGGAGGCTTCCCATACGGACGGAAGTGTACCCGATGATAACTGGTCGAGATGACAGGAGATGTAGGGGTCGAATCTGCTGGGGCCCCGTGCGCCAATCTGTCCATTGCGGCAAGTCCGGTTGATATAACAGGAGACATGGGCAATGTGACGGCATCCGTAGGGGAAGGAGGCGAGTAGAGTTGCTCCGACAGATGATGGTCATCCGGTTCCTGCATGGGCACGTCTCCTGGTGGCATTCATTCTTGTGCTGGCACCGAGATGACAGTGAGAAGGCTGCGTTGTGAATCATGAGAGATGCCAAGATCCCGAGTGTCAGGTAGAGCCAAAGGTGGTGTACCGGCATTTGGAACAGGCGTTGCCGGCACACGAGGCCGCAGCTGGTCCGAATGACGCACTGCAACACCTGTGTCCATCTGGATTTCATATAAGCGTTGGCCACGGTGTCGTAAGATGCGGCCCGGACTGCATTTTGGCCACCTGCCATATCCCCATACCCATACAAGGTCACCGGTGGTGAACCGGCCAAGCAAAGGCACCCGCGGCCGTGAGGTGGGAGGCCACAGAAGATGAAGTAGCGTGTGGGGCTGTCGGCTGTGTAAGAGCTCAGCCGTGCTGTGGTCGCCCATGGGGGTGAAACAGTAAGAAGCCAGAAATTGGAGAAGCGCATCATCAGCAGCAGAAGAAGTCAGGAGTTTCCTCATCTGAGCCTTAAACATGCGGACCAGTCGTTCAGCCTCACTGTTTGATTGTGGATGGAACAGAGGGGCCGTGACATGCATGACGCCATGACGAGCACAAACATCCGCAAATTCAGAAGAGGCAAATTGCGGACCATTATCAGTAACAAGAGTAGAGGGAAGGCCTTCCAAAGAGAAAAAGCGAGCGGAGCACTTGTGGTTGCCCCGGTGGTAGGCAACGTGCAACAGACAATGAAAGGAAAGTTAGAGTAGGCGCCAATGACGAGGAGCCAATAAGTACCTAAAAAAGGTCCCGCGAAGTCAGCATGACTACGCTCTCAGGGCTTCTCAGGCGAAGGCCACAGTGACAAAGATGACTTCGGGGCGGCAGCCTGTGACGCACAAGGGCCGCAGGCAGCGACCATGTGTGCGATTTCAGAGTCGATGCCGGACCAGTACACATGACGGCGTGCCAGAGAATTTGTGCAAGAGACACCCCAGAGCCCTCGGTGAAGGAGGCGCAAGACCGAAGCATGCAAAGACGCAGGTACCACAACACGAGGCGAAGCAATGTCGGTGGAAAGGAGGATAACACCATCCCTAGCTGTGAGGCAGTAGCGCAAAGTGTATTAGTTCCGCAATGGATCAGAGGTCTTAGCGGACGGACGATCTGGCCAACCCTTCTGAATACAGCGTAAAACCAGGGAGAGGGTAGGATCAGAACCCGTAGCAGCCACCACCTGGTCCCTGCTGATGGGAAACCCATCCACAACCCGCTGCTCGGCAACATCCAGGTAGAAACACAAAAGTTCGTCCCTATCAAATGCCAGATCAGGACCCATGGGAAGGTGAGACTGTGAGATCAGCATTCGCATGTTGAGCCGTCGGCCGGAAATGAATCTCATAATTGAAACGAAACAAGTAAAGAGCCCAACGCTGGAGGCGGTGTGCAGCCTTGTCGGGAAGCGACGTTGATGGATGAAACAAGGAAACAAGTGGTTTGTGGTCTGTAACAAGATGAAATTTGGATCCATAAAGAAAAACACCAAACATATCACGAGCATAAATAATGGCCAA
Organism: Schistocerca americana; assembly: GCF_021461395.2. Taxonomy (NCBI): domain Eukaryota; kingdom Metazoa; phylum Arthropoda; class Insecta; order Orthoptera; family Acrididae; genus Schistocerca; species Schistocerca americana. Next base: position 336,128,920 of record NC_060123.1, on the reverse strand, counting down.
AGCTTCTTTTTCAATTTAAGAATATTTTCGTTGGGCATCCGTGAGTGTTTTGGAGGCATAAGCAATGGGTTGTTCAGTACCGTCAGAAAAACGGTGCGCAAGGACTGCACCAACCTCCGTGGCAAGAACAAGATGTTGGCCAGGTCGATAAGTAGCCAGGCACGGGGCCTGTTTCAGCATAGTCTTCAATTTTTGGAAAGCCGCATCGCATGACGTGGACCAGTGAAAGGGCACGATTTTATGCAACAGGCGATGAAACGGCTGAGCCACCGAAGCTGCAGATGGTAAAAACCTGTGATATTATGCTATTTTCCCCAAGAAGGCCTGCAGTTCCTTAACAGATGTAGGGCGAGGAAGGGCATCGATCGGAGCGACAGTTTGCTGAAGCAAATACCATCCCGAGAGAGTTGGAACCCCAAGTACATGATAGATGCCTGAAAAAAATTGTGATTTCTGAAGATTACACTTAAGACTGGCAGTCTTTAAGACATGAAAAAGTGTGCGGAGATTCTGAAGATGTTCTTCAGTGGTGGAGCCAGTGACAACAATGTCGCCCATGTAATTGATACACCCAGGAACAGGGAGCAATAATTGTTCCAAGAATCGCTGAAAGTGAGCAGGGGCACTGGCAACCCCGAATGGCAATCGCTGGTATTGATAGAGGCCGAAAGGCGTGTTAAGGACCAGAAACTGCCTGGAAGCAGTGTTGAGAGGAAGTTGATGATAAGCTTCTGACAGGTCAGTTTTAGAAAAATACTGGTCTCCAGCAAGTTTAGTGAACAATTCTTCAGGCCGGGGCATAGGGTAAGTGTTTATGAGGCACTGAGCATTTACAGTGGCTTTAAAATCACCACAGAGACGAATATCGCCATTGGGCTTAGCAACGACAACGACAGGAGAGGACCACTCACTGGAAGTGACAGGAAGCAAGACCCCTGAAGTAGTGAGACAATCCAGCTCCCGTTTTACCCGATCACGAAGGGCCACAGGAATGGGCCGAGCCCGAAAAAACTTAGGCCAAGCAGTGGGTTTGAGCGTGATATGAGCTTCAAAATCGTTCGCACGGCCTAACCCAGGAGAAAAAAAGGGACGAAAATGTCGTCGACAAGGAATCCAAGTGAGCATACGGAATAGCATCAGAGACGATATTGACAGAGTCATCTATGGAGAACCCAAAAACGTGAAAGGCATTGAAACCAAAAAGATTCTCTGCGTTACTATGGTCGATCACAAATATGGGAACAGTGTGAACAACGGATTTGTAAGATACCTCAGCATCAAATTGTCCCAAGAAAGAAATCTTCTGTTTATTGTACATCTGTAATTGCCTAGTGACAGGTAATAGGGTTGGAGAACCCAACTGAAGATACGTCTGAGAATTGATGATAGTGGCAGCAGAACCAGTATCCACCTGCATGTGAACATCTCGACCAAGTATTTGGACAGTGAGGAATAACTTCCCTGAAAGGGAAAAAGTGCAATTGACAGACAACACAGAAGCAGAATGAGCGTCACGGTCATGAACATCATGTATGCGGTCGGATTTGCAAACTGAAGACACATGACCCCTCTTTTTGCAATTGTGATACACGGCCCAACGTTGGGGACAATCCTCCTGTGAATGTTTCGTAAAACACCACGGACATGAAGGAAGTTGCCGGGGGTTTTGCTGCAGTTTCTTAGAGGGTTGTTTACGGTTAGGCCGAGGCTGCATGTGGGAGCGTACTGCGGCCACGTCAGCCAGCGGGGACATGCCGCACGCATCGTCAACAGCGCACAGCCGTTGTATTTCCCCGACATCACCCCCACCTCTATTTGTGCCCCAGCGGCGCGAGAAATTTCAAAAGACTGCGTGATGGATAGGATGTCATCTAGAGTCAGATTTGCCAACTGAAGGGCACGTTGCCTAACGTCTTTGTCGGGCGCCGATCGGATAATAGCATCCCGTATCATGGAATCGGCATAGGATTCTTTGTGAATGTCAGTAACAAATTGACACTCGCGACTGAGGCCGTGAAGTTCAGCAGCCCAAGCGCGATAGGATTGATTTGGTTGTTTTTGACAACGATAAAAGGCAACACGAGAGGCTACCACATGTGTTTGCTTATGAAAATATATGGACAGAAGTGAGCACATTTCAGCAAAGGACAAAGACGCAGGATCTTTCAAAGGAGCCAATTGCGACAACAACCGATACATTTGAGGTGAAATCCAGGAAAGGAACCGAGAATTACATGTTTGTTCGTCCATGACATGAAATGCCAAGAAGTGCTGTCGAAGAAATTTTTCATAATCAGACCAATCTTCTGCCGCCTTGTTGTAAGGAGGAAAAGGAGGTATAGACAATGACGAGAAACGTCCCGCGTTCGATGCCGCGACGAAATCGCGAATCACCGATGTGAGAAGCGTTTGTTGTTCAGTAAGACCTTGCAGTAGTTGCTCTACAGTAGCCGTGGAAACCTGTGGGTCAACGATGAAAAGGAAAAATCCACTACCTCGTCACCAATTCTTATAGCGTCAAGTTGAACACATATATTTCAAAAACGACAACACATGTAAGTCACAGAGCAAGTACACAAAGTAAGACGTGTACACGGTAACATTCAAATCAGCACTGAGTCCAAGTCTGGCGGCCGCTGGCTGGCTGGCCGCTTAGATGGCGTAGCTGCTGCATGGCTGGCAGACAGCGCCGCATGTAGAGGACGCACGTAACTGCGCAGCGACACTTTGAAATATCGGCGAGTCACAACACTGAGTACCACCTAACATAATTTATAAGGTCTGCTGAGAGCAATGAAACATTTGTCAGATTCTTTAAATTTATGATAAACAGGTCTGGTAGGAAAAGGGGTGTGGAGGGTCAGGATTGGTGAAGATACACTATGTGATCAAAAGTATTCAGACACCTGGCTGAAAATGACTTACTAGTTCATGGTGCCCTCCATCAGTAATGCTGGAATTCAATATGGTGTTGGCCCACCCTTAGCCTTGATGACAGCTTCCACTCTCGCAGGCATACATTAAATCAGGTGCCGGAAGGTTTCTTGGGCAATGGCAACCCATTCTTCATGGAGTGCTGCACTGAGGGGAGGTACTGATGTCGGTCAGTGAGGCCTGGCATGAAGTTGGCGTTCCAAAACATCTTAAACATGCTCTATAGGATTCAGTTCAGCACTCTGTGCAGGCCAGTTCAAAAAATGATTCAAATGGCTCTGAGCACTATGGGACTTAACTTCTGTGGTCATCAGTCCCCTAGAACCTAGAACTACTTAAACCTAACTAACCTAAGGAGATCACACACATCCATGCCCGAGGCAGGATTCGAACCTGCGACCATAGCAGTCGCGCGGTTCCGGACTGAGCGCCTTAACCGCGAGACCACCGCGGCCGGCATGTGCAGGCCAGTCCATTACAGGGATGTTATTGTCATGTAACCACTCCGCTACAGGCCGTGCATTATGAACAGGTGCTCGATCGTGTTGAAAGATGCAATCACCATACCCAAATTGCTCTTCAACATCAATGTAGGCCTGTGCTGTGATAGTGCCACACAAAACAAAGGTGCAAGACCCCTCCATGAAAAACAGGACCACACCATAACACCACCACCTCCGAATTTTACTGTTGGCACTACACACGCTGGCAGATGATGTTCACCAGGCATTCACCCCACCCACACCCTGCCATCAGATCACCACATTGCGTACTGTGATTCGTCACTCCACATGTTTTTCCACTGTTCAATCATCCAATGTTTACACTCCTTACACCAAGCGAGGCATTGTTTGACATTTACTGGTGTCGTGTGGCTTATGAGCAGCCGCTCGACCATGAAATCCAAGATTTCTCACCTCCTGCCTAACTGCCATAATACTTGCAGTGGATCCTGATGCAGTTTGGAGTTCCTGTGTGATGGTCTGGATAGATGTCTGCCTATTACACATTACGACCCTCTTCAACTGTCAGAAGTCTCTGTCAGTCAACAGACGAGGTCGGTCTGTGCACTTTTATACTGTATGTGCCACTTCATGTTTTCACTTCACTATCATATCGGGAACAGTGGACCTAGGGATGTTTAGGAGTATGGAAATCTCACATACGACAAGTGACACCCAATCAACTGACCACGTTTGAAGTCCGTGAGTTCCGCGGAGCACCCCATTCTGCTCTCTCACGATGTCTAATGACTACTGAGGTTGGTGGTATGGAGTACCTGGGAGTAGGTGGCAGCACAATGCACCTAATATGAAAATGTCCTGTACCTAATATGAAAAATGTTTGTTTTTGGGGGTGTCCTGCACCTAATATGAAAAACGTATGTTTTTGGGGGTGTCCTGATACTTTTGTTCACACAGTGTAGACGAAATTACTTTGGAACTAACGATCCTTTTAAAACCTTTAGAGCAGGATGGCCTGGATACAGTGACCCCTTAATGGAAAGCCACTGGACGATAGATTTACAAAACATTTATTAACATCATTTAAGGAATATACATTGGTACTTACAGCATTTAACAGGATTACTTATATTGTGATTTCAAATCAAACTTGTTTCCTTAAAAAAGAAAGTTAACATTAGTGTTTGGTGGCACTAAGCCGCTTAGAAGGTTCTTAACAAAACCAGCAAGATTTCTTAATTTACTGAGAAATGCTAGTCTCATATATTAAAAAAAGGTAATAACATATAATCACATAATGACATCTTGACATAAGGCCAATGGGTACAGCTTCAGACCTGCAAAGTGGCCACCCGCTGTATTATCTTCAGCCAAATACAAAACCAACAGCCATTAGTGCACGCAACTAGATAAGTATGCACTCCATGGTTGTACAATGCTGAACAGTAGCTCCTTCAGAAAAGCACAGGAAGTTTAAAGACAATTTGCTTATGACAAATAAAACTTTTTACACAAAAATTGCATGAACATGGACATTAGTCCTTGGGAATTAATGACCGAAAATTTAAATCTCAAATTTACCAAGTTTTCCAAACTGACCTGGCATCTAACCCTTTTAAAATTACAAGACACCTGACCAATACTGAACCAAGATGAGTTACAATACATATTTTTAGATACGGACTGTAAATGGCACTAGCCCTCCTTGAAATTTTCCCGAAAGCAACCTGAATCTATGGCATAATGTTGTTACTCAAACTCCAGCCTCAGCCAGTTTGCACTACAGGTTAACAGGCCAATTTTCCTTAAGCCCACTATGTAAGTAACAAGAGTAAAGATAATTTCAGTTTGAAATCAACAGCCAAATCGAGCAACACCACAACTGTTGGGTCCCTTAAAATTTAACATTTAAATAGGTGTTTTGAGTTTTTGTTACTAAGGAGAGTGATCTTTCAATTTGAGCTCACAACCAATTAGGCAACACGATAACTGTTTATTCCTTTTGAGCTTTACGTACTTGTCCTCAAAGACAATAGCCGCATCTTTACTCTTGGAAATGATGAAACAAGAATACGTGATCACTTACAGTACCTTGAGCCAAACGCCATCTTTGCAGCACTCAAGAATCAAAATTATATTACCCATTTCATTGCAGAACGATTACCAGCATATTTTGCTATCAGCACAGAAACTGGCAGCCAGTAAAAGCAAGCCATCAGCTAATAACATTAAGCAAGATGTTTTGTTGCCTGTATATAAACCTCCCTGCTGCTACAACAGATAACAGAAAGGAATGTTAATCCACACTGGAGCATGACAGACAGGTGCCCACCATATTTCTGAAAGCACGAGCAAACAAAATTTTCTAATATGCATTTAATTTGGTAGACCAAAGTAGAACACAGTAACAATTCAAGCACTCATTGTGCATTCCCAGTTGAACAGAGGCGCCTCACTGGCCCTCTTTCGCCTCTCTCTGGTACATGAAAGCAATTGCCGAGTCCCAACTGGGCCGCGTCCACTGCATGTTGTTCCATTAAACCACCTTATAGGGAACCTCTCCTGTTGACGCCCACAGCTTACTGTACAAGCGCACAGGCAGAGGTCTTTTTCTATGCTTGGAACAAGTACGACCTCTGACTTTAGGCGCATCAATATGACCACACAGCCGACTGACAGATCCAATCGATATGTACAGATCAAGGTTAAGAAAATGCAAGGAAGTATATTTTATTTATCTCACAAAACATGTAATCCTAATGATGAATTCTATACATGAGAAAACTTTACATTAAGAAAAAAAGTAACACTCCTCAAACCAGGAAAGTACTATGAAAAGGATAGACTGCTACTCACCAACATATAGAGAAGGTGTTGAGTAACACAAACCACCATATAGAGGAGATGTTGAGTACACACACACACACACACACACACACACACACACACACACACACATATTGAGGCTGGACTGTGAGCAACTGCATCTGCTGGGAGAAGCAATCTGTGGATGGTGGGGATAAGGAGGAGGGTGGGGCAGAGAAGGTGATGGATAGCAGTATAGGGGTAGTGGATGGTGTGGTGCTGCTTGTGGGAGCATGCAGCGACATGGTGGGGACAGGGTAGGACTGCTATGTGCAGTCAGGAGGTTTGAGGGGGGAGGGGGGAGGGAAGGGAAGAGGAAAAAGAGAGAAGTAGAGGTGGGGAAAAGATTAGTGTGTGGCATTGGTGGAATAGAAGCTTTGTGTGTGTGTGTGTGTGTGTGTGTGTGTGTGTGTGTGTGTTGTCTGTATTGTGTTTGCTTGCTTGAATATGTGTTAGGTTACTACTTTAGAAGGAGGCCATTTGGCTGAAAGCTTAAATGTTATCATCTTTCTGTTACGCCGTCTGTGATTCAACATCATCTCTGTACAGTGAGTAGCAATCTGTTCTTTTCATAATATTGTTATTCCACTCTGGATTTTTCCATTTTTTGACTCATCAAATCAGCACAAGTGTAAAGTCCTTCAGTTTCTATTATGAAGGCATATTTTTGCTGCACACCAAAAAGGTCTGAAAGCCCCAGATATTTTGTTGTTGCTCTGATGAGTTCGATTCGCTGGCTAAGCCAGATATATTGGGAGTTGAAATTTGTGAAGCATGCAGGGTAGCAGTATCTGCAATATATGGATCTGCAATGTACAACGACTGGCTGGCAGCTAATGAAAAGATATCAGTCTTTAGATGCTGGGTTTCCAACTCCATATACAAATAAAAAAGTACTTTGTGGATGTGCATTTATGCTAGAGACTGGAGATGTGCTGTAAAGGTTTCTAATACCTTTTTTCAAAAATACATGCTGCAAAGGAAATAAGATCATAACCTCTCAGGAAGTTGTATTCCCTGAGCACAGCAGGGTAAGGACCTTGTCATTTGCAGGGTCGACATCATTGACAGTTACTCGTCAGTTCGTGTATTAGACAGCAGCACTGTTTTTCACTGTATCTTTTCTAAGAGTAAACCTGGAATAATTGCTATCCAACATTTATTTCCTTGCTCTTCTTGTTCTACTATGTCACACACACACACACACACACACACACACACACACACACACGCTCTCTCTCTCTCTCTCTCTCTCTCTCTCTCTCTCTCTCTCTCTGCAGCCAGAGACAGTGCTAATGTGTGTTTGAGTCGTGCTTGTGTGAATGTGTGTGTAACATATGGCAGTCAGCAGTCTTTTTGTTGTGCCTGACTGTGACAACATCTCTTCTGTATGGTGTGTCGTAGTCTATCCTTTTCATAGTATTTACAAATCAAAGCAGCTTGTAAAGGAACGAGGATGGTGTTGGCACATCAAAGACCCTAGAATTACTCCTGTTTAACAGATATTTGTTGGCAGCAGGAACAATGGAATTTTTACTTTGTTCCGGTTTGCTTTAACTGTTTGCACATGGTTATTACTTGTGAGGAACTGTAGACAGTCATTTCATTGCACTCAGTCTTTATAATTCACAGAATTAACGACCCAGAAAAAAGAAATGCATGATACATTAATACTCTTAAAATTCCACAAGTTTCTTGTTAGAATGCTCAAAGAACTAACACAAAGGTAATTTTGATGCTTGTGCAAAACTGAGTCCTGTAACAGTGACACTGTCATAACACACTACCCAGGTGGTGGAGTGTCACTAGGCAGTTTCAGGAAAAACTGTAAGTGGCTGAAAAGAACCGGGTAGGCAATAGCAAACTGAAAATAAATCCAAAAGGGCAAATTGAGCAGTATTCAAACATGAGGCCAAGCATCTTCAGCAATGTATGAACAAAAGGTGAACAAGCCAACCAAGAGAAATAATCAAGAACAAGTACGTCAGTAGTGTGTGAACACAGGGTGTTACAAAAAGGTACGGCCAAACTTTCAGGAAACATTCCTCACACACAAAGAAAGAAAATATGTTATGTGGAAATGTGTCCAGAAACACTTACTTTCCATGTTAGAGCTCATTTTATTACTTCTCTTCAAATCACATTAATCATGGAATGGAATCACACAGCAACAGAACGTACCAGTGTGACTTCAAACACTTTGTTACAGGAAATGTTCAAAATGTCCTCCGTTAGCGAGGATACATGCATCCACCCTCCGTCGCATGGAATCCCTGATGCACTGATGCAGCCCTGGAGAATGGCGTATTGTACCACAGCCGTCCACAACACGAGCACGAAGAGTCTCTACATTTGGTACCGGGGTTGCGTAGACAAGAACTTTCAAATGCCCCCATAAATGAAAGTCAAAAGGGTTGAGGTCAGGAGAGCTTGGAGGCCATGGAATTGGTCCGCCTCTACCAATCCATCGGTCACCGAATCTGTTGTTGAGAAGCATACGAACACTTCGACTGAAATGTGCAGGAGCTCCATCGTGCATGAACCACATGTTGTGTCGTACTTGTAAAGGCAAATGTTCTAGCAGCACAGGCAGAGCATCCCGTATGAAATCATGATAACGTGCTCCATTGAGAGTAGGTGGAAGAACATGGGGCCCAATCAAGACACCACCAACAATGCCCGCCCGAACGTTCACAGAAAATTTGTGTTGATGACGTGATTGCACAATTGCGTGCGGATTCTCATCAGCCCACACATGTTGATTGTGAAAATTTACAATTTGATCACGTTGGAATGAAGCCACATCCGTAAAGAGAACATTTGCACTGAAATGAGGATTGACACATTGTTGGATGAACCATTCACAGAAGTGTACCCGTGGAGGCCAATCAGCTGCTGATAGTGCCTGCACACACTGTACATGGTACGGAAACAACTGGTTCTCCCGTAGCACCCTCCATACAGTGACATGGTCAACATTACCTTGTACAGCAGCAACTTCTCTGATGCCGACATTAGGGTTCTCGTCAACTGCACGAAGAATTGCCTCGTCCATTGCAGGTGTCCTCGTCGTTCTAGGTCTTCCCCAGTCGTGAGTCATAGGCTGAAATGTTCCGTGCTCCCTAAGATGCTGATCAATTGCTTCGAATGTCTTCCGGTCGGGACACCTTCGTTCTGGAAATCTGTCTCGATACAAATGTACCGCGCCATGGCTATTGCCCTGTGCTAATCCATACATCAAATGGGCATCTGCCAACTCCGCATTTGTAAACATTGCACTGACTGCAAAACCACATTTGTGATGAACACTACCCTGTTGATGCTACATACTGATGTGCTTGATGCTAGTACTGTAGAGCAATGAGTCGCATGTCAACACGAGCATCGAAGTGAACATTACCTTCCTTCAATTGGGCCAACTGGCGGTGAATCGAGAAAGTACAGTACATACTGACGAAACTAAAATGAGCTCTAACATGTAAATTAAGCGTTTCCGGACACATGTCCACATAACATCTTTTCTTTATTTGTGTGTGAGGAATGTTTCCTGAAAGTTTGGCCGTACCTTTTTGTAACACCCTGTATAATCGTCGGTGACTGGATAGCTTTGGATACACCAATGCAACTGGCAAAAGTGCATTCATCTCTGTACCGATGTCTGATTCCAGTGATGATACTTAAGAGATGTAGTAAAACATAGCACCAAACCAGAGAACCACAGATACACACGACTATTACACATGTCTCCCCTTCTGAGATGTGGAGACTCCTGCGCACGGAGGTTCATGCTTGCACATCACAGTTATGTGTCACTTTGCACCAGTGGAAATGCCTCCTTGCCTCTTGGTGCAACAGCTCCATGCACCTGATATGCAATGAAAGTTGCACCAATGTGAACATGCCATTAGTGACATATTCGACAGCTTTCGGATTGGGTAAAAAAGTAATACATTCTTTGCCAAGCAAGATTTGGGCATTCCAGGCACTGTGGGGCAGAGTGGTGCCTCATCAGACAATATCGCTAAAAGTGTATAAAAGAAGTATATGACATTCAGGATGTTTTTGTCCAATGCGTAAGTGATCATCTCTTCAGTTTAGATGAAATAGAAGTAATCTGAGAATACACTACCTGTTGTTACATCCTTCCTACCCTAAAGTGTCAAGGTTTCAGAGATAAAGACATACTCACAAAAATAATTGTTTCGAGCAATTCTGTGCACAATACATACTGTCAAATTGCGTAAGTGATCATCTCTTCAGTTTAGATGAAATAGAAGTAATCTGAGAATACACTACCTGTTGTTACATCCTTCCTACCCTAAAGTGTCAAGGTTTCAGAGATAAAGACATACTCACAAAAATAATTGTTTCGAGCAATTCTGTGCACAATACATACTGTCAAATTGCAGAAACAAACAAAACCAAACATGTAGCCATGTTCTTGCATCCTCCTAACATTTGAGTCTTCCATTGACTAATTCATGTATTCTGTTCCATGTATCACATCATGAAGGAGAATCCTTAGTCATGTAAACTGAGTCTGTATTAACCCTAAAATTTCAGCAATCTCATATTTGGCAAATAGCAGCCCTTACTATCTTAACATTTTATGTCCACTTCTGAATTTTCTTTAGACCACTGGCTCTGCAGTCTGACCACAGCAGCCAGAGACAGTGGGCATTTGTGTGCAAGTTGTGCTTTTGTGACTGTTTTCTAATATGAAAGAAGGACTTTTAGCCAAATACTTAAGTATAAAGTGGTCTTTCCATTGTGCCTTTCGCCAACTCACTATTTCCTCTATATGGTGAGTAGCAATCTATCCTTGAGGTATTGATATGTTACATAATCAAGCTGGGATCCTTTTACTTCCCATTTTGTTTTGGCATCTGCCTCCTTCAAATTTTTTTTTTTTTTTTTCATTTTTAACTAATTACCATTAACATACATGAGTACAATCTGCATTTTCATTAAAGAGAAAGGTTGGCACTCAGTTTTAAAGAACATAGCACCAGATCTAATTTTGTGCTATCAATGAAGAAATAAAGCACAGAACATCACAACCTCAAGGAAAAGTGTAATCCATATGCAAAAGAATGCTCACTGACTTACCTGGCCATTTTTTTGGTGGGAACTTCATGTTCCAGGAATTTGCCATATCATGATGGTAGACATCAAAATGCAGTGGTCCGTAATACTGTGAGGCAACAAAATCAACACCAAAGGTATCCCAAAATGGTCCAAAGGGATTTCCTTCCTTTGCATTACATCCAACATTGTTTCCTCTTTGAGAGTAGCAAAACACTGAAATGATAACAGCAATCAATTACACAAAAACATTCTACATCAGGTAACACATTAGTTCTATTGATTTAATAAAAATGTCTTTTGGGTAAATAAAAAGAGCAGATTATCTACAATCAATTCAAATGGAAAGTGTGCTAAAATGCTACGAGTTCTGAGCATTTCAATGTTACTTTCACTATACTCCTGTTGTTAAAAGAGGGAGTTTGATTTCTCATCGCAAAACTGCAATATGCTTTTTCACTGAAAAGAAAACTGCATTACCACATAAAGAGGCTATTGTACTATGTGATTTTGCTGAAAATTATTCCTTTGTGTTTCAAGCTGAAGCCCAAGGATTCCATTGGCCACAGAGCATCTGTGTGTTGTTTATAAGGCAAAAAATCACAATGAGAGAGAAAAATCTTAGCTACAAATGTTTTGTTTTTATCTCAGGCATTCTGACAAACAACACAGACAGTTTTGATGGCATAATACAAATGCCTGCTGCCGAAGCTAGTCTGCAAAATCAAGTGAATAACCAAATATTAACTTCCAGTTGTTTGAGTGGAGTAAACCAAATATTCCACCAGTTGCTTTATTCTATGTGACAAGTGAGAGCATGCATCAGAAGAAAGAAATTCTGAAAAAAGATCTTATGAACCCATAGCAGTTACAGGGACACAGTTGCTTCTAATTTTAAGGATTTTCAAGTTCATAAATTTCAAGTGGGTTCAGATTCGGAAGGCATACATTTTGAACAGATTACAAGATTTTTTGCTTGTGCTTATTTCAACTAATGGCAGATGGCTTGTGTGTTATCAAGAAATAAAAGAGGAGGAGGAAGTCTTATTTATGCATACTTGTGGACGAGTTCGTTTTTCATACCGAAAAAGACTAGACAAATTGCATGTCCCAAAAATCTTCATACTCTGGAAATCAAAGCCCATAACTGCCACTAGAAAAAAATATAGACTATCAAATGAAGAGATGCAAAAATCATCACAGATTATGTTGCAAAAGAACATGTTTTTATTGCGTTGTTGCTTAAGTTCATAGTGTTTTCCCTAAATAAATACAACAGAGACTTTAATCATGAACAATATATTCTCATTCACTATTTACGACAGTCTGTCAATGCTGGGGTAACTTTCAGATTCCGCAACTCTAGTAATTATGTGGTTTTGACGCAAGGACTCTTCGAGCCATGTTTGGAGCACATTTTTATCTGGAAAGGAAGTTCCTTGAAGGTTGTTCAATAAAGTGGAAAAGGTGAAAATCTGAGGTGCAAGGTCAGATGAAAAATGTGGGTATGGAATGACTTCCCAATTCAACTTCTGTAAGTGTTTTTCAGTCTAGCAGATAGCCAGCAGGCATTATCATGGAGTAGCATCACTTCACGAAGTCCTCTTGGTCATTGTTCTAGCATGGAGTCTGCAAGACATCTCAGATGGACAAAAAATATCAGGAGTGATAGTTACACCCTGAGGAAGCAGTTTGAAGGGCACCACACTGTCACTGTTCCACCAAATGCTTAACATTATCTTCTGTGGTTTTTGTGCAGAGAGTTGCTGCTTTGTTTGGGATCAATCATTCCTTTCTTTTCCTTATGTTAGCATAAAGACACCATTTCTCATCACCAGTAACAATACAGAAAAGGAATGGTCAATGTTGTTCACAAGCCGATTTATGTCTGAGCACGCAGAGACGCCATACACAGATTTTTGTGATTTTTGCTTCGATTTTTAACCTTCCCACTGCATGAAAATGTTGCACGATGAAGGAATGATCACAGTTCATCACATTTGCCAGTTCTTGAGTACACTGATGTGTATCATTGTGGATTAATGCATTTAAATGATCATCAAAAAATCCCGAAGGCCTTCCTGAACATGACAAATCACTAATGTCAAAGCAATCCTCCTTAAATGAGAAAACTGCTTTCTTACCATGATCTGTCCCAACATTTCTGGCTGCCTCTGGTGCTGTCATCCCTCTACTGAACTCAAACAGAAAACTTTGTCAGAAATGTTCTGATTTCTCCACTTGGCACTCCATTTTCTACTTCCACAGTTCCACTCACACTCTCCAAAAGACAAAATGACACTATGTGAAATCAAATAGCAACAATGAAATACAAAATAAAAAATGACAATCAATAAATAAATCCACAGCAACTTGAAAACCAACATGCAGAACAAAAACACTACAAACTTGTGCACCAATCTACCATATCAATAATTCGTCATTCTTTGAGAAGACTACATTATGTCATTTAAAAGGAAACTGTGATATATAATCTTAATCTCTAATAAGATCATAACTGGATAACAATGCATTTCTTGTTGAAGATAAGTAGAACATTTCTCATTGCAAAGCACACCAATAACTTACTGTTTAATAGTCACAGCTACAACAATGTTTAGTTAATAACGTTGCTGCGAGCAGCGTTGCATGCAATGTGGCATAGCAATTAGCAACACTAGTTGGCATGCAGTGGGCTGCCAGCGGCACTTATTTATTATTTAGTGTGTATCACTTCTGGAAGGTTCTCAAAATTTCTTGTTTGTAATTTCTGTATGTTCTGGAATATTCTATGTTTCTATAAATAACAGTATTCTCTGTCAAGGAGTTCAGTTCTTTCCTATTCTGGTTGTATGTTGGTATTCATAATAAATGCACTTTTAGTGATAAGTGTTTTGGGTTTGGGCAGGATCCTGGTTAAGACGTGACATCGTTTGGTGGAGATGCCAGTTACTTCAAAACATCTACGTCACTGTGGCTCCAGTTAGGCAACATAAAGGCCATCGCCTACAGCAACAGGCACCAGACGACAAATAGTACATTGTCCCAAATCACTAAATACAACAGGTAGAATGACATAATTTGTTCATCAAATGTGTACCTTGACTTGTATGTCACAGCTCTCAGTGGTTTGAGAACAATGATGAGGAGCCAACAACTGGGATAAATTCCAGGCAGAACTGATGAAAATGTTTGGCAACGACCAGCATAAGTCCACTTAGCACAACAACTGAAGAACAATGTCCAATGTCATGAGGAACTACAAAGTCTTACATGCAAAATATTTTTGCTCCATGCCACATTGTGAAACTGATCATGACAGAAGTTAATAAAATCACACAGTTGATTAACAGTCACTTCAGACATGAAGACATGTCCCACTGATAAATTCATCAAGTGGTGCCACTGCTTGTGGGGCACCACGATGACCTTACCTCTCACGCACTAGGTTGTAAGAGAAGAGGTAGACATACCCCATATGGCAGGAGGTAGTAAAGAATGTTGAAGAAGAAGAAGAACTGTAGCCTTTCGTTTAACAACAACCTCTACCGTCAGTAGAACATGCCAGGACGAAGGGACTTTGCACACTCAGACTTAAGCTGCAGCTTTCAGATGACGGCCTAGTGCCTGATCAGTGATCACTATAGCACCAGATGTCAACCATCACAACAGTTCTATAAATGCCAATCAACTGCAGATGATACAGTTGACCTGTAGGACAAACCTTATTGCCATACCCTGGACTACGTCACTCCCCAACACACTTAGCCTAGTGATGGGACAACCACCTGGTTTTAACTATAGATTGGCAAGCTGATTTTTGTTCAGTTGAATGAAACAACTGACAAGACTGGCAGCTACAGCAGCAATATGAATGTTTTCTAACAGTCTCCAGATTCGATTGACTTCATTTACACACTTTTTCAGCCTTTTCGGTTATACACAAAGCATGACTAGAGTTCTCTACTTTTCCAGAGACAAATAATGTTTTGTTTTTCAAGAAAAAGTGGATAAAAAGCATGAGTACTTTCAAAATTTATGTATTTATTTGATTCTATACAAATTTTTCATACTTCTAGGATTAAATGTGGGTTTTTGGTTGGTTTTGAAAGGCTGGCAACTGTTGCCACAGTATAAATTTAGTTTAAACAAATATACAGTCACTTTTTTGTTTAAATTTTTTGAAGCCCTGTCTCTTTCTTCCCATTGTTTGGTGATTTTATCGCTTTCTTTTTAAGCATATACTGCTACTCGTGAGAAGTATTTTTTGTGGGAAATATTTGTCATCATTTGTTAATTTTCTTTGAATTTATTTAAGTGTCATAATAGGATCATCTTTGCAGATATTGTATACGCATTGAGTAACTTTACGATAACTTTTTATCCAGTCATATGATTTCCATTCCCATGCCACTGTACATTCCAGCATTTTGATCTAGTGGCATGGGAGTGGTGGGGTGGGGTGGGGTGGGGTGGGGGACAGGAGGAGTCTATCATGCTCTTGGTGCCACTTGCAAAGGGGCGCCAAATGGTCGCCGAGACAAACAAGATTTTCCGGAAAATATATTACTGTAGAAAATTCTGTGCATTATATTACTTTATGTAATTCTGGATGGGAGGCCAATAAAGTGTAGTGTCTTACTCCAGGCCTCCAGGCACTAAGGAGGGGGGAGTAAAGGGTCACAGCCCAGGTGCGAGTTACGTTTGCTATGCAACTGTTTTCATCTAGACAAAGTTATCTATTAAATAAATGACTATTCATAAATGTGGATGGAAAACTGAACTGAAAGCTATGTATTGGCACTCACTCAATAAAAAGAAAATATTGGAACAACAGTAACAGTGATGACAAGAGATAACAAAGCGCAGTAAACAATAGTGATTTAACAATGGCAAAACTCTCAAATGTTTCGACTCGGAATTAAATGTGTCAGAATACATCAAGTGTTTACATTCAGTTTCTCTGAGAGACTGGTTTCATTCAAAAGCATGAATTAATCATTCAACCCACACATAAAAGATTACGGCCAAGTAAGTCAACTGTTTTTCAACAACTAACTGAATCAACTGTTTTCATTTGGCTGTTCCCATCATCACTACATAATCATTCACCTTCATTGTACATAGTTATCAGCCATGTGCCTAGCAGCTGAATTCACGTAAACTAAGAAAGGTGACCATCTATGGAGATGAAGTAAACATCGATGAAGCCTGCCCGGTTAGCTGTGCGGTCTAACACACTGCTTTCGGAGTGGAAAGGCATGCCGGTCCCCAGCACAAATCCGCCCGGCGGATTAGTGTCGAGGTCCAGTGTACTGGCCAGTCTGTGGATGGTTTTTAAGGCAGTTTTCCATCTGCCTCAGTGAATATGGCCTGGTTCCCCTTATTCTGCCCCAGTTACAGTATGTCAGTGATCACTGTGCAAACACTTTCTCCACATACACATACACCATACTTACTCTACCACTCAAACATTGGGGTTACACTCGTCTGGTGTGAGACGTTCCCGAGGGGGACGGGGGAGAGGGGGGGGGGGGGGGGGGGGGGTTAACTGCACAATAACCCTGGCCCTGGGTTCAGTGCGGGGCGGCGGTGGGGCTAGTGGACTGCAATAGCCTGGTGTGAACCACTGAAGGCTATGGCAGGGAAAAAGCCTCTCTGTCGTTTCTAGGTCCCCAGTTCCATACAATACAATACAATACAACCAATGATGAAAATCCTATATGGATGAAAGTCATCAAATTGTGAGGAAATCACATTGACATCATCAGTGGCCAACTTGTCTGGGCACTAGTTGACTTAGGGGCTTGTTTATTTGTTAATGCTTATCATCTCCAGCTATAGAAGATTATGTTCTATGATACAAAAGTGATCGTGCTGAAATTCACCGACAAGAGAAACCCTTCCAATTTGTCATTTTATCAGCATGTAGTCACAATGTTATTGTGAGATGGGACTTCTTGCAGGTATAATAACCAGTCAGACTGCAAGAACGGAGCTCCAGACTGGCAAAGACATTTCAAGAAGCACACTTAAAAGATTGCACTGGGTGGATGTTTGCTGTTAAAGACATTGTTGGCCGGCCACTGTCAACAAAACTAGTTCCATTCATCTGTTAAACTGTGAAGCTTCTGTCGGCTGCAAAAAGTTACTCAACCTCATTAAGGAAAACTATGTGCCAGTGACATCATAAGCATTTTAGGTGGTCAAGATGAACTCTGCCTCACTAATTGTCATGAGCAGTCCCAATTCTTCCCTAAAGCTATGTGCATAGGAATAGTTGAACCATTCCAGGAAGGGCAGCTTAATGCCATTGGCAAAAAACTGTGCTCTGCTACCACTACAGACAATTCAATGAAGGAAGCTACCATCGAACTGTAAATAGAGTCCGGCCTAACCAAGGAACGATGCTGATGAATGTTAGCTGTTCCGCACCAATTTCTGAATGCTTTCAGATCTGGAGTGGAGGAAAGAAGGACCAAACGGCCCATGGTTCAACACCGTGTTAACATTGGGGAGCATCCACTCATCAGCCAGCACTCATATAGGGCCCAGCACTCATATAGGGCATCATCGCTTGAATGAGGTATAGTCCAGGAGGAAGTGGAGAAGATGTTGCAAAACGACATCACTGAACCTTCAGAAAGTCCTTGATCATCTCCTGTGTTCTCTTCAAGGTGGAGGATGGCACTTGGCATTTCAGTATTGACTACTGACAACTGAACAAAATTATAAACAAGATGTCTACCCATTGCTGAGAATTGATGACACCCCACACTGATTGAGGGGAGCAAAGTATTTCTTGCAACTATGGACATAAAGAGAGGCTACTGGCAAATTGAGATTGATGAGGCTGTCCAGGAATAGCCTGCCTTCATTGCTTCTGATAGCCTGTTCAAGTTCAAAGTAATGCCGTTTGGACTAAGTAATGCTCCAGTCACCTTCGAGCATACGATGGATGGACAACCTGCTCAATATCTTGATATTTGGATGACATAATCACATTTTACAAAGACATTTGGGGAACACCAAAGCCGCCTGACAAACATGCTGAAGTGCGTTCAGATTGCAGGCCTCTGACTGAATTCGAAAAAGTGCCTCTTTGCCACCCCAGTAAATAATCTTGGGGCATCTACTTAATGGCAATGGAGTCTGCCCTGACCCAGATAAAGTAACAGCAGTCCCAGATAGTCTGATTCCTTGGCACATTTGTGGTGTGAGAAATTTTCTTGGAAGGTGGTTGTATTACTGTTGAGTCGTAGAAGACTTCTGTACCAAGGCAGCGAGAAGCTAAATTTTCCTGGAAGAAAGATCTTTCCTTGTACTTAAAGAGGCACTAAAATCATCTCCAGTCCTAGCAATGCAGTATGAGGATGCTGAGACACAGCTCCACACTTGATGCTAGCAATTATGGAATAGGTATCAATTCAAAAAGATCCCGGAAAAGTGATAGCTTACACTTCCACAATACTCTCCAGGTCTGAGAGGATCTACTCTACAACTAAGAATGAGTGCCTTGCAGCTCTGGCCATATTTACTTGGTAACACATTCACCACTGTGACAAATCACCATCCTCTATGCTGGCTGAATACCCTGAGGGATCCATCAGATCGATTGGCGAGAAGTGCACTGAGGCTTTAGCAGTACATCACAGTGGTATACAAAAGCAGATGCAAACATAAGGACACCACCTGCCTTTCAAGAAATCCTTTGCCAGAATACAGTGGTGTCGATGAAGTCTTTGTCATCACTGCATTAAATGACATTGGTACTGAACAAGGAGAAAATCCACCACTGCTAAAAACAGAAGCCTTGAAGAATGAGGAACTAACCAAAGATTAATTCCAGTTAATAAACTGAACATTGTGTAAGAGGAATCAGGATCCGATCGCATGGACATGGCTGCTCATCCTCCCAGCTCATCTATATCCCGAAGTTTTTCCATAGCACTCCGACTTCTGGCCACCTTGGACTCATGAAGACTATACAGAATCAGACACAGGTATCACTGCCCAGGTCTTTTCTGATCCATTAACACTAAGCTCCAGAAATTGATAGTTCCTCAAAGAAGACATTGTTTTGAAGCAAGGGACACCACGTGTGATGCTCTCTGATCATGGAAAAGTTTTCCAGTTGAGACTAGTATCAAATGTAATTTCATGTTGTTACACCACACCTAAAGAATGAGAACTACCTACCTCCCACAGATTAATGGTCTCACAGTATGCTTTAACAAAAGCTTGGGTCTTAGTGTAGGTTGATGCTGAACAGAGAGATTGGGATACAATACTGCTTGTAGTGACATTCGCATGCAACTCAGTGAAGCAAGACACTACAGGCTTCACACCATCCTTTCTGCTCCATGATCATGGTGCCAAAATAACAATGGATGCACTATTTGCGTTTCAACTGGAAAACACTCAGGACAATTATGTGGAACACCTCATCACCAGTACCAAAGACAAGACAACTTCTCACATAAGGACCTTGGGTGACCATGAGAAAATGCTACTTTCAGCTATACTTTATCCTCCAACACTTGTCAGGCATCACATATGAAGTTTAAGATTCTGACCCTTTATCAAGAAGATAAAAACTGAGTTGTCGTCCATGTCCTCTGTGTGAAACCTTACTACAGTCCTGAGTCGCAGATTGGTAATGGGGGTTCTCGTTCATGGAAACTTAAGACCATCTTGAGATTCACAAATCCTCAATGGAAGGGCTACATTCAATTATTGCACGGTAAGGAGAAGTGGCAACACAGCCAGAATGTGAGGATCCACTAGTGCTGCTATACAAAGGACCACTGGCAAGATCTAGATCCAGAATGCTGTAATCAGCTCCAATGGGAACTTCTGAAACAGCGGGACACAGTTTCTCCAGGAGAGGAAGCAATGCTGTTAGCTGTGCTGCATGCAATGTGATGTAGTGGTTACTATCACTGACTGGCTTGCTGCAGGTTGCCAGTGCAAATCTGACCAACAGCTATTTGTTATTTAGGCCATGTCCTACGTAAGCGACAGAAGTGACTGACAGCATGTGACAGCTTCAGGCGACAAAACACAACCGCAGGTATAGTTACAGAAGTGCCCTACTTGAGTGACATCTGTGTTGCTGCCTGTCCCCCGCTGCAACTGGCAACATTTGAATTCAAATGTGTTTGAATCTTGTCGCTGCAGCATATGTGACAGAGAGTGACAGCCACGTGTCTTCTCGGCAAAGCAGTGGAGCGGATGCACCTGCAGCTATGTAATGCTTATCATCTGATTTTAAGAAAACTATTCGGTGAAAAAATTTGATTCTTCTGCATCTTACAGCTCGATGCCTAAATGATAAAAGTCTGAATTTATTTTCATTATTCATCATAGTTACTGTGCTGTATGAAATTGGGTACATGGCTGCCAGAAATTTTTAAGAATTTGCAGAGGTAAAAATCACATTGTGTAGACATTCCGTATAGTTCATTTAAGGCCATACATTATTGCATATGAAATGTAACCAATATATCTAAATTGTATTTAAAGTTGAGACCAGAATGACATTTCTTTTCATTCTTGAGATATTGGTTGTTATATCCACGGATGGGTCGCTCACGGCGCATCTGAACCTTTCCTGCTCTTTGGGAATCAACTGGTCGTAAAAATCGTCTTACCTCTTAAATGGTTCAAGATATCGAAACGACGATTTTTGGAAATGAAAGCACACAGAATGGATTATTTTATTGTATGATTAACACTCGATATGTTTTTGTAAACACATGAGCAGAGCGAAAACAAGACTCCCTATAAATTACTCCATTAGGTTTTGTCCTTATTTTCATAGCCAAACAAAGGGAAAGAAACAGTTAAACGGGATATCAATGTGACCAGCGTGAGGTCTAGTTTTGCATGAAAATATTTAACTACTTGAAAGTAATCAGGATAATTAATGACAACTTAATTAATGAGTTGAGGAAACATCGAAATATTTCATGAAAAGCTGCTGCCAAGCTATGTAAATGAAGTGTCAAAAATTTCATCTCTTCAAGGCCTAGCTATTTTGCACATAAAAAGATACATTTGTGCGGTATTTAAATGTCAAGAAGGCTTCCTTCGAATCAAGTATGTTAGGAAGACAAACGAGGAGTCAAAGATCATGCTTTCTGAATAAAACTTGAAAATAAAAAAAAAATAAAAATGAAAGAAATCAGTCAAATATTCCATGAAATGATTTGTGAAAAAGAAGTAAGTAGATCAGATAAATGTTTTACATGCCTTTGAACGATGCTCGAAATCATGAACAGAAAATGAGGTGCACTAAACGCTTCCCTAAAAATTTTCCTTTCATACTTTAAACAAATCATTACACAAAATGTTTGACATCCTTTTCAAAAATTTTATATGCTTCACTTTTACAGATTATTTAGATTAATTGAAACGCTTGACCTTAACACTGACTGCTGATGAATTAAATTCGCAGTGTCAAATATCTGTAAAATTTCATGGCTCATTGTAATTTATTAGGAATTTCATGTGTGTGACATACTGGGAAAGGTGTGTATAAACTTAAAGATCAAGTTCTTTGGCAAGACCTTAAAAATATACTTAGCGATGCAGTATAAACAGTAAAAATAAAACTTAGTATACAGCATTGTAACTGAGTCAGTTAAAATATAAGAAGAATGCGGAATCGAACCCAGGGCTTTACAAAGCACGTAATCACAAACTGTAACGCTACCACTACCCCACAGCTGGCTGTTTTTTTAGCCAACAGTCTCTTTATTTATGTGTGTATTTGTTCTTGATCATGTAAAAAATATTCATATTTAATTTATTGATGAGAAAGTCAAATGCGCTTCTGCTCATTCACGTGTATTCGAAGAATTTGTCTGCTCATCTTCATAGTTGATGATATTTATGAAATCCTCCATGGAGATTCGTCCCTTTGTAAATTTCATGCAAAGCATTCCTCTTCGCTTTATTTTCTTAAATAAACCTAATTTTGTAGCCTTACTCTCCAGTTACAGCATTCTAGAGTTTAGGGGTGCCATTTTATAAAAACAGGTGGTCGGCTCTAAACAGCCGTCTTGTAGCGCAACATGGTACTCGCACGTAGGACACCCGAGCTTTTTGCCTAATGCTGCTGCTTGTTGCTGGAGTGTCGCATATCCAGAAATTCCTCGCTGTCGGTCGCTCACGTAGGGCACGGCCTTAGAGTGTATCATTTCTGGATGGTTCTAGAAATTTCTTATTTTGTATATCTTTGAATATTTGATGTTTGTATGAACAGCAGTACACACACTGTCCAGAAGTCCAGTTATATTAAGTTTTGGCTGTATGCCGGTACTTATAATGTAGCTTCAGTGCTAAGTATTACTTCACTGACGACCTTGCCTTCAGGTCTGGACTAAATTCTAGTTGTGACGGGGCAATATTATTTAACATTAATGTACTTGTAAATAAAAGTAAATTAATTAAATTTTACGTAGTCTTCATTGAGTGTGTTATTACGGTTTTGGTTAAAATATTTTCACAGTTAACATGGAAAAGCCAAATTTGATTGTAAATTTAAATGTACCACTCTAACAATGTAATAAACTGACTGCCATCAATTTTAAAAAGATGTGACAGCCTTAATTTGGTTTTGTCATTTAAGGTTTCAATTACAACTTAGTTGTAGTTCTACAGGCTATGTGTCAGTAAAAGAAAAGTTGTATTAATGCATTTGTACTAGAATACTAGCATGAAATTTGGCACATACATTAACAAATGCTGTATTACTAACACTTTTTTTTTTTCAAAACAAAAAAAAAAAATCTGATTTTGGAATTATATGAATTACAAAAAATTTTGGTTCAAGAAGAATTCAGTATTTTTATGAACATGGTCAGGCAACAGCTTGGAAGATGGTTGGTTGGTTGGTTTAAAAGAGGGGGGGAAGGGACCAAACTGTGAGGTCATCGTCCCTTGTCCCCAGTAAAATAATTACACACCGGAAAGAAGAAAAGAAAGGAGATGTACAGCACAATAACAAGAGAAAGGAAGAACCAGAAGAATGTCCGAAGGACAAAAAACACTACTATGCACAGAACAGGAAAAGAAAACCATAGAGTGAAGCAAGAAACAGATAGAAGGGTTAAAAACAAGAGAGCAGATGACTGGCCGACCACGAGAATAAAAAGGAAAAGCCAACCACTCTGCGACACATTTGAACATCCACCCTAAAAGCATTAGAGTGGAGAACACAAAGCGACAAAGGGCATGCACTAAAACTTACATAGAATGATAAAACCAACCGTCGCATATAAAATGTAAAACTAAATTAGCCGATGAGGCATCGTCAGCTAAAATTAATAGCAACGAGTCCGGTAACTGAAGAGTCCATCCCAGGGCATCCAAAGAAGGACAGCTCACTAAGATATGGGCCACTGTCAGCCGGGTGCCGCACCGACACTGAGGTGGGTAATCATGGCGCAGGAGGTAGCCATGTGTCACCCAAACGTGGCCAATGTGGAGCCAGCAGTGAACCACAGAATCCCTGCGAGAGGCCTGCATGGAGGACTGCCACACATTCGTAGTCTCCATAATGGCATGCAGTTTGTTGTGCGTGCTGAGTCTATGCCATTTCATCTCCCAAAGCCGTAAAACCTTGCGGCGTAGTACTGAACGCAGGTCAGTTACAGAGAAGCCAATCTCCATAAGTGGTTTCTGCATAGCCTGTCAGCAAGTTCGTTGCCTGGGATTCCGACATGACCTGGGTTCCGGACAAACACCACTGAATGATCGGACTGTTCCAGGGCATACATGGACTCCTGGATGGTCACTATCAAAGGATGACAAGGGTAGCACTGGTCGAGAGCTTGTAGGCTGCTCAAGGAGTCAGTACACAGAAGAAATGCCTCCCCAGGGCATGAATGGATGTGCTCAAGAGCACGAAATATAGCCACGAGCTCGGCAGTGAAAACACTGCCGCCATCGGGCAAGGAATGCTATTCAATATGTCCTCCATGGACATACGCAAAGCCAGTGTGAGCATCAGCCATCGAGCCGTCGGTGTAAACCACTTCGTGGCCCCGGTACATGTCAAGAATTGAGAGGAAGTGGCAGAGGAGGGCCGCGGGGTTAACTGAGACCTTAGGGCGATATCAAAGGTCCAGGCGGAGCTTAGACCTAGGTGTACACCATGGAGGTGTACATGAATGGACCTCAAGTATAGGTGGTAAAGGCAAGGACTCCAGTTCAGAAAGAAAGGATCGGACACTAACTGCAATTGGAAGCCCTGACCTGGGTTGCTGATGCGGGAGATGAACCATTGTGGATGGGAAAAGGAGACTGTGATTCGGATGCGCAGGAGAACTACGAATGTGTGATATATAACTGGCCAGCAGCCCCACTGTGGTGCACTGGGCAGTGGAGGGTATTGAGGTGCTGCCAGCACTTCTGCTTAAGCTGATGTGGGTGAGGAAGCCAAGTCAATCGGGTGTTGAAAACCAAACATGGACACGTAAAGTATGAAGCAACAGGAAATTATGGATAAAAATCGGGAGTGGGCCTCAGATACCCCACTCGTATAGTGTGGTAAGGATATGATGTCACCAGGTTGTGTCAAACGCTTTTTGTAAATCAAACAATACGGCAACCAGGTGTTGGCGTCTGGAAAAGACTGCTCAGATGGCAGACTCTGATACACAAGATTATCAGTGGTAGAGTGACCCTGGCGGAAGCTGCCCTGACATGGAGCCAGTAGGCCATGTGACTCCAGGACCCAACCCAACCGCCAACACTCTATACATTCCAGTAGTCTACAAAGAACGTTGGTGAGGCTGACCGGCCGATAGCTATCCACATCAAGTGAGTTTTTACCGGGTCTGAGCACCGGAGTGATGGTGTTCTCTCACTATTGCAATGGAAAGACGCCATCGCACCACATCCAGTTGAAGATGACGAAGAGATGTCACTTGTAGTCAGATGAGAGATATTTAATCATCTGACTATGGATCTGATCTGGTCCAGGAGCTGTGTCGGGGCAATGTGCAAGAGCACTGAGGAGCTCCCACTCTGTAAATGGGACATTATAGGATTCACTGTGGCATTTAGAGAATGAGAGGACTTTTCCTTCCAGCCGCCGTTTGAGAGTGCGAAAGGCTGGGGCTAATTATCCAACACAGAGGCTTGAGCATAGAACTCAGCAAAGTGCTTGGGAATCGCATTTGCGTCAGTAGATAAAACGACATTTATGTTAACGCCGCAAACACCTGTTGGGGTCTGGTACCGGAAAACACGTTTGATCTTTGCTCAGACTTGGGAGGGTGATGTATGGCACCCAATGGTCGAGACATATCTCTCCCAACACTCTGTTTCGTCGTTTGATAAGTTGGCAAACGCAAGTACGGAGACGTTTAAAGGCTTTGTAGTGCTCCATGGAAAAATGCCGCTTATGCCACTGTAGAAGTTGCTGACGCTCCTTAACTGCTTCAGCGACTTCCGGCGACCACCAAGGGACTATCTTTCGCTGGGGGCACTCTAAAGAGTGAGGAATCGTGCTTTTTGCCACAGAAATGATTGTTGTAGTCACCTGCTCAACCATCACATTGATGTTCCCGTATGGAGGAGATTCAATGGTGAGAGCAGAGGTGAAAGTTTCCCAGTCCGCCTTGTTTAAACCCCATTTGGGCAGGTGTCGATGGGCTTGATGCTGGGGCAGTGACAGGAAGATGAGGAAGTGGTCACTATTACACAGGCCGTCATGTGCTCTCCAGTGGACAGATGGGAGAAGTCCTGGGCTGTAAATTGATAAATCAATGGCCGAGTGACTACCTTGAGCCACAATGAAATGTGTGGCAGCCCCAGTATTTTAGAGGTAGAGGTTGAACAGAGACAGTAAAGCTCTGACATCACTGCCTCAGCTAGTAAGCACGGTGCCACCCCACAAGGGCATTAAAATCTCTCCCAAATGTAGGAAAAGTTTAGGGAGTTGATCAATGAATGCAGTTAATACATTCAGGGATACTACACCATCTGGAGGAAGATATACATTGCAGACAGTTATTTCCTGCACCGTCCTCATTCTGACAGCCACAGCTTCAAGAGGGGTTTGAAAGGGCACAGGTTCACTACAGACTGAGCTTAGAACATAAACGCAAACTTCACCTGACACTCAATTACAGTCGCTACAGTTCCTGTAGTACCCCTTATAGCCATGGAGGGCAGGGGTCCACATTGCCGGGAACCAGGTTTCATGGAGGGCAATGCAGAAAGCAGGTGCAAAGCTTAACAGTTGCTGTAGCTCAGCCAGGTGGTGGAAAAAAACTGCGGCAATCCCAATGGAGGATGACATCATCATGAGACTGGGAAGGCATGGAACATTCAATGAGGCAGTTTACGCCTCAGGGTCACCTGCTGCCACCGAGCAGTCTATATCCATTTTGTTCGAGGGTCCGGCGAGATCTAGGTCTTCAGCGGATGCCAGGATCTCCACCTCATCCACAGACACAGAGCTTGGAGGTAGCGGTGGTGTGGGTGTCACTGCAATGGCCTTGATCTTGGGGACCTTCCTTTTGGATTTCTCTTGCTGTTCCTTGGGTTTCCCTGGCTGGGAGGACTTCACTGATTCAGTCTCCCGGACTGAGGATGAGCGTGAAGCCCTGTGACCAGCTGCTTTTGGGCTCTTCAGCCACTGGCAGGTGTCATCTTTTCCACTAGAAGAAACCTGGGAAGGGAGTGAGCCAAGGGACCCCTTCCTAGCAAGAGCAGCCGAAGAAGTTGTACGCTTCTCTGGCTTAGATGTGGGGATGCATGTCCCCAATGGTTGGGAGGGGGTGCTCCTTCTGAAGTGCATGGTGCAGGAGCAACAGGGAGGGAAGTGCCCCCACCATCAAGGGGGCAGGTGTAGTCTTCTGGCTCTGAGAGGTGACTGGGGTTGGCGGAGCTTATGGAGCTAGAACTGTTGTGGTGGCGGCTAAGATGATGTCATGCGCACAGGATGTAGGCGTTCAATTTTCCTCTTAGCCTCAGTGTAGGTCAGTTGGTTCAGGGTCTTGTACTCCATGATTTTCCCTTCTTTCTGGTGAATTCTGCAGTCTGGCGAGCATGGTGAATGGTGCTCTCCACAGTTGACACAGATGGGAGGCGGGGCACAAGGAGTATTGGAATGTGATAGGCGTCCGCAATCTCGACATGTGACACTGGAAGTACAGCAGGAAGACATCATTTAAAGCACCACATTGGGAGGGATATAGGGTTTTACATCGCAGCAGTAGACCATCACCTTGACCTTCTTGGGAAATGTATCACCCTCAAAAGCCAAGATGAAGGCACCGGTGGCAACCTGATTATCCCTCGGACCCTGGTGAACCCACCAAACGAAATGTACACCTCGCCGTTCCACACTGGCGCGCAAAAGAAGGTCTGCAAAAGAAGGTCCCTGTGACGTATGATACCCTGGACCATATTTAAGCGCTTATAGGGACGTGATGATTACAGAAACATCCCCCAGCTTGTCAAAAGCGAGTAACGCCTGTGACTGGGCAGAGGATCCTGTTTTGATCAAGACTGACCCACATCTCATTTTGGACAAGCCCTCCACCTCCCAAAACTTGTCTTCTGAATGTTCAACAAAAAACTGCGGCTTCATCATGAAAGATTCCCAATCATCTCTCGAACATACAAGGTATCAGGGTGAATAACAGCCGCTGCCATCATTAGCCTGACATTCCTCCCATGGTGTGGCCAGGGAGGGGAACAATTTGGGGTTGCACTTCTGTGCACTGAATTGAACTTGTGTATGCTTAGAGACTGCTGGTGTTTAACCACCAACAAAAGATGACGTACTACACTTCACTGCGTGTCATCCACCCTGATGCCACCCACTCCGATCAGGGGCCCTCCCCACGGGCGCCACCCAGCCACAGCAAAGGCCACCTGACAGGATGTCCATTGCCGGGAGTCCCGATGCCCCAGGGGGATGGGCGTCTACCCCTTGGCATACATGGGGAGTTAACGGTGGAGGCATCGGCAGAGCGATCCCTGTGTGGACAGGGGGCTACAACCAACAGGGTACATGGCGGCCCCACCACAACAGACTGGCTACCGTATTGAATATCAGGTGCAACCAAGCAAACAAGTCCATTATCATCGTCAGCATGGAAAACAATGCTGCACAGTTGATGGAAAAATACGCACCCAGGAGGGTGACCTCGCCCAACAGTTGGAGAATGAGCAGAAGTGCACATGCACGTCTATGAAGGATGCGATAGGTGTCGGCACATGAAGGACACAATGCACCATGTAAGGCGCCCTTTCCCCAATTGGCTCGCTCTTTGGGAAAATTTTGAAAAATGAAGGTCAAACCCTACAGGGGACCATCACAAAGGCTGAAACCTGAGACACTCCTTTTAGTCGCCTCTTATGACTGGCAGGAATACCTATTCTAACCCCCGGACCTGCACAGGGGAAAGCTTGAAAGAAACTAAGGTACGGTTGTTTCAAGGTTTCAAAATGTGTCAAACATTGCAGAATTTCTGAGTATTTAAAATTAATAATAAAAAACAACTTGGTATTTTTCATGTGAACATCTATTATTGGTACAGAAAAATATGAAAAATCTGACATGTCAAGAGTCAAATTATTTGTTGATTTCACGTGGACTGTCCCTTACTCCATGAAAGTTTTTTTTTCTCTCTCTTTTTGGAGAGAGATATTGAACACAGTGATGAGTAAATCGTGTTTCGTATAAAGAAGAAGACAATTTTATACATGGTCAGCATGTTGCCGTGTTTTTCACTGAGAAAGCGTACTGTTATTGTAAAACTGACTTGTTCCAGACCATAAGGAAATGTAACCGCATCATGCAATAAAAATTATTTTATTGAATGGAAAAAATTTTTCTATACTGAAGCAGGTCAAATCTCAATAAAATGTGTAAGACGAGAGAAAAAAAATAGAAGAAAATAATGAATTATGTAGAGCAATACCAAAGAGAAAAACAGGCAACTGTCAAACACAAATTTTAATGGAGTCAAAAAGAGAGATGGTATTACGTGGAATGACTAGTGTATAATCTCCAAGCTACTGGAGGTCCAGTGATACTGAGTGCTTCCAGTACACTGTATATCAAATGTTGTATCTGTGGCATTTTGTGGTGGACAGTGGAAAGAAAACCTATTCACATAACTCCTACGAACTGTAATTGCGTTAATTTTATCTGCATGTTCCTCGCTGAGGTTATAATGGGGAGTGAAGAATAGTGTTAAGATCTTCAGTGACTACAATTATACTAATAGCCAAGTGCACTATGGTATTGTATGTCCTGATGGTACCATTGTCAATGGTGTTCTGCATTGGTGCAAGACAAAATGAGGGCACAGCAGAGAGTAGGCATTGTTGGTTTGGGTAAGAATTTCGCTACCTGGTCATCGACACCAAGGGATGGCTGGAGCTGTGGGAGTTAAGTTTTGAGTGCCACATAGCTTGGTCACACCTGTAAGTCTTTCACAGTGTTGCACTGAATATATAGTTCCTTTTAACAATGATGTGCTTTCATTTTCAGCTGCCTTTCCTTTGTAATGAGTGTAAGCAATTGTCTGGACTGGAAACAGCTATGTAGCACAGAATTACAATGTGTTTTGCGGCTGCCTAAATTTTGATCCTCTGTGCATGAATAAAATTATTCAAACATGTTCCAGCACAAACATTATGTTATTCATGGCTGTAATTTTCAGCACCTGCCATATCTTTTTTTTTTTTTTTTTTTCAGAATAAAATTTAGTCATCAGTTGCAATTATATTTTCATATTTTTAATATTTGCAGCTGATGACTAAATTTTATTCTGAAAAATAATGTGCTTTTATTTGTACTTTACTATGAATTACAGATATCTAGTTACTGAGACTGTGCGTTCTATTGAGATTATCTTGCATTACAAGTTTCTCTTATGTAACTATACATAAGTTCTTTTGTACGTAAATCAGCAATTAACTAGGGATTGTTATATCTTTGAACATCCCATGCAATCTTAACATCACTTTCTGCAATCAGTAAATTCTCAATCAGCTTACGTGGCTCACCACACTAGACAACTACTATTAATAATAATAATAATAATAATAATAATAATAATATCACTGGACCTCAATTGAGAATTCATTAGTAATAACTAAAGGAATCACAAAAATGTGTGAATTCTGCAATGCTATCATTGAATTTTGGCAATGAAATTGCTAGGATGTTTATCTTACAAGCAATGCATGAACTTGTGGAATGAGCAAGTAAGAGAACATTTGACAGGAGTAATGTCATTTATTTATTTTTTTTTTTTTCCGTGTCCAAACACAAGTCTTCAAACGACCCCCTGCCTGCTGCATAATGAATCTTCCATGTCATTAACCTCAGAGAGTGGATGTGGCGGTATTGAGTTTTACTTGTATTTAGCAGTAAGTGTCTAATGTCGTTGAGAGTGGATCCCTCATGAAAGCTGTTAATAAATATGGAGAACCTTGTCACCTATGATGTGATCATTACTCTATTCTTGACTAAACTTCGAATTATTTAGGAATAAGGGAGATGACTCACTCAAAGGCAGAAGAACTGTGTACAGACTTAGCTAGCTTTTGGAATGAAATACCTTTTTCAAGCTAGTAGGAGAAAACACACACACACACACACACACACACACACACACACAGAGTCAGTCACATGCACACACCTGTCTCCCCACATTGCTCTCAGTTGACTGCCAACTCTTTTTTTCTGGCCCACAGTGATTTTACTAGAGTCAGGGGGGATGCAGCATGGGATGTGGTGAGGGTTGGAGAGAGGCAGGAGGCGTCTAACGGTTCATGGGGGAGTGAGGAGCCATCTGTGGGCTAGCTGGGGGTGCAGGTAGAGGGGGCAGGTGGCAAATGACGGCATGTGATTTCCCAGACTAGGGCGTGAGATGGCAGGGGAGGGTGCATGCGCACGCATGCACGCACACACGCACACACGCACACACACACACACACACACACACGTGGGTGGGGTGGGGGACAGCGAGTTACTTTAGAATTAGGCCAGGGAGGCTACAGGGGCGAAGGATAGCTCCCACCTGAGCAGCCCAGAGAAGTTTTTGGTAATGGGGAGGAGCCAGATGGTATGGATTGTGAAGCAACCATTGAAATCTTGCATTTTGTGCTCTGCTGCATGTTGTGCCACTGGATGGTCCATATTGTTTTTGGCAACAGTTTGGTAGAAGCGATTTATTCTGGTTGACAGCTGGTTGGTTGTCATACCAATGTAAAACACTGTGCAGTGGTTGCAGCAGAGCTGGTATATACCATGGCTGCTTTCACAGATGGCCAGGTCTCTGATGGGGTGGGATGAGCCTATGATGGAACTGGAGTAGGGGGTACTGGGGGGAGGGGGTAGATTGGGCAGGTCTTCCACAAGGGCAGGGTATTGGGGGTGCGAGTGGCATAGGGATCGATTAGGATGTTGTGGAGGTTGGATGGGTGGCAGAACACCCAAAATCCACAAACCTAACAATCCTGGGTGCACCATTGTGGCTGGTTACAGTGCCACCACTGAAAGGATCTCAGTGCTTGTTGACCAACATCTGCAACCAATTGTCCAAAACCTAGCCTCCCACATTAAAGACACTAACCACTTCCTGAACTGGCTCTCCGCCATCCCCACACCCTTACCTGCTGAGTCCCTACTCGTCACTGTAGATGCAACCTCCATATACACCAACATTGCTCATGCCCATGGCTTTGCTGCAATTGAACACTACCTCTCCCAATGCTCTGCAGATTCCAAACTCACCACTTCCTTTCTCGCACACCTAACCAACTACATCCTAACCCATAATTACTTCGCCTATGAAGGGAAGGTATACAGACAAATTAGTGACACAGCCAAGAGCACCTGCATAAACCCCTGGTCTGGTTCAGGTTTATTGATAACATCTTTAATTTGGACCCAAGGCCAGGACACCTTATCCTCATTCCTCCACAATCTCAAAAATTTCACTCCCATCCTCTTCACCTGGTGCTCCTCCACCATCATGCCATCTTCCTAGATGTTGAGATCTCCTTCTCTCAAATGCCTCCGTCTACACCTAGGTCCACATCAAATCTACCCTTCACCAACAGTACCTACACTTTGACAGTTACCACACCTTCCACACCAAAATACCACTCCCATACAGCCAGGCCACCTATGGTAGACGCATCTGCAGTGATGAAGACTCCCTTGGCCAGTACACTGAGGTCTCACAAAGGCCTTAGCAGACAGGCAATACCCTCCAGACCTAAGACACAAACAGATCTCCTATGCCATATCTCCACATTCCCTTGTTCCTCACAACCATACCAAGAACCAACCACAAAGAAGCCCCCCCCCCCCCCCCCCCCCGTCACCCAATACCACCTGGGACTGGAACAACTGAACCACGTCCTTGATCAGGGCTTTGTTTATCTAGCATTATACCCTGAAATGAGGGTCAACTTACCCATGATACTTCCATCCCCTCCACAACATCCTAGTCCATTCCTATGCCACTCCCACACCCAATTCTCTGTCACAGGCATCGTACCCTTGTGGAAGACCCAAATGCAAGACCTGTCCAATCCACCCACCCAGCACCACCTACTTCAGTCGCATCGCAGGCTTATCCTACCCAATCAGAGGCCTGGCCTCCTGTGAAAGTAACCATGTTATATACAAGCTCTGCTGCAACCACTGCACAGCATTTCACATTGGTATGACAAACCAACCAGATGTCAACCAGAATGAATGGCTGCCGTCATCCTGTTGCCAAAAACAAGGTGTACCATCCAGTGGCACAATGTGCAGCTGAGCACAACATGTGAGATTTCAATGGCTGTTTCACAACCCATTCCATCTGGATCCTCCCCACCATCTTGAGCTTTTCTGAGCTGTGCAGGTGGGAGCTATCCTTACAGCACATCCTTCGCTCCTGTAACCTTCCTGTCCTAAACCTAAAGTAACTCCCTGTCCCCCTCACCCCCACCCACTAGGGTGTGTGTGTGTGTGTGTGTGTGTGTGTGTGTGTGTGTGTGTGTACACCATCGCCTGTCCCAGTAACCCCCACCTAATTCGTGTCAGCTAGTTGTGTACTGCTAACTCACGCCCTTGTCTGTGAAATCGCATGCCCAGTCGTCTACCACCTGCCCCTCTACCTGCAACCCCAGCTAGCCCACAGATGGCTCAATACTCCCCCATGAACCACTAGACACGTCCTCCCAACCCCCTCCCTGCATCCTGCCTCTCTCCATCCCTCACGTCACCCCACCCCGTAACCCCACCTCACTGCAGTACACTCATTGTGGACCAGGAAAGAGCTGGCAGTTGACTGACCACAATGTAGGGAGACAGGCGTATGCATGTGACTGTGTGTGTGTGTGTGTGTGTGTGTGTGTGTGTGTGTGTGTGTGTTTCTCCTACTAGCTTGAAAAAGAAATACCATTCCAAAAGTTAGCTAAATCTGTACCTTTGTGTACCTATCGATGATGCAGCGTATCTGCCTTTCAGTAAGCCATCTCCTTTACTGCTAAATAATTTGTAATTCTCAGCCAGAACATTCCGTACATTATTACTTGACTAAGCTTAATTTTCCCCATGCCCATAATTAAAGAACTTCTGTATCTCCCCAACACCAGAAATGAAGCTGCTTAGAAATCTGAAGACAGTTAAGATCATCCAGGTTGGCATTACATTTCATAAGGTTGCACATCTTGGGAGGTCAGCATTTCACTGCATGAGGTATTACCGTAGCACATATTTGTGTATCACACTGGTGTGAATCTGAGGAAACAATGGGAATCCAAAACAACTGGCACCTCATTTCCCTGTCTGAAAGATCTGGTTGCATTTCTAGAAACCAGCTGTCAGGTGTTAAGAGTTTATTCATTCAGACAAAATGCTGCACCAGCCCCAACAGCAGGCTACAAACCATACCAGTGTAGAATGGTAGAGTTCTCACTGAACACTACTTCCAACTGTGACTTCTGTAACTCGACACACAGGCTAAGTAATTGTCTCAAGTTCTAAAGAGAGTGATACTGCAAGTAAAACAGACTCTGTGAGCACACAGGTTATAGCTCAACTATCTGGGCTTGAATCACAGGCAGAAGGACTGCCAGGTTGGCAGCTGCCACATTTGTGAGAAGTCACATAATACACTACTGCACAAGAAATAATCATGGGCATCTGCAGAAATTTACTGAAGATGGAGCAAAATTCTAAAACCGCCATTTTTTATGTAACCGGTTCACTGAAACTGAAAACACATTGCACACCAAGAACTAACTTTGACAATACGTTTTGTGTAATCTAATTTTATCTCAAACAATTTGCTAATTATCTTCAACACAAAGGAACTGCTGATATTGGCTATGAGCACGCAGTGAATGAGGGTAATGGGCAAGGGGTGCTAAAATAGCTAGGTAGTCTGTGCAGCTGTGATGATTACTGTGTTCAGATGGCTTAGTGGTCAGAGCATCTGCCTAGTAAGCTGGAGATCCAGGTTTGAATCCTGGTCCAACATAAGTTTTCAACATTCCCCATTGATTTCAATCAATGGCTGCTTGCTGCCAATGTCTGCATTTCCTTTGTGTCTGTACTCAATGGCTGCTGGATCAAAATGGAGCCCATTCTTTCGGAAATGTCTGAAAGGAGAGATATCACACATATATTAGTACTTTTAAAGGAGATTCATTCAGTAGTAAACAGAAGCCATATTTCAATATTTTATGCAATATTTTCATATTATTAGTATGTATGCTACCTTTTTTATCTGACAATCTGAAATTATATTACAGTCAGGTTAACCAGTGAGTCATGAAACATGGCTTTAATATAACGACCAGGTAACTGAATTTTTTGCCTTTCTGATTTATCTATTTGACTATTGCCTACTTTATGTGCTCTATTCAATGGTACACCTGAATCTCTCTCAGGGTTTCCACTGAGACACAATAGACGTTTCAACAAACAGATAACTATTAAAAAGAGTATTTCTGTTCTACACATAGTTTGAGTTGCCAAGTTGTGCTATAACACGAATTGCCAATGACAAAATAACTATGATGCTAGAAGTAAATACCTTGATTTACCTACTTGCAATACTTAACCAGAGTACATGTTGAGATATTTATGCAGCCTGTGTATAAACAATACTGTCTAGATTGTCAACAATTTTTGGTGAGAATTTTATTTCTCCAGTGTATTTTGTAACATGTAAAGAAACCAGGTGTGTGAGTGATTTCAGAGCTCTCTTACAATAATAATAATTTGTTAGTTATGAGTGCCAGAGGGAAAAATATGGTGGAAGCTGTTCTACAGAATTTAGAGTCTCATGCTGGTCTGTATTTCAATACTACAGTACTGTAGTTTTGATATCTTACTGTGATGCTTTATTTCTCTTTCTTTTCTGTAGACACTAAGTGGAAACATTCAAAATTATCTTCTTAGCTTCTTATGTTTGTTACGCTGAAATATAATATAGACAATATACTAAAACATGTTTCTGTTCTTCTATATGTAGCACTGCTTCTTATATGTCCTGAGGGGGAAAGAGGGGGAGGGGGGAATACCCAAATCAACCACTTTTCCTTCTACTTTGCTTGCCAATGACAACAATCCTAATTCAGATTCACCATCTGTATCTCTCCTCCTATCTTGGAATACCAATCATAATTTGATGATGAATCAAACAATAGCTGCAGGGAAGAGCATGTTTTAATTTGAAGCATTTAAAGCCAGCTGAGATCAATGAAATAGAACAAGTGCTGTTTCAAAGAGCAACTGAAGGTGACATTACTGATGTACAGCTCATTAAACAACACAATTTGGAAGATATGGGGCAAACACCCTCACCTTCAAGAACAAGCAACACTAAATAAAAATTAAAATATACAGAGCAGTGAACTAGAAACGTTTCCAAAATCAGAATGCAGTGGTGAGAATACTACATTTCATCCAGGAAACTGTGTTTTTCCAGGAGTATGCATGAAAGAAGAATGTCCAAACTACTGCAGAAGGAAGTGCTATAAAAAGGCTGAAAAATTTTTTAAGACATTACCAATTAGAGACTTATGACAGCAAGCGAGACTTTATTCACAATAAGACATATCTTTATAAAGACTAGTACATGAGTGAATTCAACAAGAAACTAGATTGTTATTTTCTAGTTGCCAAGAAGATAACAAAATGAATCCATGTCTTTAAACGGTTTTTGAAGACACTTGGAATCTGTAAAGGTTTTGGGGATATAGCAACGAACAGAACATCTGAAAACACGAATGAAGAAGACAAAAGGGACCACCATGTAAAAAAAAATCAATTCGCCAGAACTTTTGGATAGTGCAAGGGATCACATCCAAAGTTTTGCAGTTGTTGAATCCCATTGTTGTCACTCTGGGACAAGAAGAAAAAAAAAAAATATTTTCTGTCATCTTACTTTCTCTTTCTGTTTTTGCAAGTAGTTTCACTTTGTATTCACCTTCTCTTTTTTACCATAATCTACCATACAATTTTATGCCGCCTATATATACTCAATAATGCGTAACCCACTTCCAAACCATAACCCCCCCCCCCCCCCCAAAAAAAAACAAAAAATTACCCCGTTTTCAACACTACCGCTGCTATAAAATCCACCGTTTCCAATTCACAAACAGTTCCTTTGACCTATTTAACAACCATTTCGGCTAGTTCTAATAACTTTCGTTTTATTTCCATTTCTGTTTTTACCACATCACTGATCATTTTTAGCTGCTTCCCACAGGTTTTAACGTCATTATTTCTTCGTCAGACAATTGTTAGCCTCATTTTCATAATCTGCCACCACAAAACCACTCCTTTTAATACATTTACACACAGGTTTTTCGAAATTTTCCAGAATTTGTCCACCCTTTAACGTGTTTTGGCGGCAACACAACCACCTAACCTTTGTGCACATCATTGTCTACCAACCCAAGTTCACCACAGGAGCAACATAGCCCAGCTTTTACCAACACTTTTTCGCCTTTTTTCACGCCTTTTTTCACACCAGATCTCCAGTTGCTTTCTAGTTCACCTTTATCTCTCCCCATATATTTTTATTTTCATTTTCACTTCAGCCTCATGTTACACTTTCCACCTTCTAATACCATGTCACCCTCACAACACCCCCACAACGACCCCATTAAGTTTTATTTACATTCCCTCCGCAAACATGCATTTGCCCTAGCCAGATTATGCTCCCATATTTTATTTTCTCAGGCTTGTCTGACATTTGGCATTACCCCCAAAGGCCTCACACTTAAAGTTCCCATCTCTGGCTGTAACCCTTCTTTCCATCAGTCCCTATACCAGTTCCAAACTGAACAATCCATTGCCCTCACGCACCTAATCCTTCACCTACACATCAACTCAGCCAATGAGCACACCCGTCAACTCCTATCCTTAATAAAAGTCCTCAATCTTTCCTCTCCAACATCCACACCGGCTGTTCACAGCATCCTCCTACAGGCCAACCGCAAATTAGAACAGCATGCCACCCTCTACCTCAAAAAACTATCCAATCTCCTGATTTCCCACCTCCAGAAAGGCAACTCACTCACCCTTCACAACCTTTCCAGCAAACCTCAACCTCCTCTCATTGCACACCACATCTACTCAATCTCCCACTTCCAGCTCCACTCCCCCCAAAACCTCAAAATTCCAATCAACACAATCTGGAACCACAACACCCTAATTCAGTAGTTAACCTTTCCTCCAAACCTCTCTCCCAATCCGAAACCTCTGTCCTATCCAAAGGCCTCACCTTCAGCCTCACTCCCAGATTCAGCCAAACAGCCCTCGTCAAAGATTTACTGTCCTACACTCGTACTCTCTGCTGGAAGTATCACTTTGCCATGAAGAAAAATGACCCTAATCCTACTCCTAATGACCCAACTCCCCAAAACACTATCCAAACTGAACCCTGCCTGGAACAGTTCTGTCCTCCGTCACAGCGGGACCCACCTCCTCTTCCCCAAAATCACCCTCTCCAAACCTTCCAGGAATTTCTGACTTCCAGCCTTGCCTCTCAATCCTTCTTAAAAAACCTTAATCCTACTCCCAACATCACCACTGCTGAAGCCCAGGCTATCCGTGATCTGAAGGCTGACCGATCCATTGTCATTCTTCCGGCGGACAAGGGTTCCATGACCGTGGTACTTGATCGTCGGGAGTATGTGGCTGAGGGACTGAGTCAGCTTTCAGACAACACTACATACAAAGTTTGCCAAGGTAATCCCATTCCTGATGTCCAGGCAGAGCTTCAAGGAATCCTCAGAACCTTAGGCCCCCTACAAAACCTTTCACCTGACTCCATCAACCTCCTGACCCCACCGACACCCCGCACCCCTACCTTCTACCTTCTTCCTAAAATTCACAAACCCAATCATCCCAGCCGCCCCATTGTAGCTGGTTACCAAGCCACCACAAAACGTATCTCTGCCTACGTAGATCAACACCTTCAACCCATTACATGCAGTCTCCCATCCTTCATCAAAGACACCAACCACTTTCTCGAACGCCTGGAATCCTTACCCAGTTTGTTACCCCCGGAAACCATCCTTGTAACCATTGATGCCACTTCCTTATACACAAATACTCCGCACGTCCAGGGCCTCGCTGCGATGGAGCACTTCCTTTCATGCCGATCACCTGCCACCCTACCTAAAACCTCTTTTCTCATTACCTTAGCCAGCTTCATCCTGACCCACAACTACTTCACTTTTGCAGGCCAGACATACCAACAATTAAAGGGAACAGCCATGGGTACCAGGATGGCCCCCTCGTACGCCAACCTATTCATAGGTCACTTAGAGGAAGCCGCCTTGGTTACCCAAGCCTGCCAACCCAAAGTTTGATACAGATTTATTGATGACATCTTCATGATCTGGACTTACAGTGACGAAGAACTCCAGAATTTCCTCTCCAACCTGAACTCCTTTGGTTCCATCAGATTCACCCGGTCCTACTCCAAATCCCATGCCACTTTCCTTGACGTTGACCTCCATCTGTCCAATGCCAAGCTTCACACGTCTGTCCACATCAAACCCACCAACAAGCAACAGTACCTCCACTATGACAGCTGCCACCCATTCCACATCAAACGTCCCTTCCTTACAGCCTCGGTCTTCATGGCAAACGAATCTGCTCCAGTCCGGATCCCTGAACCATTACACCAACAACCTGAAAACAGCTTTCGCATCCCGCAACTACCCTCCTGACCTGGTACAGAAGCAAATAACCAGAGCCACTTCCTCATCCCCTCAAACCCAGAACCTCCCACAGAAGAACCCCAAAAGTGCCCCACTTGTGACAGGATACTTTCCGGGACTGGATCAGACTCTGAATGTGGCTCTCCAGCAGGGATACGATTTCCTCAAATCCTGCCCTGAAATGAGATCCATCCTTCACGAAATCCTCCCCACTCCACCAAGAGTGTCTTTCCGCCGTCCACCTAACCTTCGTAACCTCTTAGTTCATCCCTATGAAATCCCCAAACCACCTTCCCTACGCTCTGGCTCCTACCCTTGTAACCGCCCCCGGTGTAAAACCTGTCCCATGCACCCTCCCACCACCACCTACTCCAGTCCTGTAACCCGGAAGGTATACACGATCAAAGGCAGAGCCACGTGTGAAAGCACCCACGTGATTTACCAACTGACTTGCCTACACTGTGAAGCTTTTTATGTGGGAATGACCAGCAACAAACTGTCCATTCGCATGAATGGACACAGGCAGACAGTGTTTGTTGGTAATGAGGATCACCCTGTGGCTAAACATGCCTTGGTGCACGGCCAGCACATCTTGGCACAGTGTTACACCGTCCGGGTTATCTGGATACTTCCCACTAACACCAACCTGTCAGAACTCCGGAGATGGGAACTTGCCCTTCAGTATATCCTCTCTTCTCGTTATCTGCCAGGCCTCAACCTCTGCTAATTTCAAGTTGCTGCCGCTCATACCTCATCTGTCTTTCAACATCATCTTTGCCTCTGTACTTCCGCCTCAACTGACATCTCTGCCCAAACTCTTTGTGTTTACAAATGTCTGCTTGTGTCTGTGTGTGTGCGGATGGATATGTGTGTGGGTGCGTGTGCGTGTGGGTGTGCGTGTGCGAGTGTATACCTGTCCTTTTTTTCCCCCCAAGGTAAGTCTTTCCGCTCCCAGGATTGTAATGACTCCTTACCCTCTCCCTTAAAACCCACATCCTTTCATCTTTCCCTCTCCTTCCCTCTTTCCTGACGAAGCAACCATTGGTTGTGAAAGCTTGAATTTTGTGTGTATGTATTTGTTTGTTTGTGTATCTATCGACCTGCCAGCGCTTTCATATGGTAAGTCACATCATCTTTGTTTTTAAATATATTTTTCCCGCGTGGAATGTTTCCCTCTATTATATTCTTACTATGTATTTCATTGCACGTAAAATAGGTTTTGCAATAGTTGCAGTTAGTTGATTTTGGAACGAACACGTACATAACTCACCATCTGAACAGTGAAGAAGTAGCTATCTCATATTTTAACAAAAAGAAATCGATTTCAATAGGAAAAAACAGGACAAATCTAAATGTAGTGGTCTTTTCAAAATAACTAATCACATTAGATAAGAATTATTTCTGAACACTTTGTTTATAGAGAAGCTTTAAAATTCTGAGATATTTTCAAACATCTTTCTTTCAGTAACAGGAATTGTAAGTTATCCTATGCAGTTGCTGTACCAAGGTGACAATTATGTACATAGAAAATCCTCACAAGAAATTGTTTTCCAATAATATTAGACAGACACTAAAATTAAAAATCTGAAATATAAAAATTCAGACTTACTGAGAAAACCCTGTTGCCTATGAACAAAAACAATTAAAAAGTGGCACTTTAATCTTCCATGAAATGGAGAAACAGGGAATAATCTTCAAAAAAAAAAAGAAAAATTATTTAACTTTTATGACATCTTTAACACTTTGTTTAGAAAACTTCACATCTGACCACGTTGATGGATTTATTGCTTTAGCCCCATGCTTCCTATTTTCAGTGTTGACTAGCATAACCAAAACTGAATAAAATCTGTTTTGAAAGCTACATTTTTTGGGTGAGTTGTTAAAGATGCAACCCAGTGCCACCATCTGACTGGTTGTATCAAGGAAATTTCCCAAAACTGCCCTAAAATTAGCCAGTGAAATTAATAAACTAGGACTGAATTTTTTCTGAAGATATATTTAGCTCCCATTATTAAGTATAATGTACACACCTACAGTATAGCATGGCTGTGTTCATCACAGCCTACTACAGTAGCTCTGCTGGTTATAACTGAATGTAAATAGAATGAGCAAGCCATCAAATATCATCTTCATTCCACAACAGGCAGTAAACCAGTATTGTGATTCCATTGTGTAGCAAAGGGAGGGGTGTCCTCATGGGAACTGGGAATGGATGACTGACATGTATATTGCTGTCAACTGCAGAACAGTGAGAAAAATGACACTGCCTATAGGAATTGGCTTAATTTCCAATGAACAGGGTTACAACCAAAAAATCCAAGATATACAGTGATAGAGTCACAGTAGCTCCTATGGGTCCCAGCAATACTAAAATTGCAGTTCTGAGTCACTGATAAACCTTTGATAGGAATCTGTGGGAATTTTTTAATGAATGAAAAACATGTACTTAGATTTTAAAAGGAGACAAATGCATCTTCTTGTGTCCCCTTGCAGAGTCCTGTGGAAACAAGCCAGTTATGGATATGATAGAAAGCAAGAAGCGGTTACACCTTTCTCTAGGAAAGCAAACTTAACTCATTTAATTCCATTCTCGTTGAAGAACAGTTGTTAAGGATGGGCATCAGGTTGGACGAGTCAAAAGCTTCTTACAATCAGAAGATTCTTCTGCCTAAACATCATGTAACTAAATTGTCATGGGTGAGCATAATTGGTTGTTGAACACACAATATCTATTCCTTTAGCAAACCTCAGAAAAAGGTTCTGGATACCCCATGGAAGACCTATAATTATGAAAGTAATTCACATGTGCCTGCCTTACTATAACCTAAAGGCAACCACTGCAACCCAGCTCATTGAGCAAGTTCCTCTGGTTTGTGTAGAGCAAATATGGCCATTTCTGTAGCTGTGAGGTTGAATATGGAGGACGACTATGTGTCAGGGACAGAAGAAAGAGGAGCAGAAGTAGGACAAAAGTCTACTTTGCCTTGTTTGTATGTGTGGCAACAAAGGCCGTACACATTGAGCTGGTCACTGGTATCCTCCCAAGTTTTCATTGCTGCTCTTCAAAGATTCATTTTATGACTAGCCATTTGCACAGACATGTTCAGCAACAGTGAGAAAACATTAGTGGTAGTAAGGAATGAGCTGTGTGAGCTGCACAAGCTGTTCAGCACTCAGTTCCATGCAACACTAATTCAGAACTAAGCATCACAAAATAACGATATTGTGGCATTTTATCCTGCCTCCTGACCTGCATTTTGGTGGGCTGGGAGAAGCAAGTATAAAATCTATCAAGGCACATTTAAGAAGAATTGTGGGAGACCAAGTGCTGACATATAAAGAATTAAATTCTC
The DNA here is from genome assembly GCF_021461395.2 of Schistocerca americana. NCBI lineage: Eukaryota > Metazoa > Arthropoda > Insecta > Orthoptera > Acrididae > Schistocerca > Schistocerca americana. Next base: position 336,085,989 of record NC_060123.1, on the reverse strand, counting down.
AACCCATTACACAACTTTCAGATAGCCCAGCTGAGTTATACGTCCTACTGCAAGCTTTTTCTTATCAGTGAATACCTGATAGCAGAGCCAGAGTCTTGCTTTCAGAGTCATCATCCAAGTTGCCATGATGGCCGCTATTTGAGGAGGGTAAACAGCATGTGTGGAAATGGTGGTCAAAGCACTACTGACCACAGTTGCAGCACAGAACTAAATGCTCATCAGCAAAAGACAATATGTAACTAGGTGCATTGGTTCTCATGTAGGAAGACAATCTGGCATCCTTGATGTGGCAATCTGGAGTCATCGTTTACACACATCCTAGTCTTGGTAGTTTGGTGGAGTTTGTTTCAGTGCATACAGCAAAGGGAATCTATAAATGACCAGTTTCAAAAATCTGTGGCTGCTCTGCAGGAACTTAGGCTTTAGTGCTCATACATATATAATTACTAACTGTCTGAAAGTTCTTTTTTTGTTTTTGTTTACAGTGAAGATGATTTCGTCAACCTTTTATTTACTTATTTGCTACTCATCACATACCAAACAGACACTGAGTCACAGACAGGCGCAATAAAAGGGAATGCCAGAAATATTTAGCTTTTAGACTACATCGTTCATCAGAAGTAGAAAACACACCCAAGCACAACTCGCGCACACATGCTCACTTCCACCTCCAGGCATTAAGGTCTGAATACAATTGCGTCTGAGGTGAGCAGCAATTCAGCTGGGTAGGTAGTCGGGATACAGAACATCTGTGGAGCAGAGAGGGTGAAGGATAACAGAGTAATGGTAGGGGAAAAGACATTCGTGTTGCATGTGGGTGCAGCTGTGCTGCAGGCTGATTGAGGGCAGAAGGGAAGAGCAGAGAAATAGACAAGGAGAAAGGAATATGTAAGTGCTTTAACAGGATAGAAGGCATGTGCAGTAGTGGAGTGGGAGTAGGTATGGGGATAGGCAGATGGAGAACATGGACTAGCAAAGGCCAAGGCCAGGGGTTTCATGGGAACAAAGAAGAGTTCCCTGGTGTTGGTGGGAAGAATCAAGATGACAGAGGCTGCAAAAAGTCCTTAAGGTGAAGCAAATCATGTTTGATGGCATTTTCAGCAACTGGGTGGTCCAGCTGTCTCTTGGCCACAGTTTCGTGGTGACCATTCATGCAGACAGACAGCTTCTTAGCAGTTATGTTGAAGTAGAATGTGCACAGTGGTTGCAGCTAAGTTTGTAGATTACATCTAAGTTTGTAGATGGGTTAGGAGAGTGGCTGTGACAGGACTGTAGTAGGTGGTAGTGGGAGAATGTAAGGGCTTGGGCCAGCAAGGGCTTGGGCCAGCACTAGGCCTATCACAGGAATATGAGTGATGAGGCAAGGGGTTGCGAGCAGGGTGGAGTAGGGACAGAAGAGGATATTGTGAAGGTTCAGTGGGCAGAGGAGTATCATTGTGTGAGGGGTGGGTGAGACAAGGAGGATATCCTCATTCCAGAGCACAATGATGCAGTTGAAACATTCACAGAGAATATTCTTCAGTCATGAGTGGAGTGCTCCTCTATGGCTGGACAGTGGGTATGTGGGGGATGGTAGGTGACTACGAGAAAAAGCATGGGAGATCTGTTTCTGAATAAGGCTATTTCAATCTATAAAAACCTCAGTCAGATACGTGGCATATTTGGAGATGGACTGTTCATCACTACAGATGCAACAAACAACCATAGGTGGTTAAGCAGTATGGAAGGGACTTCTTGGTGTTGAGTGGATGGCAGCCATCAAAGTGGAGATATTTATTGATGGCTGGTAGGTTTGACATGGCAGACATACTGAAGCAGCCATCCTTTAGGTGGAAAACAACATCAAGCAAGGTGGTTTGTTGGGCTGAAGAGGGCCAGGTGAAGTGAATGAGTAAGATGAGGTTCTGGAAGAATGTGGGTAGAGTGTACTCTCACTCAGTCCACATCATGACAATGTCATCAATTACTCTTAACCAGATGAAAGATTAGGGATTCTGGGTGGTTAGGAGGAATTCCTCTAGATGGACCACGAATATGTGGGCACAGGATGATGCCATGCACCCAACGTTGTATCACATATCTGATTGTAGGTGATGCCTTCAAAGGAAAAGTAACTGTGGGTGAGTCTATAGTTGGTCACACTAACCATGAAGGAAGTTGTAGGCTTGGAGTCAGTCGGGCATTGGGAAAGGTAGTGTTTAATAGTGACAAGATCATGAGCATTTGGGCTGTTAGTGTAGGAGTGGCATCAACACTGATGAGCGGGGCCCTGGGTGGAACTGTGGAGAGTAGATGGAGGAAATGATTGATGCCTTTTATATAGGAAGGCAGTTTATGGATAGCTGGCTGATGGTTTTGGCCCACAAGGACAGAGATTCTATGTGGGAGCACAGTACCTGGCCACATTAGGGTATCTGCTTGGCTGGATTTATGTACTTTGGGAAGCATGTCGAACATATGAGTGTGGGGAGTGGAGAGGATAAGGAGAGGTGGTGGGGGGTGAGTGTGGAGAGGGGGTGAATGGGGGGAGGGAGGGAGGGAGGGAGGAGGGAGGGGAAGTGACTTGGGGGAGGGGAGTGGGGAGAGGGTTGTCTGACATGGACCTGAGAATTCGAGTGAGGAGAGACTTGAGATCATGCTGGGCTTCTGGAAGGATGTCACTGTGGCAGAACTTGTATGTGGATGTGTGAACACTGGGAGGGTACATCCACCAGGTAATCCTTGGTCCATAACCACAGTAGGAAACCATTATTGCCAGGAGTGATCATAAGGTCGGGGTCTATTTTTACAAGGGGGGACCCAAAAGTAACCGGAATCGTAATGCTGCACATTGTAGCAGGTTGCGCCCCCAGAGCTCTGCCGAGTCATTCTGCCATGCAGTGTCACCCAACAATGAGAAGTGTGGCTTCTTTGGCAGTTCTTTCAGTGTACGTACAGTGCAGATGTGACTATAGGAAATGGAACGTGCAGCAGTCAAGTTGCTCGGCAAGAACGCAGCAGCAGAAACTGTTGCGATGATTCAGACAGCCTACAAAGACCATGCTCTTAATAAAACACAAGTGTACGAATGGTTTTCTTAGTTTAAAAAGGGAGAAATGGTGGTTGAAGATCAGCCTTGTTCCGGTCGACCTTCAACTGCTTGAAGCGAAGACTACATCAACAAAATCCATGATCTCATCAGTGAAGATCGACGCAGGACAATCGACCAACTCAAGAACTTGTCCGGATTGTCCTGGAGCTCAATTTAGCGCATCTTGATCATTGATTTGGGGATGCGAAGAGTGGCAGCAAAATTCGTGCCGAAGCTTCTTACCGGTGATCAAAGGGATCGTCGTGTTCAAGCCTGCCTCAGAATGAAGAATGCGTTCAAAGATGATCCACATTTTTTCAACAAAATCATTACAAGTGATGAGTCATGGTGCTATGGGTACGATCCCGAAAGTAAACAACAGTCATCACAATGGAAGTCACCTGGCTCACCTCGACCAAAAATTGCTCGACAAATGAAATCGAATGCGAAAACTATGTTGATCTGTTTTTTTGACATCAAAGGGATTGTATACTCTGAATTTGTCCCTGAAAACCAGACAGTAAACCAACAATTCTATTTGGAGATTACGAAATAGCTTCGCAGAAGTTTGTCGCGAAAACGTCCGGCTTTGTGGGATTCTGGCATGTGGTTCCTGCATCACGATAATGCTCCTGCACACACGGCTCAGCATTCACCAGTTTTTGTCCTCAACGTAGACGACTACCTTGACCCACGCACCCTACTCACCAGATTTAGCACCTCGGACTTCTTCCTATTCCCGAGGATGAAAAGAGACTTGAGAGGGAAGCATTTTGTGGATGTGGAAGATGTAAAACGCAATGTCATGAAAGTGCTAGCAGGTAGCAAAGAGGACGAATTTAAAAGGTGCTTCGAACGCTGGAATGAATGTTTGGACAAGTGTATTAATGCTAATGGAGAGTACTTCGAAGGAGATTAAGGTTGTATTTGAAAACAATAAAGTATATGCTTTCTAGAAAGAAATTCCGGTTATTTTTGGGTCCCCCCTCGTATGTGGTGGATTGCAGCTCAATCTGTGGATGTCAGGTTCGTTTCCATGGTGAGGAATTTGGGGAATGACTGTGAGGCAAAGTTCAAAGTTAGGAAATTCTGGTAAGTTAACAAGGGATGATTGGAGTCTGTGAGGGTAAATCACAGTCAGATGGAGGAGTAAACTGAGTCAGACGGAGCTCAATATTGATTCTGGATTGACTCTGATTGGTAGGGTTAGTGGTGCAAAAGTATTTATAACTGTGTTTTGGATCTGTTTAAGCTCTGGGTCCTGCAGGGTGGAAGGAACGAGTTTCTGAGGGTGTGGTAAATGCAGTATGTCTGCAAAGCCAGGTTTGGTGGCAATTAAGGGTTTTGAGGGGGCTTCGTGGAGGTTCTTGTAGTGGTGGTGAATAATCATAGTCCAAGGCAAAAGTATGAGATGAACAAATTGGACAGTTTTTTGAGGGGTCATTGTGTGTACCGCTGTAGTTCCTGGATGGCAAAGGTTTTAATCTGGGAGATGGGATGCAGGAATTAGGATTGCAGAGCAGAAGCATTTTAAAGGTAGAGAGGAGGTAGTACGAGGTGGGTTGGGCTTGATTTATATTGATTTACAGGAATAGGTTAGTAAGGGCTATTGGCTGATAGAATTTGAACAGATAGATAATTGGAGAAGAATGGGTTGCAACCAGAGGTGGGCAATCTGATGGTCAGGCCATCTGGGGAGATTACATGAGCGAGGCAACAATGCAGGAATAGTATGCAGTGCTAGGTTTTGTCAACGGATAGGGAAGTCCTTTGTATTGGTGCAGATGGATGGTGCAAGGGTCCATAACAAAGGATAAATAACACATAAAAATACATACAACTGGGTATGAATTCATGGGAAAAATCATAAAAAGACTAAATAGATGAAGCATAGCGAGAAAGGTGCAACCTGAATAAGTAGGCTCTATAGTGAAAAACGAAAATGAAATAAAATCAATATTAAAGTGGGGTGAGTGAACAACACACACACACACACACACACACACACACACACACACACACACACGTGTGTTTTACATTTTGACAGTTGTCAACCTTTCCATGTCAAATGTTCCTTCCCATACAGTTTTAGCATTTGAATCAAACATATCTGTTCAGCTGCAGACATTCTCACCCCAGCGTTCAATGAGACATAATTACCCCACAAGCCTAGTTCAAAAACAGATTTGCTGGGCCACTACATCTAATCTTGGTATTGCTGATCCCTTAAAAACTTACAAGGACACTACTTCTCATTCAGTATTATCCTGGTCTTGAATGTATTTATCAGCTACTTTGACAAGGCAATGAATTCCCAAAATCATGCTCAGAAATGAGGTTCATTCTGTCCAAAATTTTGCCCACCACACCTAGAATAGCTTTTCGTCACCCTCCCAATCTCTGCAATATCTTTGGCAGACCCCATGCTCCTTCTGCACAAATCTTCCTCCCCTATGGCTCCTACCCCTGTGTTAAATTAGCATGATTACCACAAAGTTATCAATTAGAATGAGTGGGCATAGGCAGGGGGTGTATACTGGCAAAACTCAATATTCTGTTGCAGAGCGTAGTTTACAATATGACAATTGTGACCTTGGTGCCTATTCCATCACATGTGCCATCTGGACTCTTCCCCCAGACACCAGTTTCTCAGAACTTTACAGGTGGGAACTGGTGGTACATTTCCTAGGTTCTCACCACCCATCTGGCCTACATTTACATTAATTTCCTCACAGAGACTACCCTTTCTTCACTCCCTTTTAGTTTTCTACATCTTTCATTTTCTGACATGTCTATTTTTTGTCATCCCCCACCCATCTCTATCACATACAATGCATTCAGCTTTTCACTTTTATTAAATCGTGCACATGTTTTAGCAGTAATCTCCGTCTTGCATGTTACCCTATCTTTCACTTTTTCGCTATCGTGTTTTCAAATCCGATGAGTCTTTCCTTCTCATCCCATCTGGTAAGTCTCCCTGACCTGGGCTTCTGGGTGACTTTTCCAAACTCTATCCCTTTCCCTAAAACTCAGCATTCCTTTTCCCTCGACCCTCTTCCTCCCTCTTCAATCCTTCTGCCAGTAGAAAGAACCACTGGCTCTGAAAACTAGCAAACTGTAATACCTTTTATTTGTGTGTCCTCCTGTCGACAGTTGGCAAGTAGATTTTTTGTCTATGCAGTTACTTATATTTTCACTCCACTTAAACAATGATGTACTTTCATTCTCAAGTACCTTTCACTTGCAGCGAGTGTAAGCATTTGTTTGGACTGTGGTAAGAGCCAGGCAGCACAGGATTACTGTGCATTTCATGGCTGCCTGCAACTGGAAATTAGTAGAACTGCAGCTGAGGCAAGTCAAGAGAAACAGCACTCAACTTTGTCTCAATTCAGAAGGCACAATGCTTACATGTGTCCCTTCATTGATTCAACCTAGCCCTAATACATCAACATAAATATGAACTGTCACAGAGAAGAGGCAGATTACAATATTGCCAGCTAACCAAGCCCAGTCTACTTTCTCAACACACACATCAAGCTTTACTGGACCAATATTGTTATCCAATAGCTATAACCAACTTTGAAACTCAAGTGTCCATGCTACTCATTGCTGACCTTGAAGTCTACAAGGGAAGTCATAGCATCTTAATCATCAACTCGAAAAAATAAAGTTATGTAACTACTTTTTACATGTTTGCAGATTCATGTCTGTGCACAGGAATCTACACATCACAGTACTGTAGCACACCACTGGAGGAGCCAAAGCAAAATGGCACAGCCCAATGACAAAATGAAATATTGTGTGGTAATTCATTTCTTGAATTTGAGGGGGAATAACACTGCAACAATCCATGCTGAGTTGTCAGGTGTGTATGGCGATAATGAACAGTCATATGACAGTGGTTACGTGGTACAGATGTCTCTAGTGTGGTCAAACTAGTCTGTATAATGAAGAACAAAGATGCACCCCATATCTCAGAGAAGTACTGAAAGCTGCAACTGCTAACTGATAAACTGGTGGCAGTCATGCGGATGTAAAAGGCTGAACAGTGATTACACAACACCTGGTGTACGACATTTCACAGGTGGCTATTGCTATTATATGATTTGTTACTTACAGTGCTCACATAGGCAGTGGTAGGAGGGTGCATAGGACAAACCCCCACTTTAAGACTTGCCCCATGCACTCTCCTACCACCATTTATACCAGCTCTGTAACTGGCAAAACATGTTCTATCAAAGGGAGAGCCAACTGTGAAATGACATGTCGTATACCAGCTATTATGTGAACACTGTTCAGCCTTTTACGTTGGCATGACTATCTACAAGTTCTCAGTTAAGATTACCAGCTCTATACTTACCCCAGAGACCAGTTTCTCAGAACTCAGCAGGCAGGAACTGACACTACATGTCCTTAGTTATTGTCACTAACCTGGCCTTAATTTATGTTAATTTCTTTGGTCTCTGCATTTCTTCACAGTAACTATTCCTGTTTTCTACATTTTTCATTTTATGACCTGTCTGTTTTTTGCAGCACACCTCTATCACATTCAATGCATGTAGCTTTTCAATCTTATTAACTCGTGCACAACATTTTGGCAGTAATCTGTCTTGGTGGTGGTGGTAGTTAGTGTTTAACGTCCCGTCGACAACGAGGTCATTAGAGACGGAGTGCAAGCTCGGGTTAGGGAAGGAAATCGGCCGTGCCCTTTCAAAGGAACCATCCCGGCATTTGCCGGAAACGATTTAGGGAAATCACGGAAAACCTAAATCAGGATGGCCGGAGACGGGATTGAACCGTCGTCCTCCCGAATGCGAGTCCAGTGTACTAACCACTGCGCCACCTCGCTCGGTAATCTCCGTCTTGCATATTACCTTATCTTCCATCTTTAAGTCTCAGGTTTTCAAATCTTGTTTGGCACAGTCACCATCAATCAATCTTCTCTTCTCATCCTGTCCATTAAAGTCTCCCCTGACTGGGGTTCTGGGTGATTTTTCGGAACTTTACCCTTTCCCTAAACCTCACTAGGCCTTTTCCTTCGCCTCTCCTCCTTCCTCTTCAACCCTTCTACCACAAGAAGGAGCCACTGGTTCCCAAAGCTTGCAAACTTTAATACCTTTTATATGTGTGTGTTCTCCTGCCACCTCTTGGTGAGTAGATTTTTTATCCATCCAACTACGTTATATTTTCAACTTTTATTTAAGCACACTACAAGGTGCAAAATGTCAACAGAAATGCTGTAAACCTTCAAACAAACGTTGAACACAGTCCTACACAAGAAAAATAATAGCAATACATTTCCTTTCTGTTTTTTGTTTCGCGCAACACCAGTCAAAGTAAACAGATTTCTGGAGCTCCTACTTAAGTGTTCTGCTGTTCTTTCAATATCCCCAGCAGCCTATCATGCAAAGGCCTTTATTCAATTCAGTAGATGCACTTTACAGGTGGAAGTTTAGAAAGTATGTTGCTTAAGAGCAACAGGTCACAGCTGGTTTAGACATATTTTGAAAACTTCATGTGGCATTGAAACCAAACACTGCAGTGAGAATTATGGGAGAAGGAACCACCAAGAAAACAGCTTATCTACTACAATTTGGCATGAACACTCTATCTGGAAGACACTTACACCATGCCAAATTGTAAATCAATTGTAAATTGTAATTGTAAATCAATCAATCACAGAAATCCTTGACTAGCACTGCATCAGCCAGAAAATGAAATGCCAGTCTCCAATTGGTGCCTTATTACCTTCTCAGACAAGGCAGAGCATTTTTGCTTGCTTGTTCCAAATGAAGAGGAAAAAATAAGATATCACCTGACAAAGCAACCAGTTCTCTTCCAAGCCTCGGTACAGAATATACAGAACTTACAGGGGCACTTCTCTTGGTGAACTCTACTGTTGCCACAGTTACACAAATAGAAGCTGCAACAGCCAAAATAGGACACTGAATGACAGCTGGCATTGTGAGTTACTAGAAAGATGTTGCTGTCCTCAGTAACAATCCTCCTTTAGGACTCGGACTTGTAGAGTAGTGTACAAAACAAACCTATATGGAATTCAGATCATAAAAACAGTCAGAGTTACTCTGTCAGATATGTTTACTGTTGCTCCTGAGACTTCTTTGTGGCTACAGTAAGTGCAATTTGAGATGATTATCAGTCTACATTCCAGGCTGAAATCTTAAGTTTTAAAAGTGTAGATATATAGAGTTTTATGTTCGTAATTCACTCCCAAAGAAAACTGTGCCATCTATGGACACAACTGAAGATTGTAGTACAACTTGTCGACTGACTGTGACATCATCAACATGGTGGACACCCTTATTTCAAGCATATAAAATATGGTGACTATATTGTCAACCACTGCATACATGAATATGCAAAAATAATACAAAACATATTTAATTGTTGAAATAACATAAAACTAACAGGACACTCACAAGAATTGGGGCTTTTGGGTCGGGACTAACTAAATATTCAACAAACCTGTCACAGAAAAGATACCAAAACAAATACTAACACAAAAATCAAGCAAATTACATCCTCAGCAGTTACTAAAGCCATGATATTTAAAAAAAAAAAGGGGGGGGGGGACAAAACTGATACCTGGTATTTCAATTTGACCTTTACAGCTAAAGCAAAGTCCACAGTATAATAAATCAAAACCTGTGCATATAATTAAGATCAAAAACTTATCTTTGCACCAATGAGAGTAAAAAAAATTCTGTGATACCTACCAATCAAAATCCAACATAATTACACAAACCAAAAATTTATAAAACAAATTGCACTAACACCAGTTTCAATAAAGAAGAAACACTCGATTATGCAAATAAACACACATACCATACACAAAAAATAAAATAAAGTTGTTGTCAATCCAAAGTTTGTTTTAAACACTACAGTTCTTATTTGGCATGGTCAAGTTGGAGATGGTTCACCTATGCTTTCCTCAAAACTTTTTAACAGGTTTCCCCCGTCAGTTATAGGGTGACCTACGGTTTAAAGTGAATTCTGAACCACAGTGCAACTCAGAATTTTTCATATCAACAAACACAGAGAGGTGACTTTAACACAACATGAAGAAATAAAAGCAAAAAAATATCATTGCTAACCAAAGTAGGCCAACAAATCTAGCAATAAGAGAAATAATGTGTCATCAACACAGTCTCAAATGGCCAGCCCACAGTTCTCAAATCATGAACCTTCCAGATACAATGCTGCATGTACTGGTCTGTGGTCCGAGATGCAGCAACTTTCGTCAGTCTCGTACCTTCTCCACAAACTTAACACTTCACATATTCTGCAGTTACCTCAAACAACTGTAGGTATTTAATCACAGTCAAGATTTCATCCCCCATTGTGGCATGCTTGAACCTACTTGTTAACTTTGTTACATCAGAAATAATGAAAAACAAAACACAAATTAAATCTCCAACCATATACACAACACATTAACAATTCCAAACCCGACAATGAATCTATTTCCATAAATGCCGAAATCAAAATGACTCACTAGCAAACTGTTACAAACTCTTCTACCAAAAGTCCAATGACTCACTAACAGCACTCACAAATAATTAGAAACAAACACCCAACGCCCCACAATACAGCACACTACTGTATACTCCACACAACCTCTCCAAACATGATCCATTTCAAATATGCCGGAATGCCATGATATACAACATGACACAGTCAAGTCACAGGTCAAAGCAGACGATAGGTACAGAAAGCTTCAGTCGACCATATCTACAAATAATCTGTGGTTGAAGCTAATACCATATGGCAAGTAACAATGTATACAGCAGAAAACAGATTTGTGGCTTCATTAACTCATAACAAACTTAGGCCTCATGTCAGCTGCAGATCAGCAGGTACCATAAACATTGTTTAAGTTGTGACATATCCATTATTTTATCCAGCTTATGCCTTTCAATTAATATTAACAGATATCTACAACTAAAACATACAAAAAGAAACATCCCAGATGACATCTATGTCACAACAGTACACTCCAGACAATACTGATGGGATGTGTTGTTCACTAAAGTGAACATAACTGCTTCCTTCAACTGCTGATTCACTTCTCATTTCTCTTAAAAGCAGAAGTAGAGAGAGAGAGAGAGAATTCAAAACCTGGTATCTATTAACATAAATATTATAACACCCAATAGTACAAATTATTACAAGTGTGATATTTGGTGGTTATTAGTAAACTATCTTCCAAATAATAATTTGAACATTCAAGAACACAGCTGAATGCTCATTTGTAAGTGCCATGCACACACTGTATCAAGAAAACTGTAAAATGAGCGCAACAGCTCCCAAACCATACTGACAACTTTATGACAGTTACAATTTGGCTATCTACCACTAAAGAAATCTGATGCTACTACAGGTCAAGGGTTGAATGTTTTCTGGAATTTCCATTTAAAACAAACCTGTTCTCTTCTCTGGAGGCCAGATCTTAGGTGCAAGTTTGTCCATAAATTCTTCCATGGTTATAACTCTGTGATATTTGCGCAGAGGCTCCACTTCAAAGTATGTGTCAAATGGAACCTGTATCTGTAAAATTTTTTTACATGTTTTTCATTGTGTAACATCTGCTGGCAGTTCTCATTACACGAATAACTTTGGTAGCAAATCAACTAAATATTAACTGCGATTAAATTGGTAGCTTGGACAGAGTATAGTTACTACAAAAGTCCAAAAATTGAATCAGGCCCACAGTTCTTAATCACACTAATAGAAAAATGGGCCGCTTTCCATCCAAGTAGGTTCATAATGAGAGGGAATTGTATTATAAATCGTATAATACGAACGCATATGTACTGTCTATAAGGTGTCTTATTTTCTTGTTTAGTGAGTATGTGTGAATTTGGTTGCAGTCATACATTGCTGAAATGCGCGGGCAATTATAACTGCATGGGTATACATAATTAATCCGCATAAGGAGCTTTACCCTGTTTCATGCACTCACCGATCGCGGTGCTCCGTACCGGTATTCAACCCATGGTGGTAGTGCAAGAGTCCTATTCAGACCTTTCGCAAAACCTAAAGCTCCTAAGAAATGGTCAGCCTGGTTGCCGAATCTACCTGAAAATCATATTATTTAACATAAGTAAAAGAATCTTTGCAGTATAGTAACATTTCTGGTAGCATAGCAACAGCGGTTTTCTTCTTACCCATGCACGGACAATAAAGAATGTATCCATTTTCGTCCGTCTCGACAGCAAACGCCGAAACAAAGCTAAGAATCGCGAAAACGAAGGAAGGTACACACGTTCTTACTAACATAATGCACATACAGTCCACCCAAATCTCTATTGCTGAAAGCAGACGCAGTTGCTAAGCAACCGCTACTGACCAATGTACATCTCTGGTAAAGCGTGTTTTTGTTGTATGTTTTTATCTGTGGCTGTCATGATTCATGATTGGATACAAGTTTCCACGGGGCATTGAAAACTTGCAGATGCATGCCTCAATTTTGTCTTCAACTATAAGTGTGTTTGACATTTTTATAAAGAAGAAATAAATAAATTTCAGAAGGATTTCAAAATTAGTTTCATTCATTCGAAAATAATTTTCGAACGATACTGCGTCAACTGTTGATAACTCTTTTTATTGCCATGTTTGACTACATCAAATGAGCTCAACAATACATCCATAAGGAAAATCATACACAAAACACCCAGTCGCCACTAGAACCATAAAATTACTTTATTTTTCCCAATATTCCACGACGATTACACCACACTTCAAACCTGCAAAGTCTAATGAAATTATAAAAAAAAAACATCAGACCCTTGGAAAGTACCAGCTCCTCTGGATATGACAGAATATCAGTGAGAAAACTAAAGTTATGCTGCTTCTTAATCAACAACATATTGTTCTACTAACGCCACCTGAGATAGGCCAATGGATTATTGTATTGTATTGTATTTGCATTCGTCTCAGATCATACATTTTACATATCTTCTGATCGTATATCGTCATGTCAGATTTTGGCTTGTATTATACATAGTTACATAATTTTTTAACACTAATTTTACCAGCATAGGTTTATGATTGATTGGTTGTTTTGTGGGAGGGGACCAAACAGCCAGGTCGCCGATCCCATAGGAGTAGGGAAGGAAGTCAGCCATGCCCTTTCAAGGAACCACCCTGGCATTCGCCTGAAGCGATTTAAGGAAATAATGGAAAACCTAAATCGGGATGGGCGGAAGGGGGTTTGAACCGTCATCTTCCCGAATACGAGTCCAGTTTGCTAACCATTGCGCCGCCTCGCTCGCTAGCACAGATTTATGTTGAACACGTTATTAAACTTTTTTTCTCATGATGTACAGTACTTAGAGTATAAATTTTCGGACATTATTTTATATGTACAATATTAAACGCAACACTACGATACTAAGGTAAAGTGACTAAACCAGAGGTTGTACAGAGTTTCAGGGAGAGCGTAAGGGAACAAATGACAGGAATGGAGGAAAGAAATACAGTAGAAGAAGAATGGGTAGCTTTGAGGGATGAAGTAGTGAAGGCAGCAGAGGATCAAGTAGGCAAAAAGATGAGAGCTAGTAGAAATCCTTGGGTAACAGAAGAAATATTGAATTTAATTGATGAAAGGAGAAAATATAAAAATGCAGTAAATGAAGCAGGCAAAAAGGAATACAAACGTCTCAAAAATGAGATCGACAGGAAGTGCAAAATGGCTAAGCAGGGATGGCTAGAGGATAAATGTAAGGATGTAGAGGCTTATCTCACTAGGGGTAAGATAGATACTGCCTACAGGAAAATTAAAGAGACCTTTGGAGAAAAGAGAACGACTTGTATGAATATCAAGAGCTCAGATGGAAACCCAGTTCTAAGTAAAGAAGGCAAAGCAGAAAGGTGGAGGGAATATATAGAGGGTCTATACAAGGGCGATGTACATGAGGACAATATTATGGAAATGGAAGAGGACGTAGATGAAGATGAAATGGGAGATATGATACTGCATGAAGAGTTTGACAGAGTACTGAAGGACCTGAGTGGAAACAAGGCCCCGGGAGTAGACAACATTCCATTAGAACTACTGACAGCCTTGGGAGAGCCAGTCCTGACAAAACTCTACCCTGTGGTGAGCAGGATGTATGAGACAGGGGAAATACCCTCAGACTTCAAGAAGAATATAATAGTTCCAATCCCAAAGAAAGCAGGTGTTGACAGAATTGAAAATTACCGAACTATCAGTTTAATAAGTCATGGCTGCAAAATACTAACGCGAATTCTTTACAGACGAATGGAAAAACTAGTAGAAGTCGACCTCGGGGAAGATCAGTTTGGATTCCATAGAAATATTGGAACACGTGAGGCAATACTGACCCTACGACTTATCTTAGATGCTAGATTAAGGAAAGGTAAATCTACGTTTCTAGCATTTGTAGACTTAGAGAAAGCTTTTGACAATGTTGACTGGAATACTCTCTTTCAAATTCTGAAGGTGGCAGGGGTAAAATATAGGGAGCGAAAGGCTATTCACAATTTGTATGGAAACCAAATGGCAGTTATAAGAGTTGAGGGGTATGAAGGGGAAGCAGTGGTTGGGAAGGGAGTGAGACAGGGTTGTAGCCTCTCCCTGATGTTATTCAATCTGTATATTGAGCAAGCAGTGAAGGAAACAAAAGAAAAATTCGGAGTAGGTATTAAAATCCATGGTGAAGAAATAAAAACTTTGAGGTTCACTGATGACATTGTAATTCTGTCAGAGACAGCAAAGGACTTGGAAGAGCAGTTGAATGGAATGGATATTGTCTTGAAAGGAGGATATAAGATGAACATCAACAAAAGCAAAACGAGGATAATGGAATGTATTCGAATTAAGTCGGGCGATGCTGAGGGTATTAGATTAGGAAATGATACACTTATAGTAGCAAAGTAGTAAATGAGTTTTGCTATTTGGGGAGCAATATAACTGATGATGATTGTCGAAGTAGAGAGGATATAAAATGTAGACTGGCAATGGCAAGGAAAGCGTTTCTGAAGAAGAGAAATTTGTTAACATCGAGTATAGATTTTAAGTGTCAGGAAGACATTTCTGAAAGTATTTGTATGGAGTGTAGCCATGTATGGAAGTGAAACATGGACGAAAAATAGCTTAGACAAGAAGAGAATAGAAGCTTTCGAAATGTGGTGCTACAGAAGAATGCTGAAGATTAGATGGGTAAATCACATAACTAATGAGGAGGTGTTGAAGAGGATTGGGGAGAAGAGAATTTTGTGGCACAACTTGACTAGAAGAAGGGATCGGTTGGTAGAACATGTTCTGAGGCATCAAGGGATCACAAATTTGGTACTGGAGGGCAGTGTGGAGGGTAAAAATCGTAGAAGGAGACCAAGAGATGAATACACCAAGCAGATTCAGAAGGATATAGGTTGCAGTAGGTACTGGGAGATGAAGAAGCTTGCACAGGATAGAGTAGCATGGAGAGCTGCATCAAACCAGTCTCAGGACTGAAGACCACAACAACAACAACATATAATACTAAATACTCACACTTATCAAATGATCATCTCATCATTCGTAAATTCCTCAAATGAATAGTAGCACGTATCAATCACGAGATCATACAGCTTTCGCTTCAGTGAACCCATTTCCATGTTCAGTACATCTCTGCCCTTGAGTTTGTTGTTGTAGACTTTCATGTCAATAATAATAATAATAATTTATTGTCGGTAAGCTTACAGAAGCAATAGACAACGTCAAATTAGAAAATATAAATAAGTCCACCGCTCGTGGTCTCGCGGTAGCGTTCTCACTTCCCAAGCACGGGGTCCCGGGTTCGATTCCCGGCGGGGTCAGGGATTTTCACCTGCCTCGAGATGACTGGGTGTTTGTGTTGTCCTCATCATTTCATCATCATCCAGGAAAGTGGCGAAATTGGACTGAGCACAGATTGGATCATTGTACGGGCGCTGATAACCACGCAGTTGAGTGCCCCACAAACCCAACATCATCATCTCATCATCAAAATATAAATAAAATTATATGCAGGAGTTATAAGTACAATATTACAATAGTTTTATAAATAGTCAATAGACAGGAGATACTATATATAAAATGAGGTAGTACAACCAAATCAATCAGAATGTACCAGTACAAAATACAGGAAAAAGTCAGAACACAGAATACGAAGACAGGAAAACGTATTATATACAGAGAAATATTACATCAGATTATAATAACTGCCATTTGCAACTGTTTCTCGTATTATACGAATGTATACTGTCTCTTAATTGCTGGTTTGGTAAATTGTTCATGGTATGTAGAACAACAGTATATATATAGAGATTAACAACAGTCATAAATTTAAGTTTCACAAACAATGGCTTGCAGGAATCTAGTCTACCAGAATCAGTGATAATTCCTACAATTTTTTTTTTTTTTGCAGTAGAAAAATATCTTGTACATGGCTACAGTTTCCCCATAATAGTAAACCATAAGAAATAATGCTCTGAAAGAAGGCAAGATATGCTGATCTAATATACTAGTCTGATACACGACCTTTTAACCTTCTCAACAAATAGATTACTCTAGAAAGCCTAGCAGATATATAGTTATTATGGTAATTCCAATTAAGTTTACTATCTAAATATATACCAAGAAATTTAACATTATTTGAAACATTAAGAAATAAGGTATCTCTTAAGCTGAAAAACATGAACTGTTTTTTATTTTCATTTAATAAAAAAACCATTTGCTCTGAACCATTTTGATGCTTCACTGATGGTATTTTCTGTTATATTTTTTAACAATTCAGTGTCAGGGTCATTGTTGATAAAGGTTGTATCGTCAGCATATAAGATTGAATGGGAACTTACATTAGATGGCAAATCATTAATCATAATCAGAAAAAGCAGTGGGCCAAGAATTGAGCCCTGAGGCACACCACACAGGACATTGGCTACATTGGATCTATCTTCATTAATACAAACAATCTGTATACAGTGCTCCAAAAAAGACCTAAGAATACTCAAGTCACTGTTTTGCAAACCTAAAATCTCTAATTTATGCTGAAGTAACTTGTGGTTCACACAACCAAATGCTTTACTCAGATCACAAAAGGTGACCAGAGTAAACTCCTTATCTTCGAATACCTGGAGAACCTTTTTAACGAGCGAATCAATAGCATTAATGATCGATCTATTTTTCCTAAAACCAAATTGCTCAATGGAAATAATAGAATTATTATCTAGAAAGTTACATATTTGGTTATACATAGCAGTTTCTAATACTTCAGAAATAACAAGAGTGAGGGATATGGGGCAGTAAGTAGATGGTCATTTTCCATCTCCATTCTTATACACAGGAACAACTCTACATAACTTCAGTACATTGGGGACAATTCTCTGCATCAGACACTAATTTATAACATACGTTAGAGGGCCGACAATGCATTCAATAACATTTTTCAATATGTTACAGGATATGCCGTATATATCGACACACCTCGAAGACTTAAACTTATTTACAATATTTAAAACCTCCTGCTGCGTCACTTCAGAGAACACTCAATTATGTCTGTCGTGCCTAAACCCCAAATTGCAATTTTCCATCATTTGAGCAGCAGTTTCTGCGGGTTTAATGATATTTTTCTGAATATCCCTAACTGACTGTATACAGAAATTGTTAAAATCTTTTGCTGAGACAGCTACCTCTTATGGTTTGCTATTTTTGGCGACTGAGTTTATTATATTCCAAGCTATTTTACATTTATTTTTTGATGCCTTGATACTTATAGTGTTATGTTGTTTTCTTGCTTCAATAATAGCTGCCCTACATTTTTTTTTTTTTAGCTTCTGTAAAGAAAAATTTGAATTGCTGAGTATTAATTTATTTAGATCGAAAAACAACAACTTTTTTGTTAAATTGACTAATTTGCGAGAAAACCACTCTTTATTTCTCTTTTTGATTTTAGATTCAATGGCGGTCACTTTAATTTTACATATTCTTTGCGGAATAGACATTTCAAACAAAGTATTGGATATTGAAAAAAATTTCTCAAAAACACAATCAGCTGACAAATGTCCTATTTTAGCAAACATGTCAAACCATTTGAAGGAACTAAGCTGGGATCTAAATTTAAACAATTTTGTGTCATCTACAGGTCTTGTTACAACTAATTTGGACTTATGAGATTGTGAGTTACAAAAGAATTTTCAAAAGTGAAAAATACACCATCATGATCAGAAAATGGAAAGTTGACAACACCACATGAAAAAGTTGACCTTAAGTAGTTTGTTAGGATCTTATCAAGACAGGCCAAGCCTCTGGTTGGTTTGGTATTGTGGTAGACAAAGTTAAATGCCTAAGTAAATTTTTAAATTCTCGTACACTGGGTTTATCTTCTGTGACATCAAAGTCAGCATTTAGGTCCCCCCTGCCCCCCCCCCCCCCCCCAATTAGTATCTCATAGTTCTTCCACTTGTTACCATTAAAAAACTCTAATAATTCCTCCAATTTTTCAACAAACAAAGAGGGATCACCATCTGGGGATCTGTACAGAGATAAAACTACTAACTTTATGTCATTTATTCATATTCCTGATACCTCAAAATCAAATTCCTTACACAGAGAACTCACATCTAGCTTGCTACAGTAACCCAGAATAGAGTTTTTAACGCAGACTGCAGTACCACCGTGTATACACTTATCCCTGCAGAAGTTACTAATCAGTATAAAGCCATCAAATTGAATAAAGCAAATTTCATCATATTTACACCAATGCTCATTAACACAAATCACACCAAACTGGTTTTCTAACGAAAATTCATTCAATATTAGGGATTTGCTATTCAGCTCTTGCACATTGAGGCAGCAAATTCTGAGACTGTGGTTATTTTGTGAGGAATTAGAATCAGCACTGATATTACTATTCACTGCTAAATCAATGTGCTTGGTTAGACTAAAAAAGTATTATCAGAGTGTAGAGGGTGGTTAACATTGTATTCTAAGGCTATTGCATTATGGTACTTAGCTTGATTCAGACAAAATTTTTCTACTATGTCTACAATAACATCTGAGACAAATCTTTTACCTAACCTATTTAGGTGAAAACCATGAGATGTATGAAACCTCCTACCAATGTTGCTTAGGTCAAAGAAACTGACTTTCCTAAAGCGTTTACACACCTTAAACATTCCCTGGTTAGCCTTCTTCACCTCTTGATTGATGGCTGACCATACAGGTAGATCATACCATGTTGGAACGGAAAAAACACAGATAAGTTTGGCACTCCGAATACATTGGTGTCTGTTGGCAGAGTTTTAGGCGATATGTTGGAAACATGAAAATTTCTTTGTGTCTAGTGTTATGGGTGTGTTTGAAATGTTTTTCTCCCATTACCTCAGGATTAGTGTGTACAAAGATGATAATCTCAATGATGTACAATGCAGGGATAGGTAATATTTTTAGGTTCTCTGAAGTAGTAGGATTCATGACATATGACTTGAATTCCCCTCAAAAATTAAACCATATCTAATTATGGATTCAAAGTAACTGTGGTATACCACCTTACTGCTGTTTATGTCTGTTACACCTTATAGCACATCCACTGCAAAAGTAAGTGTTTAATTTAGTAGTCACTTAATCTGTATCTGCTTACTGGCTTAGAGTTTTGATCAAGTTTAGTCCCAAATTAATGCGCTCAGCTTTCACAATAATTTGATTCTTATGCATGATTATGATATGACTGAGTTTTGATTGTTGGTTTTAAATTGAATAAGGAAGGTCTTTGAAATATTAAATTTAAGACCATTTTGTTGAAACCATATATCTAGGTTGTTCAGCGTTTTTATTACAGCATCTGGAATTTCCCTCACATTTTCTTTTTCACTAACTACAGAAGTATTATCAGCAAATATGACTGTCTGTGCAGTGATATTGAGTTGTAAATCACTTAGGCCTATGTAAAAGAGAAACAATATTGGTCCTAAGATTGAGCCTTGAGGCACTACTTGTGAAATTGTATCCTATTGAGACGCATAAATTGTGGTATTAGATTTTGTGATTACCCTTTGCTTCTGTTCGTCAGTTAAGACTCGATCCAATGTAGAACGTCTTGTCTGATGTCATACTGTCTAGTTTATGAAGCACCATGGAGTGATTCACTGAATCGAATTCCTTTGTAAGGTCACAGAAAATAGCTGACACTTTATTGATTTTGATAAGTGATGAGCTGATTTTTTCATTAAATTTTCCTTCATTTATGCGAAATTTATTAAAGCATTGAGATATTTGTACAGGATTCAAAATAGTGTTGTTGTTTTGCTTAATTTTTGAAATTTCCTGGTGGTTAACTGCTGTACCTAATACAGAATTAGTACAAATTTTATTGCTTTAGACTTATAATGCCTAGAATGAACTTATCGTTTGATATTCTTTTGGCAGTTTTGACAACACTTTTAAATACACTTTGTAACATTTCACATAGTTAATAAAGTCAGGTTTCTTATTGTGCATCAGCTCTTTCTGTCGTGCCTATTTTCTAGCAATAGATATCTTTAATGCTGGCGTAATCCACTTTAGTTACTTTTGGCTTTTTGGTGCCAAATCCATGGTGGGAATGATTCATTGAGCACTTCCAGAAAACTTCTTAGAAATTTATCAGCGTGCTCAATACTTGACACACTATTTCCTGTGGGTAATTTTACTGTATCTATTTTGTCATGGAATGAGTTCAAGCTACCAGACTGAGATTTTCACTCTGCAGCAGATTGTGTGCTAATACAAAATCCTTTCTTCTAGGAGTGCTAGTTCTGCAAGGTTCGCAGAAAAGCTTCTGTGAAGTTTGGAAGGTAGGAGACGAGGTATTTGCAGAATTGAAACTGTGAGGACGAGTCATGAGTCGTGCTTGGATAGCTCAGATGGTAGAGCACTTGCCTGTGAAAGTAAAGGTCCCGAGTTTGAGGTCTCGGTCTGGCACACAGTTTTAATCTGCCAAGAAGTTTCGAGTTCAAGTTATTTTCACGAAAGTTTATTTTCATAGAACCTTTCTTAACATTTGGTTTAGGTACTCCTGGCCGCTGATAGCCGGCTGAAGTGGCCGTGCGGTTAAAGGCGCTGTAGTCCGGAACCGCAAGACCGCTATGGTCGCAGGTTCGAATCCTGCCTCGGGCATGGATGTTTGTGATGTCCTTAGGTTAGTTAGGTTTAACTAGTTCTAAGTTCTAGGGTACTAATGACCTCAGCAGTTGAGTCCCATAGTGCTCAGAGCCATTTGAACAAAATCCTGGCCGCTGTATAAACAACTCAGAATGGTCAGAAATTTCTTAGTCCAAAGAGAACTTGTTTTTGCAGTCAAACATGTAATTTTTTAAGATATTGTCTATACAAGTAGCTGAATAAGCATTTTATCTAGTGGATTCACAAAAATTTAGTTTAAAACCAGATTTACGAATTAAGTCCATATACGTTTTTGGGCTACAGTCATGACTTGTCACCTTTACATTAATATCAGCAGCTATGATAATAGTTTTCTTCCTTTCTTTCTTAAGTTTACCAAGTGACACTGTAGCTTGTATAAGAAAGCTTTAGTTGTACTTCTTGGAATTCTGTAAATTGACATGACTAATGTGCTTTTAGATCAACACAACAGCTTTCAAAAGAGCACTCCTCATTGAAGTAATCAAAATCTGCTTTATTTCATTTGTTAAGCACTGTATCAAGAAGTATGCATGACCCTCCAGGGATTTCTCTTTTCTGCAAAAGCTGGTTGCTGCATTGAAATGTTCCAGTGTATTTAAAGTCTTTATAGAGTCACTAGTTAAACAATACTAATTTAAACAAACAACTTTGATATTTTTGCTTTCTTTGAGGATATTCGCAGTTATTCAGTTTTGGTACTACCTACCTTGATGCTATTTATATTCCAATGCAATAAGTAAGTTTTTCACTGATTTTATCTCTCTATGCACAACCTTTCATAGATTTCTTTCTTCTGTGTGTTCCTCATATTAGTTTCTACTAAAAAATCCTTCAGACTTCATGGTGGTGAAATTGTTTGCTTGTTAAGGGGGCAAGTGGCTCCTATTACTTCCACCAATGTTGATATTGCATTTTCTGTTGTTGGTGTTGCTTCTTCCCTTGTTGTCTGTGTTTTTTATGATAATGATTCTGATGCTGGGGTAGCTGCTGCCACTGGTGAATGTGGTTCTACTGCTGTTCCAAATGTTGGTTGTGGTTCTGCTGTTGACTAGGATGATGATGTTGCTTTTTCTGTTGTTGCTGCCACTGCTTCTGATGATAACAGTTTCGTTTCAGTTGATGCTGATTTAGCAGCACTGGTGATGATTCTGCTGAAGTAGCTGATGAATCTTTCTGCTGCTGTAGTTGGTGATGGCTGCTGTGCTATTGTTTGTGGCTGGCATGCTACAGTGCTTCTGCTGCTTTAGACATGTTATTTCTTCTTTTGCTAGCTGTGTTTAACATTTTCAGAGTTTTATAGCTGAGAAGTTTCTTACCGTTCCATTTAGGTACAATCCATGCCTTGTGAAACAGTCTCCCTGCAGGCAGTCAACAGGTAGAAACTGAGTGTGTTGATACATTTTGCATATTTCCTCGAACTGTTTTTTACCATTAATAAGTTCTTTATGTACACATGAGTCATTTATAAACTTGTATCTATGTAGTATTCCAATGATGATCATATTGTTGCTCTTATTAGAGTCCAATGCTACCTTCCAATATTGGACAGCACTAGGCAAATCATTCTTATACACACTGTTGGCTCCTCCCAGTATTACTATATATTCATTTGCATTTGCTGAAGTCCCAGCTTTTATGTTTTTTTTTTTTTTTGTAATTTAAAATGCAGGCGCTCCTGGTTTCACATAACTAGAAGCATTTACTCCATGTTCTTCATGTAATATTTTCGCTAGTCCATGTCCACAACTATCAGAACGTATATTTATGACATATTTCTTTCCTGTATTTCTTGTCAAATTTGTACACAACTTCAGTGATGTTGACAAACAAAGGTAGCGAGAGATGTGCACTGTTAGCTAGCAGCTTATGTCTCTGCTGCTAGTTCTTTCAAGAATATTTGAGTGGATAGTGTACAACAGGCTATATGAAGCATGATCACCTATGGTACCACAAAATAGCTGTGACGGGTCCCAGTTCCGCTTCCGCAAATGTCTGTTTTGAGAAGGTGCAATATTCAGTTTCTCAAAAGAAATTCTAGATGAACTGAACTGCAGAAGGCATTCTGCATGGATTTTTCATGGTCTTGTTAAAGCTTTAGACCATATAAAACATAACATATTAACACAAAACTATGATGTTATGGCATCACAGACCAACCACTAGCTTGGTTGAATGTCCACGAGCTAGAATCTCACTTATGTAACAGGAAACATAGAGTGGCCTTAACAGGTGCAGATGAAACAATAAAATCAGAATGGTGCTATTAAGTGTGATGTTCCCCAAAGCTTGATCCTTGGGCTACTGATCTTAGAGTACATTAATGACCTGCCAGCATCAGTAAATAACATATCAAATATAGCAATGTCTGCTGATGCTTTGGAAGAAATAAGTTAGTAATAAACACATCTAAAACAACTGTTCTTAATTTCTGTTTAAAAGGGGAAGTCTGCAACACCTCTCTGACAGTAAACGCCAGTGGAATTACAACCTCAGTGGAAGTAAAATTTTTAAGTGTATGGCTTCAACAGGATTTTTAATAGAACACACATATAAAAAGTATGCAACAGACGAGGTTTATTTGTAGACAAAGCAAGCTACCACACTGTTCTAATTGCATGTGTTGCCCAGTTCCACAGACTTCTGCAATATGGAATTATATTTAGGGTAGCACATCTGCTAGCTCAGTTACCTTCTTGTCCCATGCGAGACTGTAGGTCTCTCTTTCAGAAGTCTTCAGTCCTCTCTCTCCACTGTCTTTTTATTCTAGAAACTTGTAAATATGTGTAGAAGAATTTCAAAGAGATAGATATGCCCAGTCAGTAAGGACAACAGCCTTTAAAACCTCCACTACAAATAGTGCAATACAAATATACAATAGTATGCCACATAAAATAAAAGATATTTCTTCATATTCACTGTTTCATAAATCACTATAAATACCAAAGGGCATTCTTATTAGATCACTGCTCCGTTGAAGTTCTTCTCAGATCCTGTATGTGTCTCTTCCGTCTGCCTCTGTCCACTATGTCCTGTTTCCTGCATTTCTACAATAGATATTGCTGGTTGTCCAGCAGGCCACTGTCCACTATGTACTGTTTCCTGTGTTTCTCCAATAGATGTCGCTAGTTGTCCGCCAGTGCAGCTGTCTTCTACCTCGCTCGTCTCCTCTTGTTGGATATTCCTAACCTTTCTCGAAGGATTCATATTCTCCTCCTTCTCTGCTTTTGTTTCATTTTTCAGAAATTATAAGCATTTTCTTATTTCACTCATCACTTATAGTAATTCGTTCTTCTTTTCCTTCTTCATATATCCTCCTTCTTCTGCCACTTTTCCGATCTTAATAAGAACATTCTCAATATGTTGCACGGCACTGTCCACCATCTTAAGTAACTTCATGAATAATTAAATAAATAGATTATACAAGTAGGCTTAAGGGCATGAAATCCTCAGTGCATATTATGAAACAATAACACAAGAAGTCCCAGTAAGCAAACAGTCTCTCATTAAACCTTTCGAAAATAAATTTAATTCAGTTTCACTGCAAATAAACCTAAACACCCTGGAAATGGATGTCAATGGTCAGACAATAAATAAAACTCCACATAAGGTTATAAGACTTCTACGCATTCTAATGAATAATAAATTATGATAGAATGAAAATATTTATCACATGCTCAAGAAATTAAGCCCAGCAGGCTTTGTACTAAGAGTAATTTAACTCTAGGTTGACAAGATAGTAATAATGTATACATATTTCACATATTTCCACTCGCTGATCTTGAATGGCATAATATTTTGGTTAAATGCTGCAAAAGTACAAAAAGTTTCTAAAATACAGAAACGAGCTGTGAGGTTGATCCATGGTGTTATAAAATGTACATACTGTAATCACCTGTTCAAGACCCTTGTGATCTTGACATTCACAAGACTCCAATGGTGTTTCCGCTCTTGGAAACATTCCTGGAAATTTTTTTCCTGAAGTGTGTTAAGGATGCTCTCCGTATTTACCTGGATGTCTTCAGCCGAGTCAAATCACTTCCTTTTCAGTGAAAATTTCAGTTCAGGAAACAGGTAGAAGTCCACAGGGGCCAAATCAGAGGAATATGGTGGTTGTGGAAGCACAGGAATTTTGAATTTGGTCAAAAATTCAATGATGGAGAAGGCACAATGAGCCAGGGCATTGTGATGGTGTAGCACCCAACTCCTGTCTTTCCACGATGCAGGCCTTTTCTTCTGCACCTTTTCACGCAAACACTCAAGGACACATTTTTAGTATTCCTGGTTAATTGTCTTTCTTCCAGGAGTAATTTCATGATGCACAATACTGGTAGCATCGAAAAAAAAAACACCAACATTGTCTTCACCTGCAACCGACTTTGCTATGCTTTTTTCAGACATGGTGAACCTAGAGTCTTCCAGTGCAAAGACCGCTCTTTGATTTCAGGATCATATCCATATACCCATGATTTGTCACTTGTAATTACCCTATTTAACAAATCTGGGTCATTTTTAGTCTGACTAATCAGTTCTTGGCACACTTCAAGTCGATAATGTCTCTTGTCACTTGACAACACTTTTGGAATGAATTTTGTGGACACTCTATGCATGTTCCGATCTTCAGTTAAAATTGACTGAACTGCACAGAAACTTAAATTAAGTTCATCAGCCATCTCCCTAATTGTAAGTCTGTAATCAGAGTGCACTAAGTCGTGAACTTTCACAACATTTTCATTTGTTTTTGAGGTGGAAGGACAGTCGGACTGTGGTTCATTTTCAAATTATTTGCGGCCATTTTTAAATCTGTTGAACCAGACAAAAACATTTGACTAGCTCATACAATTATCTCCAAAAGATGTTTTTAATAGTTCATTAGTCTCAGAAGCTGGTTTCCCGGTTTTAAAACAAAATTTCACACAAACTCGTTGCTCCATTTTTACATACATTTTAACACAGACAGAATCCAGCAACAAGCCCTAACAGACCCGCAATCAACCAGCTGCACACAACGAACTGAATAAAGGAAATGCAGTTTCCTGTCAGAGATCATTCAAGGACAAGGCAATGACTCACTCCCCAACCTCTATATACCTGCCCGCCAAACCAGTAAGCAGCAGCGGATCCATTCTTAAAACTTTCCAATCACACCTCGTATAAGTCTTACAATTTACTTATTTAAAATTTTGTCAAACTTACAACATTACTTGTTGCATAATTTATACAAGGTTCTTTCTAACGATGTTTCAGAATTTGCATCTGCAATAACTAGCATAAATTTTTATTTCATTTTAAGTATCCAGATCAAAGTATCACTCTGTCCTTTACAAAATCTTTCACTGAGTAATAGCATTTTTCAGTTAGAATATTGTGTAAATTGCTTTTTAAAATATTTAGTTTCATATTCAATATGTCACACCCTTTTATTTTGTTGTGAATTTTCATGGCTATATATTGAGGACCAACAACTAAACTTTAAACACTGACTGTGGCAGTCAGAGTCATGACTCAAGGTAGAAACAAAGCCTCCACAAAGACTCAGTGTCTCTAAATATAGTGCAAAAAAGAATTATCCAGTCTGGAATAAAAATTTACAGGAAGTTCCCACTCAGTATGAGAAAAGACATTGACAACCCTCATATATTCACAAGGGAACCGAAAACATTCCTCATAAACCACACTGTGCACAGGGTGGTCAGAAAAAAATAGGAAAAGCTTGTAAGTGTATTTGCAAGATAGTGTGCGCTGAAAAATAATTGCTAAGAAAAAAGTTCTATATGTTGCACACTTACAAATTAATTAGCACTGAAGTTGTGCACACACACATTCAAGTAGCCCACCAGATAAAGTGTCACTAAATGTGTTCTTTGTTTTGTTTCCTAAAACTGAACAGGAGATTGATACAAAAATTGGACGTAGGATGGTAGAAAGGACTGAACCCAAGTCAAACGCTGAGTAGTTTTGTGTGCTTTCAACCACACTGTGAGAACAGCTGACACTTATTGTATCTGCCGAGCCACTTGAATTTGTTCAATGGCCTGATTGAGTAAGTTTAATGCTAATTAACTCAGAAACAACATGACATATCAAATCTTTTCTTAAAAATTATTTCTCAGCCCTCCCTACCTTGCAACACACTTACAAGCTTTTCAAACTGTTTTGATCACCCTGTATAATTTAAATGAATTTCTAGAGCTATAAGTTATGTAAAAGGTGTTTTACATTATACACTTATGAACTGACCAATGCTTTACAATGTCACCAAATGTGTTCTTTGTTTTGTTTTCTACAACTGGACAGGAGAGTGATACAAAAACTGGACATTGGATGGTAAAAGGACTGAACACGAGATGAACAGATATATGTTCTAATCTCCTTCTCCTCCCCCCCCCCCCTCCCCCCCCCTCCCCGGCCCACCCTCCCTGTCCATTGCCTCCCTCATTACATAATACATAAATCATACCGCCATATGCTATGCTGATAACACAACTCTACTCACATCAGAACAACTCAGATTTGGTTAATATTAAGCAGAAATCACTCAAATCTACCCTGCACTGGTTCTCTTCAAATAAATTACCCTGTAATACAGAGAAAACACAAAAGCTTCTTTTAACGTTCCCAAAAGCCATAGAAAACAAATCTGTAAAACTGTTAGGAATGCATATTGATTTCAAACTTACGTGGAAAGAACGTGTAAGTCAGGTGTGGAAAAAGCTTTCAAAAATCTTGTATCTCCTTTGAAAACTCAGAGATACGATTAGTATGAACTGTCTTAGAGAAATGTACTTTGAACTCTTCCAATCACACAATTCTTAACACTATGGCTGCTGCAGGTGCATGTCCAGCTGGCCATGTTGAGCGTGTCCCTTAAGGTCCCCTAATCCATTTACCTGTGCTAATAGTCATCCTCATGGATTACTGTCTGTGCCTGAGCTCTTCGTTCGGCTGACCTAGCCCTGTGCTGAGTATTTCTGGAGCCAGAGCGGTCGCGTCTGTCTGGCAGACTGAGTATGACCACCGATGTTACAAATAAACACAGTGTACCTGGATACTTATTCCATCTGGAGATGAACTGCTTGACAGACATAATGTATACTGAAAGTGCTTATGCTGCTATCATGTAACTCCTCATCAGATGCTTTCTTTCATTTGCAATTAGTTCATGCGAATCATCATAAGGTCTTGGTAGACATCTGACAATGGAAAATTCAAGATGGAAATTTGGAGATTTGTGGTAAGCTCTTATGGGGCCAAACTGCTGAGGTCATCGGTCCCTAAGCCTACACACTACTTAATCTAATGTAAACTAACTTACGCTATGGACAACACACACACCCATGCCCAAGGGAGGACTCAAGCCTCTGACAGAGAGAGCCGAAAAATCCAGGATGGAATGTAACAATATTATGAGAAGGAAAGTTGCTACTCACCATAGAGCAGAGATGTTGAGTTACAGATAGGCACAACAAAAAGATTTTCACACAATAAAGCTTTTGGCCAATGTTCTTTGTCAACAATGGACACACATACACACACACACACACACTCACACAAATGTGTGTGAGTTGCAACTTTTCTTCTCATAATATTGGTATACATCTGAGTTTTATTTGAAGTACTGACTAATTATCAGCTTTTTGTACGTAACTTACAATGAAACATCGGAGAGTCCATAACGATCAAATGTTGATGTTCGTCTGTACTAGCACAATAATTTGCCTGCAAACAGCTTTCAAGGGAAGTGTCAGGGTGGCCAAAACCCACTTTTGAAGCTAATGACTATATTTTGAGTGATTAACCCAATAAATTATCCTCATGGAAACTTCAAAACCAAAAATTCAACGTTTCTGAGTTCTTCTTATATGGGACACAATTATTATTAAACAGTAGGAATAAAGGATAATGTATAACTTTTGCTTAAGAATCCGATAAGGAAATACAAAATTTTCTGCACTACATAATTAAATGTCACCTTAAATTCTAATGACTTTTTTGTGCCTCGGAAATGGGTGAATGTGTGCAACTGACCATCACCTAATGAAGTTAATCTTCATTTTTGAACTGCTGTCCGTTAGTCTCACTATAACTTAAAAATGGCTTAACCGCTTTGGATGATTCTTTTTTTGTTGCGTTCATAATTGTTAAAGTAAGGTTTTTATGAAAGAAAAGTTTGGAAAAGTTGCCTAGGAAACTGGAAAATTCTGGATACACTGAAAGAACTTTTTTCTATGGAATTTTCACTATTTTGATTACTCACAATTGAAACGATTGATATCAATAATTCTTTTTTTGTTTTGTCCATTCTGATCTTGGACTTGAAGCATCCTGTCTGTTTGTCAGCACAGTCTGGATGTTTCACACGTTTGTACATAAGGTGTTTGTCAGCACAGCAATTATGTGGAGAGGCTCTTCAAGCTCAGATAATTCTGTGTTTTTGTTTATTTATTTTTACTTTTCCTTATTTTCTATTTTTTTATTTTTTTTATTTTTTATTTATTTTTTTGCACTGTTATATTTCCCATCCTTTCTCATCCGAGCTTTGTGCCGGCAATGGCAAAGCTGAAAATATTTTTTTTGTTTTCATACTTATTTTTCATTTTTTTTATTTTTGTAATTTTTAAATAGTTTTTTTTTTCAGAAGTAAGGGTTAACTTCACTTTCAGATGCAGCAACTTGGCTAAAAGTTCTTCTTTGTGTGGTATGTTTCAAAACATGGTACAACACACAAGGGTATGTTGCATGTTTTGTATTCGTATTTCATTTCTCGGCGCACATTTTGTTTCGAGCAGACTGTACATCTATGCCATAGTCCACATTTCTTGGACTGGTCACTTGGAATGACATTTGGAAAGTGACTTCCAGTAAAGTGCAGAGGATTTTGATCATCAGAGTATCTTCCTGTCCCATCTCTTCTCCGTTGTGTAGCAAATTTTTCCATGAGTTCTTGTATCAGAGATAAATGAAAATTGTTGATGGAATTTTTCTCCCTGTCACCCATCTGTAAAGAGTGTGAGCATTCAAAACAATTGTACCATTTAACAGGCTTACACACAGATACAGCTGAGCTTAATAGGATGTCAGGGCGGTCTATTGTGCCCATACTTGCATTGTAGTCGACAACCAAATGCAGCTTCATTATTTTCTCACCAGTCCTCCTTGTTTGTCTTTCCCATATCACACACTCCTATAGTGTTACAGGTTGGCAACATCAACACTTCTCTCTTGTTGCAAAAATTGTGTCAGTTGACATAAATTAAACTTCCCCTCATTCAGTTTCTTCTTTAGCTTTGGCAAATTGTGTCCATTGCACGGTACCATAACTAGGAGTGATTTGAAACTACTGGGGTGAAATGGAACATGGTGTCCATTTCAACAATTCATCTTTGGTGTGGAGTGATAATTTGCTGTAACTAATGGAAGCTGCCCTCTAGGCTCCTCATGGATATTAGTTGTTTCAGTAATATAAAAATTATGTGTGTCAATGAGGTATGTAATTTTTAAAAAAAAGTATTTAAATGTAAATTTTACCTTTTTTCTAAAACTCTGGAAACAAACTGTTGCACAGCTACTCTGGTAATAGTAATACAGTTATCTGATATTGGAATGTGGAGGACAACTATCAGTGAGGATGTATGAAAGGTTAGGTTTGTTTATGTTATTCGTTAGTTGCAAGCATAAATGTAGAAAATCATATTTTTTCAGGTTCAATTGGCACATGCCATGGGTATGCAAAAAGATGATTGAGCCAGCTGGATATCAAAAATACAGCAAGACAAGCCTGCAGAAAGCTGCCAGTGATGTCAAAGCATGTAAATTATCACTCAGGAATGCATCCAAAAAATATGGAATACTGGTACCACCTAGTACACTTTCAAGGAAATTAAATAATAAAAATCCTTTGGAAATAGGTGGACAAACTGCTTTGACTTTACAAGAAGAGAAGACATTATCCCGTGGATTATTTAAATGTGCAGAATGAGGTCTGCCATTAATGACAAGTGAGATAAGGGATATTGTTAAGAGCTATTGTACCAAAGGGGAAAAGTGGAAAAGGGGCTTGAAGACAATAGGCCTGCATATGAGTGGGTAAAAAATCTGCTTTCATATCACAACAATCTGACTATATGTTTGAGTGAAAATGTAAAGAGAGCTAGAGCTAAAGAGAACAGACATGTCATAGTAACCTATTTCAAAAATTTGGAGGAGACAGTGAGAGGTGTTCCATGTAGCCACATAGTTG
Organism: Schistocerca americana; assembly: GCF_021461395.2. Classification (NCBI taxonomy): domain Eukaryota; kingdom Metazoa; phylum Arthropoda; class Insecta; order Orthoptera; family Acrididae; genus Schistocerca; species Schistocerca americana. The sequence continues at coordinate 336,054,495 of NC_060123.1, read as the reverse complement.
ACTATGATGAGACCTATTTCTCCAATGATCCTGGTGCTGTCAGAGTGCTGGTCAAGAAGGGTTGTAAACATCCTCATAGAATCATAGAGTCATCCAAAACAAGTACATCTGTAATGATAGCTGCTGCAGGATATGGACATCTTCTGCCACTTATCTGCATCCAACATGGACTGAAGAAGGAATGAATGGTACATCCTACAACACAAACCAAAGTAGATGGTGTGACCCCAGTACATCTGAAGATTAGTTTCAGACAACAGCTTTGCTGTATCTTAGATGGCTTGTGGGGGTCAAAGTCCTGATAGGAGACAATCTCTCAAGCCACATTTCCTTGTTTGTAGCCGCCCAATGTGAGGAGAACAATGTTAAAGTTGTGTTTCTCCCCCCAAATGCAATACACATCTGCCAGGCTCTAGATGTGGCATTCTTTCATCCAATGAAGATGTTGTTGTTGTTGTCTTCAGTCCTGAGACTGGTTTGATGCAGCTCTCCATGCTGGGCGAAAAGCTTTGACTGATTGGAAGAAAGGCAATATGGGTGTTCTTCCAAAAAGCGACTTCCCTAAGACATTGAAGGTAAAGTTTCACTACATGGTTGAGAAAATTCAAGACAATGCTATTGCAGGATTTCATGCTTCTGGTATCATACCTTCCAATACAGAAAAAGTTTTATCTCTCTTACCTGTTAGTAGTTTGGAAAATGAAACAGGTGACCCAATGCAGGTATGGTCTGATGCCTTTGTGGAACACCTGAGAGATGGAAAACTGGAAGGTCTCCCTGGGAAAAGTGTCATGTCACAGGCAGAAATTTCAGACAATATTGCAGTGGACAGCAAGCAAATGGAAGCTAATGATCCCAAAGTTTTGGAGCAAGAAACTGTAATATCTGAGACAACAAATGAAGAGGACCTTCTGAGACACCTCCAATGACACTGGCCAAAAATGATTTTGTCTTGGTTAAGTTTCGTGTTACAGAGACTAACCAATCAAAATTATATGTAGGAAGGACTGAGGCTATGGAGCTGCATGACGAAATTCAAGTTAATTTCATGAGGTGGAAAATTAGTGAGAAACAATAATTTTTTTTTCCCGCTGTTGTAGACATGTGTGGTGTCAAAAGCAAAAATTGTGATGAACGTGAAAGGAACTCATTTTTGACGAGGAAGAATGATATTTAAAACTCTTGAAGGCATTGACATCATGTAATGTATAGTGTTGTATTAAGTAATGAATGATATGTTTTTTTTGTAACATCATTGTTTCAAAGAGCATTTGTAAGTTCAGAGATTTAATGGTTAATAGAGCTGGTAACATAAAAATATTAATTGGCATTAATTAATATAAAGTTGTTCTAGTGTAAATGCATTTTTCTTGGTAAAATGCTTGTTACATGTGTCTCACATGTTAAAGTTCACTTCACCACATGTTTCAAATGCAAATATTGTTCAAAATATATAGTGTTCCAAATCACCCCAAGTCCTGGGGTGACTTGGAACACATTTAAGATTAAAATTTGAAAAAGGGTTATGGTAGAGCATTTTCATTCTTGTAATATATTGCTGTGGGAAGGACTAAAGATGCTGTATTTAAAATTTCAAAATTATAGTACAATATTTAGATATTAATTTTCAGTAAAAACTTCATTTTCTGTCCCAATTCACACAAAGTTTTGGTACTGCATATTGCTGTTCTATGGCTGCGAAGCCACAAGAACAGGGCTGGACTTGTATACCAATTGACGATATACAGGGTATGTCAACATTCACAGTATGGTTTCATTAATGTTGGCACTATATCACCAGATTTCCCCAAATTATGGACTTTAGTTTCTGTTGTTTTGCCTTTGTATACAATGAAATCCAAGACGTATGCAGTTTTACAGTTGCACAATTCACATGCCCTGATTCAAAATGTACTTTGTTTCAAAGGAATGAATTGTTTAAAAGATAAGTGACCTTCGAACAATAATAAGCTTTCATCGATGTAGAGCTTTTTGTATAGGTTACACACACTGTGGAATGCCATACGAACTGTATCAATAATTTTCCTGATTTTAAAAAAAATGTCGTCTCCACAATTGGCAGAGATGTCACTAAAATGCAACAGTCTCAAAAGTATCATAAAATGGTCATGGGACATAATTTTGCCAAAAATTGGAGTGTTCAGAAGTATATCTCTGTACCAATATTCCCTTATTCTCAACTTTTTAGTGAAAGCCATTAGAAGCCAAATACCAATGAAACAATACAGTTCTTCAAAACCTTCCAGAATGAGATTTTCACTCTGCAGCGGAGTGTGCGCTGATATGAAACTTCCTGGCAGATTAAAACTGTGTGCTGGACCGAGACTCGAACTCGGGACCTATGTCTTTCACGGGCAAGTGCTCTGCCAACTGAGCTACCCAAGCATGACTCACGCCCGTGAAAGGCAAAGGTCCCAAGTTCAAGTCTCAATCCAGCACACAGTTTTAATCTGCCAGGAAGTTTCATATCAGTGCACACTCTGCTGCAGAGTGAAAATCTCATTCTGGAAACATCCCCCAGGCTGTGGCTAAGCCATGTCTCTGCAATATCCTTTCTTTCAGGAGTGCTAGTTCTGCAAGGTTCACAGGAGAGCTTCTGTAAAGTTCGGAAGGTAGGAGATGAGGTACTGGCAGAAGTAAAGCTGTGAGGACAGGGCATGAGTTGTCCTTTGGTAGCTCAGTTGACAGAGCACTTGCCCGTGAAAGGCAAAGGTCCCGAGTTTGAGTCTTGGTCCGGCACACAGTTTTAATCTATCAGGAAGTTTCCTCAAAACCTTATCTTTCCAGGTGGACAGTTGAGAATGAAGTGATTCTGACATATTTGCCATGGTGAAAGTGTAAAATCGGTTTGTTTCAAGTGCTATAAATTTCATCAGATTTTCTGATTGAAATAGCATGAAAATGGATAGAACGCTTGAATCAGATGCTAGTTGGCAATTATGTCATGAAGATGAGTCTTCAAATGCATGAAGTGCTGGACTGAAATCATACTTTTGCCAATCAAATTTTTCACTAAGGTGTAACCTTTTTCAGATCGATTCATCTCCACTTGCAGAATCTGAAGAACTGTCCTAGTGAGCTCTACTAGGTGAAGTACGAGGATGCGTATTGGATATTACTACAATATGACTCTGAAGAATCATCATCACTACAGCAACTGAAGATGCCACACTCACTGTCATTGTCACTCCTTGTGAGTATCTGCAGTATCTCTTTGTCAGTGCAACCATGCTGACGTGTCATTTGTTTGTGGAACTAAAAAGTGAAAGCACTTTAAAAATCCTGATGAATAGTCAGAAAGCTAAATGACACCACAGAAGCAGAAGATCACATGAACTAGCTAGCATGAGTGTCTAATGTTGTTTGTTGTTGTTGTTGTTGTTGTTGTGGTCTTCAGTCCTGAGACTGGTTTGATGCAGCTCTCCATGCTACTCTATCCTGTGCAAGCTTCTTCATCTCCCAGTACCTACTGCAATCTACATCCTTCTGAATCTGCTTAGTGTATTCATCTCTTGGTCTCCCACTACGATTTTTACCCTCCACGCTGCCCTCCAATACTAAATTGGTGATCCCTTGATGCCTCAGAACATGTCCTACCAACCGATCCCATCTTCTGGTCAAGTTGTGCCACAAACTTCTCTTCTCCCCAATCCTGTTCAATACTTCCTCATTAGTTATGTGATCTACCCATCTAATCTTCAGCATTCTTCTGTAGCACCACATTTTGAATGTGTCTATTCTCTTCTTGTCCAAACTATTTATCGTCCATGTTTCACTTCCATACATGGCTACACTCCATACAAATACTTTCAGAAATGACTTCCTGACACTTAAATCTATACTCGATGTTAACACATGTCTCTTCTTCAGAAAAGCTTTCCTTGCCATTGCCAGTCTACATTTTATATCCTCTCTACTTCGACCATCATCAGTTATTTTGCTCCCCAAATAGCAAAACTCCTTTACTACTTTAAGTGTTTCATTTCCTAATCTAATTCCCTCAGCATCACCTGACTTAATTCGACTACATTCCATTATCCTCGTTTTGCTTTTGTTGATGTTCATCTTATATCCTCCTTTCAAGACACTGTCCATTCCGTTCAACTGCTCTTCCAAGTCCTTTGCTGTCTCTGACAGAATTACAATGTCATCAGCGAACCTCAAAGTTTTTATTTCTTCTCCATGGATTTTAATACCTACTCCAAATTTTTCTTTTGTTTCCTTTACTGCTTGCTCAATATACAGATTGAACAACATCGGGGAGAGGCTACAACCCTGTCTTACTCCCTTCCCAACCACTGCTTCCCTTTCATGTCCCTCGACTCTTATAACTGCCATCTGGTTTCTGTACAAATTGTAAATAGCCTTTCGCTCCCTGTATTTTACCCCTGCCACCTTCAGAATTTGAAATAGAGTATTCCAATCAACATTGTCAAAAGCTTTCTCTAAGTCTACAAATGCTAGAAATGTAGGTTTGCCTTTCCTTAATCTAGCTTCTAAGATAAGTCGTTGGGTCAGTATTGCCTCACGTGTTCCAATATTTCTACAGAATCCAAACTGATCATCTCCGAGGTCGGCCTCTACCACTTTTTCCATTCGTCTGTAAAGAATTCGTGTTAGTATTTTGCAGCTGTGACTTATTAAACTGATAGTTTGGTAATTTTCACATCTGTCAACACCTGCTTTCTTTGGGATTGGAATTATTATATTCTTCTTGAAGTCTGAGGGTATTTCGCCTGTTTCATACATCTTGCTCACCAGATGGTAGAGTTTTGTCAGGACTGGCTCTCCCAAGGCTGTCAGTAGTTCCAATGGAATGTTGTCTATTCCGGGGGCCTTGTTTCGACTCAGGTCTTTCAGTGCTCTGTCAAACTCTTCACGCAGTATTGTATCTCCCATTTCATCTTCATCTACATCCTCTTCCATTTCCATAATATTGTCCTCAAGCACATCGCCCTTGTATAGACCCTCTATATACTCCTTCCACCTTTCTGCTTTCCCTTCTTTTCTTAGAACTGGGTTTCCATCTGAGCTCTTGATATTCATACAAGTCGTTCTCTTTTCTCCAAAGGTCTCTTTAATTTTCCTGTAGGCAGTATCTATCTTACCCCTAGTGAGATAAGCCTCTACATCCTTACATTTGTCCTCTAGCCATCCCTGCTTAGCCATTTTGCGCTTCCTGTCAATCTCATTTTTGAGACGTTTGTATTCCTTTTTGCCTGCTTCATTTACTGCATTTTTATATTTTCTCCTTTCATCAATTAAATTCAATATTTCTTCTGTTACCCAAGGATTTCTACTAGCCCTCGTCTTTTTACCTACTTGATCCTCTGCTGCCTTCACTACTCCATCCCTCAAAGCTACCCATTCTTCTTCTACTGTATTTCTTTCCCCCATTCCTGTCAATTGCTCCCTTATGCTCTCCCTGAAACTCTGTACAACCTCTGGTTCTTTCAGTTTATCCAGGTCCCATTTCCTTAAATTCCCACCTTTTTGCAGTTTCTTCAGTTTTAATCTACAGGTCATAACCAATAGATTGTGGTCAGAGTCCACATCTGCCCCTGGAAATGTCTTACAATTTAAAACCTGGTTCCTAAATCTCTGTCTTACCATTATATAATCTATCTGATACCTTTCAGTATCTCCAGGGTTCTTCCATGTATACAACCTTCTATCATGATTCTTAAACCAAGTGTTAGCTATGATTATGTTGTGCTCTGTGCAAAATTCTACCAGGCGGCTTCCTCTTTCATTTCTTAGCACCAATCCATATTCACCGACTATGTTTCCTTCTCTCTCTTTTCCTACACTCGAATTCCAGTCGCCCATGACTATTAAATTTTCGTCTCCCTTCACTATCTGAATAATTTCTTTTATTTCATCATACATTTCTTCAATTTCTTCATCATCTGCAGAGCTAGTTGGCATATAAACTTGTACTACTGTAGTAGGTGTGGGCTTCGTATCTATCTTGGCCACAATAATGCATTCACTATGCTGTTTGTAGTAGCTTACCCGCATTCCTATTTTCCTATTCATTATTAAACCTACTCCTGCATTACCCCTATTTGATTTTGTGTTTATAACCCTGTAGTCACCTGACCAGAAGTCTTGTTCCTCCTACCACCGAACTTCACTAATTCCCACTAGATCTAACTTCAACCTATCCATTTCCCTTTTTAAATTTTCTAACCTACCTGCCCTATTAAGGGATTTGACATTCCACGCTCCGATCCGTAGAACGCCAGTTTTCTTTCTCCTGATAACGACATCCTCCTGAGTAGTCCCCGCCCGGAGATCCAAATGGGGGACTATTTTACCTCCAGAATATTTTACCCAAGAGGACGTCATCATCATTTAATCATACAGTAAAGCTGCATGCCCTCGGGAAAAATTACGGCTGTAGTTTCCCCTTGCTTTCAGTCGTTCACAGTACCAGCACAGCAAGGCCGTTTTGGTTATTGCTACAAGGCCAGATCAGTCAATCATCCAGACTGTTGCCCTTGCAACTACTGAAAAGGCTGCTGCCCCTCTTCAGGAACCACACGTTTGTCTGGCCTCTCAACAGATACCCCTCCGTTGTGGTTGCACCTACGGTACGGCTATCTGTATCGCTGAGGCACGCAAGCCTCCCCACCAACGGCAAGGTCCATGGTTCATGGGGGGGGGGGGGGGGGGGGGAGTGTCTAATAGCAACTATGAAATCCAACAGAAATTCTGCCGAGCAGCTATAGGGGGGTGGGCTGATGGTAAAAGCTGTCATTAGGATCAGGTGCTGGTCAGGCAGCGATGGTGAATGCCATCTGCAGTGCCCTTGGGAAATACCACTGCACTGGCTGACAACATCCGCAGCCCCTGTGGAAAGGACCACGCAGTAGAATTTCACATCTGCAATGCTCAAAGGATTAAGACCTCATTTGGGAACACAGCTCTTACATCATCAAACTTTTGAAAATACAGAAAACGATTTGCATACAATATGTAAAATTGGTTCCAGAGAGTACTGTCATTCTATCTTTACTAGACTCAGTCTACTGACTGTCGTAAACCTGTACATGTGCATCTGTGTAATATTTGTGAAAAACAGTAACATGAAAGGTGTTGTCAAGGAAGAAATTTGTGACTAAAATACTAAGGCAGATTATGGCATACCAATATACAGGCTAACAAAATATTGGTAACTCACACAAAGTGAATACTTTTAAAGTCATTCCTGCAACTAGAATGGCAATAACACTGAATTTTGGAAACAACAAAGTTGAGCAGGATCAATTTTTGGACAGGCAAGACTTCCCTGCATAAATGGATTAGTGGCATTATTGCCACTCCACCTACTACAAAAATGTTTGGTATGATAAAAATGCATTATAGTCATGCCTGTCACAGACATCTGAACATCAAATGTGCAAGCCATTATATAATAATAATAATAATAATAAATGCAGACTTTGCAAACAATAAATAGAAACAGTAGATCACATCACAAGCGGATGTACAATACTAGCAAATGCAGAATACCCCAGAAGACATGACAATGTAGCAAAAATAATACAACAACAGCTTGCCTTACAACATAAACTTATAAAACAACACGTTCCCACATACAAGTATGCACCACAAAATGTACTGGAGAATGATGAATACAAATTATACTGGAACAGAACCATTATAACAGATAAAACAACACCACATAACAAACCTGGCATCATACTCACCAATAAAAAGAAGAAATTAACACAACTAATCAAAATATCCATACCCAATACAACAAATATACAAAAAAAAAAAAAAAACAGGAGAAAAAAATGAAAAATACATCCAACTGGCTGAGGAAGTCAATGACATGTGGCATCAGGATAAAGTTGACATTATACCAATTATACTATCAACTACAGGAGTCATACCACACAATATCCACCAGTACATCAATGCAATACAGCTACATCCAAACTTATATGTACAACTACAGAAATCCGTAATTATTGATACATGTTCAATTACCCGAAAGTTCCTAAATGCAATATAACATATACCGTACAGTGAAAAGGAAGTCATGCTTGATCAAGGTCCGCGTCACTTTCCATTTTTTACCAGACATAATGTCTGAGAAAAGAAAGAAAGAATAATAATAATAATAATAATAATAATTTTATTGTCTTTAAGCCATTACAGCAATAGACAAAGTCATACACATAATACAATACAGTACAGTACATGCAATAAAAGAACAGAATTGTTAAGAACTTTACAGTTTAATATCACAGGTCATGAAATCCTTTATATTGTAGAATGGGTTTACAACTAACCAGTCATAAAGTGTTTGTTTGTGTTGTTGGTCTGGTAAATTTTGTATAGCTTGTGGAAGTTTGTTAAATAATTTGTGGCCCATAAGTTCATAACTGTTAACTGATTTTGACAGTCTGTGGTAGGGCATATAGATAGAGCTGTTTGTCCTAGTGCTGTAACAATGTATATTTGCCCTGTGTTTTACTTTAGGTAAGTTCTTTTTTGTGTAGATTAAAACATAATAAATATATAGGTTTATTACTGTCATGATTTTTTGTTGAGTGAACAAAGGTTTACAATGAGCCTTGTATGGTGAGCCTGTAATTATCCTAATAGCTTTCTTTTGCAGCAATAGTATATCATGCACACAAGTGGAGTTTCCCCATAAAATAATGCCATAGGATATGATGCTTTGGAAAAATGAGTAGTAAGATACTCTAACATAATTTTTAGGTACACAGCGCATTAATTGCCTTAACAAATAGATTACCCTAGACAATTTACCACTAATATACTTAATATGTGGATTCCAACAAAGTTTATCATCCAAATATACCCCCAAAAATTTAACACAACTAGGATCATCCGACGGAAACTTGTCTTTTAAACTAAATACCATCTGCTGGGTTTTGCTTTCATTAAGCAAGAACCAATTTGCTTTAGACCAGAGTGAAGCTTGCTCAATTGTCTCTGTAACACATGTTTTAAGGCTATTAAGATTATTACTGCTGTTCAGAAACGTTGTATCATCAGCATAGAGTACTGTTCTGGATTTAATAAATGATGGCAGGTCATTTATCATTATTAGGAAAAGGAAAGGGCCCAGCACGGATCCCTGCGGAATACCTACCTTAACTTGTTCTATGCTGGACATTTCTTTCCCAACACAGATGGCTTGCTTATGGTTTTGTAAATATGATTAATAGCTTAAGGCTGTTACCTTTAACACCATAAAAGTCCATTTTTTCGTGTAGTAGTGTATGTTCTACACAGTCAAAGGCTTTGCTTAGGTCACAAAAAGTCACTTGAGCAAAGCATTTATCTTCAAATACTTGATGGATGTATTTAACAACATTGTCTATGGCATCAATGGTTGACAGGTTTTTCTTAAAGCCATACTGTGATCCACTTATTAATCCTATGTTATCAAAGTAAACAGATAATTGTTGGTAAATATGAAGAGGACATCGGAGCAGAACACCTTTGCAACCATGGCGGCACGTGAGACACCCTGATGTATTTTCAGCTGACACCTTAGAGAGAATATGGATGCTCAAGCTTCCACTGTCATTGCATGTTACACTGTTTCAAGAGAGCGTGAGACCACAGATATCAAATTACACTTGGCTGATAGACTCCATGCAGTATTGCAATTACACAGGGAAGTAGATTTGAACAAGATAAATATTACTAATACTACACAGGGAGCTAACCTGCCACAGCAGGAGAGGAGTGGTTCTGCAGAAGTACAAACACTTACAAACTCGTACAAGGCTGGCAGTGTGAGATGTCATGAATCATGAAATTGACAGAGATGATGCAGAATACCAATTAACTGAGCTTAAATGCAAGCAGCTGACTCCTCCTGATAGAAGACTGTTGACCTGAGGTTCTTGGCCTTGAAAATAGAGCATATCAACACATCGCATAATGGCAGCTCATCACCAATGGGAATTTTTTGGTTTCATGAGAAATTCAGAGCAACAGCATGAAAATGTGTTCCCCTTGCAATTTCACATATCAGCAACAACATACTACTATTGGTGTCATGGACAACTGGAGTCAGTCATGCCATGTACGCCGCCACTCTGCTCCTCTCAGCTTGCACGGTCATCACTGCTCCCATCATTTAAATTTTTTAAAAATGAAGATTTTTAAATTTTAACTACCGCTTTCACCAGGTGATGGTACATTGGACATGAAAGGTGGGGGGTGGCTACAGGAAATGTTCATCATTATCATGTTATAAATAGCGTATATTGCCTGAGGATGCACCAATAAGTGGTGCGAAACTGGTCGTAGATTTAATAAAAATCATTGATACAGCCAGTGCAGAATTTTCTTTGGAAAAATGTTGAAGTTTAGCTGTGGTTGCCTGCCCTACAAAACAACTGGAGTGAAGCCTACAAGGTGTAAAGGACCAGGATAACATTTAGTTTTTTCAGCTTAAGGACCTTAGGATTTACACAGGGGATAGGGTGTGTATTCATCGCTTTCTGGTAGACTCTGGTTTTGCATTAAGCACTGTACCATGGGAACATTACCTCTCAGGCATAAAATCAATAAGGTCCTTGCTACATGCCATTAATGACACACCTGCGTGTCTTTGCAGAATAAGTCATGTCACAGTAGTTGTTGGTCGCAGTACACTTTCAACTGGAATTTTGTGATAGCAGATGTATCTGCAGACAATGGCCTCACCACAGTACCAGTTCTTGTCAGATACCAAAGTTAGGCTAGCACTTGGATGGATGACCATATGGGCTGACAAGCACTGTTGACAAGTGGTGTGCACTTAACCATTCTGAGATCGATTGAGGAGCTACTACTAGACTGAGAAATAGTGGCTCTGGTCACAAAAACTGACAATGGTGGGAGAGCAGTGTGCTGACCATATGCCCCTCCATATCTGCATCCAGTGATGCCTATTGGCTGAGGATAACATGGCTGGCACTCAGTACCGTTGGGCCTTCTGAGGCCTGTTTGGCTGGAGAGAGAGAGAGAGAGAGAGAGAGAGAGAGAGAGATGTATTTGTACCAATTATACAGGGGCAGATTTTATTTGTTACCTGTGCTTTCACTAGACTTAGGAAAAGGAATGATTATTTGTTCGGTTACTGGAAATTCAGTGCAGAGACACATGGACAATTTAGGTGCAACAACATGGGGAGATAAAAGAAAATGGTTGATGAGAATTATAGTCAATACAGAAAGGAGGCTGCCAGGACTCACACCAAATGAGAGGAGATGGCACACCTGAAAGCTTAAATGCAATCAGAAAATTCAGAATTACAGGAAGCAATAAGGAATTGTCTAGAATAGTTGGACTGAATACACAAGAGATTAGCAGCCTTGCAGTGCCAGGAGCAGCAGCAGCCACAGTTTCAGTTGGGGTAGCATATTGACACACTAGGTTGGGAAAGACGAAATGCACAGGTCAGTGGAGTGCAAGCCACCAAGATTTTATCTGGTTATGTTGACAAAAGAAAACACATGGTCAGTGCAATATGCAGACAAAAAGCATTCGGAGATGTTGTTCAAGGGACACAAGGTCCCTCAGTCTATGTCAAGGCAAGAAGATTTGCATCAGACAGATGTTGGGCAGCTAAACAAATTGTAAACAGACTTTTGCACTTAGGCATAGACCAGCCTTCTGCTAGTAACTGGGCATCGCCAATCCATTTAGTGCCTAAGAAGGATGGTTTTTATAATTGTGTGGAGATTGCTGATTACTTAACTCCCATACTAGACTAGATAGGTGTCCTATTCCCAAATTACAGGAGTGTTCACGTGCTCTGGCAGGTGCAACTATGTTTAGCATGATAGATTACAAGAAAGGTCTACCATCAAATTCCAATGGCGTCAAATGGAAGAATGGCCTCTTTGAATTCATGTGAATGCCTTACAAGTTAAAAAAATGCAGTCCAGACATGGCAGAAAATGAGAAAGGCAATCAGCAATAGGCACCCCAGATTGCTGTCATGCACAAACATGAGACATGAATCACACTAGTTTTGCCCCAGTTACATACAGCAGTGGAAGACTGTATGTGCTAGATTGTTCAAGCAACCAATACTTTCTCACTGACATTGTGACAGCATAGAATGCTTACTGGGTGCAGATTTCCTCTGATGTTTGCATCTTTCTAGCGACTTGGCACAGGGTACTCTCCTACACCACAGCAGTGGAGAGTCTGTTACGGGTATCATCAGCATACCACTGTCATTCACACAACTACCTTCAATCAACCTTGAAATTAACTTGCAGCCATTTTACCCCATCCCTGCACATAATAACTGCCAACAGATGCTCCTGGATATTATGACAGATCACCCATTGTCGTAATGACATCAGGTGAGAGACACTCAGCTCACGTGAAGAGAATCGTG